>NC_141933.1:5967500-6592500 GCF_057802395.1 Ceratotherium simum simum
TTCTCCCCCGAACTCGCCTTGACCCTGCGCTCCGTCCTCAGGTCCCGGCTGCCAACCTGGACCCCCCGTCGGCGCCCTCAGTGATGCCTCTTGGCCCTGTCTCGTTGGCCTGGTGCGTTCCCCTCATCTCCAGTCTGCAGGGACTTCTCTGAGTCCCCGCCCCCCTGTCCTTGCCCCCATGACAGGCATGGCGGCGGCAAGCCGGGGGCGGCCACAGCGGGTGAGCATGCAGGAGCACATGGCCATCGACGTGAGCCCGGGCCCCATCCGGCCCATCCACCTCATTTCCGACTACTTCCCGCACTTCTACCCGTTTGCGGAGCCCGCCCAGCACGCCCCAGGCCCACGCGCTGCAGTGACTCCCGCCATCCACTCTGCACCCCAGCCGCAATCCGACCCAGAACCAGAGGGAGACTCAGATGACAGCAGTGAGTTGGGGTGGGGGACAAGGGGGACACCCCGTGCCCAGCCCAGCCAGGATGGCATCTGGGGCACCCCAGGCATTGACTGGGGAGGGGGAGGGCAAGAGGCATTGTGTTGTGGGGGGGCGGTGAGGTAGGAGCTGACCCTGCCTGCACCCCCGCCCTTAGCTGCCCTGGGCACCCTCGAGTTCACGCTTCTTTTTGACGCGGACAACAGTGTGCTGCACTGCACCGCTCATCGTGCCAAGGTGAGGATGGGGGCGGGGGTCCCTGGCCCGTGGGCCTGGGGTGCAGGCCTGCCCCACATCCACTGTCTGTTCCTAGGGCCTCAAGCCACCTGCCTCAGGCTCCATGGACACCTATGTCAAAGCCAACCTCCTGCCTGGGGCCAGCAAGGTGAGGCGAGCCCCAGGCCCTGCTACTGCCCCTTGGCCACACACCCAGCCTGGAGCACCCACCTGGCCCTGCCCTACTTCTCCCCTTCAAGGCCTGGACATCAGGCCTGGAGCTCCCCATTGCCCGGATGGGCAACTGGGGGCCCTGTCAGGGAGGCGGGCCAGTGTAGGTCCCTGGGCCCGAGGAGGCCCTGACCCACCCTGCCGGGCCCCCAGGCCAGCCAGTTGCGGACATGCACGGTTCGGGGCACAAGGGGGCCCGTCTGGGAGGAGACACTCACCTATCACGGCTTCACCCGCCAGGACGCTGGGTGCAAGACCCTGCGGTAAGGATCGGGCCTGGGCCTCGAGGGGGCGGGGCGGAGGGGGCTTGCCTGGCCAGGTCTGACCTGGGCGGCCTCCAGGCTGTGCGTGTGTGAGGACCCGCGGCTGCGTCGACTGCGGCGGGTACCTCCCCTGGGGGAGCTCCGAGTGCCCCTGAGGAAGCTGGTGCCCAACCGAGCCCGCAGCTTCGACGTGTGCCTGGAGAAGCGGAGGCTGGTGAGTGGAGCTGGCGTCCAAGGTGGGGCTTCAGGGGCCAGGAACCTTGTGATGGGGGAGCTGGAGATGGGAGGAGCAGGGAGGGGGCACTGGGCAGTATCCAGCCAAGGTGACCAGGCTCTCTGTTCTTTCAGACCAAGAGACCTAAGAGCCTGGACATAGCCCGTGGCATGTCCCTGTATGAGGAGGTGGGTAGGACGGTGGGACCCAGCAGGGAGGGGGGTGGGCAGGCCTGGGGTGGTCCAGGCTGAAGTGGGTCACGCAGGGACCAAGATGGGCTGGGCAGGGGTCCAGGCCCAGGGAGGCTTGGAGAAACTGAGGCCCTCTCTCTCATGGGCCCTGTGGGTACTCGTTGCCCAGGGGAACAGCCAGTTCCCAGTGGCAGGGCAGAGGGTGACTCCCCTGCCAGGGCAGCCCCGCGATGCTGTGGGGCGCAGACACTCAGGCCACCTTGAGGCAGAGGCTGGAACTGGTGGGATTTGTCTCTGTTCCAAGATGGGAGGTCAAGGTCCAGGAAAGAATGGATAGGAGTGGGGCTCCCTGGCTGCTAGGTCAGCCACTGGGGCAGGTAGCCCTAGACAGGCCCTTGTCAGGAGGCAGTGAAGGTGACTACAGGGGGCCCCATGGGAGACCAAAGACCTGGCCAGAACCCCTGGGGCCCAGCAGGGGTGTGGCATCCGCAAGGCTGAGGCAGCAAGGTCCCATGGAAGGGCCAGGTGCTGCTGCCCTGCCCCCTGGTGGAGCCACAAGTTGCTGCAGCTGCTGATTAGCCAACGCCAGGCGAGTCCCACCAATGTGGGACTCCCACTTCCTGCCCCAGACCCCACACACAGCAGCGCCAGAGCACACGGTGGGTGCTCACGGAGCGCTCCCTTACTGAGAACTGACTATGAGCCAGGTGGTCGGGCTTTCTGCCAACCAAATGGAATACTACGATAAGTGTGGGAGTGGGACATTCTTCCCAGACGCCCTCCGAGTCCCTCTGGAAGCACCAGGGGCCGAGTGTGGCAGAGGACATTCAGGATCTGGTCCCCTGGGTGATGGGGGTGAAGAGGGTGGGTTTTGTAGCTGAAGAGCCCCGTATGTCCCTGGATGGAGAACAGCATCTCACAGCTGCTTCCGTGACACGGGGCTTGCCCTGCAGGAGAATAGTGATGGGCACATGGTGGGAGGCCACTTGGGAAGCTCCTGGCACGTCTGTGGTACTCAGAGACATCACTTTCCTTCTCCTCCATGAGAGATGCACTGAACTGACCAGTCACATGGCCTGAGCAGGCCCCAGAGGGTACAGCTGTCCTGTAAGTTCCCTTCCAGGGCACTAGGCCAGTGACTGTTTTTGGAAATTGAATCATGCAATTAAATGGTTGGCCCTGATTTCTTTGCAGCCAGTCTGAATTCTCACATCCAGGCCGACATGGGTAGGTGGGTGGGCTTTGGGCTGTGCTGGGGCTGACCCCCACCCACCCTTGCAGGAAGAGGTGGAGGCTGAGGCGGCCGGGGAGGAACGCGGGCGCATCCTGCTCTCACTGTGCTACAGCTCTCAGCGGGGCGGCCTGCTGGTGGGCGTGCTGCGCTGCGCCCACCTTGCCCCCATGGACGCCAACGGCTACTCGGACCCCTTCGTCCGCCTGTGAGTGTGAATGGGTGGGACAGGTGGGCAGCAGGGGCTCACCTCTCCAGAGCCACATCTAATCCTCCCCTCCCCTCCCCAATCAGCTTCCTGCATCCAAACGTGGGGAAGAAATCTAAATACAAGACCAGTGTTCGGAAGAAGACCCTGAACCCCGAGTTCAACGAGGTAGGACAGGGCTGGGTGGAGGCCGTCCTGGCTCAGTCAGAAAGTGCAGGTCCCAGCTAACCTGAGCCACTCACCTGCCTGAGCCTGTTTCTGAAGCTGCGAAGGACCCACGGCCACCTCCTTCCTGCCTTTCTGCCCCCTTCCCTGCAGGAATTCTTCTATGCAGGCCCCAGAGAGGAGCTGGCCCAGAAGACGCTGCTCGTGACTGTATGGGACTATGACCTGGCCACGGCTGACGACTTCATTGGTGAGTGGGAATGCAGGGAATCTGGGGTGTGGGGCCCAATGGGCTCCTACACGGCTCCTGACCCCATCCCCCAACCCAGGCGGGGTGCAGCTGAGTGGCCGGGCCAGTGGGGAGTGCCAGCAGCACTGGCGTGAGTGCCTGGGCCACAGTGACCGCCGGCTGGAGCTGTGGCACCCGCTGGACGGTGCACCCCTCCAGCTCAGCGACTAGCAGCGGCACATGGCCCTGCTCACTGCTGCTCCCCTAAACTGACCCACGGACGTCTCCAGAGCTGGGAGGACCTGGGGCTGCCTCACCCACCGCGCCCAGTCCCTAGTCCATTGTTTCCTCCCTTCCCCCCTTTCAAATTCACCCCACTGCCAAATCATGAAGCAAGAATAAACCTCTCCTCCAAACCAGACTGCCGAGCCTGTTCTTTCCCTTCCCATCACCTCACAGGGCAGACTGGCCCCGTTCTCCTTGCTCCCCTCTCCAGGGTCCCAGGTCTGGACCCCAGGCCACAGCTTTCCCCTCACCACACCCGGGAAAGCCTGCCTGCCCGCCCCTGCCTCCTGCACTGAGGAATGGGTGCCCAGGATGCCCTAGGACAGACTGACCCACAGGAGGCCAAGGTGTGGATTCACGACATGACCTTGAGCTGGCCTGTCCCTCCCAAGCCCCCAGGTCTGTCAGGGAAACAGGCCTCCAGGAGTAGTGGGCCATGGTGGCAGGGTGAGGACAAGGCCACAGAGAAGCTACAACAGAGGAGAGGGCAGCACCTGTTTTATTGGCCAGCCATTGGACAGACGGACACCAGCCCAGGGCGACGGGCTCAGGAGGCAGCTTGCCTGGCCTGGTGCTGCTGGGCAAACTGCTGCATCCGCTCCTCGAGCTCTGGCCGGAAGTGGCGGATCAGGCCCTGGGGGTGGGCGGCAGCATGTGATGCGGGGTCTGAAAATCCCCCAATGCCCTAGGCTCCCAGCACCCGAGCCGAGTGGCACGCAGCAGGGCAGCAAGTACCTGCACGGGCCAGGCGGCCCCGTCGCCCAGCGCACAAATGGTGTGGCCCTCTATCTGCTTGCTGATCTCCCACAGGGAGTCGATCTCGGCCGGCTGGGCGTCCCCCCGCACGAAGCGGGCCATCACCTTGTTCATCCAGTCCACACCTGCAGGCACGGCAGCGAGAGGGCCTGATGGTCTCCCCAAGGTGGGGCGTGGGGGTGGCGCTCGAGGGGTGCAGGCCACATGAGGGGTGGGCTAAGAGAAGCCACAGCAGGCTGGGAAGCAGCAGCTGTTTACTCAGGGTCCAGGGCCCACTCCACCTTTGTCCTGTGCTGGACCCAGGCCCTGGCTAAGTCACAGAGAAAGGCACCACCCAGCCCGGGGTGCTCACCCTCGCGGCATGGGGTGCACTGGCCACAGCTCTCATGCTTGTAGAACTCAATGAGGCGGGCGATGGCTTTCACAACGTCTGTCTGGGGCGACAAGGGACAGTGAGCAGGCACCTAAGGACTGAACCTGAGCCCCCCAGCAGCACCCCCTCTCCTGATTCCAATGGCATTCTGGGCACCTCCTCCACCCTCCCTGCACTGCCCAGACTCCACGGGCATTCCCCCCAGAGCAGCGTTACTCCCTTCCTCTCCCACCTCACTGTATCTCAGGCTGCAGGAACTGGGACCTGAGAGCTGGCAGGAGTTCTCAGAGAAGCCCAGGAGGGGTGCTAAGCAGGCTGGCATAAGGCAGGGACTGGGTGGGGGGTGAGTTCCAGCCCTTACCGAGCGGTCCATGACGATCACCGCGGCCGTGCCCAGGCCCGTCTGTGCCTGCACCAGCGCGTCGAAGTCCATTAGCACCGTCTCACACACAGACTTGGGGATCAGTGGGGTGGACGAGCCGCCGGGGATCACAGCAAGGAGGTTGTCCCAGCCACCTGTGACACCCCCTGGGGCCCCAGTCAGTCCCCAAAAGGATGGATGATCAGGGCTAGGGCTGGCACACCCTTGTCAGCCCCCACCCCAGCCCCGGCTCCTGAGGCCCTCCCACTCCTGGCTCTCTTCACAGACACCCTGGCCTGTCCCCCACCTGGCTGGCCCCAGGCCTCACCGGCATGCTTTTCAATCAGTTCCTTCAGCGGCACAGACATCTCCTCCTCCACGGTGCAAGGGTGGTTAACGTGGCCAGAGATGTTGAACAGTTTGGTGCCCGAGTTGCGCTCGCGGCCGAAGCTGGCAAACCATGCACCCCCGCGGCGGCAGATAGTGGGAGACACGGCCACTGTCTCCACATTGGCCACAGTTGTGGGGCAGCCGAACACTCCTGCGGGGCAAATGGGACAAGAGACTGGCGGCTGCCAACAGGTGGGGACGGGTTGGGGCTGGTTTCCTGGCCGTGGGGTCTGTCCCAGGTTCTTGCTCCCATGGCAGAGAGCCCCACTTTCACCCCTTTATCATTCTCATCCCCCACTGGAGCCCAAAGTCCAGCAGGAGCTGCATCACCTTGTTCACCACTCTGCCCCTAGCTCCCGGAGGGCTGGAGGGAACCTGGCTGTCTGCCGTGAGGGCAGAGGCAGCATGAGAGACTGCAGGTGGCACTGGTAGAGTTCTATGTTACCTCCCTACTCTCTGTGCCTGGCCCCCAGTCCAGCAGGAACTCAGAAATTCCCTAAGAACTACCAGTGGGAACCTGAACCCTGATCCCGGGCTCCACAGGACAGAGACAAGGCCCAGGATCGGGCCAGGTCTTACCCACGTCTGCAGGGAAGGGCGGCTTCAGGCGGGGCTTGCCCTGCTTGCCCTCAAGGGACTCGATGAGCGCTGTCTCCTCCCCGCAGATGTAGGCCCCAGCCCCGCGCACCACGAACACATCAAAATCGTAGCCGGAGCCGCAGGCGTTCTTGCCAATCAGACCAGCCTCATAGGCCTCTCGGATGGCCACCTGTGGAGAGGGGTGTGAGGGCACCGGCCCTGAGAGCCTGGGGACACCGTGTTTTGGAGGGCGGGGTACCGGCCCAGTGAGCCCATCACCAAAGTCCAGGGCGAAAGCTCCCTTTGGACATGACCAGAGTGTCCCAGGACACTCTGGGAGAGGGGTGAGGATTTTTACAGTGTGCATGCTACTTGTGTAATAACATTTAACAAAATCCTCCAACTACAAGTAAAAGAAAGACTTTAAGAATATAACGAAAATTTTAACAAGTAGTTTCTCCAGGTGGTGGATCTGTGGGAGATTTTTTTTTTTATGCATGTGGTTTCCTAACTTTATAACGTGTTAAGTACTGCTTCTGTAGTAGAAGAAAAGACCCTTGAGGTTTATTTTAAACTATGTAATAATAATAACCCTTATACATCACGCTCCTACATGCCAAGCACTGTTCCAGGTGCTATTCCCATACCCCTCATCGCTGCCGGATAGGAGCCTAATGGAAAGGTGTGAGACTCTGGCCCTGGACCAATCGATACAGACGTCACCAAGCTGCGAATTCCTGAAATGACCTCTTGACTCTTTTGCAGGAAAAATGCCTGAATGTGAATCCCCCAGCCCAATCCCACCCAGGAGTCCTGGAAGGCCTCCCCAGTTGAGGCTCTGGAGGACACAGGAGGAGCCCAGAGAAGGAGACTTGGGGGATCATGTCCCGTTCATGATACATGCAGGGGTGGTCACCCCTCACCCAGTCTGACCTCAGACAGATCAGGTGCTAAATCTAAGAACCACTATCCAGGTGAGCAGGCTTGTGAGTCACACTGAGCGCCTCCTCCCCTGCTGATGGACCCCCCCCGTCCACCTGCAGATTGGAGGCCTCGTTGTAGAATTCCCCGCGGACGTAGATGTAGGCTGCACGGGCGCCCATGGCCCGGCCCCCAACCAGGCAGCCTTCCACCAGTTTGTGGGGATCGTGGCGCATGATCTCCCGGTCCTTGCAGGTGCCCGGCTCCCCCTCATCCGCGTTCACCACCAGATACTTGGGCCTGTGGGGCCAGCAGGTTGGTCAGGCTATGGGCCATCAGGGCTGGGCCGTCAACCACATGCCACCCCACTCCACCCAGGGAAGCCTCAAAGATGTCTCCTCTGACAGCCAATCCCTCTCTGCCCTCCCAACATGTTCCCAGGGGCTCTGCTTGCTCACCACCAATGACAGGGAGCTCACTGACTATTCCATCTGTGGGTGGCTATGAGCACAGGAAAGGTCTTTGTTCTGCTAAATCCAGCTGTCTCTCCTTGTGCTTTCCCAAGAGCCCAAATTCTGCTCTTGGTCACAAAGAGCCTTCCTGAACCTCCACGACATCTCTGGGGCCAAAAAGAAGTAAAGTAGCTAATGTTTATCGTTTGCTTTCTATGTGCCAACCAATGTGCAGGCCAAAAGCTGTACAAACATTATCTCATTAATCCTTGCACAATTATTATATCAATTTACAAAATAAATTTTAAAAAACCCAAAACAACTGAGGTTCAAAAAGGTTAGGAGACTGCCCAAAAGTATGATGTGCGGAAGGCAGAGCTAGGAATTGATCAATTAAGTCTGCCTGACAAAATCTTGTGTTGATTCTGCTACCCCTCAAGTCTCTCCTAAGGAAGACCAGAGAGAATTCAGTCCCATCTAATTAAGCTCTGGTAACACTTTCCCATTTCATTCACTCTTAGTTTCCAAGGAAACAGAGCAAAGGCCCGGGCAGCCCCAGCCACCCCCAAGGTCTCTCCTGCAACCCCATCGCTGCCTCCCTACACACACCTGCCATCTGAGGGCTTATTCATGAAGCTCCACTTGAGGCCAGTGGGGAAGCCAGCGCCTCCACGGCCCCGCAGGCCCGACGTCTTGACCTCACCCAGGATCCAGTCAGGCCCCTTCAGCAGGATCTCTTTTGTCTTGTACCAGTCGCCCCGGCTCTGGGCACCTTTCAGCCTGGACAGAGTGGGGAAGGCAGTGAAGGGGAGGCTCTGCCCCAGGACCCACCAGGCTAAGGGCAGTCTCACCTCCAGTCATGGCGGCCATACAGGTTGGTGAAGATCCGGTCTTCATCCTTCAGCGAGCCAAATGAGGTTTTCTTGGGCGCTGTCTGGGGACACAGAGGGTCAGGAGGCCCAACAAAGCCGTGGGACCGCGAGGGGCCAGGCCAGAAGCTAAGGACTCTTGGGTCCCCCTGATTAAAAGGGGCTAGGCTGGAGAGTCAGTAGGGGCCTAAACCTAGGAACCCTCTGTAGCATCACAGCTACCACCGCCACTAAGTAAGCACTTCCTGGTTAGCAGGCTAAGCATTTTACATCCAAACCCCATTTCATCCTCCTAACTCTGAGACAGGAATGATTTCCTCCATTTCACAAAGGAGGAAACTGAGGCTCAGAGCAAAATGAACTTATGGAAGGGCGCACAGCCAAAAGCAGCAGATGGAATTTGAGCTCAAGTCTGTCCGGGCCAAAGCCCACACCTGAACCACAGGACCACACTACCTCCCTGAGCCCAGTGTGATGTCGTGTCCATTTAGTTATCTGGCTGTCCTGCTGGACCAAAACTTCGTTAGGCCAGAGCCTTATGTTACTGACTCTGCCGGAGGCAAAATGCATTTACTGATGGAAAAGAAATGCCTCCTGGGGCTGGGACACAAAGGTGATGGAGGGAGGCCCACTTGGGATAAAACTGACCAAGAGAGGTGGGGGCTGGAATTTCACATGACCCAGTGGCGAGTGCCCCAGCTGAGGGCTAAGGGGACCTGGTTCCAGACTCCCATCCACTTAAAAGCCACTGCAGGGAGCAAAGCGCTGGACGAGGGGGAGTCAGGCGACGCACATCCCTCTCCAAAGCTGTTTCCTGCATCTGTAAAATGGGGCAACGACTCCCTCACGCCCTACAAGGTTGTGGCAACGGAGGAATGAGACAAGGACACTTTGCCACCTGCAAAACTTCCCGCTCTGCCGCGGGGCTGTTAAATAAGAGAAGCTAAGGAGCCGGAGGGCTGGGGGGAAGCCGTTCCTCTTCTACTCCCAGGCCGAAGCGGGGACCTTCCTGCCGGGCTGGGGAGATGAGGCGGCCTCTCCAGAAGGCACTACAGACCCAAGGGACCGCGCGCACAGAGCCGCGGCAGCGAAACCCGGCCCGCGAACACCCCTGGCCTGAGCCAGGCCGGGCCTCACCGTGTCGCCGCTGAAACGCACAGACACCCGCGCGGGGAGCGACGCGCCGAGCAGCCGCCGTGCCGCCAGCATCGCGGGGGCCAGCACGGTCACCTCCCGCTGTCACCTTCACGGCTCTGAGGCTGAGGACCCAGCGCAACCCAAACGCTAGGCGGCGCACAGGAAGAACGTCACGAACCCTAGCCCCGGTGGCGCGCCCAAGCTTCCCTGCGCCTCTGCCGCCCCGCCCTCGGCCCCGCCTCCTCCCAGGAGGGCGGAGAGGCCGGAAGTAGACTCTCTGTAGCTGAGGCTGCTGGGGGATGTAGTCCCGCCGGCCTCCGGCCCGCCTTCCTCCCTCCGCGGGGCTGGCACTTACTTCCCTGCTCGCCTGCTCGGCTTCTTCGCGCTAGCCTCCGGATCCCCGCCCCCTTTCAAACCCCAAGTAAACAAACCTCGCATGTCCCTTCTGCAGGGTTCTAGTGTTTTCCACTTTCTACAGGTTCCGCATTTAGCGTGCACCTGCTGTATGCACAAGGTATGGGGGGGGAGGAGGAGGAATCAGGCCGGTTACAGTCTGACCCTCTTGACTACCTTGTAGTTATTCTGGCCCAGGCCAAGCCCTCTCAGACTGTGATCTCCCCCAGTCCCACCCCGGGCACCCTTGGGCTCAAGGAAGGGATTGCTGATTAGCCGCAGAGAGCCGAGGCCGCTCCAGAGACAGGCAGGGGGTTGTTGGTGGAGGTCTTCCCAGAGGAGGTGTGTCTAGAGTCCTAGGTTGGGGTGAGGCTAGAGGGTGGAGATGGTCAGTAGATAGCACAAGCTCTCACAGCCGTTCCCTCCTCGGCCCCGTCAGGAGAGTCCGGCACTTGGCACTCCTGTTCAAAATCCTGGAATGGCCCCTACTGCCTTCGTAATCAGACCCTGGCCTGGCATTTAAGGACTCCATCCCTCCCCCATAGGGTCATCAGGCCCAGGCCACATCAGGTCCCTCCTGCCCCCCAGGACCGCTTCCTCTTGGGGCTGTAGGGCATTAGTGTGGCTATACCCCCCATACAGGTGCTCCCTTGACCTGAGAGGTCCTCTGTCCCTTGCCTCCTGGGGGAGTCCTGGAAGCCTGATTCACTCTTGTCTTTCTTCAGTTCTCTGGAACCCTTTGACTCTGAGACCTTGCCCTGGTCCTGTGATAAGTCTGTCCTTTTTGATCTTCTCTTCGCAGCTCTTCTATTCTCTTGTCCTGTAATCATCCTTTCTTATCGCTTGAGAAATGTGCTATTTACAAAACCTCATTTGCCCTTATTTTGTCATATACTCCCCACAGCAACCCTGGATAATGTTAACTCCATTGTATACATGGAAAATATGGAGGACCATGGGGGTTTCATCTCTGTTAACGGGCATGAGGCTGCCAAGGGGTAGAGCTGGAATCCAACCCAGGCCTTTCCTCCTTCCCAGAGCCCCCCGCACACAGCAAACCCACAGAGCAGCTGACACACGTGTGACCGTCATTGCAGGATGTCAGTGGTGTTCCCAAAAGAGGCCCCAAGAGCATGGGCACCTTGTCTGAGGTCTCACAGCTGGGCAGGGCGGTACCAGGCCCAGGGCCCAGCAGTCCTGGCTCCCAGCCCTGGGGTCCCTCTCCTGGGCAGGGAAAGAGATTGCCCAGATAGCGCTGGGGATTACACGGCTAATCCAGGGCTCAGACCTGAATCCGTGGATCCCTCCTTCTGGGGCAGGAGAAGGGGGGTTGGATGGAGCCAGAGGGTGGATTCCTAACTCATCCCTCCCTAACCGTGTCAAGGGAACACCAGGCCGTGGGGAGAAGGCAGCCTGGGGATGCTGCGGATGGGAGAAGGCTGGGTGTGGGGTGATGGGAAATGGAGAGTAAGGAGCAGGATCTCCTGTTCATCTAGCCCAGGCTCTGTGCCAGCCACTTGCCATGTGTTATCTCCTTAATCCTCCCTCAACCCAGGGCGTAGGAGTGATGAGCCCCTGTTTTCAGAAGAGGACAGAGTGTATTAGCAATGCTGAGTGGCCTGCCCAGGATGGCACAGCTGCCAGAACTCAGCCTAAGGTCCCCTGACCCTGAATTCCCCCACTCAGTCCCCACTCCTCTAGAGCACAATTGTCAGGCTCCACTCAGTGTCACCTGCCAGGAAGCTCTGGCGCTCACCTCTCCCTCTGCACCTGTCCCATTCTATGCCACTGTCCACATCTGCCTCCCCCACCAGCCTCCAGGCCAGAAGCCTCCCTGTCCCCAGATCGACTGCGTCCTGCCAACTCGGCCTTTTTTGAACACTTCCTGCTCTTGTGCCCTCAGGCCCTGCCCCACAGCCATGACCGTCACCTTTCACCTGGAATTTTGCAAAACCTCTTTGAGGTCTCCCAGCCTGATTCTTGGCCCCTCCAATCCCTTCTTTGCACCATGACGCAAGCAGGATTGTTGTAACTTCACATCCATTTTGCCCCTCCCCTGCATAAGACCCTTGGTGGTTCCCCAGTGTCCTCAGGACAAAGCCTGAGCCCCTTGGCCTGGCATGCAAGGTCCTGCGCAGATGGCTCTGCCCACACAAGCTGGGTTTGCACCAGAGGATCCCTCGTCTTCCGCTTCCTCCTCCTCCTGTAGAGCCCATCGGATGTCACCTCCGCAGGAAGCTTTCTTCCACCGCTCCATACAACCGTCTTGAGCAACTATTGCCACAGGTCCAGTGTGACTGTGCGTGATCGGAGCTTCTCTCTTTTCGGACCCCCCAGCACAGAGCTGTTCAAGGGAGGTGCTTACTCAATATTGGAATCTAACTTTGTATTTGGAAAAGGAAAAAAAACAATGTTTTTCCTTTGTTGGAGATTTAAGAGATACGGAAAAGAAACAAGAAAGTGGTAACTTGTTTTCACCACCCTGACTTAATCCCCATTATCATTTTTGCTTTTTTGTTGCCACTCTGTTCTCTAGGTGATTTAAAAACATTTCACAGTAGCTAGGA
Organism: Ceratotherium simum simum; assembly: GCF_057802395.1. Taxonomy (NCBI): domain Eukaryota; kingdom Metazoa; phylum Chordata; class Mammalia; order Perissodactyla; family Rhinocerotidae; genus Ceratotherium; species Ceratotherium simum. Next base: position 5,979,965 of record NC_141933.1, read on the forward strand.
ATATACTGATCCTTAAAAATTTAGACCTTAACAGAAAAGACAAAAGCCCCTCCACCCCAGAGCCAAATGCTGTTGAATCCAATATTATCTTCCAATCCTTTTTAAAAAATACCTTTACTTGTACATGTATTTACCCGCAGAAAAATATGAGCGTTGGGTGCTTTTAATTTGTAGTGATAGTATCTTGCTATAACACGATTCTTCAGCTTGCCTTTGCTTCATTCAACACTATGTTTTTTGTTTTTTTGTGTGTGTGAGGAAGATCTGCCCTGAGGTAACATCAGATGCCAGTCCTCCTCTTTTTGCTGAGGAAGACTGGCCCTGGGCTAACATCTGTGCCCATCTGTGCTCTACTTTATATGGGACACCACCACAGCATGGCTTGACAAGCGGTGCGTCAATGCGAGCCTGGGATCTGAACCGGTGAACCCCGGGCCACTGAAGCGGAGCGCATGCACTTAACCACTGCACCACCAGGCCAGCCCCCTCAACGCTATGTTTTTGAGATTAGTCCATGTTGATTGAATAGATTTAGAAACATGATTATCTACAGGTGATAGCAGAGTTTCAAGGTTAAGGACCTGGATTCAAAATCCTTCCATCACTTACTACCTCTGTGATTTTATGACCTGCTCCTCAGTTTCCTCTAGTGGGAAATTAGGATAACATATACCCTAAAGGAGCATTTGTTAGCGTTGTTGAGAAAAGTAAACGAGCAGTGCCTGGCACACGGCAAATGCCCAAAGAATGTTTGACTCGATGCACCGGATTATAGATTAATTTGGAGAAGAGCCACATCTTTACAATATTGAGTCTTCCCACCCCTGAAAAAATCCTCATTTTTCAGATCTTTTAGGTCCTTTGCTAAACATTTAGAATTTTTTCTTAAAATTCTGCACATATTTGAATATAGGTATTTATGTGATGTTTTGTGTTTTGATGTTTTTGTGATCTGTGTTCTGTACATTTTCTGATCAGTTATTGTTTGTGAATAGAGCACTATCAAGTTGCCTTTATTGATTTTGTATCTGGATCCCTTCATGGACTCCCCTGTATAAAAGTTTGGCCATTGTAGGGGCCAGCCCTGTGGCATAGTGGTTAAGTTCAGCATGCTCTGCTTCGGATCCCGGGCTTGGACCTACACCACTCGTCAGCCATGCTGTGGTGGCGACCCACATACAAAATAGAGGAAGACTGGCACAGATGTTAGCTCAGGACTAATCTTCCTCAAGCAAAAAAAAAAAAAAAAGAGGAAGATTGGTAACAGATGTTAGCTCAGAGCGAGTCTTCCTCAGCAAAAAAGAAAAAAGAAAAAGAAAGAAAGAAAATTTTGTCCATTGAAGCATTTCTGTTTTCTATGCTGATAATCATATTGTTGAGAAATAATGAGAGTCTAGTATCTTCCTTTCTTTTTTTTAAAAAAAAAATTTTTTTTATTTGTTTATTTATTTTTCCCCCAAAGCCCCAGTAGGTAGTTGTACATCATAGCTGCACATCCTTCTAGTTGCTGTATGTGGGACGCGGCCTCAGCATGGCCAGAGAAGCAGTGCGTCGGTGCATGCCTGGGATCCGAACCCCGGGCCGCCAGTAACGGAGGGCGCGCACTTAACCGCTAAGCCATGGGGTCGGCCCCTAGTATCTTCCTTTCTAATATCAGGATCTAGTTTCTTTTTCTTATTGCACCAACTAAGAGCTTCAGAATAAGGCTGAATAGTGGTGGTAGTAGTGAGCGTCCTTATATAGGGTGTGACTTTAATGGAAGCATGTAAAAGCTTAATATTAAATATTAAAGTCCCCAATTCCATTTGTTAGAATTTATGTTCCTCCTCTTCATTTCACATGCCTTTAGATTTCCTCAGGCCAGCCTCTGGCTGCTCAGAAACCGAATTCCCGCAAGTGGGTGTCACAGGAATTTATTGCCTTCCACGTCCTCTTCCCCCATCAATCAGAACTACCTTTCCTAACACCTGCTGCATCCTGAGGAATGACCTTTAACCTCCAAATGACTTGCTTATAAACTGTGTGTATCACTGGTTCCGGACAATAAAATTGAACTGCCTTACCAGATCTGGGCGTGGCTTGGTCGGTTGCCCAGAGGCACCTTTGGAAATGGGTTTCTCCTCCCATCAGGCAGGAAGGTAAAATGCTTGCACACACCTGTGTGATGATAGTCATGGCAACCTGTAAGTATGAGGTTTGCTGAGACTTTTGAAAGAGACCTTGATTATATTAAGGAAACTCCCTTCCAAGGCACACTTTTATCATGAAGGGGTGCTCAGTTTCAATGAATGATTCTTCTGCATCTGAGATGATCATATTGTTTTTCTTCTTTCTTCTTAATTACATCAATCTTTTTGCTAATCTATTGAATTATTGTTGACCTAAAGGAGCGGCAGAGTGAGGCAGCAAAGAGAACAGATTGAAGCCAGTTGGGACTAAATCTTGGGCTCTACCACTTATCAGCTGTGTGGCATTGGGCAAGTCCCTTGACCTCTCTGTGCCTCATGACATCATTGTGATGATTAAATGTTTTAATCTCTGCAAAGTCCTTAGAACAGGGCCTGGCATCTAGTAATATGTGTTTGCTGTTCTCATTTTTTATTATTCTGGGGACAAACTTTTGGTCGTGCTGTAATATTCTTTCATTGCACTGCTGGATTGCTTTTTACATCAATGCTCATAAGTGAGGGTAGCCTATAGTTTTATTTTCTCCAGGGGATCTTGTCTAGTTTTGTTAAAAGGAGGTGGGCCACTTTCCACCTTTTCCTATACATTGCAGGAGTTTGCTGAGGGTGAAAATGATCATTTCTGGAAGTGTAACTAGAACTCACTATAAGGCCATTTGGAGCTGGGGCCTCTGCTTAGGGGTGATCTGATCACTGTTTCCATTTCTTTTATGGTTATTTGTTTATATCCTTGAGCCAATTTTGAACACCTATATTTTAAAGAATGTTTTCTTGATGGATTGTTCCTTTTTCTAATATGAAATATTTTTCTGTGTCTTTTTTAAGGATTTTGCCTTGAGGTCTAGGTTCTCTGATACTACTATTGCTACACACGCTTTCTTTTTATGGTATTTTTCCTGTCTTTTTATTCAGTTTTTCTCTCGTTTTAGGAATGCCTCTTGAAAACAATATCTAATTAAATTTCATTTTGTTTAATTTTAATCCAATCAGTGTCTGTCTTTTAAAAAGCGAGTTTGACCCATTTACATTTATTGGTATCACCACTGGGAGTTATATCTGCCGTATTATATTGTGTTTTCTATTTAGCATTCTTTCTCTCTCTTTCTTTTTTCCTCTATTTTCCCGTCTTCTATTGAATTAGTTGAGGGGTGTGTGTGTGTGTGTGTGTGTGTGTGTGTGTGTGTGTGCGCGCGCTATTCTCTTCTTCCCCACTATTGGTTTGGAAGTTATACATTTTAATTTCTGTTTGTAGTGGTTTCTCTTACATTTTAAGTCATATCTAGATTTTTTTCCAGCAAAAGGTAATTAATATGCCTATCCTCCTGCTGAATATGAAACAGAAACAGGCTATCCTGCTTTCCTCTGTACTCCCTTCCCTCCCCAGTTCTGCACTCCTGTTTTCTGAGTTGGTCCCATTTGTGACTTGGCAGGGAGGGCATTTCTGGCCCTCATGCTGCTGGTGGAGACCTGGCCTCAGTCATGGGGGTCTCTCAGCTTTGCTCTCCAGCGCTGGGTACAGACTGAGGACTGGGCCCCAAGCCCTGTGCATTCAGCCTGGCTGCTTCCTGGCTAAGACACAAGGCTTCAGTTGCCGCTCTGGGCTGTGAGTTTTTTCCTGTTTCTTCCCTTCAGAGAGAGGCTTATTTCAAGTCTACACAGAATTCTCTTTTTCATTTCTGTGTGGCTGAGATTTCATTAGGAACATTTTTTTCTTCTCTGATTTTAATGTGTTTGAGGACAGGGTGAATTTCAGGTTGTACTCTGCTATCTTGAACTGGAAAGCTCCCTATTTTTTTTTTTTTTTTTTTACCATTAATTTAAACTCGAGAAGGTGAAGTCGATCAGTCATGGCTGAGAGGGTACACATAGGACAAAGTGTGCACATTTGGGGCAAGCAACCCAATTAATGACCCATCTAGCCCAGGTCTCCCTCCCTGCTCTCCAGCACAGGGTGCCCTGGCATGCTCTGCAGACTCTCTAGTCCTGGCATGAGAACCACTCCCTGTCAGCCTCCCAGTGTCTCATTGTCCCTCCTCGGCTTGTACTGGCCCTGAAGCACTGGAAACCATCTGCAGTCTCCATCAGGGGGGACCTGTGGGGTCTCAGTTGGGACAGGTCCCAGTCCCAGTACAGTCCCCATGGCCCACCCATCCTGGCACCTTCCTAGCAGCAGACTCACATTCATACACCCAGCAGATCAAGTCTAGGTATCTGACGTGTCTCCACAATGGTCCTTTGCCTGTCCCCAAGTCATCCCTTGAAGTCCTGCCTACACCCCTTTGTCCCTTAATACAAAAGCTCTACTTTCTTCTTTGCCCAATGTAGCCCTTGATGGCCATTTGGGATGACAGACACCAGGAAGAGCTCACATCCCTCCACTAATCCTAAACTGTGGGAAATGTGGGCCTCATCTTCCCCATTTCTCCAGGGTTCAGTTTGTAGAAATGCCATGCTCTATCTTGTAAATTAGCAAAAAGAAAAAGCCTGTTAAGTGTTTATTATTAGAAACAGGTTGAGCTGTTTGTCTTCTGTCACACGTTCTTCCTCCCGTGACCACTTTGCACTTCACAAAGACAATTTCCTCCCAATATACAAAACTCAGAGCCACAAAGGACATATGGAGGGGGCTGCAACGGGTCATAATAGTATAGCCAGTATTTATGGCTTCCTTCCTCCTTCATGCGTCCACATTCCCTTCGCCTCCAGCCAGCACCTCAGCTGCTCAGGGGACTTTACCAGGTGGGGTGACTTAATATCATAAAGATGTCACCTCTCTCCAAATTAACCTATAAACTCACTGCAAATTCTAATCAAAAGCCTATCAAGGCTTTTCAAGGAACTGGGAAAACTGATGCTAAAATGTGTATAGAAGAATAAAAGCCCAAAACAGCCAAGCCAATTCTGAAGATGAACAAGGGGGAGGGACCCGCCCTGCCAGGTAGCAAGACTAATTATAAAGCCAGAGTAATGGAGACAAGCAGATCAATGCTTCTGATATATGGTGCTCCTTTCTCATAATTTGCTAGAAGTTCTGCAATTTTAACTTTGATTTCTTTTTTTTTTTTTTTTGCATTTAGGCATTTTTATTTGCTTAGCAGAAAATTAAATCCAATATGCACAAATTGACTGTACCCTGCTTGCAGTAAGCAGATTTTTTAAACACAGAAGCAGTAATAGGCAATATGGTAATAAAAAAGTCCCAAAGTATCTCTTTCTGCATACTTATCAGTAAGTATTAGAAGCCAGAATCAAAACAAAACTTGAAATTTTCACAGTGAAACGATGTTTTAAATTAAGCAAGTCACAATTTTCACATCAGCGTTGAGATTACTGGATCATTTGCTGCCCAGCTCAATGCGCTGTTGTCTTCGAAGGTTGAAGCTCAAGTTCATGAAAGGCTAGAGATTTAGTTGAAGTCTTCAAGTCACCTTGTTCCCAAGGCATGACCTTTTATTATTGATTTTGGACATAGGTTGGATAAAGGACAAATTTTCATGATTTGGTAACAAGTGTTTAATTCAAAATGATAGATGGTTTTCTCATCCGTGTTTTCTCTCTGGGTTAGTTCTGGGCTTGAGCAAGCTGATAGATGAATAAATCAAATGCTCTGGGTTTCCAGTCATTTGTTGTAATAAATGAGTTAGGCAAAAACCACAGTCAAAGATAAGATGACTTATCTCACGTCAGGATGCTATAAATTACTAAGCACATGGGATCCAGCTGCACACTACCCGGGTCTTAATCAGCCTTCCCAGACCCCCGGCCTTCCTCCCTCCCCTGCAACCAGGCCTCCATTTTAATAACACAATCTCTTCTTGCTTATACGATAAGAACAACAACAAGAGACTGAAGGCTGTCTTATTTCTTTTTTCTTTCCACAGACTCTTTTTGATTACCCTTGTTTTTTTCACTGAACTGTGTTTAACAAAAATATCCCGGGCAGAGGAGGAAAAGAGAAATATACTTCAAGGCCTCTTTCTGATCCTTCTTTTTCTTTTTTAAAGATTTTATTTATTTATTTTTTCCCCCCAAAGCCCCAGTAGATAGTTGTATGTCGTAGTTGCACATCCTTCTAGTTGCTGTATGTGGGACGCGGCCTCAGCATGGCCGGAGAAGTGGTGCGTCGGTGCGCGCCCGGGATCCGAACCCGGGCCGCCAGCAGCGGAGCGTGCGCACTTAATCGCTAAGCCACGGGGCCGGCCCTGATCCTTCTCTTTCATCTCAACGATTTTAAAGCAGGCTGTAAACGTTCTCAGCAGGCCTGATATTGGCGACACTTCCTCTTGATTTTCACTCCTCTTTGTTTCTCAGCTGTGGCAACCTTCTTCCTCTTGGTCGTCTTCTTTTTTTTTTTTTTTTTTTAACTTTGATTTCTTCTTTGGCATGAGTCATTTTAAGAGAGATTTATAAACATACTTATAAATATGAATATTATAAATTAATAAATATTATAACTACAAATATTAGGATCTTTTTGTTTCCTGGTTTTGTTATTTTTATTGCCTTATAATGAGAGACTGTTGTCTGTATTAGTTCTCTCTCTCCCTCTGGAATGTTCTAAAACTTTCTCTGAGCCATGATATATGGTTATATGTCCCAAGCAAAATTGAAAGGACAGCACCTTCTCTGTTTTCCTATTGCAGAGTTTGAAATGTGTTGTTTCCAGCTGCCAAAGACCTTGTCTTCCCACTAGCTTCTGCTTTGTGAATGTTGAGGTATGTTATTTGGTGCATGGAAGTTCATAACTGTAACCACTTCACATCTCTCCCACTTTCATGAGATGGAGTGTGCGTTTTAGTTTTCCATGGTATTTGTGGCTGTGGGGGGATTCTGAAAGATTAGTGGGAGCGCAGGCTGGCCCCGTGGCATAGCGGTTAAGTGCTTGCACTCCACTGATGGCGGCCCGGGTTCGGATCCCGGGCTCGCACCAAGGCACCACTTGTCAGGCCATGCTGTGGCAGCATCCCATATAAAAAGTGGATGGAAGATAGGCACAGATGTTAGCCCAGAGCCAGTCTTCCTCAGCAAAAAGAGGAGGATTGGCATGGATGTTAGCTCAGGGCTGATCTTCCTCACACACAAAAAAAATAAGATTAGTGGGAGCGCCACTTCCAACATTTAAACCACAGGTCCTCCATCCCCGTCAGATGTTGCAAATATTTCCTTTGAGTTTATCTTCTATCTGATAATCTGATAAACAATAACCATTATTGCACAAGAGAAATTCTCAGTTTTGGTTTAGTCAAGTTCATTTTTTGAGGACCTTGTTTAAGAAATTTATCCCCAGCCTGAGGTCATAAAGACAACTCTTACTATTTTTTTTTTAATTTAATATTTTGTGTTTGTCTTTTACATTTAGGTGAACTCTGTTGCAGGGGTTCTCAGTCTTGCCAGTGTGGACATTTCCGGCTTTGTTGTGGGCAGCCATCCTGTGCATTTAGGATGTTTAGCAGCATCGCTAGGTGCCAGTAGCACCCCACAAGTTGTGACAACAAAAATGTCTCCAGACATTGCCAAATGTAATCTAGGGGACAAACTCTCCCCCCGTTGAGAACCACTGATCCATCTGGAGTTTATTGTTGTATATGGCGTGAGGTAAGGATCCAGTAATTTTTCTCAACTTGGTGAATCAGGTTTACTAATACTAAGTAACTCTTCTTTTCAAACATATTTATGATGCCACTGCTATTACATACCAAGTTCCTGTATATGCATGGGTCCGTTGTTGTTTACGGTAGAGACTGACTAGATATCACAAACTCATGCCCTCTTCCTGGGCACAGAGCCCCCTTGCATCGGAATGGGGCAGAAGTGAAGAGTGTCAGTTCCAGAGCTGGGCAGCTGGGAGCAGGTGTGTCTTCATCACATTCTCTCTCTCTCTCCCTCCTCCTTCCAAAGACACCTTGTCCAGGTATGAATCTGGGGGTTGAAGGGGTTCACCTAGGCAGTTCTCACTCAGGGTCTCATGTGGTCACAGTCAGATGACAGTTGTGGTGGGGTCACCTTGAGGGCCTCTTCCCTCACCTGGATGGCACTGGACTGGGAGAACAGCTGGAGGCTGGAACAACTAAAGTGCTCATCTCTCTGTCTCTCCCCCCCCCCTCCTTCCTTCCCTCTCTCTCCCTCTCTCTCTGTCTCCCTCCCTCCCCTTTCTCCCTCCCTCCCTCTCTCTCCTTGTCTGCCTCCCTCCCCCCCTCTCTCCTTCCCTCCCTCTCTCTCCCTCTCTCTCTCTGTCTCCCTTCCTCCTTCCCCCTCTCTCTCCTTCCCTCCCTCTCTCTGGCTTTCTCCCTCCCTCCCCTCTCTCTCTCCTTCCCTCCCTCTCTCTCCCTTCCTCTCTCTCTTCTCCGCCCCCCCCGTCTCTCTCCTTCCCCATCTCCCTCTCTCTGTCTCTGTCTCTCTCTCTCCCTCCCTCCCTCCTCCCTCTCTCCCTCCCCCCCTCTCCTTCCCTGCTCCCTTCTCTCTCCCTCTCTCCCTCCCTCCCTCTCTCTCCCTCTCCTTCCCTCCCTCCCTCTCTGGTCTCTCCACGTGGACTCCCCCCCCACCCCCCACCCCCGTGGCAGCCTCAGGGTAGCTGAACCTTTTGCACAATGACTGATGTGAGTGTCTCAAGAGAAACTGCAAAGTTGCGTGACCTTTTCTAACTTAGCCTGGGGAGCCTCACAGTGTCGCTTCCTGCTGAGTTCTCCCTGTTGAGGCAGCCACAAGGCCCTGCCCAGCTTCCACGGGAGGGCACAGAGATGCCAGAGCATCAAAGTATTTGTGGACATATTTCGAAATCCCCACAAGAAATCTGACGCGATTCCAAATTCCTTACCCTCATGTGTGGTTTTTATTTTTCTCTCTCTGGGAGGTTGCAGGGTCTTCGGTTTCTCTCTGGGGACTCTAGAATTTCACAGTCTGCTTTTGTATTAGTCTTCCATCCTTTTTCATTCAATGTGCTTGGCACTCATTGTGCCTTTCAACCTGAAAGCTCATCTTCTTCAGTCCTGGGAAAATTTATTGTATTATTCATTTGATCATCTGCTCCCTACTAATTTTTTCCTACCCTCTCTCTCTTCCTCTCTCTGGACCTCCTTGAATAATACTCTATTTTTCTTATCTTTCCGTGCTTGTATCTTCTTGTTCTATTTTCATATGTATTTTTCAACTTTATCTTCTGAGATTTTTCGTTTCTGCTATCACGTTTGTAATTTCCAAGAGCTCCTTTTTCTCCGAATGTTCTTTATAATAACTTCCCTTTCTTGTCTTCTGGATGTGATATCTTTTGTTATGTCCCTGAATATAATGATTAAAGTTTATGTGAAGTTTTCTTATGCAGCCTGCATGGTCTCTATCTTCTCCAAGTTCCTTTATTTTCCTGTTTGTTATCGTCTCTCTATTACGTTAGCGATTTCTCTCAGATATCTGGCAATTATTGTTGTCTGTTGATATCTGTCGTGTTAGGAGTGAGCAGGAAAGTTGAGGGAAGTTCTGGGTGACAGAGGGGCTTGTAAACTTCACAGCAGGTTTACTGGACACAGACCCTGTCACTGGGGTCCCCCAGTGTGTTTCCACTTCTCCCAGAGGACTCCCCCAGTCCCCCACCTGGGGTATGGGCTTCTCTGCACCTGCTCAGGGAGCTGGGCTGGAGGGCCAGTGCAGGGTCTCAGGGTTGAGTGTGTGGACCCTCCCGCTGGCCTGCAGGCTGCCCAGCCCCACCCACTGAATGCTCATGGCCAGGCCTACTGTGCCCTGCCTGAATTCCTGGTGGAGACTGATGTCACCAAGTTTGTTGTATAGCATTAGATGCCTGAAAACCCACTGAGTAGGAACTGGGTCAGCTGGGGAAGGACAACTCAAGAGACAGCCTGGTGGGGGTCATCGCCCCGACTGTTTGCCGCCTTTTTCTGCAGCAGGGTCTTCTGGGTGAGCATTCCCACAACACATGCACGTTGGCATGCACGGCTCACCCCCAAGGCCCTCCCTTAAACCTTGTCACCCACAACCCCAACGCCACTCCCCCAGTCTTGCCTCTTCCGAGTTCCTGAACGCTGGCCTCTGCCCAGGACTGTGGATGTTGACCTTGGCCTTCTCTCTTTCCTGGCAAAATCGACAGCGAGAGGGGCCACGTGAAGTTCTGCCCAGGGAGAGGTTTCTTTACCAGGGTCCTTCAGGGCTGCGCACCCTGGCTAGAGCTAGCCTGTCGTGCTGTGCAGAGCCCCAGGGAAGCCAAGCCCTTGGGGTTAGTCTCCAGGGCCCTGGAGGCCAAGGTGGGACAGGTGCAGGCACATTGGTGACAGGAGTCACAGGCTCCTGCGGTTTCCTGGGGCCTCAGGACCTGCTCAAGCAGGTCCCACGGTCATCTCTAGGGCAGTGCCATTTGGCACACGATCTCTGTATCTTGGTGTTCTGATGAGTGACTGATACTGGTCCTCTGGTGCCCCACAATCAAGTGTCCAGTCTCTCTCAGGGCCCAGAAACGAGCCAGGAGCTCGTTTCTTGAAAGCAGGCTCCTGCTTTCTGCCTGCTGGATCTTTCTCCAATCAAGTTTCAAATGCCTGAGGAAGAGGCTTCCGGTTGGCGTGGCTGGGATCTCATGTCTCCAGAGAGGCAAGAGACTGAATCCACAAACCCAAAATGGCCAGATCATAGATGAAAATACAACTCTGACCCACAACCTGCAGCCACTTGCCCAGAAAAGCAACCTCTTATCTACAATAACTAGCCAGGAAGCCAGCCTGCTGTTAAGTCAGACTTGCAGAAAGTCAGACTGCTGTCTCTAGGAACAGGCAGTCAACAGGAAGCCAAACGATAACCTTTGTGACAGTCACAAAGTGTCCAGGACTTGATTAGTAAATGACAGCTTCCTTAGCTTTTATCCCCTTTTCCAACTTAGGACCAACCAGAGAGAGCCAAACCTGCTCCCTAAACAATGACATGGGACGCCCCACTTCTAGTTGGCCAGCCCACAGCTTCCCCAGGCCGACAGCGTCCTAACAGGGCACACGGGAAGTCTCCCTTTTTCTCCCCTAACGCTCTCCCACTCCTCTGGCTGCCTCTGTCTCTGCCAATTCAAGTGATAGCGGCCGACTCCCTTGCTGCGGCAAGCTCCGAGTCAACAGTCACTGCTTGCTCTCACTTGTTGGTCTTCGTTTACTTTCACACAGGGCAGCTGGAACCAGCTATGAGGGAAGCGGAGTTTCCGAAAGCAAGATGAGGAAGGTGCTGATGCGGGAAGAAGATGGAGGCAGACCAAAGTCTTCAGCGGTCCGTGGGGATGGGGACTTTGGGATGCAGGGGACAAAGCGTGCATCTGCAGGTTACTCCTGGGCCAGAAGGAGCAGGCCCAGTCTAGCTCTGATACCCTCCTCTGCTCTCCCCAGCGGCCAGTCACTGGCCAGAGTCTCCAGGCCCAGGCACTGTCCTCAGGAGCAACACCAGTTGTGCCCACAGTCCTTGGATAGGACCCCATTCATCTGTTTCACCTTTTCCTGCGCTGCAGACAAATGTCCCTGCCGAGGAGAGGGCTGGCCCTTTAGTCTCTCTCCTGTCACCTCCTTCAGCTTGGTGTCTTCCTCCACCCGCAATGAGGAAATTTTCTCAATTCCTCATCACTGACAGCTCTCAGGGCTTGGTCTACGGGAGCCGGAGGGGCCTAGTCTTGGGGTGGGGAGAATACCCCAGTCATAGCCCTCTCTCTCATCCCCTTCTCTGATCACCTTCAGAGGCAGGACAAAGTTGGAGGGGTGACTGGACTCCCTCCGCCTGAGCTGAGAACAAAGGATGGATCCGACAGGATGGGTCAGGTTATGCCGCAGTTACAAACAACTGGAAACTGCCAGCACTGGAAAACCCCAGGGTCACTGCTCACCCTCACCATGTCCATCACACACTAACAGGGGCTCTGCTCCACGTCATCCTGGCTCAGGGACCAGGCTGCCAGAGCCAGTCGTGGCAGGCAGAGGACAGCACTGGGGTTTCCTAAACCGATTCACCCACCCTGCCCACAGCCCAGACCAGAACATGTCATGTACCCCCCCCCGACTGCAAGGGGGACAGGGAACTGCCATTTCCTCATATGTCACTGGTGAACAGCAGAAAAAAGTCCTTGCAAAGTGGGCTGCCCTCAGCTGCCCCAGCGCCCTGTGCTCCAGAAGAGCCTGGTCCAGGCCCCCTTGTCCTTTGTCACAGCAGCAAAATCCATTGTGTGTGCATTTAATGCGCCTAGCGGGTCTCCTGTCCGTTTATGCCATTTTCAATCTGCTGTGATCACGAACAATGACACGATGAATGACCTCATCTGTGCCTCAGTTCACACATCAGCAAGTTACTTAAACTTCCTGTGACTCGGTTTCCTCATCCATAAATAGGGGTAAGAGTAGGATGAACGCCTACTCAAGGTACTTGGGTCCTTACTATAAGGCAGGCAGTACACTCAGGCGTGCAGCCTGACACCTGACACGGACCAGGTACTCAACAAGCATCAGCAATGACTGTTGTCGTTATTTGCAAGTGCAAATAATGATTCAAAAAACACTTATTTACAAAGTAGGCAGTTCAAGGATACGTGCCTTTTCAGCTTCGATCCACATTTCCTCAATCCAAACTCCTCCCACTGGCAATGTCTATTCTAGCCTCTACCAGTTCCCCAGGGAGCGCCTGGCACTGCTCCCAGCTGGGGGCTCCCCGAGGGGGTTCCTGCATTCCACCCTAATGCTCGGGGTCGTGACTGCTCTGACACCACAAACGGCCCCAAAGGGGGCCTCTGAGATATGAGACGGCTGCAGGGATTCCTCTGCCAACCCACCACCCCTGCAGCGTGTGGCAGAAGGCCTCCTCCTTGGCCCTCTAGCGACATTTCCCGGAAGGTGTCAACTTACTGAGTCCTTTCAGAATGAGGCTGACCTCCTGAGGGGTTCCCCTATGTAGGGATCCCCCTCTGCTAGGCAAAAATCCCCAGAGAAGTGTTTGCTCCTCCAGGCTGCACCATGGGGGCCTCCCATGGCTCCTCCCCTCTGGCCAGCCCTAGGAGCCCCCAGAGTCCTGACCTGCTAGCACCCCAATGCCTCTGCTTTGCCTGGGCCTCTCATTGCTGTGGACAGGCCAGCGCCAGCTCACCCAGGCTGCACTGTTCTCTTTGCCAGACTCCATCCTTTGGCAACCCAGATGGTGAGGTGGCAAGAGAGCCACCTGGGTCATCCAGTGTGGCTCATATGCCCTCAGTGGCTGAACAGAAGAGCGTCTGACCCTGCCCGGCCCAACCTGGGCTGCTCTGAGCTACTCGGCTCCTGCCCACACCCCCCTCACCAGGGGCCCCTCAGCTCCCGCTGTCCTGACTGGGGCCCTCTGGCAGCTGGCCTGCTGGGACCAGAAAGCATGTTTAGAAAAGTGAGCCTTTTCTCTCTCTCTCGACTGCGGGGACCTCCAGGACAGGGACCATGGTTATTATTTCTTTTTCTGTTTCTTTTTATCTTCTCTTCCAGTTTCTAGACTTCAGTAAACACAGGCTAGGTTGAAGGCTCCGGGAAGACACTCCGATTGTGTTTTAGGACTTCAAGTACCCTAGCCAGCTGCCCTGTCCCTCCTGAGTCTGACAGCTGAGGATCCCAAAGTCCCCTCCCCAGGAAACTCAATAATGCTCGCAGCAGTGCTTCTCTCTCAGAAATTTTATTGGTCCTGCGGAAAGGGAGGCAGGCAGCACCTAGGCAGGGGGCTGCCCTCATTGTTTCCCATTGCCATTGATGGGGCGGTTCACATGCTCGGGGGAGGCCAGGAAGGCCTTGAGCTTGGGCCGGGCGCTCAGGCGGGTCACGTAGGCCGAGAGCAGGGGGAAGGAGTCCAGGCAGCTGGGGGCCAGGACCTGGTGAATCAGCAGCAAGTCCAGCAGGTTGTAGTCGGCGAAGGAGATCTGCAGGGCAGGGGGCCGGGGACTCAGCAGGTGGGAACCGACCAGGGGACAGGGGGAGGGGGCACAGAGAGCCCGAGCCGTTCCCTAGGTCTGCCCAGCTTTGCTGAACACACGGCTCAAGTGCTCTCTCTGCGCCTGTTTCCCATCTGTAAGAAAGAGGGCGGTGCAGGACAGGACCCGACACTCACCTGGCTGCCCACAATGAAGGCCTGGCCCCCCTGGTTCTGGGACAGCAGGGTCTCAAAAGGCTTCAGGTGCCCGGGCAGTGCCTTCACATAGTCCTCCTTGCCCGCCTCCTGCCAGGAAGGTGCCACCGCGCATCATTCTCCTGACCCTCACACTGCTGCCCAGCGCAGCCCAGCCCCTGCCCCTGCCTTTGCCCCTGCCCTGTGACGGCCCCTCCTGTCTGCCCCATCTCAGTGAATCACCACCACCCTGGGCTGGAGCCCCAGTGCTCCCCTGCTCACTGCCCAACCCAAGCTATTGCCACATCCTGTCCATTGCAGCTGCTGATTCTTCTCTACTCCATCCCCGCCTTTCCATTCCTGCTACGATCTCTCACCAGACTACTACAAAAACCTTGGAGGATCCTTCTCGACCTCAAGTTTGGACACCGCCCTGCTTAAGACTCCTTGACGGCTCCCCACTGCTGTCAGGAGAGTTCAAGCCAGCCAGTTCAAGGCCTTAAGGACCTGGGCCTGCTGCCCCTCCACCTCCATCTCGTGACTCTCCCTCTCTCTCATGTGCATGCACACACATGCATGCGCACGCGCACACACCCACACACGCCCTGCCTCTGCACAATTGGTCCGAGATCCCCGAATGTCCTCCGTGTCTGCATACTTTGTGCACCTGAAAGTGCCAGCACCCCCTATACATCCTCCTACACCTGTTCCCAGAAGGCCCTCCCGACCTCCCCCAGCCGAGGGGATCGGGAGTCCTCTGGCCCACGTCTCCCGTCCTTGCACTGTTCTACCAACCAGTGCCCCTGACTCGACTGGGTCCCTCCCCCAGGCAATGAGGCTTCGGGTTGTGTCTCGTCCATGTTGGCTGCTGGCCCCCAGCACAGAGCCCTACCCAGCCCAGACACCCTGACTGAGGCAGGGGTCAGCCAGAGCCACGGGAGGAGTGACGGGCGAGAGTACGGGTTACCGTTTTCTGTGCTCGTCCCTGGTGCCCACCCCCAGTGCCCAGGCTCACGTAGTTGGTGTAGATGAGAGTCACATATTTGCAGCGGAGATCCTCCACGCCGTCATTCACCACATCCACCAAGGCTGCCTCCCGCTGGTCCTTGCCATACAGCCCTGGGGGTCGGGAGAGCAGACAGCATGACTGGGCGCCTGACATGAAACTCTCTGTTGATCCGCTGCCACGCCACGTGGCTGCCTTCGGGCCACAGCCAGGGAAGAAGATGTGGACAGAAGGAAGGGACAGTCCTGACCCACAGTAGGTGCTCAGAACTCAGTGGGAGGCAGACTCAGGCCTGACCCTGGACAAGTTATAACCTCCACTCCACAGGGTTGCTGGAAGCCTGATTTAAACACATGAGACTCACAGGGCTGGGGCAATGAGCAGATGCTTAGGAACGCTGGCTGTGGCTCACCCACCCCTGCCCTGCGCTGGGCCGCTTGCGACCTCAGTACTCACCGAGGGAGCGGCCCAGGTGTCGCAGGATGGCATTGGACTGGTACAGGGTGAGGTCTCCATCCTGGAACTTGGGGAGCTGCCCGTAGAGCTGGGGGTAGTGCAGCATGGTGAGAAGTGCTGAGCTCGGCTGCCTCCTCACCCTAGTTTTGCCCCCCAAGTGCAGCCTCTGACCCCCATCTGGGCACAGTCACTCACACAGGAGGCCTTGAGTGGGCCCTGCAGCCAGGTCTCCATGGTCACCGCCTCCTCCTTCCAGCTCTGGCCCTGGTCAGCCAGCAGCATGCGCATGGCCTCGCAGCGCCCTGGGGGAGGGGAGGCAGGGGTGTGGGGACTCCTCCCGTGATCTCACGGCATCCTGGGGAGGGGACCAGCCATAGCCAGGAGGTTGGATACTCCAGCCTCAGGAGCTCAGGGATACAGGGAAGGAGGCCCGGGCTAGTAGCCACGTGATGGAGGAGTAAGTGGGGGTTGGGGTCTCCCTCAGACGGGTGAGGGGCGTGGGCTGCAGGCCCCAACCTCTGCCTCCCCTCCTTCCCAGTCATAGGCCCCTACCTCGAACAGGGAAGTAGATGATGGTATAAGGCGGCACTAGAGGGACAAAAGAAAAGTCTGTTAGGAGTCTGGGAGAAGAGCATCACGGGGAGATTTACCCACCTGTCCTCCTGGGGTCCCATTCCCTGCTCTGGGCGCTCCGGGCCCCCAGGAGCCGGTCTCTGTGCTGGGGGCGCCGCGCCCCGTCCAGAGCCTCAACCCCGCAATGATGGCGTCCTGAGTCCCCTGGATCCGTCCCGGCGCTGGGGGGTGGGGGGCGCGATGAAGGGGGCAGCGCGGGGGGGGGGGCGGGATGAGGGGAGCAGCGCGGGGGGCGCGGGATGAGGCGGGCAGCGCCTCCTAGGAGCCCCGGCCCGACGCTGAGGGCAGCGCTCCGAGCCCCCCGGAGGCCCGGCGGCGCGGACTCACTGGTTGCGGTGCACACGTTGACGCGGACGGAGGCAGCGGCGGCACACCTCTTGCAGGCCTGGCGCCTCGAGCCTTATAAGGGTGGTCCCGCCCCGCGCGCCCCACTCCGCCCCCAGTGCTGAGTCACCGCGCTGGCTCCGGACTGTAGCCCCGCCTCCTCCGCCTGCCCACCCGGCCCCCGGCCGCGCCCCCGGCCCCCATCACCCCCGCGGTCGAGCCCCTCCCAGCCCGCCGGGCCCCGACCTGCGCCCCTCGAGGATTTGCCCAACATCCCCCTGGGGCTGGTGGATTCGCGGCAGAGGCTGGGATGGGGGTTCTAGAATCTTCCAGAAGCCTTAGGGTCCGCCCAGTCCACGCCCTTTCCATGCTTGAATTGCAGACCTCAGAGGCCCAACTCTTTGCATGCAGATACTTTTCCCTCCAGACAAAGGACACAATAGACGCTGCACAAAGACGGGCACACCCGCCTGCCCGGCACACAGACACACACACATGCAAACTCACACTCCTAGTTGAGTTTCGCATACCCATCAGCAGCCGGCTCTGTTCTTGTCATAGTCAGGCACCCCGATGCTTACCATTTTTCTGTAATTACCTCAATTCTTCAGCTGAAATTCGCTCACTTTAAAATGGAACCTGTTTCACTTTCTTTCATTCTAAGTGGAAACGGGCACCACTTGTCATAAGTAGAAAGTCACCATAAAAATGACGAGAACAATATGGCTTTTTAAATCTACCTGAACAAAGGGACACTGGACCCTCCCTTTTCAAAAGTAACATTAGCGAGTGTTGGGTGTTTCTGGCACAATAGCACCAAACCGAACTGTGTCCCTTTGTGCATCAGGATTGAGGACAATAGCAAACGGTTTGAGGACGAGCTTCAATGCTGTTTAACCCTGTCTGTCTGCCTTGGAACTGCTTTCCAGAATTTCAGGCCCTACTCCGTGTGGACAGATTTTTGGGACCCTCTCTCTGGTCTAACAGGCGAATCTAGGAGGCAAATGGCACAGGCTTTAAGTCAGTGCAATAACATCCGTGCTGTCCTGTGAAGCAGCCGTGCATGCCATCCTCAGCCTGGGTCAAGTGACCTTTCCACCCCACACCTCATGACCAAAGACGCCAGCTGGACAGATCCTCAGCAGGAAGAGATAAAGCATACCGCGCTCTCAAGTTTCCCAGCTGCATTTCTTAGAGATTGAGGGACTAATTAACGACCCTGGTCCTTGCCTCCCTTCACACATAGATAACATCAGAATCTCTGAACTTGTTTGATGTCTAACCAAGGAATTCTTGTTTATGTCACCTTCAATGTAGAGTCTAGAGAAAAGCCCTGATGTCCTCTATCCCTTTTTTTGAAATCTAGCTGTAAGATTTTTCTCTTTTCCTCTTCCCTGCACGTGCACCGTTTGTGACAGAGATGTAAGCTGCACTTACACTCACACAGCTCGGAGCACTTCCATCAGAGCGCCCTGTTGGACTGTTTCCCCAGGGTTCGAACTCCTCACGCTGGTTATTGAATAAACCCCCTTCACTAACATCACCGAGACTCTTTATTGCAGTCTGCAAATTGGTGACCACGCAGGGACCCAGAGAGACTGCCTGAGACCACCTGGGACATCGAGAGGACCCAGTGCTGTGGTACCAGCAGGGCCCTTTGCACCCAACAGGCTCCCCGGAGCTCCAGCTGAGGCAGGGTAAGTCCTTCCTGGGCCTTAGATCTCCTGATTAATGATTGAAGGTCCTTGAGTTTATTCAATTGTTTGTAATTGTCCAGGTGGGACGGGTTATCCTCTGTGTTCGCAGAGAAGGGAATTACAAACTTGGTGCTCAGATTTTCTGGCTTTTTGAGCCAAGGGAAGTAAGACAGGATAGATGGCGGCTAATGTCGGAGTTTTCTCCTTTTGGCTCTCTTGAGAATCAGAAACTGGTTCAGCTTGCCAAAACCAAAACTATTTGATTAGGTCTCTGGGTGACCAGGGGCCAAGCAGAGGTGTCTGAGATCAATTCTCAAGACACGTAGCAGTCCCATAGGGGACTCCAAACCACATAATTAAGTAATTTGGCTCTCCTGGGGATGCACTATAAGGTTGATCACCAGTGCTCTGAGCCCCTACGATTGTGTTAGATAATCGGCAGGAGAACCAAGGCACTTAAGTAGGTTGAACCGACTCATTGGTGACACTTTGAGGAGCTATGCCGGTAAACAGCACACTTCTGATCCACCACTGTAAATCACTTGTTTGACTTACTGAACCAGAATGGGAAACAAAACATCAAAATCTGGTAACTGTGGGACATCTGACAGCCAGCCACCAGCTAGTACTCTGGTCAATTTCATGTTGAACTTTCGTTTCAGATAAGTGCACCTTAAGGGTCACCCTTAAAAGAGAGGATTCAAAACCTCTCAGAAACAGTGGAATGAATTCTTTGATTGTTATGCAGAAACTTCTAAAAGACAAAATGACTTCAAAAACCACTCTAAAAAAGATCCTTACAAAAAAAAAGAGAAAAGAATCTTCAGGAAAAATTTTTAACCATCTGTGTGGATGGACCTGGAGGGTATTATGTTAAGCGAAATAAGCTAGAGAGAGAAAGACAAACACCACATGATTTCGCTCATATGTGGAATGTAAACCAACACATGGACAGAGAGAACTGTTTGGTGGTTACCAGGGGCAAGGGGGTGGGGTGGGCACAAGGGGTGAGGGGAGGCATTTATATGGTAACTGACAAACAATAATGTACAACTAAAATTTCACAATGTTATAAACTATTAAGACATCAATAAAAAAAGCACACACAAAAAATTTTTAGCCATCTGAGCAAATAAACTTAATTTAATTCATCTGCCATAAAAACAATTTGGATGCAACTATTCTTTTGAGTTTCGTACCTGAGACATGGGTAAAATTTTAAAGATCTCTGTTTGTGTCTACCTGTATGTAAGTCTCTCTCTATTTGTCTGCCTCCAGATGGTATAATTTCTAAAGGAGCTCTATTTAATTGGCTTGAAGTAGGCGCTTATATAAATTATTTCTAAATGTAATAGAAATTAACCCAAATGTCTTTCAAGTTAACATGATATAAAGTGATCTTTGATAAATGAAAGCTTGTTTAAGTTGTTGGTTTAATTAAAATAGACATGTTTTCAGAATTACCAACATTGGATATGATACAAACATGTTATTTCTGTAACAAAATTTGTCAGTAAAAAATAACTTAGACTAATAGCTGATTTTGTCTAATGTCTCATGAGGTTTTTGTAGGCAATCTAAATATAATTATTGGGAACAAGTAAACGAAATGGTTGTGAAAGGATAAAAGTGTTGGGGGTGAACTTTTTAATAATAATTACGTGTTATGGTATGTGTACTTAAAATACCTTCAAAACCTTTTGGTGACTTGAAACCTGATGAGTTTTGCTAAATTAAGTTAAATGATAAAAATTTGTTGAGTATCTAGGTCATGTCCACATAAGATAAAATGTGAAAATTAATTACTAGGCATAAATTTGTCTGCCTTTGGCTTCTTATTTCAGAGGAACTGGAATATGCTTGGGTTTATTGATGAACGTGTTTTGTGCCACACTGGGAAATTTCCTATGAGAAATTACATGTTTCTAGAAAGTCTGTATTCAAGAAAAGTAAGGTGTTTTTTTTTCAGTAAAGAAGGTATAAGTAATAGAGATATTTTTGTTTATTTTGTTAAGAAAGACAAATTTGTCCTAAAGTACTAGGGGGAAAAAAAAAAGGAAAGAAGGCATGGGACAAATTCTGAATGTAAAAAGCAAGTGACAGAAGGTTTGTGGAAGTAAAAACCCAAGGAAAGAGTTTTGTACATGGTCAAGTTGGCTAAGATTAAAATGAATTTAATTATGTGAATAAGTTTTAATATCAAAAGTAAGCTGGTACAAAATTAGAATTAGGCTTTCTCTCCCTTAAAAGAATAGTCTTCAACTTTTGGTCTGTTGTGGATAAAGAGGTTATAAAAGGTTTTTTCTTTACCTCTGAGTAAGTCTACTTAAAAGACAGAAAATCAGTGTTTTGTTAAAATAATTTCCTATGTTCAAAAAGACTGAGGTCTCTCTATTAAGGTCTTTTTTTTGCTTTTTTGCCTTTGACATCTTCTGTTGTCATCTTGATTGAATGGATAACTAAGCATTGTTTCCTATTTGACCAAGTGTTTTAGGACCTTTTGATATTTTTGACAAACTTCCTCCCAAATTAAAGTCTTTCTTTTGACTTAAAAAGGACCTTTAAAAATTTCCAATTGGCCCTGGGGTTTCTCAAAGAATTTATTCTCTCTTTCTATAAAGAGGGAAATATTAAACCAATCAGACTCATTTGGTATGTTAAATTACATGCAAAGCATTGTCAAATAACTGATGACAAACCCTCTTAGGTTATATTACATAAGTAAATGTTAGTAATATAAGTGTTTTAAAAATTATATAACATTCCTAAAATTGTGATCTGTCCTGGTTATCAGTCATAATTCTAGTTATTATCTTAAAACATTATATGTCACAGAAATAACCAAGTTTCTTTGTCAGTTGCCATTTTTAAGTCTTTTGTCATCTATAGATAATTATTGTTTTACTCTGATGCTTTTGCAAATATGTTTCATCTTCAGAGAAATTCACGAAAAGGACTCTGGCACTTACTGTAAAATACAAGTCTCTGATAAACCTTCAGATCATAAAACTGAACTAAGTTAAAAAATTACAGAACCATAATGGAGAAACTGATGGCTTCATAACTGCTACCAAAAACAATTGAGGGGATTTTTTTTAATTTATTTTATTTTTTATTTTTTTTAATTTTATTTATTTGTTTTTTCCCCCAAAGCCCCAGTAGATAGTTGTATGTCATAGCTCCACATCCTTCCAGTTGCTGTATGTGGGACGTGGCCTCAGCATGGCCAGAGAAGCGGTGCGTTGGTGCGCGCCCGGGATCCAAACCCGGACCGCCAGCAGCGGAGCACGAGCACTTAACCGCTAAGCCGCGGGGCCGGCCCAAAGTTTTTTTGTTTTTTTTTTTGTGAGGAAGATCAGCCCTGAGCTAACATCTGCCAATCCTCCTCTTTTTGCTGAGGAAGACTGGCCCTGGGCTAACATTCATGCCCATCTTCCTCTACTTTATATGGGACGCCGCCACAGCATGGCTTGACAAGCAGTGCATCGGTGCACGCCCAGGATCCGAACTGGCGAACCCAGGGCCGCCGCAGCAGAGTGCATGCACTTAACTGCTTGTGCCACCGGGCCAGCCCCCGAGGGGATTTTTTTTAAACTGACTAGTTACTGCAGGAACTAGGTGCCTAACTTTTCACTCATTGCTCAACCTTTTATATATATTACTTAAATCTGACCAGTCTGATTTGATTAAATGAACACCAGAAGGAGAAAAAACCATAAACACCTTAAATTCTGTCTTGGCTCAGGCACCGACATTAGTTAACTAATTTCACCTTGCCATTTTCTCTCTTTGTACATGAAGCTAAAGGAAATGCTTAGGTGTATTAATTCAAGAACATGATGATCAACATCGACCTATAAGATATTACAGTCAGCAGTTAACCTCGGTAGCAAAGGGACTTCCACTGCATATGAAGGCTATTTCAGCAATAGCTCGCTTGTGCAAGGCTACTAAAGAAATGATGATGAGGTCTCCTTTAACTGCTTATGCTCCTCATTCAGTTAAAGCCTGTTAAATTCTCATCACACTCAACATTGTTCTGCAAGTCAATTAACTTCTTATGAAATTGTTTTACTGTCTCCTAATCTAACTTTACTTAGGTGTAACCGGTTAAATCCTCCTGCCTTGCTCCTAGATGATGCCAAATCAATGACATTTGATCATGACTGTATAAAATTAACTGATCAACTTTTGACCCCTAGGGATGATTTACGTGAAAGTCCTCTAACTAATGCTGACCTTATATTATTCTCAGATGGCTCATACTTGCGAGGACCTACCAGGAAATATGAAGCTGGAAATACTGTGGTTTCTCCAATCTCCATTCTTGAAAGAGCTCCCTTGCCTGGCGCTCACTCAGCGCAACAAGCGAAACTTGTTGCACTGACTAGAGCCAGTCCTTTGACTAAAGGAAACTGCAAATATTTTTACTGACAATAGATATATATTTGGAATAGCCCATGATTTGGGGGTGCTCTAAAAACAAAGGTTTTTTTTTTTAACCTCTACTGGACAACATATTAAAAATGGAAAACAAATGGCTGCTTTGTTACAAGCTGTTTTACTCCCTAAGAAATTGGCAATAATAAAAGTACAAGATCACTCCAAGGTGGACACTTTAGAAACCAAACAAAACAGCAAGTTAGCAGATCAGGCAGCTAAGGAAGGTGTGTCACGAATGGTGAGTCCACAAACTTTGACATGTTCCTTGTCCCTCTCTAGCTTAACTGAGGCTCTATTTGAGTTTCAGAAAACCACCACAGAAAAAGAAAAACAATTATAGATCCAAAAAGGGGGGGCTTTTGATTCTCACAGGAGCCTGTGGATTAGACCTAATCAATGCCCAATACTTCCTTTAGAAGCTCAACTTTCGTTTCTACAGTATATTCATGATTTTACTCACTGGGCCCTAGGAAATATGATCTCTTGGGGAAGACAATGCTTTTGGAAACCCTCTTACTATAGCACAGAAAATATACTCTAAATGTTTAGTCTGCCCTAAACATAAGGGAGGCCCCTGCGTAGTTAAAGGGAGTTTTCCCTTTGCCAGCAGGACTGCCAAATCTGAAATTTGGCAGATAGATTTTATCCAAATGCCTCACTCCCAAGGTTACCAATAGGTACTTGGTATGATTTGCATGTTCTCTCCTTGGGCTGAAGCATTTCCATGCCAAAGGGCTACGGCTCAGTCAGTAAGTAAACTACTCCTGCAGTGTATCCATTTCAGCATGGGGAGTTCCAGCGGAACTACGCAGTGACCTGGGACTCATTTCACCAGACCAAGTATGAAGAGAATTTGTAAAATCTGGCCTGTTTTGCAGCATATTCACTGCCGTTACTACCCCCAATCATCAGGCCCAATGGAACGAACATATGGCATAATTAAGACTCAATTGGCTAAGCTCACAGATGCGTTTTCTTTACCGTGGCCTAAAGCCCCTCCACTGGTATTGCTTAACCGAAAATCAATACTCTTCGGCAAACACCAGTTGTCTCCATTTGAGATTATTCCTGGAAGACCTATGCATCTGGATGAAGGATTCTATGAACCTTCATTACTAAAAGGTGATGTACATCATTATCATAAAATCTTAACCAGACTCTTAAAGGAACACTCGAACTTGCTTGCTGATGCATCTGATGCAAACTTATCCACGGAGGAAGATGTACAACCTCATGATTAACAGCCTGGTGACTACGTTTATGGAAACGTCACCATTTGAAAAAGTCTTGCAGCCTAAGTGGAAAGAACCTTATCAAGTCCTTCTGACTAATTCCTGTGCAGCTAAATTGCAGGGAATTGTCCCTTGGATCCATATTTCTCACTTAAAAAGGCACCTAGTCCAGAGTGGTCCCCAGAGCGTGTCTCAGATTTATGACTGAAACTACGCTGATGAGACCCGGATGAGAAGCAGCTGACAGCTGATGTGGACAGCTCTCCCAAGAGTCCGGACAACATGCGTTATTTTTTTTTCTTACTGGACTCACGTACTCTTGTCACAACATTTGTCTTTCCAAGCCTCCCCAATTCTTACATACTAACTAATGGTCTTGGAAAAAGGTTACCACTTTGAGTCCAACGAATGCTGAGCCCATAAGTCAAATACTCATATATAACTCTAAAACACAGAGTCTAGAATCTGTCATACACGAACCTGTTCTAAACCCGCCTGTTAATTCTGACTTCACAGGATAGATCTATTATATAGGGCATGCCTTGGGGAAAACCCCCAAGGAAATCCTGCCCGGGGACATTTTTCAGAGAAAAATGATAAAAACTGTATTCACGATTGTCATTTTGATTGTATTCGTTATCCTATTATTCCGATGTTATGCTAGGTGTTGAAGGAGGCAACAGCAAGACAAGGCCCAGATCATGTTAGCTAGGAAGGTAGAAGCAATCCAGATTGTGTTTTTAATAAATAACATGTAAGATAGGTAAGGAAATGAAGAGTACCCCACTGTGTTGCAGAAAAATGAAAGGAACACCTCATTGGTCATGAATGCAGCTGTGGGGGATTGTGGACAGGTTTTTGGGACGCTCTCTCTGGTCTAACAGGCGAATCTAGGAAGCAAATGGTACAGGCTTTAAGTCAGTACAATAACATCCGTGCTGTCCTGTGAAACAGCCGTGCAGGCCATCCTCAGCCTGTGTCCAATGACCTTGCAGCCCTGCACCTCATGACCGAAGACGCCAGCTGGACAGATCCACAGCAGGAAGAGATAAAGCATACCGCGCTCTCACATTTCACAGCTGCATTTCTTAGAGATCGAGGGACTAATTAAAGACCCTGGTCCTTTTCTCCCTCCACGCGCAGATAACATCAGCATCTCTGAACTTGTTTGATGTCTAACCAAGGAATTCTTGTTTATGTCACCTTCAATGTAGAAGCTAGAGGAAAGCGTAGATGTCCTCTATCCATTTTTTTTTTGAAATCTAGCTGCAAGTTTTTTCTCTTTTCCTCTTCCCTGCACATGCACTGTTTGTGACAGAGATGTAAGCTCCACTTACACTCACACAGCTCAGAGCCGTTCCATCAGAGCGCCCTGTGGAACTGTTTCGCTGGGGTTCGAACTCCTCACGCTGATTAGTGAATAAACCCCTTCACTAAGATCACCGAGACTCTTTATTTCAGTGGACTTGCGGGACCTCCTGGTGGCAGCGATGGAGAGCACAGCAGTGGGGGGCATTCAGGCAGCCTTTCGTGAAGACCCTCCCACAGAGCTGACCAACTGGGCTGAGGCTGCAGGGGGGCCAGGCCCCAGGTTGGGGCTGGCCTGGGCTAAGCCCTGGACAAGCTCTCCCAACACATCTGGGTGGAAGCTTCTGGACTTGGTCACTGTATGGGGAAGGAGGCTTCAAGGGAGACTGAGGGGTCCCTCCTTTCCTGAGGTGGAGACTGGGGAGGAGAGGCAGCCTGTGGGGCCTAGTGAGTCCAGGCATCTATGGGATTGGGGGGCGGTCCCCAGGAGGCAGAAAGAAAACCCAGACAGGGGCTCAGTAGAGCCACAGGGTTGAGTCAGGAGAACCAGATTCCTGCTGAAGGGCTGGTGCCCTTCTCATTTCTTCACCTTTGACACCTGCCCCCTCCCCCCAGCAGTGATTCTTCAGGGTCGATAAAAAACTTGAAAAACACCATCAATATATAAGGTAACTTTATTTGTGTACGATAAAATAGTCATTTCCTGACTGCCCCTTGGCAGGTGGAGTGGAGGGGTGGCACCCTCCAGGAGTGGCCCAGCCAGAGGTGGTATAGGCGGGGACAGGCACTGTCCTGGGGCAGACAATTCTGGCCCACAGAAGGGCTGGCCCAAGTCGCCATCAGCACAGTGCCTGGGCCTTAAAATATGCTCCAGGTTCCTGCCCAGAGACCCTGGCCCGGGGTCTCTGTGCGCCCGCTGCCCACAAACTTCTTTCCTGTTTTACCCCTTAACACACAAGACTCTGTTCTTTTTCTTCCAGAAGAGCTTAATTTGCCATTTGACCTCAGCTAAAAGGAACTGAAATTTGCCATCCTCAGTTCTAACCGCCTGGTATTCAATGAGCTATACAGAAAGCAAAGAAAAATAGAGCAAAGAAACAGTTGCAATTTTATATCAAAAACAGTGTGAATAGTTTCCTTTCTGCTACATTTGTCTCCTTGCAGCAAACTCCACAGCCCTGTGAGAGATAACACTCCCTCATCTCCAAAGACACTCACACATCCACACCGACACTCACACCTACATTCGCATGGCCCTTTCACACAGTCACACACACCCACGCACACCCACTCATACACACACACACACCATGTAGGGACCGGAATCTCACTAGGCAGTGCAGAGACCTCTTCCTCTGGGCTCTCCAGGGCCTGACGGGGACAGCCAGACCTCAGGGTCTTTCTGTGTAGGTAGGGGCCTAGGCCTGGGCCTGTGCTATTAAAGTGGGGGTGGGGGTGGGGTAGTGGTGACCATGGCTGGTGTCCCCCTGCCCCAGCCCCTGCCCCTGCCTCAGCCCCAGGTTCTGTCCCCTTCTGCTGTTTCTGAGTGGGCATTAGCCCAACTCTACCCCTCCTGTTTGCCCTGGAGTGGACAGAAGCATTTAGCCACCCCCACCCTCCATCCCTGTGCCCGTCTGTGGACCATAAGAGATTTCCGGGATTCATTTTAACTTGTCAGGTCCCTCTCACCCCCACAGCGCAGTCATAGGGCAGTCCTGGGCTGTTCCTGCATGCTGAAACTCAGGTGTGTGTGTGTGTGCGCGTGCACGCTCGCACACGCTCCTCGGTTCCTAGTCCATTATCATTGCTAGTGTGTGCTGGGTGTCCCCTCTCCCCCATTTGCATGCATTTATTTATTTATCTGGGCATTTCCTTTATCCCCACATTCCGTCTCATTCCCTGCAGGCAAGTTTGTTCGGTTGCCTGCCCAGAGGTGGAACCCCAGCCTCCAGGTGTGCAAAGAGTTGATTTCCATAAGTAGAGCCAGGTTGCCCTCCCAGGTGGCTGCATCAGCCCACTCCACGCTCCTGCTGCTCGGCTGTTTTTCCGACTCTGTCCAGCCCCACGTGCCCCCCAACACGTGGCATTAGCAGCTCTGGAATGTTCGCCAGTCCAATAGATGTAAAGCGATGTGTTGTTTTCAGTTGCATGTCTCTCATCGCTCAGGATTTCTATCATCTCTTCGTGTGCTCATTGGATTTTGTCTTCCTCTTCTGGAAACTGCCCCTTCATATCCTGACCATTTCCTGTTGGATTTGCTGCCTACTTTCTGCAGATTGGCAGGAGTTCTTCATTTATTCTTTTTTTTTTTTTTTTAAAGATTTTATTTATTTATTTTTCCCCTCAAAGCCCCAGTAGATAGTTGTATGTCATAGCTGCACATCCTTCTAGTTGCTGTATGTGGGACTCGGCCTCAGGATGGATGGAGAAGTGGTGCCTCGGTGCGCGCCCGGGATCCGAACCCGGGCCACCAGCATCGGAGCGCGCGCACTTAACCACCAAGCCACGGGGCCGGCCCAGGAGTTCTTCATTTATTCTAGAGATTAATGTCTTGTTGGCTTCAGACATTCTCCTATTCTGTCAACTCTCTCTCTTTACTTTGTCCAAGGTGTCTTTCATTGAAAACACTCCTTAATTTTAGAGTAGTCAAATTCATCAGGAGGTTTTTTTGTGGGTGGGGGGGATGCTCGTGTTTTGTGCTTTTGAAACTTTGTTTAAAAGTCTGCCCAGGATCACGACAATCTTCTCCTATGTTGTCTTCTATTAACTTTGTCAGTGAACTTCCACATTTACACCATTAATCCATCTAGAGGCCACTTTGCATGTGCTGTTAGGTAGTGTAGGGGAGGTAGAGATTTCCTCTACCCACTCTAGGTCCTTCTGGCTGGGCTATGAATTAAATTGACATGAGACAAAATAACAGGAAAAATCAAACAAAGCTTTGTAACATGTATACATGGGAGACACCCAGGAAACTGGGTAACTCAGCCATCTGGCCAAGGTTATCATCTTAAATAGCATCTTCAGCTAAAGACAAAGGAGGGTGTTGGGGGTAGTGGTTTGGGACTTCAAAGGGGTGGAAGGCAATTCACATGGAAATGGAGAAGCAAAAAAAAAACTCTGATAAGAATAGGCTTAGCAAGGGCCCTCCCAATCTATCAATACCTAGAGTTATCTATGGTGATGGCCTATCCTGGGGACAGGCCTTCTATCTTAAATTTCTTTTAGGCAATTAGTGGGGAGGAGGTCAAAGTTTCTTTCAGAGTCTTTTGTTCTTGAAAATAATCAAGGCAAAGAGACACATTTTGAGGTGGCCAATTCTTATCCCCCACAGTAGGAATCCAGTTTTATTTTTCTCCATGAGAAGAGCCACCTTCCCCAACACCATCTACTGAACAATCAGACTTATATATTAAGCTCTGTAGACATTGTGTGTGCCTGTTTGTTCCCTATTCTCTTCTGTTGTCTCTTTGTCTCTTCCTGTGCCAGTACCATGATTTTTTTTATTACTATGGTCTTCTAAATCTGGTAGGGAAAAACACACTCTCCAGCTTTTTTTTTTTTTTTTGAAGTTTTCTTAGTTATTTATGGGTCTTTATTCATCTATAAAAATACTATCATACATTTATCAAATTTCTACCAAAAAATCCAACTGGAATTTTGATTAGGACTGCATTACATTTAGAGATGAATTTGGAAAGAACTCCCATCTTTATAACTTTGCCATCCTACCCTACATTATGGACTATTTCTCTATTTATTCAGATTTTCTTCTATATCATTATTAAAGTTTTCTACCAAGAAGTCTCATATATTCTTATATATTCTAGATACTTTGTATCTTGCTGCTGTGAATAATATTTTTTAGTTGGGGATTGGAGAAGTAAACAAATACTAGAAATACTATTGGTTTTGTAGGTTTATATCTGTCAATGTTGCTGAAATCTCTTATTGATACTAATAGTTAGTGCGTTGATGCCAAAGGTCCTTCTAGATAAATGAACACATCATCTACAAATACATTTATCCCTTGGTATCTGCAGGGGATTGGTTCCAGGACCTGTCTCAGATACCAAAACCTGTGGGTGCTCTAGTCCCTTAGTTGGCCCTCCCTATCCATGCGTTCTGCATCCACAGATTCAACCAACCACATGGATTGTAAACATAGTATACACAGTCTGTGGTTGGTTGAATCTGGGGATGTGAAACCCATGGATATGGAGGGCCAACTGTAATGAGAATTTTATCTCCTCCCTTCCAACCTTTACCTCTTTTATTTCTTTTTCTTTATTTATCACATTGACCAGGACCTCCAGAATTATATAGAATCATAGTGTCTTGTTTCTGATCTTAAAGGGGCATTGTGGGTGTAGGGGTGGAAAAACTATTCCTCTGCCCTCTAGATCCTTCTGGCTGGTCTAAGAATTAAATTGACATGAGACAGAATAACAGGAGAAAGTCAAACAAAGCTTAATAACTTGTAGACATGGGAGAAACCAAGAAATCTTGAGTAACTCGCCAAAATGGCGGAAGCTACCACCTTAAATACCATCTTCACCTGAAGACAAAGGAAGATGTTGGGGGTAGTGGTTTGGAACTTCAAAGTGGGGGAAGGCAATTTACACGGAGATGGAAAAGCAAATGTTTGATAAACAAATGTTGAGAGCTGGCCCCGTGGCTTGGCGGTTAAGTGCGCACGCTCTGCTGCTGGCGGCCCGGGTTCGGATCCCGGGCGCGCACAGACGCGCCACTTCTCTGGCCATGCTGAGGCCGCGTCCCACATACAGCAACTGGAAGGATGTGCAACTATGACGTACAACTATCTACTGGGGCTTTGGGGGAAAAATAAATAAATAAAATTATAAAACAAACAAACAAACAAACAAAAAAACAAATGTTGACCGTGTCTTGCAAAAATAGTGAGAGATGGAGAGGACTTTGATCAAAAAGCCCTTGTTAGGTTCCCCCCTGTCTATCATACCTATTTTACATTACACTACCAGGTATCTTATGGTATTAGCTCCTTCCTGGAACAGACCTTCTATCTTAAATTCTTTTAGGCAGTTAGAGGGAAGGTTAAAGTTTCTTTCAGAGTCTTTTGTTCTTAAAAATAATAAAGCCAAAGAGACATATTTTGGGGTGGCAAATTCTGATCCTCCACATGGGCATGGATGAAGAAAGCGATGCCCAAACTCACACCTCCATCTCTCTTATGGGTCAGGCTGACCATTGCCTTGGTTAGGATGTCTGGGCTGGAGGCTGAAGGCCATTATGTATAATATTTGTTGTAGATTTTTGGCATGAAAACTGCATCAAGTTCAACAAGTTCTCCCCTATTCCTAGTTTAGTAAGGATTTGTATCATAAACAAGTAGATCCTTTCAAATTCATTTTCTACATTGCTTGATGTTATCATGTGCTGTTTCTCCTTTATTTTATTAGTGTGGAGAATTATACTGATACATTTTCTGATGAATTCCTGGAACAAACCCTACTGATCATGATGTATTATTTTTAATACAATGTTATATATTTTGTTTAGGACTTTAACATCTATATTCACAAGTGACATAAGAATGTAATTTTCTCTGCTTGTTCTGTCCTTATCTGGTTTTTGGAATAAAAATTTTGCTATCCCCACAACATTTTCTGGGAAACTTTCCCCTTTTTTTCCCGTTATCTGGAATAACTTGTAAAGATTAGAAGTTATTCACATCTTCTCATTATTCTTTTCCCAACTTTGTGAGTTCAAAGATTTGCTCATTTATTTTTAGCCCTTTTTATTTCCTGATAAATACATTTAAAGGTATAAATTTTCCTCAAAGTACTCTTTAGCTGCATTCCACCACTTTCAACATGTAATGATTCTATTCATTCAAATATACGTATTTCTTCTTTCCCTTTGTGATTTCCTCATTAACTCGAGGATTACTTAATGATCTATCATTCAATTTCTAAATATACGGAACTTTTAAGCTATCCTGGTTTGAGTCCTACTTTTTAGATAATTGTTATCAATTTCAATTGGCAGAGGCTTCTAGCCCTCTTGTTTTTAATTTCTAATCTTATTACATTATGGTCAGAGAACATAATTCAATCTCATACTTATCCATTGTAATTTATTGAGGTTTTATTTATAGCTTAGGTCATAGCTTGTAAAATTCCATGTTCTGTTGGGTATAGATAATTGTTCATACCTTTGACATTAGTGTTTATTCCTTTTGTATGTTTGTTCTATCAATATATGAGAGACATATAGTATTATTGTTGTTTTATCTATAGCTCCCTGCAGTTCTACCAGTTTTTATTTGATATCAGGTGAAGCTATATTGTTAGATGCATATATCTTCTTTGTCCACTGTACCTTTTATGAGTTTATAACATCCTTGTTTGTTCATTGTGACTTTTAGCCTTGAATTATATTTTTTCATGTATTAAGGTTCCTACCCTGGCTTCTTTTTAGTCATGTTCACTTGGACTATCTTCTCCTATCTTTTTATTTATTTTATTTTTATTTTTTTGGTGAGAAAGATTGGCCTTTGAGCTAACATCCATAGCCAGTCTTCCTCTTTTTGCTAAAGAAGATTAGCCCTGAGCTAACAGCTGTGCCCATCTTCCTCTATTTTGTATGTAGGACACTGCCACAGCATGGCTTGATGAGTGGTGTGTAGGTCCATGCCTGGGATCCGAACCTGTGAACCCCAGGCTGCTGAAGCAGAGCATGTGAATTTAACCACTACACCACTGGGCCGGCCCCCTTATCCTTCTGTTTTTTAATATTTCTGTATGTTTAAAATTTTTAAGGGATTTATATTCAGTAAAATGTACAAATTTTTAAGAGTACAATATGATGCATTTTGATAAATTTATGTCCTCATGTAACCACCACCCAATCAAGTTACAGAAGATGTCCATCACCTTGAGAGTCCTCTCAGGCCCCTTCCACTTGATCCTCACTCTCTGTAGAGAACTGCTGCTTTGATTTCTATCACCATAGACTAGTTTTACCTCTTCTTGAACTTCCCATAATTGCCATCAGTTAGTAAGTATCTAGCTTCTTTCACTCAACATAATGTTAAAAATTTTTTTATTGAGGTATGGTTTATATATATATATATATTTATTTATTTATTTATTTATTTATTGTGTGTGTGTGAGGAAGATCAGCTCTGAGCTAACATCCATGCTAATCCTCCTCGTTTTTGCTGAGGAAGACTGGCTCTGAGCTAACATCTATTGCCAATCCTCCTCCTTTTTTTTTCCCCAAAGCCCCAGTAGATAGTTGTATGTCATAGTTGCACATCCTTCTAGTTGCTGTATGTGGGACACGGCCTCAGCATGGCCGGAGAAGCAGTGCATCGGTGCACACCCAGGATCCGAACCCAGGCCACCAGTAGTGGAGTGCGTGCACTTAACTACTAAGCCACGGGACCAGCCCAAGGTATGGTTTATGTTTAGTAAAATTTATCCTTTTTAGTATACAGTTCTATGAGTTTGATAAAAGCCATCATTACAATGAAGATATAGAACATTTCTATCATCCCAAAAGTTTCCTTTTGCCACTTTGTAGTCAGCCTCTCCCCCTACCTTTAGCCCCTGGTAACCACTGATCTTCTTTCTTTACCTATAGTTTGGTCTTTTTCAGAGTGTTACAGAAATGGATTCATACAGTATATAGCATCTGAGTCTGGCTTTTTTCACTTAGCATACGCATTTGAGATTCATCCATGCTCTTGTGTCTATCTGTAGTTCTTTCCCTTTTATTGCTGAATAGTATTCCATTGTATGGATGTACCATAGTTTGTTTATCCAGTCACCAGTCAAAGGGCATTTGGGTTCTTGGCGGTTATGAATAAAGCTTCCTTAAACATTTGCATGCAGTTTTTTATGTGAACATAAGTTTTCATTTGTCTTGAGTAAATACCTAGGAGAAGGATTGCTGGGTCATATGGTAAGTGTACTTTTAAACTTATAACATATTGCCAAACTGTTTTCCAAAGTGGCTGTACCATTTTACATTCCCACCAACAGTGTACAGTCATGCATTGCTTAATGATGGGGATATGTTCTGAGAAATGCATTGTTAGGCGATTTCATCGTTGTGCAAACATCGTAGAGTATACTTACACAAACCTAGATGGTATAGCCTACTTTGCACCTAGGCTGTATGGTACCAGTCTTATGGGAGCACCATTGTATATGCGGTCTGTCATTGACTGAAATGTGGTTATGCAGTACATGACTATATAAGAATTCCATTTGCTTCCAACTGTCATCAGCGCTTAATATTGTCAGCTTTTTTCCTAGCCATTCTAATAGGTTTGTAATGTTGTCTCATTGTGGTTTTAATTTGCATTTCTCTAATGACTAATGATGTTGAGCATCTTGTCATGTACTTGTTTGCCATCAATATATCTTCTTTGTTGAAGTGTTTGTTTAAATCTTTTGTCCATTTTCAATGAGATTTTTTGTTTTCTTTTTTTTGAGTTTTGAGAATTCTTCATAAACTCTGGAGATAAGTCCTTATCAGATATGGGTTTGCAAATATTTTCTCCCAGTCTATAGTTTGTCTTTTCATTTTCTTAGAGTTTTGTTTTTTTTTTTGAAGTTTTGAAGTTTTTAATTTTGATGAAGTAAAATTTATCAATTTTTTTCTTTTATGGATTATGTTTTTGGTGTTGTATCTAAGAAATCTTTACCTAATGCAAGAACAAAAAGATTTATTTTATACTTTCTTCTAGAAATTTTATAGTTTGGAGTTTTGCATTTATGTCTATGATCCATTTTGAATTTTATATGTAATGTGAAGTATGGGTTGAAGTTCTTTTTTTTTTTGGTGAGGAAGATTGTCACTGAGCTAACATCTGTGCCAGTCTTCCTCTATTTTATATATGGGACACCACCACAGCATGGCTTGATGAGTGGTGTGTAGGTCCATGCCTGGGATCCACATCCGTGAACCCTGGGCTGCTGAAGTGGAGCACATGAACTTAACCACTACGCCATCAGGCCAGCCCCTGAAGTTCATTTTTTTGCATACAGATGTCTAATTGTTCCAGCACATTTGTTGAAAAGACTATCCTTTCTTCATTGACTTGTCTTGCAGCTTTGTCAAAAATCACTTGACCGTATACATGCAGGTCTACTTCCAGACTGTTCTGTTCTATTGATTATGTGTCAATCCTTTCACCAATGCCACACTATTTATTTCTGTAGTTTTTTTTGTTTGTTATAATTTTATTTATTTATTTTTCTCCCCAAAGCCCCAGTAGATAGTTGTGTGTCACAGCTGCACATCCTTTTAGTTGCTGTGTGTGGGACGCGGCCTCAGCATGGCCAGAGAAGCAGTGCCTCAGTGCGTGCCCGGGATCCGAACCCGGGCCGCCAGCAGCGGAGCGCGCGCACTTAACCCCTAAGCCACGGGGCTGGCCCTCTAATTTTGTTCTTATGATGGTTGCTTTTAACCTAAGAGACTTGGTAGGGAGAAGATATAAATATCAACAAGTTTAGGATATCAATAGGAGTATATAAAATTATCAAGATGTATACCTTCCCCATACCAAGACTCTTAGTCCTCCTTGCCCCCATACTGTTGATAGTATCTGGAAATTTGATTCTGGGTTGTAATGGATATATATGGCCTCTTTTTCTTTTCTTTGGTCCCAGCTTTTTAAAAAGATGCCAAAAACCTTTATAAACTTATTCAGTCGTCATGGCTTCCACGTGCCCTGCAGCATCTGCTGTATGTTTCTCTTCTTGCTTGAGTGCTCCCTTCCAAAGCATTTTCACTGTGAATCTTCAATGTGGCAAACCTTTTCAGCCCTTGTATGCCTGAGCATGTTGTCATTATACCCTCACATTTACATACTAATTTGGCTGAATAAAGAGGTCCAAGTTCAAAGATTTTTCCTTCAAGATTTTAAAAATACTGTTCTATAGTCTACCTGTATCCACTGTTTCTGTTGGGAAGTCTGATGTCAAACGGAATCATCTTCCTTTGTAAGTGATCTGTTCTTCCTCTCTGAGAGCTTTTATAATTTTCTTTTTTCACCTCAGATATTCTTCAATTTCACTCTAATTGTCTGGGTCTGGCACTCTTAATTTGCCAAACTGTCTCTCTGGATTGGCATTCTCAGCCCTTTTAGCCTGAGGTCGATCATCTTTCTTTAATTCTGAGAAATGTATCTCCATTATTTCTTCCCAGATTTCCTCCTCTCCATCTTTATTTTTCTCTCCTTCTAGGACTTGTATTTTCTGGATAATGGCCCTTCTATTCTATCCTCTTTATTCCTTCAGTGACATTTATATTTTTTCTTGTTTAGCTTTCCAGAGAGAGAGTTCTCCAATTGATCTCTCCACTCACCATTTCATCCTCCATTGTATGATTCATTCCATCTGTTATAGCTTTTCTCAATTATTGTTTTTATATGTAATATTTCTTTTTGGGTTTTTTTTGTTACTTATTTCATATTGCCAGTAACTTTTCTTATATCCCTGTGTATTTTTATTATATGTATTCTCTATGCAGTCCACTAAGTCTGCTTCGGATGATCTATTTGTCTTCTGAGATCTCTCCTCCAGGGCCTGTGAGCTCATGTTCCCTGGTGGAATTTGTCATTTTGTCTGGTAATATGCCAGCCTGTGGTTTCAGGGAGGGGGAAGGAGATGAGCCCTGGGCACCACCAGACCACGGCCAACCTCTGTTCTCTTTGCCATCACCTACCACAAAGCGTCTGAGGCCAAAGCTTCCCGTCAGATCTTTGGGTAAGCACACTGTGGGGGTTGGCTCCCAGGTTCTAATGTGTGCCTCCTGGGGGCCTGTGGGGAAGTGTGGAAGGGAGAAAGCCAAGGCCTATGGTGTCCACTCTTCTCCCCAGTGCCTCACCCAGCAGAGGTTTTGCAGTCCTGATGTAACACTGGTAAAGCCTGCACTAAAGTCAGAGTAGAGCAATGACAGCCACTTGACAACTCCAGGGAGTGGTAAGAACCGAGTGCAAACTGCTTCCATCCGGTATCTTCTTGCCACCTCCAGCCACGCTCAGCCCCTGCCCCCACACATGCACACACACACCTACACACATGCACATGTATACACAGCCACACACACACACAGGCACACAAACACACCTATGCACATGCAGATGCATACACACCCACACACACCTACACACCTGCACACACAGGTTCAAAACAGCCATCAGTCTCCAGGAGCGGGTATGACTCACTTGTTTTAATTTGTTTTTTCCTGAAATCCTTGCTTCTCTTTGTAGTTTCTCCAGGCTTCCTATCAGAGAGGGAGCCGGCAGCATGTGCTCCTTCACCATCTAGACCAAAGGTCGACACACTGTGGACCTCAAGCCATCACCTGCTTTTGTAAATAACGTTTTATTGGAACCCAACCGCTCACTCATTTACGTAGTATCTATGGCTGTTTTTGTGTTACAAGGGCAGAAATGAGTAATTGCAGGGGAGACCATGTGGTCCTCAAACCTTAAAATATTTGCTCTCTGCCTTTACATAAAAAGTTTGCCGACCCCTGACCTAGACCGAGTTCCTGAGCCCCAGCTTCCTGGAGAAGGTAGACTTCCAGTGTCATCGATTTTACCTTCACCAAGAGAGTTGTTATGGAGTCCTGCATAGCAACACCCTGTCATCCCCTCGCAACGCACCACCCGGCACCTCCCTGACATCCTGACACTCATGGGTGATTCCAGTCCAGTGTGGGAGCACTGAGAGCTCCTGGAATGTGCCCTGAGGGTGAGCTCTGCACCCCGTGTAGTTCCCCCACCACCTCAGAGCAGATGGACCCGGTTATGGAACTGGCTGCTCTCCAGTGGGTGCCAGCACACAGAGCTTTTCTCCTCGCATCCTGCACATTAAATGTGCTCCATCGAAGGAGTCCTTCTCTCCCGCTGGGAGAAATCCAGGGCATATCCCGTAGCTTAATCAATCACTCTGAAGTCTTCAAAGCACTTCCAGGCACCTTGAGATCATCGAAAGGTCTGGTCCCTTATAATCTTCAAAGTTCTGGACTGTTATCCAATTTGGAGCTTCTCTCGCCCCCAACTTGGATCGGACCCTGGCTTGGGAGCCCAGATTGGGAGGGGGTGGCCTTCTCTACCATGTTCTAGCTTCTTTCCACTCACCAACTCCAAGGGTAAGGTTTAGCAGCCAGGACATATTTTCCAAAGACTTTCACACCCTCTGTCTGTTTCACCTCAACAATTCTATATCCTTGAGATGAGTGATGAGCTAATGGTGGCCAAATAGGTCAGCTGGTCTCTTAGCACGTCCTATGTGGGTGGTCCTGCACCGCGCTCAGTGTGGGCATATTTGGCAAACATCCTAACATTCCCAACATTTGGAATCTAGCCCCAGGTGAGACAAGAAACTAGTTTTACTATCTTATTATTCAGAACTCCAAGAACAGCCACGGTTCCTCCTAAAAATCAAGAATTTCTGGCCATGTCCTAAATGTCTGGGTGGACCTCACTGAATGTTCGTTCTGGGTCTCAGGATCTGATCTGCCCTTCATCAATGAGTTTGGGTCTGAAAACGGACAGGTTCAGGTCTGCAAACTGGACAAGGGTGGTGACCTCTGTTGGGCCGACTGCCTGCAGACCCCTGATCACCTAGTCTTGACTTCGAGTGGTCCAGTTTGGGCACTAATTGTGTTGGTTGACCATCTATTTTGCCCCTGGAGCACTGAGTTCTATTTACCATTTCCATACCTCTCTAGGATCAGGACCTGGGGCTGCCGCTCTGATTCTGCCCTTTTTTACAGTAGTTGTTCCCACTTCCTTCTGGTGGTTAAGTGCCCACTTGGCTACATTGTTTCAGAGTTCCATCATCCCCATTGCCCTATGGAGCCCAGTTCTGTACAGCTTCTCCTGTCAGCCCCGGCCTGCAGAGGGGCATTGCCACTGAGCTTCGTCACAATGCTGGGCCCTCCTGCCAGTGCATCCCTTACTGCTTTGGTAAATGTGGGGTTTTCGGCCTTGGCCTTGCACGGAACATCCACTCTAGCATGCCTACTTCTCTGAACCTTTTACTTGTACCTTCCACCATCGACCATGGCGGCCCTGGTATTTCCACCTCACTTAGTGTGGGCATTGCTACTTAGAGCCGCCCTAACAGCTTAATTGCACCACTTCCTAGGGTCCTTGCCAGAAATTGCATCCTATATCACTGGGAAGTGCTCCCAGATTGTAACCGAGCTCAGTGGGTTTGTCTGTTGGTGAGTGCGGAGCCAAAAAGCACAACCAAGGCAGAAGTAGGTAAAGAAAAGGTTTATTGCTTGCACAAGCAATGGAAAACACCAGGGAAGCAGTGTCTCCCCAAGCTTAGTGCTGAGGGAGACTTTATATACAAGAGAGCAGAGGATAACAGGTTCATTTGTTACAACTGGGTACCAACTGTGCTTAATCAGAGTGCATGCGTAGCAGGTCAACAAAACATTACATAATGAGTTACAGTAACTTTTGGACACTTGGAGCTGGAGCATTTTTCAGGGGTCTTGCTGCAAGTGTGTAAGTTTCTCTGTAAGATGGCAACATCTGCAAAACCGGGACATCACCTTCTGAAAAACAGAACACATGGCTTTTTCTTGTCTGGAAAACATTTGACAGACCGTGTTAGTTATTGATCAGATCCACAGTAATCCTTTCTTTGCCTGGTTTCCTGGTCACAAAAACCCCCCTGAGATATTCTACTCCTCATTCTTGAGGGACAACAGACAACTCAGTCTTCTGTAACTGGTTCCTGCTGGCTGGAGTCATTGTTAGGGAATTTACAGGAGTAAAACTCTCGTGCTGCCAGGCTAAGATAAGTTTTAGGGCTATCTGAGGAGTTCTGCAATGGTTGGTACTGTCGCAGAACCAGCACTTGTAACTTGAATTATTCCAAACAAGAGCTAGTAAACTTAACTAGCATATTAAAGATGCATGGGCCAAAATTCATAATAACAGAAGTACAAGGGGGCCTACCAAAGGCAAGAACCAGGTTACAGAGGGGATGGCCTTTCCACAGTGTCCCATACCTCAGTGGCTGTACTGCCCTTTTGGTTAAAGGTGTGTAGCCGTGTAGCTTGATTAAATATTTCCTTAATATTCACCTCAACTTCTCCTGAAGTGTTTGCCCAAGTGCAGGATGAGGTATTAGTTACTGCACATACATCCC
This sequence comes from Ceratotherium simum simum, assembly GCF_057802395.1. Classification (NCBI taxonomy): domain Eukaryota; kingdom Metazoa; phylum Chordata; class Mammalia; order Perissodactyla; family Rhinocerotidae; genus Ceratotherium; species Ceratotherium simum. Next base: position 6,019,499 of record NC_141933.1, read on the forward strand.
CTTGTTCTGCCAGCAGGTAATCTAAGGCCATTCTGTTGTCTAGCACCACACTGGCTAGTGAATCTAGGGATGCTCGTATGTTATGGAGTGCTTTTCCTGTATTACTAGCCAATGTTTCAAGAGACTTAGTTAGGTTCCTTAGGGTCACTTCATGGTATATGAATCCTCCCCAGGGTGTGGCCAATCTTGCTATTAATCCTATTCCTGCCAGGATTAGTCCAATAGCTCTTTTTTCTCTGGGATGGTGTTAGGTGTGGTTGTATATTGTGATACCTGTGGGACCTAGCATTCCCATGGTGCATTGTCCCACGTATTGTACATTATCTAAGCACGGATGGGCTGTTGCAAGCAGCAGGGAAAGGAAAACAGCAGAGGGGGAATGGTAGTCAGGGAGCCTATGGTGCGGGGAGCTACAGAGGAAGACATATCCCTGGGGTGCACAGGCCTATCGGGGCGTGCTACTATTAAAGTTGAGTATGGAATGCCCCAACCGGGGCCGTTGTCTGTGCAACTGGGAGATAACGGTCCCCCATGAATTGAGTTATATTTTATGGTGCCTGTGGGTACCCTTCCAGCTACCTGGGGAGACAGGTAAGTAAGCCCCCACTATCCAAGGGGCTTTTGCTTTGGTATTCCTGTCCAGAATTTGCACTGGTTTAGAAAGTTTTCCCTCGGGCTTTTTATATACCTTTCAGTTTTAGGGCACCAATGAGTTTCATTTGGGGCTGCAGGATTGGGTGATATTAAAAGTGATGGGGTGGGCCGGCCCGGTGGCTTAGTGGTTAAGTGAGTGCGCTCCGCTGCTGGCGGCCCGGGGTTCGGATCCCGGGCGCGCACCTACGCACCGCTTCTCTGGCCATGCTGAGGCCGCTTCCCACATACAGCAACTAGAAGGATGTGCAGCTATGACATACAACTATCTACTGGGGCTTTGGGGGAAAAAAATAAATAAAATAAAATTATTTAAAAAAAAAAGTGATGGGGTACATAGAGGATTGGTTTAAGTCGCCCTTCATTGGTAACCACTGGTGACAGGTCTCACTGACTGAAGTGCAGTTCAGATATATTACCCCCTCACAACTAGTGTGATTTGTTACTGGGGTAAGATGTAAACATTTTAGGTTTATACCTGAGGAGCCTAACTCTACTGCAATAGATGGGGGTCCACTGAAAGCCTTTGAGGCCCTTCGAAGAGGCTAATGTTGGGTTCCGATTGTATAGGATAAGTGACAGGCCATCCACTTTTGGTTTGGGGGTGCCTATGGCATATCCACATTGGGATCATCCATTTCTTCTTGCTATGGTTCTGGAAAGGTTTACCATTGCATTTGTTTCCCAGGGAATTGAGAGGGTCTGTGTTAATGCCCTTTGTGAATAAAGGTAGATAAGGATACAAGCTATAATACATCCAACAGATTTAGGCATTACTTATCTTTGGCTCTGTGGCACCCTTCTTAAACAGGAACTTCAAGTCTGATCATGGCTCGCAGGAATAGGAGTCTGTGGGAATGGTGAAGTTTCCGGCTCTTGAGCTCGCTTAACCCAAGTGTGGTAGATCCAGAGAGTCACACCTTGCAATTTAAGAGAAGAGTGTGTGGTTAGTAAGACCAAATAAGATCCTGTCCAAATGGGCTTAAGTTTAAGTCTGGGGGGACCCAGACTTCCAGGTTTTCAAGTCCGTGCATTCCCCTGGCTCATGGGGATGAAGCTTTATTCTCGTAGGGGAAGGGAGGTTCAGATTGACATGTTTCTGAAGGTTAGCCATTACTTGCCACAGGTTAATTATGTGCTTTACAGCTAATTCGATCTCTTTATCAGGGTGCATTATTGAACCAGTGTCACCGGAAAGGCCCTTCCATATAACATGTCAAAAGGGCTTAGCTTAAGATTTCCTTTAGGGGCATCCCTGATACAGGTCAGGGCAATGGGGAAGAGCTTCAGCCAGTTGTCCTGTGCCTCTTGGCAGAGTTTGGCCAAAGTGACCTTCAGGGTATGGTTGGTTCTTTCAGTTTTTCCTGAAGACTGAGGTCTCTAGGCCGCATGCAGTTTCCATTGTGTTCCCAGTGTTTGAGAAACTCTGGCAACTACTTTTGATATGAAGGCAGGGCCATTGCCGCTTTGGACAGACCTAGGCAGTCCAAACCTCGGGAGGATTTCTTTCATCAGTCCTTCATCACTTCCCCTGCCTTTTCTGTTCTACAAAGAAAGGCTTCAACCCATCCAGTAAAAGTGTCTGCAAAAACCAAGAGATACCTAAACCGTCCTGGTGCGACTGGCATAACCGTCAAGTCCACCTGTCAATCTTCCTCTGGCAGGCTTCCCCTGGACAGTGTGGCTCTTGCCAGAGGTGGTATTGGTGGCCTGGTGTGCACATTATTTTGTTGGCTGTGTACACGTTGCTCTGTTAACTTATCTATTATCTCCTTTAAACCCAGGGTTCTCTCTATGCCTGGGAGCCAGTTGTACAAGGTTTCCTTTCCAGAGTGAGTGGAATTGTGAGCAAACTTTATTATTGCCCAGACTGTAGGTGGCCAGCCTCAGGACACAGTGTCCAATTGTTTTGAAAAATAGGCCACCACCCTTTTAAGAGACCCAAGCATTTAATACTCTTAAAGCCACTCCTTGTTTTTCATGCAAAGAGAGATCAAAAGGTTTAATTAAACCAAGTAACCCCAAGGCAAGAGCACTCATCAGGAGCTCTTTTAGTCTCTTGAAGGCCCATTCTCATTGTTTGTCCCACTCCGAGGGATCAGGGATCGGTTTCTTGCCCTTGCCGCTTATCATATAGGGGTTTTGCTGTTAATCTAAAATTAGGAATCCAAACCTGGCAGAAATCTGCCATTCCCAGAAACCCTGGCGATCGAAGGGGCCAGAGGGTAAATGGCTGATTTTCTTTCTTGGGGAAGGCTGCATTGGACTTGTGAAATTATGAACCCCAAATACTTAACAGTTTCCTTAGGTATTTGTGCCTTCTCTCTAGAGACTTGATAACCCCTTTCAGCTAAGAAGTTCAGAACCATAGCCGTGTTCCTGTCAGAGCCCTTCTCCATAGGGCTCACGATAAGGATGACATCTACAAATTGCAATAAAGTCCCACAGCTTAATTTTAAGTCTCTTACGTCTCTACTCAGGATTTCTCCAATAATGGTTGGGGAATTTTTAAATCCTTGTGGCAACACAGTCCAACAATATTGTTGTTTTTGATGAGTCTCAGGGTCCTCTCATCCAAAAGCAAATAATTCCTGAGACTCAAGGTCCAAAGGGATGCAGAAGAAAGCATCCTTTAGGTCCAAAACAGTGTAATATTTACTATCTCCAGGCAAGTTTGCCAGGAGGGTATACAGGTTTGGGACCACTGGGTGAATGTCCCTGACAGCCTCATTCACAGCTCTGAGGTCTTATCCAAACCCTTATTCTCCCATCCCCAGTTTCTTAATGGGCAGGATGGGAGTGTTACAGGGAGATCTGCAAGGGCTTAGTAATTTTTGCCTCAAAAGCCTGTTTATTATGGGCAAGATCCCAGGTAAAGCCTCAGGTTTTAAACGGTATTGTTTTACCCGAGGCCAATGTTTCGAGTTTACCTTAACAGGCTGGGCGTTAACAGCCCGTGCCCCCTGCCCTTGCGCCCAAGTGTTGGGATTCACCTGCGTTAAAACATTTTCTGGAGGGCCAGCCCCGTGGCTTAGCGGTTAAGTGCGCGCGCTCCGCTGCTGGCGGCCCGGGTTTGGATCCCGGGTGCGCACCGACGCACCACTTGTCCAGCCATGCTGAGGCCGCGTCCCACATACAGCAACTAGAAGGATGTGCAGCTATGACATACAACTATCTACTGGGGCTTTGGGGGAAAAAAAAATTTAAAAAACATTTTCTGGAATGACCTCAGCCAGTTTGGTTGGCTCATGAAGGAGTGCCACAAATTCTGCTCCTCAGTTCCGGGGAACCTGAACCTCTATCTTATCCTGCTGAAGACTCATGGTGACCCCTAGCTTTGCCAACAGATCTCTCCTCAGTAAAGGCATTGGACACTCTGGGACCTATTTCACAGGTCAGAGGCTCTAGGAAATGCTTTGTTTCTCTTTCTCCTGATACTCCTTTTATGTTACATTCCCTCTTAGAGAGAGTGCCTTTTTAGCGGTCAACACAGAGTATGTGGTTCCTGTATGGAACAGGAACTCGATTTCCTCTCCAGTAATATCTAAAGTAACCTGGGGCTCCTTGGAGATTTCCAGAGCCGAGTGGGGAGCCTCTTGGCCTCCTCAGTCATCCTCTCGGGTCAGGGGTAGCTGGAAGGAATTGGACTTGTCCGGCCCCTTCCTTCTCCGGGGACGGTGCGGGCATTCCCCCTCCCAGTGTCCCTCCTGTCTGCAGTAAACACATTGATTAGGCCTGAATTTTACACACACCTTTTTGGTCTCACACTGGGGGCCAGGGACACTCACCCGTGGTGATTTCTTCCTTCCTCCCAAGTTACCTGGGATAGACTGCAATGCCCCGCTGACAAGGCTGCTTGCTTTTCCATCTTCTTTTGTTTTCCTCTCCTACCATACCTCAGTTGTTGAAGACCTTAAAGGCAATCTCCACCCACTTAGAGGGGTCGGTCTCAGGACCAATGGCTGATTTTGGCAGTTTCCCCTGGATATCAGGGGCACTCTGAGATATGAAAGAGGTTCCCAACACTATTTGGCTACCTCACCATTAGGGTTCCAGGGGGTATATTTTTGAAGGCATTCCCTTAATCTCTGCATAAACGTTGATGGATTCTCATCTTGCCTTTGCTGAATCTCCCTTAAGTTATTCCGATTTACAGGGGGTTTTCCTGCTGCCTGTATCCCTTTCAAGAGCATGTTTCTATAGTGCTCTAAGGCTGCCTCATCCCCGGCTCTATTGGGATCCCAGTCCAGATGGGTGGTGGGTACTGTCTGTTCCGCTAGTTGCCACATCTGGTGATGGGGCTGATTGGCATACTGTTTATCTGCCTCTTTTCGGGCTTCAGCTAAAACTGCTGCTTTTCTTCTCTGGTCAGTAGGGTTGACAGCAGAGTCTGTATGTCAGCCCAAATGGGGTTATGAGTGGAGAATATGCCCTTCATGAAATTAAGGAACTCTCCAGGGTCTCTCCGCAGACCCTGAGAATGTGCCTTCCAGTTGTAAAGGTCGGAGGTGGTGAAAGGTACATGCATGTTTATAAGGTTCCCATCCCCATCAGGGATTTGGTGTAAGGGAAAAATTCCACTTTTCCCTGGATTGTAGCAAGTCCCGTGTCTGGTAGTGCCATCAGGCAAGGGAGGGGGGATAGGTTTAGGAGCGGCAGTGAATGGGTGCGGCTCCTTGGGTGCAGACTTCTGATTAGGAGGATAAAGAGTAGGGTGCTCTGTGAGTCCCTTTGTAGCCAGGATGAGGGGAGCAGATGGCATGGCCTCCCCGTCCCATCTCCTAGCAGGATAGAACAGGTCCTTGTTGTCTGGAGGGCTTTCTATCGGAAGGTACTCCCTTTTGGGGCAGAAGGTTTGATCTTAAATTTGGTCAATTTGTACTTTTGCTGTAGTCCCTCATTTTGATAGAAAGCCATAGGGGGCCGGCCCCGTGGTGTAGTGGTTAAGTGCGTGCGCTCCGCTGCTGGCAGCCCAGGTTTGGATCCCGGGTGCGCACCGATGCACCGTTTGTCAGGCCATGCTGCGGCGGCATCCTACATAAGGTGGAGGAAGATGGACACAGATGTTAGCTCAGGGCCAGTCTTCCTCAGCAAAAAGAGGAGGATTGGCATGGATGTTAGCTCAGGGCTGATCTTCCTCAAAAAAAAAAAAAGCCATAAAGCATTGTACATAGGGAATTTCTTCCCATTTCCCTTCTCTTTTTTTTTTTTTTTTTTGGTGAGGGGGATCAGCCCTGAGCTAACATCCGTGCTAATCCTCCTCTTTTTGCTGAGGAAGACCGGCTCTGAGCTAACATCTATTGCCAATCCTCCTCCTTTTTTTTTTTTCCCCCAAAGCCCCAGTAGATAGTTGTATGTCATAGTTGCACGTCCTTCTAGTTGCTGTATGTGGGACACGGCCTCAGCATGGCCAGAGAAGCGGTGCATCGGTGCGCGCCCGGGATCCGAACCCGGGCCGCCAGTAGCGGAGCGCGTGCACTTAACTGCTAAGCCACCAGGCTGGCCCTCCCTCCCCTTTTACATAACGAGTCCAATTGTAGGATGGTATTATATTTCAGTGACCCATTCTGGCCACCTTTCCTGATTTCCCAAGGTATACTGGGGCCAAGCTGTATTACAAAAGAATCATTCTCTTTTTAGTCATGGGAGTACAGCCAAACAATTGCCAATGACAGAGGAGGCACCCCAGTGGGCTCTTCTTCAGTGTGGACGCTATATTGCCCATACTGGCATTACAGATTTGTTTCTAGTTCCCAAGAGGTTGTTAGTAATGGTTAATAAACACACGAGTCTCACAATTTTAACCTAGATGTAATTGAAATACTTTCCTTCCACTATCAGAGCTCTCTAGCGATATCACGCACATGGGGGGCTCAGGATGGACGGCTGAGCCTCCTGTCCCAGAACTCAGAGCTGCCTGTGGAGATCTCTCCCTAGGTTACGGAGGTTTTTCTCAGTCAGATGTCCCCTACCAGCCTCCCATTCAGCTAGGACAGAGATGTGTTGCGATCTCCCAGAACTTAGCTGCTTCAGCCAGAACAGAAACCAAACCCAGGAACCAGAAATCCGCACAGTTTATACCCAAAACCATTCTTCACCCAATACAAAAGACTCTTACAGCCGACTCGTGGGTCCAGCACTATTCACCGCTCCAGGAGAACTCCTGAACAAAACGGTCTGGTGCAGCCGCTAAGGTTGTCCAAGGGGGCAGCCGTGCAGGGCCGACGAGTCAGGCGCCAAGAGGAACCTCTCCCTTCACCCTTCACCAAGCCGCCAGCGGTGTAGGGGAGTTAGCCCGGGCGAGCTGCCGCTGCCCACTGCTTCCCTTGTTGGAAGCCGAGTGACAAGGATCTCAGCGGGCAGGGGAGCAGTCCCACCTGGGTTGCCAAATTTGTGACCGAACTCAACGGGTTCGTCTCTTGGTGAGTGCGGAGCTGAAAAGCACAACCAAGGCAGAAGTAGGTGAAGAAAATGTTTATTGCTTGAACAAGCAATGGAGAACACCGGGGTTATCTCCCAAAAGCAGTGTCTCCCTGAGCTCTGAAGAAGGTGCGAGACTTTATATGCAAGAGAGCAGAGGATAACAGGTTTATTTGTTACAACTGGGTACCAACTGTGCTTAACGGGGCACATGCGTAGCAAGTCAACATGCCATTACATAACGAGTTACAGTAACTTTTGGACACTTGGAGCTGGAGCATTTTGCAGGGGTCTTGCTGCAAGTGTGTAAGTTTCTCTGCAAGATGGCAACGTCTGCCAACAGGGGGCATCAACTTCTGAAAAACAGAACACAGTTTTTCTTGTCTGGAAAACATTTCACAGACCGTGTTAGTTATTGATCAGATCCTCAGTAACCCTTTCTTGGCCTGGTTCCCTGGTCACAAAACCAATAAACTCTCCTTGGCCCAACTGTGTGTTCTACCCTCCTTTTATCTCGCATGTTCAGAGTCCAGACCCTGGCACATTCTCCTGGTGAGATAGGTAGCTCATGAGCAGGGACATGAGCAGGGAATCATAGTTGGAGACCTTGGTGCATCAGTGGATCAGTGGAGCATCTTGCTGGCATCCTATAAGATACAAATAAAGGGGACCTGAGACTCGCCTGGCACTGCCATGGGAGTCTGAGACCCTCAACCACAACGAGAAAAGTAACAAGTACACAAAACAAAGCCTTCTGCTATAGACTTCTAGAGGACATTGACCTTTCTTTAATTTACATACAAATTCCATATGCATTAGCCCCCCTTCCACTGGGGATGACTGCCGTCACAGTTCTGGAGATTCCCCTAAAATGTCAAGAACTCCCCCTCCCGACGTGTAGGTGGAGGAAAGACCATTATTGGCGGATAACCAGATAATGCTAATTACCTTCTAAACAGCCCAAACAAAAATAAAACTAACTCAAGACAGGGGCAGATGGGTTCTCTGGCACTGCCCGCTCCTCACTTGGAGGGTATCTGACCTTTCCTCTAATAAATCTTTGCTTGCTTGCTGCTGCCGTTGTGTCAGTGTCTGAATTCCTCTCTTACGCTGACCAAGAACCTGGGTGCTTGGCCTCTTCAGTCTGGTTACACTGGTACGCTCTGGCTGGGTCCTCAGCTCCTTTGAGTGTGGTCTCTTTCCCCCCTTATCGGCCCAGCCTGTCCCACCAGGTCATATGGTGACTTAACCCCAGGTATTTGCACAGTGTCTGGAAGAGGCTGAGGGGCCTGCACACTGTCCCGGAGAGGGGAGGCCTCTGTATCATCTTCAAGCAAGTGAGTTGGGGTAGGGGTAAGCATTAGCCCTTAACAGGGAGAGGTAGGCCACTTCTCACTCAAGGGTTCAGGGGACGCTGGGGATTCAAGATTTGAGGGAGCGTCAACCCAGATGTTGCCATCCCATATGACAGTCTCCTGACGTAGGCCTGGCAGATCTGCCTCGATGGGAAACTTCACCTTCTTCAGGGCTCAGCTGCTCTCAGGATTAAGTCCCAGCCTGTCCTTGTGCTCTGCCCTCCAGCTGCAGGAGGTAAGAGCCTAGCTGTCTTCCTGCACATCACTTAGCTTTTCATGCCAATTCATCACTCTCAGTCTTTCACTATCTCTTCCCAAAGCGTCAGTCAAGAGCAGCAACAGACTCCTGACACCACTGTCCTGGTAGGTGCAATTTCCCTCGTGTTTCTCACATGCCTGATCCATCTGGCCAGCTCATGCATGCCTTTGCTATCCACTGGTATCCCATTCATTCCCCTCCACCTCCCCGAATTTAAGTGTAGCAATCATTCTGTTACTTTGTGCCAGCAGCTCTCTGTGCCACCTGCCACCAGTGACAGGTCCTCATTGCCAGCCGGATGATGGGTGATCCTGCTCCAAACTCCCGTGGAGTGTCTGCCTTCTTAGGCCACTTTGGATACCAGCTGTCATAGCTTGGGCTCCCCAGGAAGCAGACTCTAGGACAGAGCTTGGCATGTGGGAGATTTGTTAGGAAGAGTTTTGGGGTCAACACCTCTGGGAGCGTAAGGAAGGAAACAGGATTGGGTGGAGGGAGAAATCGGGCTGCAGTGGGGTATCAGTGAAGGCCTCAGCCAACCCCATGGGAAGCTAGGAAGCTGGATGGTTCCAGAAGATCTGTGACCAGAAACCAGGCAAGGAAAGGGTTACTGAGAATCTGATCCATAACTACCAGGGTCTGTCAAATGTTTTCCAGACAAGGAGAAGACCAAATGTGCAGTTTTTCAGAGGTTGATGTCCCAATTTTTGCAGATGTTGCCATCCTACAGTGAAACTTGCACGATTGCAGGAAGACCCCTGCAAATTGCTCCAGCTCTAAGTGGCCAAAAGTTACCATGGACCGTTATGTAATGATATGTTCCTCGACCTCATTATGTAATGGCATGTTGCATTGACCTCATTATGTAGTAGTACCTTGACCTCGTGATGTAATGGTGCCTTGAACTCCTCAGGTAATGACCTGCACATGCACCCTGATTGGGCCCAGTTGTTACACAGTTGTAACATACCCTCTGCACTCTGATATATAAAGTCTCCACCGGCACTGAGCTGGGAGAGGCACTGCTTTGGGAGATATCTCTGGTGTTCTCCATCGCTTGTGCAAGCAATAAACCTTTTCTTCACCTACTCCTGCCTTGGTTGTGCTTTTCGGCTCTGCGCTCACCAAGAGACGGACCCACTGGGTTCAGTTACAGATTGTCCTCAGTTAGGATAAAGATCGGGTCTTTATACCCCTCTCTCAACTAGTTACTGGATGTGGGCTGCCTGGGGGAGGGGGGTGACCTCGAGCAAGTGACTGTCTTCCAAAGCAATTCCAAAGAGGGCTGACAGCCCAGGGCTGTTTGCCACCAGCGTGTGCTGGGGCTGGGGCATAAGTTCTCAGTTGAGAACGGAATGGTTCTGGGCAATGTAGCACAGCATCTCCCCAGCTAGGAAAATTGAAAAACAGACAAGAAAGAATTCTTGGAAATTCAGAATGATTGCAAAAATAAAAATTGTTAGATTTTTAAGGGTTGGAATATAAAGAGACATTTTACAATATTTTAAAAAGAGGTAAAAATAAGGGGAAGACGACAAGAGCCATGGAAAATGAAACTGAGAAGTTTGACATCCAACTACTAGAGAGAACAGAGAAAGTGAAATTCTCAAAGAGATAATGTGAGAGGATTTTGTGAGCTAAAGGAAACACATCTCAGGATTGAAAGACCTCAAGGATCCTGGAAAATGAAGAGAAAGAGGACCCACACCTATACCCGTGAGTGAGAAGTTTTAGAACACCAAGAATAAAAAGATCGTAAAAGCTTCGCTAGATTAAAAACCAGGCTGCGTACAGAAGGGGGAAATCAGACTGGCCTTAGGTTTCCCGTATTTAAGGGTGGGGGTAAGAAGACCACGAAGCCATGGCCTTCCAGGCAGGGGGAAGGATTCTCAACGTGGAATGTACACTCAGCCAAATTATGAGTCAATTCCACACCTTCTTTCTTAGGAATTCATGTGAAGTTTTGCTCCAGCCAAACAAGGGAGTGAAGCAAGAAATCACAAGACCTGGGACACAGCAGTGCCTCCCTGCTCCCCCAGCATCACCCAACACCATGGGGCTGACACCTCTGTGGGCAGGGACTCGGGGAGGCTCGGGGTTGGCAGCCCCCAAATCAATGCCGCTCGCTCAGGGGCACGTTCAAGCCCTTGAGAGCCCCAAGTTGCCCTGCGCCCCTCTCTGGGGTGGGTTCAGCAGCCTGCAGCGGGCAAGGAGAAGGGGCCCCAGTGGCCTCGCTGAGGACTGGTCTATTCCTGTGACTGCCCTGGGCATCTGGGGGACCTCAGGTGTGGGTTCCTGCTTCACTGAAAGTTGTTGATAATGGCCCATTTTAGGGCTCAGAGCTCTGCTTTATGCTGATGCTGGTGAAAGCCCTTGGCCTCTGTCCCTTTCTTGGACTTGATCCAGTGTCACCCTGTGTCCACCATCCTGCCATGTGCGGCATGACCGAGGGCTTGGCCTCGGTGTGGGCAGCAAAGGCTAAGCTAGGGGCTTGACCCCCAGCTCACTAGGGCACGAAGGACAGCTGGCTTCACCCCAACACTCCTCTAGAGGGTAGGGAGGGCAGCCATCGGGGGCAGGGGCTGGACTCCTGGCACTCTAGGGTCTTGCCCACATCATGTGTGGCGACCTGGCCTAACCTGATAATCTGGGTGAGCTCATTTACCAGTTTAGTGCTCAGAATAATCTCCCCAAACGTCCCAGCGTAACTGGAAACCCCACAAGGGCTTTCATCTCTAGCTGTGCTGGAGCAGAGCCAATTGGTGACAGCGAGGCTCTTCCAGGTCTGTGTCCCCTCAGTGCCAGGACCATGCTCCAGGGAAGGCGGGGACCACAGGCACCGCTGGCTCTCATGTTCCTTCAGACTGCAGCCCCGTGCAGGCTCTCCAGGGTGGGGCTGCACCGCACCTGCTTTGCTGAAAGCCTGGGAAGGTGCAGTTAGGGTCTTGGGCTGAATAGCCCTTCAATGAATGGAGCAATCAAGAAGAAGAAAGCAGGTCCCCGCTCTCGTGGCACTCACATTATAATTTCCCATCTGAGGCATCAGGGGCAAGAGCCCAATCTGGGGCCAGCAGCCTGGTTCAAGTCCTAGCTCCTCGGTACTCTCAGGGACCTTGGCCTTTCCTTCCTCACGAAGTGAGGGCAAGCTGTAAGGATTAAATGAGACGGCACCTGGCCCATAGCGAGCGCTCAGTACATGCCAGCGGTCACTCGTACTCTCCTTGCCTGGTCCCAGGCTGAGCCTTTCCCTGCAGCTCTGAGCCCTTCCCCGCATCCCCATCCCCCCCAGGATGAGCCACAGCTTCGCCTCCTCCCACCTGACCAGCTCTGAAGGAGGGAAGGTGCTCCGGGCCCACTGGGCTAGCTTAGGACCCTTACTTCTGGTCCTCCCCATCTCCCCTGGGATATTCCCAGATGGCTTTTCTGCTTTTGGATCTTGCTCCCCGAGGTTGGCTCCAGGGAGCGAGGGCCCTGGTGTGCTCGGGGTCCAATCACGAAGCACCACCCAAGAGCCGTTCCCACGCCTACTAGGGGGCCGATGAGCTCCATCCCAGTGGAAGAAGCTGGGGTCAGGACTCAGGCCCAGATGAGGTTTTTCCCTCCCTCCTCCGGACACACGCGCTCAGACCCCCAGGCGGGGACCTGTCAGGTGCTGGTCCTGGGGCAGTGGGGAGCACCTCTCCAAGGCGGGGGCCCCAGACCCAGTCCTGGCTGCCCCCAAGCCAGACGCCAAGGTTCTGGCACCCCCCTGAGGCAAAACCAGGGAGTGCAGTGGCCAGGACGACTCATCCCAAGAAGAAACTTGGCTCCTATAACTGACCCAAGGATGCTGCTGAGAGCAGCAGGATACCCCACTTCAACAGGTATTTCTTAAGCACCTGCTAAGTACCAGGCACTGTTCAAGGCCCTGAGAATTCAGCAGGGAACTCAGGAGTGGTTCGGATGGGTAGTTGCTGCACGGGGTCTCTGTTTTAAATACATGCTTTCTTGTCATTTACGTACGGCAAGGCCAAAAGATCAGGAGGCGACTGCCATTGAAAAGATAGTTTGTGACTCACAGATCCCAAGAGAATGGGGCACGCCACGACATGGGGGCTACATGGGGAAACACCGGGGTCGATCAGGAGGCAGAGGGAGACAGAGAACTGTGGGCAGGGGCTTTTATTGTGGCTTCCACAGAGAGGAACGGGCAAGGCAGGGGAAGCAGGCTGAGGATTGCCTGCTTTGGATAATTTCAGTGGGCTCGGGGGCACAGGGGCTGCCCCTAATCATCTGGTGCCTGGCCTTGGGGAGGTTAGGGCAGGGGATAGTGGCCCTGAGTGTGGGAGTCCAATAAAGGAGGTAGTTGGGGGTATGGACTCTGAATTGGTTGGTTTGTATTTGGAAGGCACACTTGCAGGTACCACCTCTAGGAATTAGCTTGTCCCTCCAGGGTCAGTGAGGCCCCAGATGTCAATGCATCAGAATACAGAACATAAAAGACATGGTGAATGCAGTCTCTCATGAGGCTGCAATCAAGATGGCGCCTGGGGCTGAAGACATCCGAAGGCTTGACTGGAGCTGGAGAATTCCTTTCCCAGATGGCTCACTCATGGGGACAGTGATTCAGTGCTGTTTGGGAGGAAGCCTTAGTTCCTCATCACCTGAATCTCTCCACAGGGCTGCTTGAGTGTCCTCCCGACATGGTGGCTGGCTTCCCCCAGAGCATGTGCTCCAAGAGAGGGAGCAAGGAACAAGCCACAGGGCCTTTATGACCTAGCCTTGGAAGTCGTGCACCATCACTTCCACCGCACCTGAGTTAGAAGCGTGTCACTAAGTCCAGCTGCACTCAAGGGGTAGGGAATTAGTTCCACATTTTCAGGGGGAAATTGTCAAAGGATCTGTAGACATATATTGAAACTATCACAGTCCCTTTCAGCAGAAGTCGCAAAAACTCAACACTAAAAGGAGGCATTTATGGGCTTATGTGACCAAACCAGGGGAAGGACAGAGTGGAGCTGGCCTCTCAGGGACTGGAACAGGGGCCTAATCTCTCTCTCTCTCTCTGTCTCTCTCTCCACACACACACACACACACACACACACACTTTTCTCTGTGCAGGGGCTCTACTCTCTCGGCTATAACCAACCCCACAGTCTGCCTGAATTCACATCCTCACAGCCTCTTGAACAGAAAAGACGGCTCTGGTCTCAGAGGGCCAGCTGCTGTCTGGGATGAGTCAGGGGAGGACATGGATGGACCCAGCTCTGTTCGTTCGTGTGCTCACCCCTTGGACCAAGAGCTGGGGCTGTGAGTGGGGCTTGGTGATTGGCTGGGCTTGGGTCCTCTGTGTCTGGAGAACAGGGCCTGGTCCCAGCAGGGGACGATGGGGGCTGGCGGGGGTGGAGGAAGAGACGCACAGAGGTTGCCAGGCTGGAGCTGGGTGGCCAGTCCATTTGTGTGTGAAACTCTGTCCTGGCCGGATTTATGACCCAAAGTCACGGTTGCCCTATTTTTGGAATAACAGGAAAAAGCAACTGCTTCAAACTCTCAAAATGGTAACTTTCCACAGGTGTGGCCTAATCAGACTTATACATACAGAGCCTGAATCTTTGAGAAACCATCTTCTCATTGTTGACACACTTCTGAGCCAGAATCCAGTTGCAGACACAGCAGATGGGTGGGCCAAACGTCTTTGATTTTCTCCCCTGCCTTCTGCTCCTAAAAACAAGGCTCATGAAAATAAGTTGAAGGGGCAGCAAATAAAATTCAAGCCCACAGGGCCCAGGGCTCTTTTCCTGACCTCGTGGCAGAAAATCCCATCTGGAGACGAAAAGGCTCCCCCCTCACCCCATCCAAAGTCTTCCAATGGGAAGGTCTGGAGCTCAAATGTGGCTTCTTGCCAAAAACATCTCCCAGACAACCACCCAGCAGTTCTTGGGGGTCTCCATGGGTTCAGCGAAAGGACACGACCAGCTGCACACGCTCACCCCGATTCCATCCCCACATGTCTGCAGGGCTGGTTTCCAGCCTCTCTGGCCGTGAAAGCAAACAGTAAAGCAGGCCAAGGGCTGGGCGTGATCTATGAGCTTGCTTCTAAAATTCCTTGGCTTCAACTTGATTTCAATCAGGATATTTAACATTGAACTAATATTGACATTTTAAATAACCACTTCTTCATTTGTCCAGAGCACACTGGAGAGCATTTTCTGGGGCTGTTCGGGAAAGAACTGAGGCTTAGGAGTCAGCCTGCCTGGGGGCAAATTCCAGCTCTGACCTCAGTTTTCTCATCTGTAAAGTGGGGGTCTGAACACCTGCCAAGTGTCTGACACACAGGATGTGCTTGGTAAACAGTGCGGCACTTTGCGACTGCTGGGGATGTCAGAAGAGGAAACAGGCCCAGAGAGGGTTGGCCACCTGTCCAAGGTTGCACATCCGGGTAGGGGCAGCCAGGGGTCCCGACCCTCAGTCCCTCCCTGGACCAGGCCAAGGAAGAGATGTCTCAGGGAGCTCACGAGAGGGGGTCAGGGGGATGGACGCCAAGCCAGAGCGATCAAGGACCTTGACAGAGCAGGGAGAAGCTGGTGGAGGCAGGAGGCCAGGCTGGGAGGGACGGGGCCAAGTCCCTGCAGCTTCCCTGCCCAGATGGTGCGGCTGGGGAGCGAGGCCCGCAGGCTGAGACCTGAACCCAAGGCCTCAAAGCAGCCTCGGGTTCTACCCCCACGCTCTCCAGGCGGGTACCCCAGGGGAGACTCGAGTCACAGAGCTGCCACCAAAGGGCAAACCCTTGGGTGAACTGATGCTGGCTCCCCCCCCACCCCACCCCCATCTTCTGACCCAACAGCAGCCCTGGAGGAGAATGGAGTTTTTAATCTGCATCCGCACGTCCCACCTCCCCAGCTGGGGAGCAGAACCAGTCACCAGTCTTTAAATGTTCCCACCTTCCACCTGGAACCAACCCACTTCTACTCCCGGCCTGATAGGCTGGAAGCCCGATCTTTCTCTTGGGGTTCCTGTCCCCCACAGAATTAGGAGGTCACCAGTGTTACCAGCCTCCTGCAGTCACCCTGTGCCAGAATATAAAAAATAGTGGCTCGAGCCCCCACTTGTGGCAGAGTCGTTACAAGCACAGGCTCCAGAGCCAGAGAGCCTGGGTTCAAATCCTGGCTTGGCCTCTTAATCAGCTGTGCATCTTTGAGAAGGCTGCTTCACCTCTCTGGGTCTCAATGTCCTCATCTGTAAAACGGGGATATTAATAGCATCTACTAGGTGGGTTCTTTCGTGAGGATGAAATGAGTTAATGTATGTAAAATGCTTGCGGCATTGCTTGGAGGAAGGTTAGCCCCAGGTGTCACCTGTCACCTCTCCAGCTGGAGGGGCTCCCAGCCTCTCCCTAACCTAGCCACCTGGTCACCCCCATGCCTTGCTGCACCAGCTCACACCAGTCACCGGCTGCCCAAACAGGGGCCAGCCACTCCTCTCAGCCGCAGGGAGCCTCCTCCATCCACCTTCTTGGGGTCACGGAGCAGCACACTCAAGATGCCCAGTCATCCGGAAGAATGTGGAAGCAGTTGGTTGCAGGAAACTTTCAAAAGAGCAACTTCCTCCTGCCGCCCTGGGACCTGCAGGATGCCCGAGTGTCCCCTGGGCCTGCTCTGTGGCCTCTCACGGCTACTGTCCTGCCTGCCTGCTTGGTGAACCACTGTGGCCCTAGATTCTAGCACTCTCCGTGAGGAGCCGCTGGCCGGGGCTGCCTGCCCTCCTCGCACCCGGTGGAGCTGGGAGCTGAACATGCTGTGCTGAAGGCTCAGGGCACAAGGACACAGGGCCTGAGGAGGCTCGAAGGCTGTGGGGCTGCAGGCCTCAGCCCTCCCCTGCAGTCTCCCTAGGGCAGAGTGATGAAACCCACCAGGACAGCGGATCCCCAGGCGGCAATCTCTGCCTCCAGCGCAGTGGGTGCTTCAGGGTCCTCCACTCTCCTCTCGGGGACCAACAGGCCCTTCCCAGGGCATTCCCACCCTGAGGTCAGCTCTCCTCCTCTGGAACCCAAAACTGCCAATCAGCCCCCAAAACCGAGTGCATCTCCTCACAAGGCGTCTGTTCAGTCTGTCGGGCAGAGGCTCCTTCGAGCAGCCAGGCCGGAGGCCTGGGAGCTTCAGACCCACGACATCATCTTGGCCCACCTACCCACTTGCTCAGTAAACCTGGGAAGCCCAGTCCCCTCTCCGGGCCTCAGTACCCCTATCTGTAAGGCGAGGATGTTGAGTTAGGTGATGCCGGAGGGCTCCTGAGCACTCACAGGCTAAGGCTCCTAACAGTCCTCTTTCATGTCATTTTTCCTGCTCAAAAGCCTGCAGTGGCTCCCCAGTGCCCTGGGCATCAACTCCACTTGTGGGCAAGGCCTCCACACTGGACACCAGTGCCCCTGCCCACTCCACCCCCCAAGAAGCCTCTGCCAGCCTCTGGCTCCTGTCCATGCCTGGGTCATCCCTGGAAATGAGACCGGCCTCCTGCTTTCTCCTCTGGCCCCTAACCCCCTCCCTCCTTCTTTTTCCGAGGACCACTCATACGTCTGGGAGTCACTCAAACCTAGATCTGAATTCCAGCTCTCCTGTTTATGAGCTGTGAGGCCTTCGGTAAGCTGCCTCACCTCTCTGAGTTTCAGCTTCCTCCCTTGAGGGGGTTAGATGAGATAATTAAGTCCTCAGCATGGTGCCCCCACGGAGTGGGGGCACCAGGCCTGTGACCTTGGACAGGCCTCTGACAGGAGACTCTTGTCAACCAACTTGGTTGATGAGAGAGTGAGAGAGCTCGTGGTACTGAGGCCCGGAGGTAGCAGCATGTGGGACATAAGGTTCAGTTCTTGTTGGTGTTTGCACACCCATTTCCTGACAGGTAAAGGTGAGTCAGCCACCCCACCTGGGGGCAGGGGAGAGTGGAGCTGAGGGAGAGGCGGAAGTGCCAGGTCACCTGGGTCACTGCCGGAGGGACAGCGAAGTGAGCACTGAGCGGGTGTGGCTGTGGGTAGATGGGACAGAGCTGGGCAGACAGGGTCACAGGAACAAAGGCTGGAGGGACAATGCTGGGCATCCAGGGAGCTGAGAGAAGCGCAGTGGGGCACTAAGGGTGAACAGGGCAGGGAGAGCGGGGAATGTTCTGGAGAGCGGGAGTTCATATCAAGGAGAGCCTGGCAGGCTCCTCAAGCTGTGGACTTCACCTGGAGGGCATCGAGGATCCACTGAGAGGTTTGCACTGCGAGTGCCAGGCATTCTGGAGTTGTGTGACTCCACGTTGCCCAGTGAGCCTGCAGGAGTGCGGGGCAGGCTGAGGGAGCCAGGCAGGAGGCAGCTGTGGCTTTTCAGAAGGGAGAGACAGGCTGGGACTGGGCAGGCGGTGGGGCACCCCCACCAGGGCCTGCCAGAGGCCCCCTGCAGCTGAGGGAGACCTCGACCCCCTCGGGTCCCCAAGCAGCGAACACTGTTCAGAGCTCCAGGCCTGCCTCGGGCCCCCCAGCCCAGGGCCCTGCTGGCTGCCTGCCACACCCCCTAAAGTTGTCTGATTGTCTGCGACCCTGGGTAATGTACAAGACCAGTCTTGTACCAGTCTTGTACAGTCTTGTACACCAGACTGTACATTGTACAGTCTTGTACAGTCACAACATCGATGTGCGTATGAAACACTCGAGTGTGTGTCACTCCCAAGTGTACACAATGTCTGAGTGTGAGGAGACCATCCTGAGGCCAACCTGACCGCATGCCTGACGGAATTCATCACACAGACGGCAGGGACCGTCTGTCAGTTACACACAAGGCCGCCCTTGTCTCAGATGGAGATGGCTCCCCCAGGTGCTATAATCGTGCATGCCTGGTGAGGTCAGAGGACGTCCCAAGATGGATCCTTGAGGTCTGGAGTCTCATCTTCCTCCTCTTTGCCTCCCGGCAGCTCCAGGGGCCAAATGCTGTTCCAGGGCCCAGATGCCCACCCAGTCCTCATCCTCCCCAAGGCAGCCTGGGAGGGAGCAGAGGGTCCCCTGTACCCACCAGGCCCCTTGGGGACCACAGCACAGCGTCCTTCTCACTGTGTTTATTGGTTTCCAAGGGCAGCCCTCTCCCGAGGAGGCCGAGCAGGCTTATATCTTGCGGCTTCCAAAAACAGGGCGGTTCACATGCTCGGGGGAGGCCAGGAAGGCCTTGAGCTTGGGCCGGGCGCTGAGGCGGGCCACGTAGGCTGAGAGCAGGGGGAAGGAGTCCAGGCAGCCAGGGGCGAGGACCTGGTGAACCAGCAGCAAGTCCAGCAGGTTGTAGTCCGCGAAGGAGATCTGCAGGGCAGGTGGTGGGAGGGGGCTGGAGCGGGCTGAGAAGGGGGGCTGCCGGGAGCCAGAACCTCGGGTGCTCCAATGAACCAGTCATGGCCCGGCTCTGGGCCTCAGTTTGCCCGTCTTGAGAAATGGACCCACAATGGGCTGGATCTAGCGCTCACCTGGTCACCCACGATGAAGGCCTGGCCTCCCTGGTTCTGAGCCAGCAGGGTCTCAAAAGGCTTCAGGTGCCCAGGCAGCTCCTGAACATACCGGGCCTTGCCCTCCTCCTACAAACGAGAGTAATCCCAGCTGGCGGCATGCAGTGTGCCTGGCCAGATGACCTCACTGTCCCCACACCCCCCCCAGCCCTGAGCACCAGCCGAGGCCCCTGCTCACATAGTCATGGCGGATGAGGTGGCTGCCGCGCTTCCGGAGGTCCTCCACACCATCGTTGACCATGTCCACCAGCGCCGCCTCCCGCTGGTCTCTGCCGTAGAGCCCTGGGTCAGTGGCCAGGCAGTGGGTCATGTTCTGGCTGGGCGGGCGCCCCCGCTGCTCTCTCTTCCAAACCAGACCCCTTGCTTTGGAGGCCCTGCTTTGCCCAACTCTGCTGCCCCCAACTCCACGAGCCCAAGGGGACACACCCAGCTGAAGCCCACGCCTGTCTTCTAGGCCACACCCCGGGTCCCTAGGACTTGGAAATTCCCTACCCAAATGGCCCAAGCCCCCTCCCCAGGTCTGTCCCCCGCGAGGGTGGACCAAGCCTCTGGTGCACACCTCCCTAGGCCGGGAGGTGGCTGTTGTAGGGCCTGGACAGAACTTGGCTGTGTGGGCGGGCGTGTCCACTGGCAGTGCAGCACAGCATATGGGCGGGACGAGGGGGTGGCAGGCTGCAGCCAGAGGCCTCTGTCCTCACCCTGGGTCCCGCAGAAGTGAGGGTGGGCCTGGGCATGGCTGCTCCCGCTGCTCCTCTGCCCCCTTCCCTAGTTGCCATGTCCTTCTGGGACCCTGAGCTTTTCTGGACCTCCCCAAACTGGCAAAAGAAGAGGCAGCCACCTCCCTAAGCCATGTTCCTGCCACCCTTGAAACAGGGCCACAGGCCTGCTCACCGTGACCAGGGGTTTTCCAGATTCAGGTGAGGCTAGAGCAGGAAGAAATGGGCAGGAGGTCTACCTGGAATGCCCTGGCCACACCCATAGTGACCTCTAGCCTACACCAGCACACACGTGGGGACTGGCAGCCTCCTCGGAGCTGTCGTCCAGGAAATGGGCACAGTGAACCCATCTGGTGCCGCCTGGCTGGGGGCTACCCCGAGCTGCATGGCCCCTGCCCAGGTGGACTGGCAACCCCAGCCCCATAACCCAGAGCCCTCCTAATCCAGGCCCTGCCCCTTCCTTTAGGGCCATCTGGCCTGCCCTCTAGCCGGGCAGGAGTCTAGTGGCTGCAGGTCCAACAGCTCAGGCCCCAGGACATCCTGCCATGATCCGTCAGGCACTTTTCTGGACGGGGCCGCCTGCAACCTCAGGACTCACCGAGGGAGCGGCCCAGGTGTCGCAGGATGGCGTTGGACTGGTACAGAGTGAGGTCTCCATCCTGGAACTTGGGGAGCTGCCCGTACAGCTGGGAGGTGGCACGGCTCAGTGAGGGACGCTGAGCTCAGCTGTCCCCCACCCTAGTTTTGCTCCCAAAGGCCCAGCACCCGCCCCCTGCCTGGGCACAGTCACTCACACAGGAGGCCTTGAGTGGGCCCTGCAGCCAGGTCTCTTTGGTCACCACCTCCTCCTTCCAGCTCTGGCCCTGGTCAGCCAGCAGCATGCGCATGGCCTCGCAGCGCCCTGAGGCGCGGAGACAGGGGTGTGGGGATGGGCAGAGATCCCAGCCTCACAGCACCCTGGGGAAGGGTCAGGAGTACGGGGAAGGTACATAGGAATAGGATAGAATCGCCAGCTTGGTAGCATTCTGGGGAGAGGATGGATCTCAGAGAAAGAACGGAGACCATGGCCGCGACACTGTTTTGGATATGGGGACGGGGCGGAGACCCTCACCCGACAGCGCCCCAGTAAGGGAACAAGGACAGACGGACAGGAAACAGCGCCTGCGGCTCACGAGGTTGCAGCCAGCGGGAAAACCAGTCTCGCGCTCCCCGCCTCGCCCCTCCATCCCTGGTCCCGCCCCGCGACCCCGGCTCCGCCCCCGCAATCATTGACCCCGCCCCCGTGACCCCGACCCCGACCCCGCCCCCCGATCCCGGCTCCCGCCCTGGCCCGCGCCTAGCGAGCCGCCTGAGCGTCCGGGCTGCGCCGGGTCTGTGCCCTTCGCCTTCCTGAAGGAGGAGGAGCCGCACCTCGGACGGGGAAGTAGACGATGGTGTAGGGCGGCACTAGGAGAGACAGAGAGGACGATGAAGGAGGACCCCCCCGCGGGGCTGCAGGGCCCAGGGGCAGGCAGCCTGGGGGTCAGACCCCCGGGAGAGGAGGTGGCTCAGCCTGGGCGCCCCCACACCCGTCCAGACCCTACTCACTGGTGGCGGTGGAGTGGAAGTGGGCGGAAGCCCAGAGGCCTTATATTTACGAGTCTGCTCCACGCCCTCTTCCCTCCCTGCCCCACCCCAGGAATATGCCAAGTCACGGAGCTGAGCTGGGCCCCGGGCAAGGCTGGGTGTGGTGGGCAGGGCCGGCGGGCACACCTGCTCACTGCATGGGTGTACCCTGCCTGCAGGGCTGTGGCTTCACAGGAGGCACCCACACGTAGCATCACTCAGTCACTGCCCTCCTCCCGGCACACCCAAACAGCCTAACTCCTCATGGCCCACGGAGGGCCAGGACTGAGTATCTTACTCACTGCTGGGTCCCCAGCACCAGCACTCAGTAGGTGCTTATAAATGTTCGTCGCCTGAATGAATGCAATTTCAAGAGGCATATCCATTTACACATTCTCTCTCCATGATGATAATAGCAGCAAACCCTTAGGGTCTGAGGACTGTGTTGAGAGCTTTACATATATTACAACCCTAAAACTTGGTACTGTTCTGATCCTCATCTTACAGAGGAGGAAACTGAAGCACAGAGAGAGGGTAAGTGGCGTTCCCAAGGTCACACAGCTGGTAAACAGGATTTAAAGCCAGGTCTGGCTGGCTTCAGGGGCTTCACTTTTAACTCTCATTCTTTCTTCTGCAAGATCTTGTAGTGTCCAAACCATTTTTGACTGAGTCTGAGTGCTCTGTACTCTTCAAATACAGGCTGGGCCTGGGGAGATGGGTGGAGGGAAAGATACACAGACTGAAATGGGCAGGACCTTCTGGACCTGGGAGGGCTGCATCCTTCCAGGGAGAGGCCAGCGCCTGCCTCCCTGCAGGCTCATCTGGCACCCTCAGCCGAGTTCTCCTCCCGGGTGCCCCCTCTCCTGGGGGGCTCTCGGTGGTTGTGGCGGTCTTCCTCGGGAGCTGGGACCTGGTTGAGCCAGGCGCCTCAGCATGGGCCTGTCGGAACCACAAGCAGAGAGGAGGGTATCCTTCCCATCCAACCACCCATCTGTCCACTCAACCTTCTGTCTAACCATTTGTTGTCAACTACTGATCCACCTGGACATCCTGGGCACCAGAGCTGGGACTCAAGCTTGGCTAAGTCAGGCTGGGCAAGTCAAGGGCACAAAGATGAATGCCCTAGGATGCTGTTCATTGAACACAAGCCAGGAAGGATTTCCAAGCCAGGCTTTCTCCACTTAGACACAAAGCTTCTGCTCCTTGATTGAAAATTCTTCCACCCACTATACCCTGACCAGTTATAGCCTCAACTACTTTGGCTTGTACTTTGGGACACACATTTCTCACCACTCCCCACTCTCTTAGATGGTTATTTGGACATGGAATCATTCATCACATGTGGCATCCCCCATTTTTTGAGCCCTTCCTATGTGCCAGGAACCTGCTCGGTCCTTTATCATTTAATTTTCACAAAGGCACCATGAGGCAGATAATAGATCAATCCCCATTTCCCAGAGAGGTGAAATACTTTGCCCAGGGTCACACAGCAAGTGTGTGGGGGAACACAGGCCTGCAGGCCCTTTCTATGACCTTGCAGAAAATGGGAGAATTCCCATCTTTGAGGGGTTGGCGTTTGAATTGCTGGTGGCTGGAAGGATGGATGATTGAGTAGATGGATGGATAGATGAACAGATGGATGAAAGGATGGATGGATGGACAGGTAATTGGATGGACGGATAGGTGGATGCATAGTTGAGTGAGTAGATAGGAAGTTAGATGAGTGGATGGATGGATGGATGGATCATGGCTGACTGGATGGAAGGATGGGCAGATGATTTGATGGGCTAGTGGTTAAATGGTTGGTAGATGGATGGATGGATGATTGCATAGACAGATGGTTGGTCGGATGGTTGGAGGAATGGATGGATGAATGAAAAGATAGATGGATAGACAAATGGAAGATGTTTGGGTGGGTAAATGGGTAGTTGGATGGACAGGTTGGATAAACGGATAGGTGGATGTTTTGATGGACTGCTGGTCAAGTGTTTGGTTGTTGGATGGATGAATGATTGGGTAGATGGGTGTATAGATGGATAGACAGAGAGATGGTTGGAGCCACAGATAGATGGCTGGGTGGATAGACTGCTGGAGAAGATCTTATATTCTTCCTTAAAATTGTCCGTTAGACTGGAGACCATATCTTAACCAATTTCGTTATCTCCCATGATGTCTAGCCCACTCATTGCCTGACACATACTAATCAATGTGTGAATGAAGACTTGTGTCCATCTATCTACCCCCACTCTGAGGTGTGATTCCTCTGATGGCAAAGACGATGGCTCCTTTTCCACCCTGTTCCCCACAAGCCAGATCCAGGCTTGGCACCTGGTAAGCACCACACACAGAACCACGTTGAGATACCCCTTCACACTCACTAGGAGAGCCAAAGTAAAAAGGAAGACAATAACAATTGTCGGTGAGGATGTGGAGAAGTCGGAACCTTTATATGCTGCTGTTGGGTTTATAAAATGATGCAGCCATTTTGGAAAAGAGTTTGGCAGTTCCTCAAAATGAGTTACCATATGACCCAGCAATTCCACTCTTAGGTATATACCAAAGCAAATTGAAACCGTAAGTTCACACAAAAATTTGTATGCAAATGTATATAGCAGCATTATTCATAGTAGCCAAAAAGTGAAACAACCCAAATGTCCACCAATGCATGAAGAGGTAAACAAAATGTGTATATCTGCACAACAGAATACTATTTGTCCATAAACAGGAATGACGTACTGACACAGGCTACAACAACAGATGAACCTTTCATAAGTGAAAGCAGCCAGACACAAAAGACCACATAGTGTATGATTCCATTTATCTGAAATGTTCAGAATAAGCAAATTCATAGCGACAAAACAGATTAGTGGTTGTCAGGGGATGGGGGGAGGGGGAATGAGGAGTGACTGCTGATGGGTACAGGTTCCTTTTTGGGGTGATGAAAATGTTCTGCAATTACATAGTGGTGAGGATTGCACAACACTGAATACACTAAGAACCACAGAATGTACACTTTAAAAAGGGTGACTTTTATGTAGCCATAAAGCTACATAAAATATAAATATATATTTAATAACCTGCTGAGGACAGGTGCTGACGTCCACAAGGACCAGAGGTGGGGGATGGACACAAGGGGGTGCCGGCCCATTGGGCCGGGAAAGCTGTGCTTCTGGGCCCCAGAGGAGGAGCCCCAGGGCGGCCACAGAGCTCGACCACAGGCTGCGCCTGTGGAGCCAGAGGACTGTGGGTAAAAGCAGCCACCCGGAACACCACAGCACAGGGCCAAGCCAGCCTAGGGGACAGCCCACCCAGGGGACGTGAGCGTGATGGCTGGAGGGTGTAAGCTGGCAGGAGGCTGGCCCACTGGAAGGCAGGGGGTCTCCACTCTCCCAGGTCTGTGATGCTTGTGCCAAAGGAAGGGCGTGTGTGCCCCTGGCCAGAGCAGGTAGGTGAATGAAACTCACTGAGCCTCGGTGTCCTTGTCTGTATAATGGGAACAAGACTCCCTCCCTCCCAGGGTGTTACGGAGATGAAATGAGACCATTTATATGAAAGCTCTTTGTAAGCTGCTAAGTGCTGAGCAGATGTTCCTCCAGCTGTGAGTCAGGGATGAGAACCCAGGTCTGGTGCCACCTCCCCCATCCTCTGCCAGCCCCAGGCAGCTGTGAGCTCAAATGGGGCTAAGAGATGCTCCTGATCAGGCGCTGTCTGGGTTTGTTCCCATGCTTTGGGTGGGCAGTCCTGCACCTGGGAAGGATATCTTCCTCTCTTCTTGTGGTTCCGACAGGCCCATGCTGAGGCGCCTGGCTCAACCAGGTCCCAGCTCCCGAGGAAGACCGCCACAACCACCGAGAGCCCCCCAGGAGAGGGGGCACCTGGGAGGAGAACTCGGCTGAGGGTGCCAGATGAGCCTGCAGGGAGGCAGGCGCTGGCCTCTCCCTGGAAGGATGCAGCCCTCCCAGGTCCAGAAGGTCCTGCCCATTTCGGTCTGTGTACCTTTCCCTCCACCCATCTCCCCAGGCCCAGCCTGTATTTAAAGAGTACAGAGCACTCAGACTCAGTCAAAAATGGTTTGGACTCTACAAGATCTTGCAGAAGAAAGAATGAGAGTTAAAAGTGAGGCCCCTGAAGCCAGCCAGACCTGGCTTTAAACCCTGTTTACCAGCTGTGTGACCTTGGGAACGCCACTTACCCTCTCTCTGTGCTTCAGTTTCCTCCTCTGTAAGATGAGGATCAGAACAGTACCAAGTCTTAGGGTTGAGGGACATTTGCAGTGCTGCCTGGGATGCAGTGCACTCCTGGCCTCCAGGAGAAGATGTGACCCGGGATGCCAGGGGCTGAAGGATGCTGAAGGCGGAGCGTTCAAATAGTCAACATGAATGGTCACAACGAACCCTTCTTAACCTTGACCATCAGGCCAGCATCCACTCGCCTCTCAACCCTCGCCTTTCCTCAGATCTTCAGACCCTCCCAGGGTTGTGTGGAGGCTGTTCCCTCTGCTGCGTGGCTGCCCTCTCCCTTCACTCAGTCACCCCCTTCATCTCTCTGGTCTTGGTTCACATGTCACTTCCCCAGCCCCCCAGTCACAGCAAGGTCCCCATTCTCCTCCCTCTGGACAGCCTGTTGGGCTCTTCCCTGCACTCACCCTTCCATTGTCATTTGAAGTTTGCTGAATGTGCTCCTCCTACCAGGTGGAAGGTTCCAGGACGCAGGGACCGGTTCCCAGCACTCAGGAAGACACGTAGAAAGTGCTCCACAAACATTTGCTGAAGATTCAGCCCCTCTGAAATTTTCTCCAAACTTTTGCCACTCATACCCTCTCCA
Organism: Ceratotherium simum simum; assembly: GCF_057802395.1. Classification (NCBI taxonomy): domain Eukaryota; kingdom Metazoa; phylum Chordata; class Mammalia; order Perissodactyla; family Rhinocerotidae; genus Ceratotherium; species Ceratotherium simum. The sequence goes on from NC_141933.1 coordinate 6,045,823, forward strand.
GGGGCTACCTACTCACCTCTGCCTCCCTCCTGAGGGCATCCACCCAACATACCCTGTCGGATTCCAGCACCTGGGACACTCCAAGTTCATGGCTGATGTCTGGGACGCCAGTGCTCGCCAAGGGCCAAGCACGGGTTAGACATTGGTGGCAATGCCTAGAATGTTGCTCCATCCCCTCACCTCCTCCATGAAGCCATCCTGATGCCTGGGATGGTGTCCTCAAGCACTTGGACACTGTCTGGTGGCCGTTTTCTGAGTCAAATGTGCCTGAGAGCAGGGCCCTCAGAGCAGACGGGGTCTGTGTGTGACCCCCAGCAGCCAGCCCAGGGCTGGGTCCCAGTTGGCCTAAGTGTTTGCAAAAGGAATATATGAATGGACGGCTGCCTGTGGCCAAGAGAGGCCAGAGCCACCATCTCAGGTGGCAGGTGTCCGGTGGGATCCGGTTCCCTCGGATAGAGGCTGGTGGGGGGCGGGGGGAGGGCAGGTGAATAAATCATGAGGGGCCTGGAGCAGGGCCGGGGCAGGACAACTGACCTCATTCTGGGAGGTGAGGAGCAGGTGGCCGGGCGGTAAGTGGGCCAGGGGCATAACAAGGGGGCACGAGAGGCGGGTGGGGGCTGCCTGGCCCACCTCCACCCTTTTCCCTGAGAAGCAGGAGGTTGGGGGTCAGCAGAAGCTGGGTGGGAGGTACTGGCAGGAGGTGGGGACGTGGGGAAGCACAGAGCCAGATAGGCCAGGTGACCAGGGCTCTGCAAGGATGGTCTGGTGGAGCCCCGGCGGGTTGGGGGCAAGGTCAGGATTTCGGGGAGGGGCTGTGTGAGGGGCATGGGGAGCCAGGAAAGATGTGGGCTTGGGGGGCCTTGGGCCTGCCGGTCCACGAAGCAAGGAACAGGGAGAACAGCAGGGACCCTGTGGGACCACACCCACAGTGGCCCACTAAGTCACACTCGTGCAGGAATGGGGAGACCCGAGTGACCGGAGTGGGGCAGTGTCCCCCAGCCCGCAGGCGGTGCCAAGCCCTCGTCTCCATGGCCCTTCCCCAGGGCCCGGCAGATGGCAGCCTCCCCGTGGGAGACCCCAGCCCCTCTGAGGGTGCTTCAGGGCCCAGTCGGGCCTGTGCCAGCCCAGCAGCCACCAGGCGGCGGGCACTCCTCCGGGAGCTCGAGGCCCAGGTGCAGGCTGCCTACGGGCAGGTAAAGGGGGCAGGGGCATGGAGCCATCCTCAACTGAGGGAACAGCAAGGGCCCCAGACCCCGTCGGGGCCCTGTAGGACAGACCCAGGGCCGAGCCCAGGGAAGGGACCCTGGACATGCATGTTGATGGAGGGTCAGTCAGTCGGTCGGTCAGTCAGCTGGTGTCCCCCCCTTCCTCGGCCCTCACTGAGCCCTGCTGCCAGCCCACAGCACCCAGCGTCAGACCCCTTTAGCTCCTCACCCGAGTACAAGAGTCGGGGGGCTGGTGCAAGCAGGACTGCCGAGGGCAGGCGGGCTGGGCAGGCACTCTGAGGTGAGGGCCAGGGTCCTGGCAGGAAGGGGCAGGGTCTTCCTGGGCTGGGCCGAGGTTGCCTCCTCTCTCAGGCCAGGCAGCGGGGGAGGGTCTGCTGAGCTCATACCACCTGGTATGGTCTGCCATTTTGAGGGGAGAGATGCCCCAGCCGCCCTGGCACACCAGGCACCTGGTTCCCTCCTCCAAGGTCCAGGCCCTGCTTCTGAAGACATTAAATCTCTCCTGATTGGGAGAGATTAGGGGTAGGGGTGGGGGGAGAAGGGTGCTGGAGAGGAGGTGTCTGGAAGACCCTCAAGAGTGAGCATGGGGAGGCGGTGCCTTCCAGGGGGCCTTGGGCCTCGAGTGGCCCCCCTCACCAGCAGAGATGCTCAGAGATAATCCCGGATTAGGACCCGAGCCCCTGTGCCCAGGGCTCCCCGTCTGCCCACCCGTCCCCAATCTTCTCCACAAAACCCTAGGAAAATCCCCTGCATTGCTCCCAGACTCTCACTGGGAGCGGCTGGGGGCTGGCGGGAGCCCACAGCATCCGCTGAGGCCCAGCCCTGGGCCGTCCCCGGGACTCCAGGCCTAGCATGGTTCAGGAGCCCATGGGAAACTGTGCCAAGCGGCCCCGACACTGGGGGCCTAAGGTAGGAGTGCTAAGGGGGAGAAGCCGAGGCCAGGAGGCTGGGCTGGACCCTGGGAGGGTCAGGTGGGGCGGGCAGAGCCCTGGGTGAGGGCTGGGCTGGGGTGGGAGGTGGGGCACAGCCGGGGGATAGAGGGGGTGGTTCCCACTGCCCTAGGCCAAGATTTTCCCTGGAAGCCCCCGACTTTGGCCCATCCTGGCTTTGGCTCCTGTGGGCCACTGGGCCTCCCCTGCCAAGCTCCTCAGGCCCCCAGCTGCCCATCCAGCTGCCCCGTCTCTGCTGCTGTCCCTGCTCCCTGCTGGTCAGTCTTGACCTGGGAGACACAGGGCTTGAGCTCAGAGTCCCTCTCTGTCACTGGCTCTCTGAGTGAGCTTGGCCAAATCCCTTGTCTTTTCTGGGCCTCGGTTTGGCCAACTAAATAGTAAGAGGGCGGACTCTTCCAGCCTAGGGTGTTGAGGGGTGAGGGCCCCCACTGTCCTATGCTGGGTGCCAAAGACAGGAGAGGCTGAGGAGTGAGGGCGGAGAGGGGCCGCTGCCTCAGCTCACGGCCGGCTCTGCCACAGGACCGCTGGCAGTGGCCCGGCTCCCCCCCAGGGGGCTCCCACCACAGCCCCGGCCCCGGCCCCAGCCCTGAGGAGCAGGGGGGCCCCGGGCCGGGGGTCCAGGGCTATTCGGTGCTCAACAGCCTGGTGGGCCCTGCCTGCATCTTCCTGCGGCCCAGCATCGCCGTCACCCAGCTCGTATGTACGGCCGCCCACCTACCCGCCTGCCCACTGCCCCCTCGCTCTGCCTCTCCTTGAGTAATGGGGAGAGGTTTGACAGGGACATCAGAGCAAAGGCCCAGTGATCCAGGGAGGTAGGGGGCAGAGAGGAGTAGAGAAACAGAGACAAGATCAGACACGGGGGAGACCCAGGAGACACGCCAGGAAAGAGAGAAGAGGTGGCAGAGAGAGACAGAGAAACGTCAGAGACGGCCACCAAGGGGATGGGCAGGGAGGTGGCAGGGCCCCCAGGAGAGGGCCAGAGAGAGAACAAGAGAGACATACAGTGACGTTGAGGCCTCCAGGGCCAAGCCTGAGGCTTTGCCCAACCCCAGACTCACCTCTGGGAAATGGAGCTCCGTGCCCGAGAAGAGGGGGTGTGGGGGCAAGGAAGGCCCTGGGAGAGGCCTGGGCAGGGGGCAGGAAAGGGGGACCAAAGACACCCAGACCAGTCAGCAGGAACGGGGCGGGGAGGAACCAGGTCTGAGCAGTGTCGGACAGACACGGGCCCTCTGGGTGCATGTTGTGGGGGGCTGAGTGGGGAGCCCCAAAGAACAAGAAGGAAGGGAGCAGGTCCCTGGGTGGCCCAAGGAATTCTTAACCCCTCTGTGCCCCCTCAGGACCGGGAGCTGCGGCCAGAGGAGATTGAAGGTAAACGGTTTGGGAAAGAACTAGAGTTTCCAGAAGGGTGGGCATCGGGTGGGGCACACAGGGTGGGGGGCATTGGGCAGGGGCCTCAGCAGTGTCCAGGAGGAACTAGCAGCAAGAAGAGGCTGCAGGGGACCCATCCGAGGAGATGGGAACAAGACTGAGCAGGGAGGGGGTGACAGAACCCCCAGCTGCCAGTTCCCTAGTCTCCTTTGCCGGGTGCGTCAGCCCCAAGCCACTTTTATATTTGCTCATTCAGCGAACACTTCCTGGGTGACCACTGTGTGCCCGGCCCTGTGCCGAGCACCAGGAAATGTGGCAAACTGGACAGAGATGGCCCATGTCCTCTGGAGACAGATGTCAATAAATCAACTACAAGTACAAATGGCGCTAAGTGCTCTCAAGGGCAGGAGGGGACCAAATTTAGAGGGAAGACTTCCTTGAGTAGGTGACACAAGGACCAAAGAGGTGGGGAGAGTTCCAGAATGTGAGCTCCATGAGGTCAGGAATTTGTTTCTCTCTCTTCCTTCCTCCCTTCCTCCCTTCCTTCTCGCCTTCTCTCCCTTCCTTCCTCCCTTCCTTCTTTTCTCTCTCTTTCTTTCTTTCACTGCCATATCCTCAGTACCTAGAGCAAAGCTTGGCACATAGTGGATGATCCTCAAATATTTGCTGAAAGAATTGAATTAGAGGAATAGCATGCGCAAAGGCCCTGAGGCAGCAAAGAGAAACTGATGTTTAGAAGGAGGGAACGATTCGGCCAAGGGGAGGAGGGTGAGCTGGTCCAGAGTGGGGTCCAGGGGGACGTAGGGGAGGGACTGACCCTGCCCTGCCCGGCAGAGCTGCAGGCCGCCTTCCAGGAGTTTGACCGAGACCAGGATGGCTATATCGGCTACCGGGAGCTGGGTGCCTGCATGCGGACACTGGGCTACATGCCCACCGAGATGGAGCTCATCGAGATTTCACAGCAAATCAGTATGTGCCTCAGACCCACCCCACCTCCGGTTCTCCAGAGGCCAGGCAGCTGGGCAGCCTGGGGAACAGAGGTGCCACACAGGTTGGCCCCAGAACCCGGGACCTTGGTCATTCTCAAGGCGAGGTCTCTGCTCCAGAGAATCTCACCATCCCCTGTGAGGTGGGTGGGACAAGAACCTTCATCCCCATTTTTTAGATGAGGAAACGGAATTTCTGAAAGGTTATGTGACTTGCCTAATGTCACACAGCCAGGTCATTGGAGCTAGGGCTTGACAGCATGGAACTCTTCAGGACAGTTAGGAGAAGCCATCGGGAAACAGAGGTGGCCCAGCCCACGGGGCCCAGGGGGAGGGAAGGGCTCAGGGAGCGGGCAGGGGAGAGGGCCACAGGCCAGGAGGGGAGGGCAGAGGGCAGAGGAGGGCCAGGGCTGGGCAGGGGCCTCTGATGACCTGGGTCTCTGATGCGCGTGGCCCCCAGGTGGTGGGAAGGTGGACTTTGAAGACTTTGTGGAGCTGATGGGCCCCAAGCTGCTGGCAGAGACGGCAGACATGATCGGCGTCCGGGAGCTGCGAGATGCCTTCCGGGAGGTGCGCCCCGGGGCCCGAGGGCGGCGGGGCCTGCGTGTCTGCTGTGAGTGAGGGGCTGTGCGAATGAACGGTTTGGTTGGTGACCCAGTACCGTGACCAACGCCACCACAGTTCGACACCAACGGGGACGGCTGCATCAGCTTGGCTGAGCTCCGGGCGGCCCTCAAGGCCCTGCTAGGGGAGCGCCTCAGCCAGCGGGAGGTGGACGAGATCCTCCAAGACATTGACCTCAATGGCGACGGCCTGGTCGACTTTGAAGGTACCGCCCGCTGCCCACCACGCTTAGTGCCACACGCCCTGGAAGCTTTTCAACAGATAAAGAAATGACAAAGGGAGCATTATCGCAGCGTGCCAGGCCCTGTCCTGAGCACATCTAACTTAATGTGCTAACGAGTTAATCATCACGAGAACCCAGGAGGAAGGAACTATTATTATCCCCATAAGCAGAAGACAGTCAGTTCTTAGGAAAGCGTGAGTGCTTAGCAAAAGAAGTGGGCAGAGCCAAGACTTGAATCCAGGTAGCTGGACCAGAATCCAGCTCTCCCTCTACGCTGCATTTCCACAGAGGGAAAACAAGGATTAAATAATAGGAAGTCAAGGAAAAATCAGTATGTAGAAATTCTCCAAAGTAGGCCTCAAAGTTGTTCCTGAGCATCCTAGCAGCCAAAGCAAAGAGGAAAATAGGTTCAGTTACAAGATTTTTTTGTCCATAAGACAAAGCCCCTCTTCCTAGCCCAGAGGCCTATTCCCTACCAGATCCAGGGGATTCCCTTGCAGGCTGTGCCCTTGATCGCACTTCCTCCCACCTCAAGGCCAGTATACTCGCCTCACTCTTAGTGGGGTCCAGAGAGCAGACCCAAAACTTTGGCTTTGTCCTGGCAGAGTTTGTGCGAATGATGTCTCGCTGAGCCTGCACAGAAGCTGGAGGCAGCAGACAGGACTTAGGATCACAGCCACTGCCTGCCAGTGTGTCCCTGGAAGCCCATTGCCTCTGGCTGGGACCCTCCTCTCCTCCTCCCCACCCCCTGCCTGTGTGCAATGCCCTTGCCTGCCCTCACCCCACCCCCACTCCTCCACCAAGCCCCCTAGCCCATCTCTGTTCCTCTGACAATAAAGTACCTTCGGGCCTGGGGTGATGGCTTCCACCTCTCACTTCTTCACCCTGGAGGACCTAATGTTTGGCCTCTAAAAGTTAAGTCCTGGGCCACAAGCCCCCTCAACTGTGAACTCCAGGTGACAGGGGCCCTCTCTGGATCCTGGCCCAGCCCTGAGCTGGTGTCAGGAAACATCCCTGGACAAGTAAACCCACCTTGCTTCTCCCAGAGCTGGGTGTGCATTGGCCCCTCATCCTGCGAATGGCTCCTGCCAGACCCAGGATTACATCAGACGGTGGCGCAGTGCGTGAGGGCTTTTCCCAAGCTCCATCTCATTCACTCTCTGAGGGGAGCTGCTTAGAGCTCCCTTCAAGAAAGAACTTGCGGTCAGCGAGGAGGAATGAGTTAGCTGACAAGCTCTGGCTGTTGGCCCCTTCAAGACACGCCTCAGCTTTCGGGCTGTCACCTCACTCTTCCCAGGAGCCCCCAGCCACTGACCGAGCATGGTGGGGGCGAGGCTCCTCTCGTAGGTGGGCTCTGCTCTGAGCTCCCCTCTAGGGTAGCCGTGGCGTGCTCAGGTCGGCCACAGATCAGAGGCTCTCCCTCCCATTCTGCTTCCTTGCCCTTTCTCTGTCTTGCATTCCTAACTTCAGCTCAGTGCCTGCTTCCTGGGGGACCCAAATGACAGGTCTCCTCACTCCAACCCTGCTGTGGTCTTCATAGCCCCATTTTCCAGATTGAGAAAAGCGAGGTCACACAGATTTGCTAGAGGTCACGCGACCCCCCTGCCACCTCTCCCCTCCAGTCCATGCAGCATGCACTGCCAGATTATTCTTCCTGAAATGCCACTTGTATTTTGTCACACTCCTGTTTAAGAACTGGCCATGATCCCCCATCGCCCCCAGGTTAATCCTGGCACCAGGAGGCTCCAGGAGGGTGAGAGACTGGCATAAAGTCACACACCATTAGGATGAAGAGGAGGTGGGACTTGCAGCCAGACGCAGGGCCTCTAAAATCACAGTGCCTGCAAGAGAAGGTGCCTCAGGGTCAGAGTGGACCCAGGACGGGCCGCAGCCTCTTCTAGCTACAGCAAAGGCCTGGTCCCCAGAGCACCGTCTGATCGGCCGCTGCTCCTGCCTGCTGGGAGGGGGGACGAGCCCTGACCTCCTGGCCAAGAAGGGGTGGGAGCTTTTAGCGCCCGTGCCCCGTCCTCACTCATCACTGCTGCCAACAAGATGGCCTAGGGACAGGGCAGGTGGGCAGCCTCCGGGCCCTGCCCAGCCCAGAGACTGAACACCGAGGTGCCAGGGCTGGCTGCAGCCGCCTCAGCATCACTCGCCTGGCAGATCCCAATTAATCCTTAATCCTCAATTAGGTGAGCTCTCCTGCCAGTCGGGCTGGGATGAGGAGGGGTTGCTCCAGCCCTGCAGCTTCTCTGGGAGCCACGGCCCAGTCTCCCTCCCACCGCCCTCCATCGGCTGGCACAGATGGCATTGCTGCCTGAGAAGATGTCTGTCCCCTCTGCAGGGGTTGGGGGCTAGTGATGGATGTGTGCTAGGGGAAGACCAGAACCCCACTCAGGGTCAGCCTCCTACACCCCCTGGCCCCAGCCTGGAAGGCTCTGTGGTTGGGGTGGAGGGGAGGGCGGTTAGTGGGATGGTCATAATTGGCTGCAGTGTGTCCACTGGCACCAGAAGTGCCCACAGCTCCCCCAAACCTCACGAATGCCCTCCTACCCCAAAAGGCTTCTAGCCCAGAAGGTCCCGACACACGACAGCTGGAGCGGGGACCAGGGCCGGGAAGGAACAGTGGGCAGGCAGAGATTGCACTGAGCCAAGAGCCCCTTTCCCACCTAAAGGGGGCACCTGCCGCCCACCTCCATTGACTGTTGCCATTTGGAGCAGGCTGGAGCTACAAGATCTTCTGATTTTCCAAGAGAAGCTGTAAATTCAGATTTTTACATTAAGTCCACTTGAAATAGTTTGAGTATAATATACATTCAGTAAGGTGTATAAATCTTAAGTGCACAGCTCAATGAATTTTTACAAGTACACGCACCCAGGTAACTGTCACCCAGATCAACATATTACATCCACTTATCTTATTTTAGAACAGTTCTAGGTTTACAGAATCATTTCAAAGATAGTACAGGGAGTTCCTGTATACTCCACACCCAGCTTCTCCTGTGTGTTAGTCAAGGCTCTCCAGAGAAACAGAACCAATGAATGTGTGTGTGTCTGTGTGTACATGTGTATGTGTAAAGATATTTATTGTAAGGAATTGGCTCAGGTGATTCTGGGTGCTGAGCAGTCCCACGATCTGCAGTCAGCAACCTACAGACCCAGGAGAGCTGGTGATATAGTTCCAGTCTGAGCCCAAAGACCTGAGAACCAGGAAAGTTGGTGGCATAGGTTCCAGTCTGAGGGCAGGAGAAGACTGATGTCGCAGCTCAACAGTCAGCCAGGTGAAGTTCCCTCTTACACAGCCTTTTTATCCCCTTCAGGTCTTCAACTGATTGGATGAGGCCCACCCACACTGGGAAGGGCAATCTGCTTTACTTAGTCCACCAGTTCAGTGGATGTTAATCTCATCCAGAAACACCCTCACGGACACACCTGGAATAATGTTTGACCACATGTCTGGGCACTCTGTGACCCAGCCAAGTTGACATAAAATTAACCATCACATGAGGGAGAAGTGAGAGTGGCTTCAATGAGACCAGTTGTTGCTGCTATGCTCCCAGTGTCTAAAACACACTGGATGGTCGTGCTGGTTCACATCTTACATTAGAATTGTACATTTGTCACAGTTAACGGACTAACACTGACACACTATTATTAACTAAAGTCCACATTTTATGCAGATTCCATCAGTTTTCCCCTGCTTATCCTTCTTCTGTTCCAGAATGCCCCCCAGGACGCCACATCACATTAGGCATCGTGTGTCCTTAGGCTCCTCTTGGTTGTGATGGTTTCTCAGACTTTCCTTGTTTTTTAATGATCCTGACAGTTTTGAGGAGGACTGGTCAGGTATTTGTAGCATGTCCCTCAACTGGGATTTGTCTGATGTTTTTCTCATGATTAGTCCGGGATTATGGGTTTGGGGGAGGAAAACCACGGAGGTAAAGTGCCCTTCTCATTGCGTCATATCAAGGGTGCATGCTATCAACATGATCTCGCCATTGATGTTGACCTTGACCACCTGGCCTGAGGTCGTGTTTGTCAGGGGTCTGTCCTGTAAAATTACTCTTTCTCTCTCTCCTGTTACATACTACACTCTTCGGAAGGAAGTCGCTATGCACAGCCCACACTTAAGGGGTGAGAGGTTATAATCCTCATTAATGGCAGAGTAGCTACATCAATTACTTGCAATTATTCCCTGCAGGAGATTTCTCTTTTCTCCCGCATTTATTTATTTATTCAGTCAGTCATTTATTTTTATCTGTATGGGCTCATAGATATTTATTTTATACAAGTTATAATTCAACACTATTTTATTTATTTTGTTCAAATTGCTCCAGCCTTGGTCAGTGGGAGCGCTTGCAGTTGTTCCTGTGTCCCTTTGCCATACCCCCAGCACCTAGGGGGTTTGGGGATTTGGGGTTTTTTTGGTTTTTTTCTTTAGCATTTTCTTACCCTTGGCACTACAAGATGCTTCAAGAGCATCTTGTATATGTCCTGCCCCAGTCCTAGAATCAGCCATTTCTCCGAGGAACTCTAGTTCATTTTATTGGAGAATGGTATTAGAAACCAAGATCTGGGTGCAAGGTTGCTTCTAGGACTTTCAGCTGATAGAGTGAGGAGATATGTGTATATACTAACCTATGTATATATACCTTTTTAAATATTTCTGTATGCAACCAAACTGTATCTATATTAAGCTAAACATGAGTTCATATTGATGTCTCCAACTCCAATCCATTACCACATGGATCATTCTAGCCTCCTCCCCTTGCTTACCTGTAACTTCTTATTCCAACAGTGAGAAATCATCCACCCTACGTTTACTTAATTTTCAATTCCTGTGCACATGCGCAGTGGTTTCAGCATTGTTACCCCCACCCCCACCGGAGCCACTTCGTCAACTAGAGTACAGTGCTCTGTGCAGTCCCTTTTGTCTTTATTCTTACAGACTCCAGCCACTTCCAGATTTCCACCTTATTCCTCCACCCCCTTCAGTGAAGCTGTTTCATATATTTGTAATACAGCTAGATTCTTTTGTCATAGTCTGCATTCCATCCTGGGATCCCCTGGCCTCCTAAATGATTTTTTAAATTTGCATACATTAAAGTTTACTCTTTGACAAATGCTTAATATCTTGTATTCACCCTTACAGTATCATACAGAATAGTTTCACCACCCTAAAGAAAATCTCCTATGCTTCACCTATTCAATTCTATCCCTTACACCCCAGGCAACCAGTAATTGTTTACCTTCTGTGTAAGTTTGCCTTTTCCAGAATGCCATACAATTGGAATCATACAGTATGGGGCTTTTTCAGACTGGCTTCTTTCACTTAGCAATATGCCTATCTGTGTCTTTTCATGGCTGGATAAATGATTTCCTTTTATTGCCGAATAATAGTCCATTGTATGGATATATCACAGTTTATTTGTCCATTCACCTACTGAAGGCCACCTCCTCTGGGAACACTTCTGTGATGTCACCAGGGAGTCCCTTCCTCTGAGTTCCAATGCACTGTCCCAGTCTCCACATTGTCTTACTGTGCTGTGTACGGGAAGCCGTTGCTTCCCTGCCTGTCTCTCCTTGAGACCAGGAGCTCCTTGAGGACAGAGGCCATGCCAGTTCACTTCGGTATCATCAGTGTCCAGCCTGGGATGGAGGATGGAGTCAGAAAATGTTTGTTGGATGAATGAATGAATAAATGTCCTGGGGATGAGGATAATCTACAGACCTGGGGGCATGAAGGATACACAAGGCTAAAGAGGTTTGGGGGAGAAGTAACCTGGGAGAAAGGATTAGTGTTTGGAGCAGAGTCTAAGATCTAGGGTTGTGAGGAATGAGATTTGAGGGGAGGGGTCTGGGTGGAGAAACGGATAGGAAAGAGGAGAATGAAACAATAAGCCCTTTATGAATATTCATTTAACCCACACAACAGCCCTGTGAGATAGTTATTAGCGTCCCCATCTTGCAGATGGGGAAACCGAGGCACATCGAGATGAGTAACTTGTCCAGGGGGAAATCGCTGGTGGGGGTGGTGTGAGATTCGTACCCTCAGTCCGACTCCGGTCGGTGCTCCTGTCCATGATCCGTTTGGTACAGGGCCCGGCGTGCAGTCAGTAATCAACAAAGGTCAGCTGTTCCTGCTATCGTCATTGTGAGGCACGGGCGTGGGGCCGTGGTGGGTGGGCAGGTTGCGGTCTTCGAGGTCGCCCCTGGACCTAACAGCAGCCTATGAGGATAAGGCAATTGGGAGCAAGAGGCGCGGCGGTAGCGTTGGTGAGGGTCCCGTTGCCATGGGAACAAACTACGGCTTCATGAGGGCGCATGCGCGGATCGGGGACCGGGTGTCGCACCGGTGAAAGGTGACGTAAAAGCGCACGGGGTGGAGCGCAGGGCTCGGAACGTCAAAGCCCTGCGTCCTCCGCCACCCGGAGCGGAGGGAAAGCGCGCTCGGCTGTGTCGGCAACGACAGCAGCCCCAGCTGGACCGAGACCGGGCGGCGCGAAGCTGACGTACGGAGCAGCGCGAGTGAAGCGTGAGGGTGGCGCCGGCGCCCGGGAAGACCTCCTCGGCGCGGACCGGGCGGACCAGACCCAGGTCCGGGCTGCCGAGGCCCCGCCTCTCGGGTCTTGAGACTAATCGGATTGAGAGCGCGCCGGCCCGGCCGCGAACTCGCCAATTGCCGAGGGCGTCGGCCACCGCCCAATCCGGGGCAGACAGGTGCGAGGTCCGGAAGGCGGAGACCAATCAGCAGCGATTGCGGCCTGCTGGGGCCGGTCTCGGCCAATGAGGAGGCCCGAGTGACACCTCCGTGAGCCAATCGGGAGTGAGGGAGCGTTCGTGGCCGCCCGCCCTTCCGGCCTGAGCTGTATTTACCAGGGGCGTGCAGCCGGTTTACCAATCAGAGTGCGGCTGAGCGGCCAGGCAGCCAACCCCGGAGGAGCGGCCGGCCGGCGTCCGCCGCGCCCAGGAGTTGGGGATGTCCTACAAACCCATCGCCCCCGCCCCCAGCAGCACCCCCGGCTCCAGCACCCCTGGGCCCGGCACCCCGGTTCCTACAGGTGAGGACCCAGCTCCACCCCTGCTCGCCTGCCCGGGCGGTCGAGGTCTCGAAGAGAAGACGGCCTGAGTTCTGCAATACTGGGCCTGCCGCCTACCTTCGCTGAGCCTCAGTTTGCTGGCCTGGGAAGTGGGCGTCGTCACGTAAGGGCTTGTTGGTGGAGCGCAGGGGGGAGGGATTTGTCCCTGAAGTTGAGCAGCCTGGAATGAAGCATCTATTTGGAGGGAATCGGGCGAGTCCGGTCGGGGGCTTGGAACGCTGGGAGGAGGTGTCCCTGCCCCGCACTGACCTCGTAAATTACTCGCGCATGTTGCAGCTGGGAGTGTCCCATCGCCGTCGGGCTCGGTGCCGGGAGCCGCTGCCCCTTTCAGACCACTGTTTAACGACTTTGGACCGCCTTCCATGGGCTATGTGCAGGTGAGTGAGGCCGAGGGACTGCCTGTGGATGGGGACTGGAGGCCCCCTCGGGACCTGAGCTCACTGCCCTGTTCCTCTTTTGACACAGGCAATGAAGCCACCTGGCGCCCAGGGCTCCCAGAGCACCTACACAGACCTGCTGTCGGTCATAGAGGAGATGGGCAAAGAGATCCGGCCCACCTATGCTGGCAGCAAGAGCGCCATGGAGCGCCTGAAGAGAGGTAAGTGAGGCCACGCCCACCCCCGCTGCCCAGGAGACTCACACTGGACACTCCTTCATTAGGAAAGGAAGGACATCTGGGGGCCACCAGAGCCAAGCCTAGACCAGGGCCAGTATCAGTCTCCAGAGAGGCATTTTGAATTGAATTGAAATTGAGTCGATTTCCAGGGAAGGACCAGGGAATTTGTATTTCAACAGGGCAAGTTTGAGGATTAGCCAAACCTCTAATCTCATCCAGCTCCTCTTTAGATTATCATCCCTCTTACTGAAAGGAAAGGGGGTGCAGAGAGAAGGGTCTTCCTCTGGAGGGTGGGGGCGGGACTGTGGAGATCAAGACCCTGGATGTTACTTATGCATCCCCACCCCAGGCATCATCCATGCCCGGGCCCTAGTCAGAGAGTGCCTGGCAGAGACAGAGCGGAACGCCCGCACGTAACAGGACGCACCTCCGCCTCGGCGTCTGGACCTTTCTCGGCCACTGCAGAGCACCTCCTTCTCCCTGGCCTTCACCCCGAGATGCACTTCCCATCCTGGGCTTCCTGTCTTGTGTCCCTTGGTGGGTGTCCTCCAGGAACCAGGGGGCAGCTCTCACTCCAGTTGGCAGCACTAACTGGGACCCCCACAAGAGTTAGCAGCGAGGTCACCGTGAGTTTCACCCATGACCTGCCAACAGTGTTGATCCCACTGGAGCCTTCTCCCTTCTGGGGCCCCCATCACTCAGCACTTGCCCAGGACTCCCCACTTTTCCTAGACCCCTTCTCTCCCAGCAGGGCCTCGAAAGGCCTGCCACCTCCCTGCCTTGTCTCCTGGGCCATAGTGATTCTTTTCTCAGTGTGTCTTTTGCTAAATATGCCCTTTTTGTATAAATAAAAGATAATTTGGAGTTGTTTTCTCAGCTCATAATCCTTGAGTCTGGTGCTTCTGCTAAGCCCAGGTGGGCTAGGAAGAAAGAGGGCAAGAGGAGACCCGGAGAGGGGGAAGGGGCAGTGCAGTGGGTGGGAGTGAGGCTGGCTGAGTTAGCCTTGCCCCTGCTGTCCATTGACCTTGGGTGGGACCGTGCCCTTCTCTGGCCCTCAGCCTTCCCAGCTGGAAGTAGTGGAAAGAGTTGAGCTCCAGTAGCTCAGAGCCCTGCCTGCCTGCACGTGGTGTCACCAGGGGGCAGTGCAGGGCCTTGGCTGCCTCCACAGCTGGCGGGCACTGTCACCACCCTGGGCCTAGATCCTCTGGATTGGCCTTGATGCCTGGCAGGGTGGAAAAGCCTTTTCACTTAAGCTATGTCCTCATGTGCCTTAATGCCCCAGCATCCTAAATTTGGAATCAGCCCTGGGAGGCTCTGAATACACGCAGTCTCTGACTCCTTAGAGAGGGGAGGGGGCGCTGGTGCTGCCCTCCCACCAGCACCTGGGAAGCAGAGCCAAAGGGAGAGGACTGGCTTCCAACATGGGTGAGACCCAGCTGGGTGCTGCCATCCTCTGTCCCAGCGCCTTCTAGCCGACTGGGTGTGGTCGCATGAGCCCAGCCCTCAGGTATCTCAGCCTTTGCCCAGGGTCTGGTGGCTGGTTGGTTAGACTTGTGGACCCGGAAGGTATAGGTGGGGCCCCATACAGGGGGTAGCCCACGGATTCGGAGTGCCTGCAGCCTTCTGCCTGGCTCTGTAGCTGAATGACCCCAGAGGCCTGGGGCGCTGGACCCCCACCCCCTAGGTAGAGGCAAGTCAGAGACCAGCTTCTGGCCAGACTTTGGAGGGTGGGGGTGGGGCACTTGCCCTACCCTGGGTCCCAGGTTGGAGGCCTGGGGCTGGGGAGGATGGGGATGGGAGCCTGCCGTATTTCCACAGCACTCAGGAGGGCTGAGCCAGGGTGGAGATAGGAACCTGGAGGGCTTCGGGGATCCCCAAGAGCACAGGGAGAGTAAAAAGCGCCCGCATTTGGAGAACGGCCTCTTCCCCGCTGCCTTGGGGAAGGAAGGCAGGGGCCGCCCTGCTCCGCCGCGGGCGGGGCTGCCTGGACCCCGCAGGGGTGGGGAGGGCCAGTCGGGCCCAGGAAGGGGGCGGGGCGGCCGCAGTGACGCGCGGGCGGCGGGGAGGGACGGCGGGGGCGCCGGCGGACGGACTGGGAGGAAGGTCGGGGCCATGGGCCCGCGCTGCGCCTCCAGAGGGTCCGGCTACTGCTGGAACCCGAGGCCGAGGCTGGGGGCGCTCCGGGCTCCGATCCACGGCCCGTGCGCCTTCGCCCGCACCGGGTGAGGGGCGCCCGCCCTAAACTAGAGGTGAGCCGGGACGTCGGCAGGCGGGCCAAGAGCACGGGGGGACGGGGACGCTGGGGAGCACAGGGAAGTGGGGACAACGCGGCCTCTCGCCTGTCCGCTGGGCGCGAGGTGGGGGGTGGGTGGGAGGGGTGCCCGCAGCGGAACCGGGGCGCAGGTGGGCGGAGCGGGGCTCCCAGGGCAGGGGCCTGTGGAATACCAAGTGGAGCCACTCTTGCCTCAGCCCGAAGGAGTCAGCCCACGGGAAGGATGATGGGGTGGCTGCATAGACGAGTGCCGGGGGTCCACGGAGGATGCTGGGGAGGGAGCAGTTGAGGACTAGACTGCCGGCCGGGAAGAGGAAGGCAGGTCTGGGGGGCGGAGGGATTACTTATCTAGTCCTGGAAGGTCAGTTCGGATGCGGGGGGGTGGGGAACACTGACAGAGATGCTAAGAGGAAGGGCGCATGGGGCTGCTTCGCTCAGAGACACCCCGGAGGGACGAGGTTCTAAGTGGACGTCTAGAGTCGGGGACACGGGACCCCACCGACTCGGGTAAAGGAATGCAGGGGATGGCCCCGAGGGGCCGGGTGTGGAAGGCGGGCCCGGAAGGAGGGGCCCCGGGGCTCCTGGGGGCGGGTCCCCGAGGGATGCCGTTTCCAGGAGGCTTAGGACGCGGCCGTGGCCGGAGCGGCGAGGAGGGCCCGCCGGCCCGCGCCCGCCGCTCCGGGGGGCCCGCGTCAGCGCGCGGTTGCCATGGTGACGAGCGGGAGGGGGGCGGGGGCTGCGCGGAAAAGAGGTCAGCGCTCAGCCGCGCTGCGGCTCCCGGCCCCCGGCGGCGCTGGCGGCAGCGCTGGACTCCCTCTGCCTCCCCCTTGGCGGGCTCGGGCATGGGGTCCCGCGGCCCGAGCCCCTCTGCCCGCGCGCAGGGCTCGGGGCCGCGCGCCGCCGCCCCGCACTGACAGCCGCGCGGTGCCCTGCGCCAGGCGGAGCGGAGGCCGCGCGCGGCCGGCCGAGCGCCTTCAGGATGCTCATCAAGGAGTACCACATTCTGCTGCCCATGAGCCTGGACGAGTACCAGGTGGCCCAGCTCTACATGATCCAGGTGAGGGCGGCGGGAAACAGGAGACCAGGGGGGGCGATACTTCATGATGGGGTAACCCCACCTGGGACAAGGGGCCGGGCCCAGCCCAACACCCACCAGTCCTGCTCCGGGGCTTGGAAGGGCTCAGAGGCTAGAGGAGGAGAGAGAGGGCCCCCTTTGGATGCGGGGGGAAGGGTAAGTGCTGTGGGGAAAGGGACAGGAGGGCCTGAAGGTGCCTCCCTACCCCCAAGTGCCCAGCCGGTGGTGGACGCTCAGCCTACGTCTGATCTCCTTTAATCCTCCTTAGGATCTAATCCCATGGGGGTAAGGAAAGGAGAGCATGAGAAGTGTGAGGAGGGGTCCTAGGTGGTAGAGAAGCCTGGGAGGGAGTCCCCAGAGGGTAGGATCCTGGCAACCCCAGGAGGTCAGAGAGTGGGATGAGGATCAGGCCCCAAAACTGTGACAGAGAGGGGCAGGCAGGGACCCCAGAGGGTGAGGGAGGGGGCTAGGCTAAGAAGGGGCTAGAGTTCTGGGCTTGGGCTGTGAGCAGAATGAGCCAGGGCAGGCTCTCAGGGAGGGGAGAGGGTGGGTGCAGGCCCTCAGGGAGGCCTGTTCCAGATGTGTTCCCCAGAAACATAGGATCAGAGTCTGCGGAGGCAAGAGGGCCATGATCCAGCCTCAGGGGGTTGAGTGGGCCGAGTTCAGCTTCCAGGGCTATAAAAGGGCAGGATCTGGTGCTCTCAAACTATGAGAGTTGTGGCAGGAGCTGGTATTGGGGTCCCAGTGAGGGAGGGCACCAGGTCAGGTCCTCAGAGAGGTGGGCACTCCTTTTACTCTCCTCGATCCTTCCAGCCCACCCACCCTGGCTTCCTCACTGCCCTTGGAGCACATGCAGCATGCTCCCACCTCAGGAGAGCTTGCACTGGCTTCCCCTCTGCCTTGAGTACTTCCCCCGACCCCACATCGGCTTGGCACCCTCCCCTCGCTTTGTCACGTTCAAATCGTGGTCATGTTGTCTTCTCGGTGAGGCCTTCCGTGACCATCCCATCAAAATTGCAATCCCCAACTCGATCCCCCTTACCCTATTCTATGCTTTCTTCCATAGCCCTGCGCACCTTCTGATAGCAGATAATTTGCTTTTTTCTGTTATCTGTCTCCCTCTACTAGAAGGTATGTTCTGTGAGGGCAGGCAGGGGTCTTTGTTCTGTTCATCAACAGATCCCAATTAATACAATCCAAACAATGCCCGGAATAGAGCAGACACTCAATAAATACTTGAATGACTGAATGAGTGACAGGTTGCTGAACCCTGGGGGCGACTGGACAGTGGCTGTGATCCTGAGCCCAGGAGCTGCGGAGGGCCAGGGTCAGGTTTCAGGGAATTGGAAAGGCTGGGACTAGGGCCCCAGAGCTGTATAGGGGGCCAGGCCGAGCTGGGGACCCCAGGAGCTGAGGTGGAGCTGAGCAGCCTGTTCTGCTCTGCCCTGGGCTACAGAAAAAGAGCCGGGAGGAGTCGAGTGGTGAGGGCAGCGGTGTGGAGATCTTAGCCAACCAACCCTACACGGATGGGCCCGGCGGCAGCGGGCAGTACACACACAAGGTGTACCACGTGGGCTCCCACATCCCAGGCTGGTTCCGGGCGCTGCTGCCCAAGGCCGCCCTGCAGGTGGAGGAGGAATCCTGGAACGCTTATCCCTACACCCGAACCCGGTGAGTGGGTGGGGCAGGCCTGGGGACAAGAGGGGAACAGCCCTGGTGGCACAGTAGTGACCTTCACCCCTGCCCTCTGCCCAGGTACACCTGCCCCTTTGTGGAGAAATTCTCCATTGAAATAGAGACCTATTACCTGCCTGATGGGGGACAGCAGCCGAACGTCTTCAACCTGAGCGGGGCCGAGAGGAGACAGCGCATCCTGGGTGAGGCCTGGAGCCAGTGGGGGGACCCTGGAGACCCTCTTACGCCACCTCCCGCCTCGACAGGCAGCCTCTGACAAGTCCCAGGCTCTCCCCCTGCCTCGGCTTCCTGCCCGTGAAAGGCAGCCCTCCCAATCCCGAGGTGGGGAAGGGGCGGCAGGGGCTGGAGGGTGCCGGTGTTGCTCAGTGCTGCTGGAACCCCCTCAGACACCATCGACATCGTGCGGGATGCCGTGGCCCCAGGCGAGTACAAAGCAGAAGAGGACCCCCGGCTGTACCGCTCGGCCAAGACGGGCCGAGGACCGCTGGCTGATGACTGGGCACGCACGGCGGCACAGACGGGACCCCTCATGTGCGCCTACAAGCTGTGCAAGGTCGAGTTCCGCTACTGGGGCATGCAGGCCAAGATTGAGCAGTTCATCCACGATGTCGGTGAGCGCCCAGCCTCGGGAGGTTCCGTCTACCCAGCATGCCCCGGGCCCCGGCTTTGAGCCATGGATGAGCCATAGATGTCTACTGGGGACACAGAAGCCTAAAGCCATCATTTCCATTTGATGTGTGAGCGCTGAGGCAGAGGGGAGCAGCAGAGCCTGGCCAGGGTTCGGGGGAGCCTAGCCTTGAAATTCGGGTAAGAGTCCGGAGGCCAAGAATCTGATGACGTGGTCTCTGAGCTCCCTGCCGGCTCTGACGTCCAGAGCTGCTGCTTCTAATCATTAAGATTCTAAGATTCTCCAGTGTTCTGTGAGTTAAGTGAGACTTAGAGACTCTCAGGAGGCAACATGCTAAGGAGCACAGGCTAAGGCTGTGACTCTGATGTCATTCTCTTGAGGTCCCTCCCACCCTCAGCTCCCAGAGTCCCATCCTCTGGCCCTGGTCTCCAGGAGCCTCTGTTTGACACTCCTCTAAACCTAACCCCTTGGCCCCTGTGGCTCAGCCCTGCCCCACCTGCCAGGTCTGAGGACGGGCCACCTGCAGGTAGGGAGATCCCTGGTTGAGGGTGTCCAGGGGCCTGGGTTCCACTCCACTACAGACTCGCATGGGACCTCCAGCAAGCCACTTCCCTCCTCTGCTCCTTAATTTCCCTCCGGTCAACGAGGCGGAGGTTGGGCCAGACATTAAGAGCTAGTATTGACTGAGTGATCACACATGCCAGATCCTCTGCTAATCACTTTTTATGCAAGGAGATGCAAGATCTCCTTTAATTCCCACAACACCCCTCAAGGTAAGGACTATTATTATTCCCATTTCACAGATGAGGAAATTTAGCTTGGAGAATAATACAGGCTCCTGGTTCTTACCTTTGGAAAAATACGAAAAAGCACAAATAAGAAAATGAAAATCCTCCACATATAACCACTATTAAGATTCTGATATATTTCCTTCCAGAAGTTTATAATTCAACCATTATTACTTTATTTCCAAGATATGGACGTTTCTAATTTTATTCCTCTGCTTAAGATGAAAATATCCCAGAATGGGTATCATCTTTCACTACACTCTTCATTAAGTGCCAACACTTCCATTAACTGTTAACACCTTCATTAACCATCAACAATTTCATTAACTGTTAACGCCTTAATTGTTAACTCCTCTCAGGAAGTCAGCAGCAAGCCAGCTGAAAGAGAGCAAGAACAAGCATTGGTCCCAGCTTCCTGGGGTGTGGGGGTGGGGTCAGTGCTCAGAGTTGGGGTGTCAGAGGGATAGAAGAGGCAGGGAGGGAGGTGGGGCAGGAAGACAAATGCCCCAGTTCCCACTCCCATCTCGTGGATAGCTCTTGCCCTGCCCGACTTTGTGGCTCTGGGTGGGTGGTGTGCCCAGGGGAGCCATTCTCCGACCTCAAGGGCTGGGTATGCGGCTGCAGCAGCAGAGAAACTGGGAGCGGGGGGGCACAGTTCTGATGCCTGGGCACCTCCAGGTCTGCGTCGGGTGATGCTGCGGGCCCACCGCCAGGCCTGGTGCTGGCAGGATGAGTGGACAGAGCTGAGCATGGCCGACATCCGGGCACTAGAGGAAGAGACTGCTCGCATGCTGGCACAGCGCATGGCCAAGTGCAACATGGGCAGTGAGGGGCCCGAGGCCCAGCCCCCTGGGAAGGCAAGCGCCGAGACCCGGGCTGGGGCCAGCCATGCTGGCACCCCCGATGGGCCCGAGGCCCCCCCTGGCCCCGATGCCTCACCGGATGCCAGCTTCGGCAAGCAGTGGTCCTCATCCTCCCGCTCCTCCTACTCGTCCCAGCATGGAGGTAAGACTGGGGCACAGGGACGGGAGGAAGGGACCCTCAGGCTGGACTCAGGCTGAGGCTGATGTGGCCCGGCAGGGGGCGTGTCTCCCCAGAGCTTGTCCGAGTGGCGCATGCAGAACATCGCCCGAGACTCTGAGAACAGCTCCGAGGAGGAGTTCTTTGATGCCCACGGTCAGCACCGCAGCCCTATTGGGGGGCAGGGGGGATGTCCCTGAGCAGCTCCTGCCACCCCGTGACACAGCCCCTTCTCCCTGCAGAAGGCTTCTCTGACAGTGATGAGGTCTTCCCCAAGGAGATGACCAAGTGGAACTCCAATGACTTCATCGACGCCTTCGCCTCCCCTATGGAGGCTGAGGGGGCACCAGGTAAAGATCTCCCATCAGGTTGCCAGCCATTGGCACCCTGTATGCAGTGGGGACTCGGAGAACAACACGGTCCTAAGTTTAATGGGGTCCTAAGATGAATGTCAGTCCGGAGAGGGGTCTTGTTAATTACACAGGTGAATAAGGAATGGGTAATGGGTGGATGGATGGACGCATGGCTGGCGTGTATTCACGGTTCGGACATAGTACAAAGAGGAATTAATCTGCAGTCCAGGAAGGCTTCATGTGGGAGATGACATCTAAGCTGGATTTTGAAGGATTGGACCAGCTCTGTCCAACAGAACTTTCTGTGATGATGGAAATCTTCTAGCCACTAGCCACATGTGGCTATCAAACACTTGAAATGTGGCTAGTGTGACTGAGTTTTGTACTGTATTGTATTTTAATTCATTTCAATTTAACTGGGCACGTGTGACTAGTGGCTACTATATGGGATAGGGCAGGATGAGAAGGAATTTCCCAAGCAAACAAGCATTGTGGGGAGAGGCAGCACTGCCAGCAGCAGGACTGGCATGTGCCAAAGCCCGGGAATGTGAAATGACCTGGGAGAGTCAGGTGAGAGGTCAGAGGAGATGGGGGCCGGGGGGCCACTCAGGCAGACAGCAGAGCAGGGGTACCTGAAATGCCAGATGTGGGGATCCCCACAGACCCCTCAGTCTCCTTCAATGGCTTTCCCCCATCCTACAGACCTTGGAGCCGAGGCCACCAAGGACATCGGGGAAGGGGCCCGAGCACCCAGGGACTCAGAGGTGAGTGCTCGGCCACCCCACATCACAGTTCTGCCCCCTCTGGCTGGGCCACTACTCTGACACCCCTGGCACCCCACTGTGCCCCGCAGGG
Organism: Ceratotherium simum simum; assembly: GCF_057802395.1. Taxonomy (NCBI): domain Eukaryota; kingdom Metazoa; phylum Chordata; class Mammalia; order Perissodactyla; family Rhinocerotidae; genus Ceratotherium; species Ceratotherium simum. The sequence goes on from NC_141933.1 coordinate 6,067,602, forward strand.
CCCAGACGGAGCTGGGGAGCTGGGGGCCGAGGCCTGCGCAGTCCATGCCCTCTTCCTCATCCTGCACAGCGGCAACATCCTGGACTCGGGCCCTGGAGACGCCGACTCCAAGCAGGCGGACGTGCAGACGCTGAGCCTGGCCTTCGAGGCTGTCACCCGCATCCACTTTCCCGAGGCCCTGGGCCACGTGGCGCTGCGCCTGGTGCCCTGCCCACCCATCTGTGCTGCCGCCTATGCGCTTGTCTCCAAGTACTGGTCAGGGATGGAAGGGCGGGGGACACACGGGGTCCCCACGGTGCAGTCAGCCACCCAGGGGCTCTCAGGACAAGAGAAGCCCCATGGTGGGAGGGGGAGGAGGCAGGGAAGCCAGACACCTGGGCCAGACACCCACCAGCTGGACCTCAGTTTCTAGTCAGTGGCTCCATCACAAAGGCCTCTTGGGTGCTGACGCTCCCCACAAAGGCCCATGGTGCTAGGACCTGCCAGCAGGCCAAGGGGACTTGGAGGGGGCAGTGGTGGGGCTAGAAGCCCCCGACCCACCCACCACACTCCCTCCTCCTGCAGCCTGAGCCCCTACAGCCATGACGGCGACAGCCTGTCCCGTTCCCAGGACCACATTCCACTGGCTGCCCTGCCACTGCTGGCCACCTCGTCCTCCCGCTACCAGGGCGCTGTGGCCACGGTCATCGCTCGCACCAACCAGGCCTATGCTGCCTTCCTGCGCTCGTCGGAGGGCGCCGGCTTCTGCGGGCAGGTCAGGGGCCAGGGATGTTCCCGGGAGCTTACCATCCAAGCCCTCCATCTGCTGGCCTCTGCTGCAGCCCCTGATGGCACCACCTTCTCACCCAGGTGGTGCTGATCGGAGACGGCGTTGGTGGAATCCTTGGCTTTGACGCGCTCTGCCACAGTGCCAGCGTGAGCACAGGGAGCCGGGGCAGCAGCCGCAGAGGGAGCATGGTCAGTGTGGCCCGACCCCATCTCTTCAGGGGATATTCTCTGGCTTTAGGTCTCTGCCCCCTGGAATATGACCTCTCTGCTGGCCGGGTTGCCTGCTGCCTTGTTCTGTCCCCTCTGGGGCTCTGCCCACCTTTCTTTGAGTCCTTGCCCAACCCCCAAGCCTCTCTCCTCACTTCCAAATAAGTAGAAATTGAATCATGTCCAGGCCTAAGGTATTTCTGTCCCCTGTTCCGTCTAGAACAATGAACTGCTCTCCCCAGAGGTTGGCCCAGTGCGGGACCCCCTGGCAGATGGAGCCGAGGGGCTGGGCCGAGCCAGCCCAGAACCATCGGCACTGCCCTCCCAGCGCCCCCCCAGCGACATGGCCAGTCCAGAGCGCGAGGGCTCTCAGAACAGGTGACACTCCCGCCCATCACCCCCGCCCTGGGCTTGCACTGGGCTGCAGAGGCAGCAGCACTGAGCGCCCCTCCTCCCCCATAGCTTGCAGGCGGCCCCCCCAGCTGCCTCCTCCGGGGAGCCCCGGCGGGTAAGCACAGCCTCCTGCCCACTTGCTGCCACCTCTGAGGCTCCCGACGGCCCCACCAGCGCCGCCCGCCTCGACTTCAAGGTCTCTGGCTTCTTCCTCTTTGGCTCCCCACTGGGCCTGGTGCTGGCTCTGCGCAAAACTGTGATGCCTGCCTTGGAGGGTGAGCCCTTGGGGTGGGGGTCACGCCTCATCCTTCATCTGCCCCTCCTCCATCCCCTTCCATCTTTCATCTCACCTGAGATGCTGGCATTCTTGCCATCCCTCACTGTACGAATTAAATGGCCTGGCTAGAGGAGGGGAACCTGAGGCCCAGAAAGAAGGGACTTGCCAAGGCCGAGTTTCCCACAGTACACCGGGAGGAACTCACGCCCACAGATGCTCTGCATGAGAAGGGGTCCAATGGGCATGGGAAACGCTGTATCCTGAACCACATCAGCAAATCGAAGGCTCTGATCCCTTCTAAGCCGAGACCTCTCACTTTAAGCAGGACCCCCGGTGACCTCAGGGAGTGTAGTTTGGGAAGTACTGTCTTGGGGTGCTGCTTCCCACACCCCCTACCTCCCAGAATGCCAGCTGAGCCTCCTCCCCCTGTTATCTTCTGGGTACCAGTGGCCCAGATGCGCCCGGCCTGTGAGCAGATCTACAACCTCTTCCACGCGGCTGACCCCTGTGCCTCCCGCCTTGAGCCCCTACTGGCCCCCAAGTTCCAGGCCATCGCCCCACTGGCCGTCCCCCGCTACCAGAAGTTCCCCCTGGGAGACAGCTCGTCCCTGCTGCTGGGTACGCCCCCAACCAAGATAAAGGGGGGAAGAAGGAGGGCACCAACACGGAGGGATGGGGGTGGGAGCCCTCATCTAAGAACACATGAGGTAGTTCCTACATCATTGGCAAACTCTCAAATCACCACTTCCAGGACCAGGGAGCCCTACCCTGGCCCCTTGTGGGATCTGGATCCCAAAGGCCCTTTAACATTCTCTGCCTGGGAGTGGGGGGCAGTGGTGATGACTGGGCTAGAGAAAGGAGGCAGGGTGATACTGGTGTGCCAGTGTCTGAGCACAGCCACCAGTGTAGGGGGCTGCTGTGTCTGTGTGTAGGGGTGCATTGTGTCTGCATGCACTTGTGTTCATGTTTTGGTGTGGGGCGTGTGCACGTATGCATGCAAGGGGGTGCCCATTTAGTCCCATAAGACAAGCGTGCCTGTGTTGGGGTCGTGGTGGCAGGCATTCTGGCAGGAGTGCAGCTGGCTGTTAGGGTGAGCTAAGAGGAGATAATGCCCCCACCTCTTCACTTTCACCCAGATAGGGGGCAGTTCAGCCTCAGCCAAGACCTGACCAGGGAGGGCCGGCAGGGCAGATGGTAGAGGTGTGGGGGCCGAGCTGTCCTGGAACCCCTGGGTGGGAAGACAGGAGGGCAGCCTGGTGCAGCCTGCTGCTGAGGTTGTCCCTCCTCCCCCAGCCGACACTTTGCAGACCCACTCAGGCCTCTTTCTGGAGGAGCTGGAGATGTTGGTGCCCTCAACACCCACCTCTGCCAGCGGTGCCTTCTGGAAGGGCAGTGAGTTAGGCACCGAGCAGCCCGCCCAGCCAGCTGCCCCCAGCACCACCAGTGAGGTGGTTAAGAGTAAGTCAGCCAGCCACCACACCTGGGGAGGGGACACTTATTCCACCTCCCAAGCCCAGCTGAAACACCCCTGCCCCCAGCATTTGCTCTGGGACCCCCCTCCCCCAGCACCCAGCCGGGACTCGGCAAAGATCAGGGTTGGCAGAAAGGACAGAGGAAAGAGCACCCAGGGGCCAGACAGGTGGGCATGGGGTGGGAGGCCACCCCTGACCCACTGCCCACGTGGCCATGCAGTCCTGGAGCGCTGGTGGGGGACCAAGCGGATTGACTACTCGCTCTACTGCCCCGAGGCGCTCACCGCCTTCCCCACCGTCACGCTGCCCCACCTCTTCCACGCCAGCTACTGGGAGTCGGCCGATGTGGTGGCCTTCATCCTGCGCCAGGTGGGTCCGGGGGTACCGGGCGGGAGATGGGAACCGGACAAGGATGGGAAGCCGCGGGCCAGGGGAGGGGAAGCCCCAGCAGCACCCCCGGCCTCTGCCGGCCCCCGTCACGCCCCAGTTTACGCGGCCTCGCCGGGTTCTGAGCAGGTGATCGAGAAGGAGCGGCCACAGCTGACGGAGTGCGAGGAGCCGTCTATCTACAGCCCAGCCTTCCCCAGGGAGAAGTGGCAGCGCAAACGCACCCAAGTCAAGATCCGCGTACGTACCCTGCCCCTCGCCCCCCAGGAGCGAAGCCCTGCTCGCTCTCCTCGGCATCCCCGCCCCTACGGTCTTCCCGGGTCCCGCCCCGCCCCCTGTGGTCCTGGCCCCACCTCCTCATGCCTCGGCCCCGCCCCTGGGAACCACTGGTTTCCTCCCCTCCCAGCCAAGTCAGGTCGCGGCACGGATGCGCCCTCACCCCACCCCGCCTCGTCCTCTGCATTCCAACGTGTCTCGGCTCCGCCCCCTCGGAACTGCAATCCACACACAGGCACTCACGGCCTCGGGTCGGGGTCCGCAAAAGCGCCCACCCCTTGGGCCTCGCCCCTCTCCCGCAGCAGCCGTCTGGGCGCGGGTCCCCCTCAGCAGCTCCCCCCGCAGCCCCGCCATCCCCTGGCTGCGGCCTCACGCTGTCTCCTCCCGCCAGAACGTCACTTCCAACCACCGGGCGAGCGACACGGTGGTGTCCGAGGGCCGCCCCCAGGTGCTGAACGGGCGCTTCATGTACGGGCCCCTGGACGTGGTCACGCTCACCGGAGAGAAGGTCAGGATGCACGGCCTCACCCCGGGAAGACTCGCCCCAATCGGGCCTACCTGGCTGCAACCGGGAGCTCATGTCCAGTCCCGCCTCATATCCCCGGGACAGCTCCCGGTCCTGCCAGGTTCAGCCCCCATCCCCATCCACCCCCGACGACAGGCTCGCCTCGGCCCTCCTCCACTCAGGGTCAGGGGGACCTTCTCGCCCCCTCTCCCCACCAGGTGGACGTCTACATCATGACGCAGCCGCTGTCCGGCAAGTGGATCCACTTCGGCACCGAGGTCACCAACAGCTCGGGCCGCCTCACCTTCCCGGTGCCCGCCGAGCGTGCGCTGGGCATCGGCGTCTACCCGGTGCGCATGGTCGTCAGGTGAGCGCGGGGCGGCCGGGCCTCTGCGGCGCGGGGGTCCCTGGGCCTCGGCCCAACGCCGCTCACGCCGCCTTGGGCCACAGGGGCGACCACACATACGCCGAGTGCTGCCTGACGGTGGTGGCCCGCGGCACCGAGGCCGTGGTCTTCAGCATCGATGGCTCCTTCACCGCCAGCGTCTCCATCATGGGCAGCGACCCCAAGGTGCGCGCCGGTGCCGTGGACGTGGTCAGGTAAGAGGCCGCCGCCCAGCTCGCCGCGGTGACCGGCCCCACCCCAGCGTGGAGCTGACCGCCACGCCACCCCGCAGGCACTGGCAGGACGCGGGCTACCTGATCGTGTATGTAACGGGCCGGCCCGATATGCAGAAGCACCGCGTGGTCGCCTGGCTGTCGCAGCACAACTTCCCCCACGGCGTTGTCTCCTTCTGCGACGGCCTCACCCACGACCCGCTGCGCCAGAAGGCCATGTTTCTGCAGAGCCTGGTGCAGGAGGTGCGCGGCTGGGGAGGGTCCCGCCAGACCCCCCCCCCACCCCCCCCACCCCCCCCCCCCACCCCCCGGCCTCAGGCCCTTGACGGCTCATCTGGTCCCATCCCCATCCGGCCCGGACCCTAATTGACTGGAGAGACCCTTAGAATTCTGCCTCCTCGGTGTGCGAGGGGCCCCTAGTCCTTGGGGCCTACTAGGGAGATCCTGTTGGTCCCGCCCCCGTGGGGGCCTGGTGACGTAGGACTGTGTGGCCCCGCCCCCGAAAGTCTGACCCGGAAGCCCAACAGACCCCACCCGCAGCCTGACGGCCCCTCCCCCGGGCGGATGACTGGGCTCTGTGGTCACAGGTGGAACTGAACATCGTCGCCGGCTACGGGTCCCCTAAAGACGTGGCCGTATACGCGGCGCTGGGCCTGTCCCCGAGCCAGACCTACATCGTGGGCCGCGCTGTGCGCAAGCTGCAGGCGCAGTGCCAGGTGAGGGCCAAGGGAAGGCGGAGACTGGGAGCCAGCCAGGGAGCAGGGGCCTGGATCTGAGGCCATAAGGACCGCCTGTGTTAAGAAGCAACTGAAGGAGGCGGCTATGAGAAGGCTGGCCAGCCTCAGGGGACCTGGGCTGCTCCTAGGACAGAGGTCATGAGCAGCTGGGAGCTGCGGGGCAGACCAGGATTGGTAATTCAGGCTGGAGCGTGCTCAAGACCTCCAGTGCTGGCTCCACTCTGGCGTGGCCTTGGGCATGGGCCTTGACCTTTCTGAGCCTATTTCTTGTCTGTAAAATGGAAATGATAACATGGCACCGCACTCGACAGCTATTGTGAAGATCACATGATTTACTGCACACCAACGTGCACAGGCCTGGGCACAGAGCAAGTGCCTGCTGAATGTTAGCTGCCGTTATTCCTCCCATGATCCCATTTTACAGTTGAGGAAACTGAGGCCCAGAAAGGGGCAGAGCTAGGAGTAAAGCCAGGGTGCCCCAGCTCCCAGCCTGGGGTTCCTATCTGCCAAGGGAAGACTCTGGCCAGCACTGCCCAGGAGCCGAGGGAGGGCAGGTGAGGGCAGCGTGTGGGCCTGAGACCACTATCCCCTCATCCCTGCCCACCTCTGCCCACAGTTCCTGTCAGATGGCTATGTGGCCCATCTGGGCCAGCTGGAGGCGGGCTCCCATCCTCACGCCCCCACGGCACCCTCGAGGGCCACCCTGGCCAAGAGCAGCTATGGCGGCGCTGCCCCTGTGGACTTCCTCCGCAAACAGAACCAGCTGCTCCGCTCAAGGGGCCCCAGCCAGGCGGAGCGCGAGGGCCCAGGGACGCCGCCCACCACCCTGGCCCGGGGCAAGGCCCGGAGCATCAGCCTCAAGTTAGACAGCGAAGAGTGAGGCCCAAACTCTGGCTGGACCTTGGTTATTTATTCACACCCTCAAGGGGCCCAAGCGCACGTGGGAGGCTGGGGCCCCAGCCGTGGCCCCCAGCCCCACACCCTGCATCTTTGCCTGCCCCTCAGTGTTATTTCCCTTCCATGTGGGGGGACCCAGCCCCAGGGAGAGGAAGGAGGGAGCAGCGGGGGCCCAGAGGCTTCTTCAGTGTGTAAATCCGTGAAAATAAACACCACCTGCATCCCACCTGATTGTCCACCCACCTGGCATCACAGGGCAGCCGAGCTCCCAGTTTCCAGTGTGATGGGGACACTGAAGAGCAGAGAGAGGCCAGGATGTCCCCAGGGCCCTGCAGCAGGTCAGACGCAGGGCCAGGATGGGGGCCTGGACCTTGAAGGTCTCGTGGAGGGCTCTGTCCTCCCCTCTACCCATGGCCTCCCCCTGGATAGAGTCAGCCCACCTGCCCGGCCCGCCCCACCTGGGCCAGCCTTTCAGTTCACAGGGGCCCAGACTGGGCTTCTCACTGGACCTTCTGCCTCCAGAAGCTGAGGCCAGGGGCCCATGGGATCTGAGGCTCGGGGGAGAGGTGCACTAGGAGACCATCTCACTCAGACCAGGCCTCTGGGCTTGTGTCTGCTTATCTCCCCCTTAAGACTGAAGGCTCCCGGGCACCCCAGCCCTGGCCAGCAAGGGCCACTTCCTTTGTGACAGGGATCAGCCTCCTCATTTCTCTGTCAGGGACACTGAGGCCCAGAGAGGTCTCAGAGCTGGCTATGGGGAGCTGGAATTAGAATCCTGAACCTTTGCCTCCCAAGACCACCCAAGTACCAGGAAATGCCAGGGGGTGACCCCGACTCTCCCAATGCACAGCTCAGCAGACCCGGAGAGAGATAAATAAGGCCTTTATACACAGAGAAGCATGACGGAGCAGGGCGGGTGGGCTGGCAGCGGCAGCAGTGGGCTGGGCAGGGTGGGCGGGGCGGCTGGCCCTGTCAGTGAGAGAAGATGCCCCTGAAGCGGGCCTTGTCCTCCTCGTCCTTCTGCCGGATCCGTGCCTCCAGGGCCCGCAGCTCACGGCTCACAATGGGCGCCAGGGCGGGGTCCAGCTCCAGCACCTTGGCAAAGTCAGCCTGGGCCTCCTGGGCATTCCACACGGCCGCGTGCGCCTTGCCCCGCTTGAAGTAGGCCTTGACGTTGTCTGCAGGGGGTACCGGCAGGCAGAGGCACGCGAGGGCATGAGCAGGGACCAGCCAGCTGCCCGGCCTGACTCCTCCTGACACCATGGGCCCTAATGGGACAGAGCCCTCCCAACCTGAGGATGCCAACCCCACCCCCAACCTCCATGACACCATTCATAGCTCATTGGCACAATGGGGCCCATCCCTGCCCGGGTAGGGGCAGTTGGTTGGGCTCCTGTGGGAGCTCAGAATGGGGGTGATGTCAAAAGCTCAGTCTTGCGCCCCCGTGCCCAGTGGTGACAGGGAGAAGGAGGCCGCTGGCCTGTCTGCCCGCCGGCTCGCCCTGGCAGCCCAGCACTCACCGTCATACTTGTTGAGGATGGAGGAGCAGTGGTCCAGCACTTCGTAATACTCCTCGGCCACCAGCTTGCACTGACAGTAGTTGAGCAGCAGCGGCGTGATCTGCAGGTCCAGCTGGATCCAGTCAGGGGACCCAGGCTGTTCCTGGGGGTACGGGGGCAGCGAGAGGGGGAAAGATGCTGAGACCTAGGCCCCATTGCTCCACCTCGCCCCTCCTCCCACCGACCGCAGCCCCCGGGCAGCACCTTCATCTGCAGGTTCTTGAGGCAGGCGATGGCGTCGTAGTACTTGGCGGCGGCCTCCTTCACGTGGCCCTCGCGGTACAAGCGGTTGCCCTCCTGGTGGATGACCGGCACCGCCTTTGCCTTCTCCTCATCTGTCATGGCCCATGGGTCCTGCTGGTACGTGCCAGGGTTCTCTACCTGCCAGGGCACGAGCCAAGTCAGCATGAGGCCCTGGGGGCACCACAGCTCCTCCAGCCGCAGACCTGCCCAGCCTCTGGAATCCAGCCTCTGGAATCCAGCCTCTGGACACTGGATTCCAGAAGCAGAATCACTTGCCCATTCACTGACACTCAGCAAATGTTGATGAAGCATCTACATGCCCAGCACTGTGTCACGTTCTAGGAAGAGAACCCTGAACAAGACAGTGAAAATCCCTGCCCTCGCGGACACCTGGAGGAGGAAGAGGGGACCCCTGGGGACTGCCAGGGGTCCTGCACAGGCGTTCTTGTACCTGCCCTGCCCCAACCCCCAATAGTCCATCCATTGAGCCCACCAACCCTGGGCAGGTAGGCAGGGCTGGCGCCCACTGTGACACTACCAGTGATGGTTTGGCGAGGCGCCTGGGGGCCCCTCACCTTAAGCATCTCGATGTCGAAGATGAGAGGCTGGGGGTTCTGCTGCAGGGCGTCCAGGTCGGCGTGGCCCAGGGAGCTGTGCTCGTGCATCTGGGCGATGCCACAGCAGTGCCGCTGGCCCTCCAGGGGGTCCTTGCCGGCTGCGATGTTGCGTAGACTCTTGGCCACCAGCGGATACAGGACCACATGCTACAGGAGGGCGAGTGGGCACCAGCGGCTCTGTCGGCGTGGGCTGGCTGGTCACCGGGCCCAGCCCCCCACCCCACCATCTGAGGAAAGACACGGAGGCCCAGAGAAGGGCAGGCAGCAACTGGCTCAGGGCCCCACTCTGCCGAAAGGCAGGAGGGCTTTTCCCTTGGGACTCCTCTGGCCTCCCAGCCCTCTCTCCCGGTGAAGCCCCCAGCTCCTGCCACACTATTCGGCCACCAAACCAAACCAAGCACCTACCCCTCCAAGCCCCACACAAACAGACACTCCCACCATCAACCTGTCTCTCCTGTCCTTACAAGCCCAGTGGAATTCTTACCTCCTCCTCCTCCTCCTCTCAGGGGTGCCACCCACAGGCTGGACTTCTTGCCATTACTGGGGTCCCTCCACATTCTGTTCCCAGCGTCTCTTCCTTCTCTCCTGCCCCATCCCCACCCCATTCAGGACCTATCTCAGAGCTGGGCCCAGGGCAGCAACTTCAAAACCTTTGGGAGTAGGGGACCTAGCCTTTGACCTTTTACTAGGAACAGCTGCTGGGACGGTGGGAGCCAGACTTCCCCCACCCTAGTCTAACCAGCTCCTCTCACTGCCCCTGTTGTCTGCACGGGGGTGGACTGCTGGGCTAACGTCCAGCCAGCCAGCAGACACGTCCTGAATCTTGGCTCTGGGCTGGCGCATGGTGGGCATCTTGAAGCAAGAGGTAAACAGGCCCAATCCCTGCCCTGCAGGAGCTTAGACCCAGGCAGAGGACCAGATCCTGGCCATGCAAGTCACGAGGGGTTGGAGGACTCACAGGTGGGGTTCAAGCTAACCACCAGCAGTCAAGGAGGGCTTCCTGGGGGCGGTAACCCAAGAATTCGCATTGAATGAGGGAGGATCTTGGTCAAGAAGGGGATGGAAAGGCAGGGAGGTGAGTGGGAGGGGGAAACCGGCAGCGCCACACCCTACAGGGCTGTGTGAGCAGCTACAGCTTACACTCAACCCTGACGGCCACCAGGAGCCAGAAAGGTCTGAAGCAAGGAGCTGTACGGGTCAGCTGCATTTGAGAAGCAGTCCTCTGGCTGCAGTCTGGCTAATGGAGAGGAGAAGGCGGAACAGAGGCCAGGACAAGAGGCTGGAGGCTGGTGTGGTGCCCTGGACGGAGGTGGTGGTGGCCTAGCCAGGCGGGGACTCTGGGATGGGGAACAGAGCACAGCTGGACAGTCACCGCAGGAGGCGTCAGGTACCTTGACGTCGCAGCAGAACTGGGCGATCTCCCCCTCGCGCATGGTGCACACGATGGTCTCCCACACGGGCAGCTTGAACTTCTTCCCGATGATGAGCTCCATGGGCTTGCCGCGCACCCGGCTGTCATCCAGCACGGCGCCCTCCTTGTCGCTGTGCAGGGTCCGGTAGTGGAACGTGGCCTGCGGGCCACATGCAGATGAGGCAAGGTGCAAACCCTCACCCAGCCCCCGAGGACAAGCCCAGCCCCCAGCCTGCAGACGGCACAAGGGACAGGGGTCACCACCCCACCTTACACCTGCCTTCACTGCACCACCCAGCTGGGAAACTAAGTCACAGAGAGAGAAGTAAGGCACCCAAGTCACATGGCTACTGGGTGCACAGGCTGGGGTGAGAGGCGAAGCATTCTGGCTCCCATCATTCTTCAACAAATCTTTACTGAGCTCCTACTGTGTGCCTGAGCTCTGGGCTAGACACCAGGACACAGGAGTGAGCAAAGCAGACCAAAGGCCCCCGTGGGGCTCACATGGAACTTCTAGAAGAAAGAGGCCTCAAACAAAACAGTGTGCTATGTAAGGTGGAGCTAAGTGCTATGGATCGGAAAACAAGATGCAGCGGGTACGGCAGGGCGGGTTTGGGGGGGTGGGCTCTCTGAGGAGGCAGCATTTAAGCAGAGATCTGAAGGGAGTAAGGGAAAAGCAAGCCAGGCAGGGGCTGGGGTGGGAAGGGGGTGGGAACTTTCTAGGCCCAAAAGAACAGCAGGGGCAAAAGCTTCACAGTGGGACAGTGTGCTGTGTGTTCGAGCAGCAGCAAGGCCACTGCGGCAGAAGCAGAAGGACGAGGGGGCAAGCTGCACCATGGGGTCACCGGGCTCAGCAGGGCCTGTAGGCCGCGGTGAGGAAGTTGGTTTTTCACTCTGAGATGGAAGCCACTGGGTGGTTCCAAGCAGAGGGGGGACAGGACCTGACGTGGGTTCTGCTGCTGCTGGCATAAGAACAGGCTGTAGAGGGGTCGAGGCAGAAGGAGGAGGGCGAGGTAGGAAGGAGGTTACTGCAGGGACCCAGGGGACAGACGATGGCGGCTGGAGGTGCCCCTAATTGAGACTGGGAAGGTTTGGGGGGAGCAAGTTAAGGCTGAATTGCCAACCAGACATCCAGGTGGAAATGGTGAGTGGGGAGCCGGATATCAAGTTTACGGGAGAGGTCAAGGCTAGGGATGTACATTTGGGAGTAGTCCAGGCATGGAGAGGTTTTTTTTAAAGAGATGAGACTGGATGAGATCATCTGCCAGTGCGTGCAGAGTGAAGAGGGCTGAAGACGGAACCCTCGACAGGATATGGTTAGAGGAGCCCACGCTTCACCACCACACGGCGCCGCTTCTCTGAACTCGGTTTCCACATCAGTAAAATGGAATCAACAATAGTACCTACCCCACGCTGTGGGAACGAAAGGATATAACATGTGAAGCATTTAGCACGGCGCTCACGTAGCGAGCACTCACTCAACACTGGTGATTGGTTATTTAATCTTACCTAGCCCCATTCTTTCAGTACCATTGTTCACCATCTTTACAATGTTCTTTCTTTCTGGTGTCTGTTTCGTCCAGGATCTCCCTTCCAGGACCTTCTTCAATGCCACCGACCCCTCAGCCCATGGGGGCATACACCCACACCCCTTCTCTTGATCCGGAAAGGATCCCTCTTAATATAATGAACACTAGAGCCATGCAGTTGCCCTCTGCTCTCAGAGCACTCACACAGGGCCAGGCTAGGATCTCTACCTGCCCCACCTGGGCACAGGGCTGGTCGGGGAGCATGCGCTCATTCACAGCAGCTGTTACTTCTGGGGCCCCTAGTATCGGCCAGGATCTTTATACATTTGTTCAATATGCATGTTCTGCGTGACTGCTCTGTCGGGCACAGCGGCTGCCCCTGGGAAGTTCCTTACTCTACAGACAAGTGGCATCTGGGAAAGGTTCCAGGAGGAGGGAACTGCATGAGCAGAAGCAGGGAAGCCCGGAGATGTAGGTTGTGGGGGTTGGAGAGGCTGGAGCTGGGGGCCTGGATGTACAAGGCAAGAAGATGAGAGGCTCTTTACTTCTCAGCCCTTATCTGTCCTGAGCGAAGCCATCTAGAGCCATCGGTAAGCTGACAAAGGTCACAGTCTGGCAGATTTGACCTCTGGGCCCGTTCTCGGGGGTTGCGCGTCCCGGGGCCTCAGTTTTCCCACTTAAACAATGAGGGCTGATCTAAGTTTTCAGAAGGCCCCTTCCACCTATAAAAGGTCTTAAACCTTGCAACCCAGAGGTCCCAGGGTCCCTCCCTCGTCCGGGGACCCCTTCCAGGCCCCAGGTTTCGGGCTCCAGGTCTTCTCCAGCGCCGGGTCTGCGCCAGCACTCAGGTCTAACACCCCCGGAACCCGCTAGAGATGACTGACGGCCTCCCCGACCAATGCGGCCACATGGCCAAGCCAGAGGGCGGGGCGGACGCATTGGAATTCACCCCTTACTTAAATTCAGACTAATCAGCGTCGAGCTCCGCGTGTGAGTGGTAGGGTCACCGGCCGCTGCTATCTGGGCATGCGCAACCTCTCGCCTAAGGCCTCCTCCCGCCTCGCATGCGCACCGCGCTGCAGAGAGGTGAAGGGGAGGGGGTTAGACACGAACCTTGGTTCCATCCTTAAAGTCGGGGAGCTCTCCTCGGCCTTCCTGTATGACCCGCTTTTGGATCCCGTCCTCCCGGAGCCTTGCGATGATATCCGCCATCCTCCTTCCCCGCTGCTCTCTTTCGGTAACTTCCGGACCCGCTCGGCAGCTTCCGGACCTGCTTCGGCAGCTTCTAGAGCTTCGGCAACTTCCGAAATGGCGCCATTTTGACTGAGGGCAGACGCCAAAAAGGGACGCAACGTGGAAACGGACGGTGATTGGTTCTCTGCGCTGCGGCTGAGCGCGGGGTCCCCGGGGCGGGGCCTGAGACTGTCTGGGGGGAGGGACCGGGGTCTGTCAGGGGGCGGGGCGGGGCGGGGCGTCGCGCCCCTAGCGGTTGCGTCATGGAATTGGTTGCCCCGCGGCCCGCCCACGTGGCCGTGTGCCGCTCCACTTGGAGTTGTGGAAGTAGTGTAACGGCGTTCTGGGGCTAGGAGAAGGGGGCAGCCCGCGTTACGCCGCCCTCTAAAACTATTTTTGTGTATCCCTTCTGGCCTTTTCTTTTTGCTGTATCTAGCACCGTAGTTGTGACTTTTGCATCCTGGAGTTTTGTCTTTCAAAAAAATAAAACCAGGAGTTAGAGAGAGGGGGGAGGAGGAGTCAGCATCCCTGTGGGAACCGTGAGCTCCCCGAGAGACTGAGAGAGCCCCTTGTAGGGGCGGGGGTGGGTGTGTCGTCACCACTGAATCCACAGTGTCCCGCAGACAGTGGTGCCCAGTAACTATTAGAGAATACATGAATGATAGAAGAGAGGTACTTTGGGGGCTAAAGCAACGTTTCTCTCCGCCCCTGGAAGTGGCTGTGAACAATCGCTGTAAGAGTCTTCTGCTCCCGCTTCCGAGGTCTAGGTACCGAGTAAGGGGAGTGTCGTGGGGCCTGTGCACTGTCTTCATCCCGTACTCATACTTCGAAGGACTTTCGTCCGTCTCCTGTGACCCAGGTGCGAAGAGCATCAGATGTTCACACTGGTTCATTTCCCACAAGAAGTCCCCTGGGAGGGGCGCGACCTCCAAGGTGAAAGGGGAACATGGTTTGTTTGCTTGTTTTTCGCTTTTGTTTTTCACCAACACAGGAAGTTTTACAGGCAAGTTCTGCCAAATTTTGAAGTAACAGGTAGTCTGTATTTTACACAGACTGTTCCAGAAAATGGGAAAGACGACCAACATATTTTATGAGGCTAGTTTAATCTTGATTCCTGAACCAGATAAGTATACCATAAGGCAAGAAAAGGAAACACCCATTTTATTAATATAGATATGAAAACTCCTAAATGAAATATTAAGCTAATATTAAGCTAGTCCACTAGTGTATATAAAAATGCAGCAATATGCTAATAAGTGTCATTCACAAAAAGCCAAATACTAAATGATTCCATTTATATATATGAGGTCCCTAGAGTAGTCAAGTTCATAGAGACAAAGTTGAATGGTGCTTGGCTGGGGAGAAGGAGAAATGAAGAGTTGTTGTTTAATGAGTATAGAGTTTCAGTTTTGCAAGATAAGTCCTGGAGATTGGTTGTACAACAATGTAAATATACTTTACACTACTGAACCATGCACCTAAAAATGTTTAAGATGGTAAGTTTTATGTTTTGTGTATTTTACCACAATTAAAAATTTTTCAAAAAAAAAAAGCATCAAGATCAAGTAGGGCTCATTCCAAGAATGTAAGGATGTTTTAACATTAGAAACATCTATTACGGTAATTCGTCACATCAGTGAACTAAAGGAGACATCTCATACGGTTATTTCAAGATATGCAGAAAAACATTTGATGACATTCTATGACTATTTTTGGTAAAGACTCACAGTTAGGGGAAAAAAAGAACTTTCTCAGGTTGATAAAAGCCATATGTAATTAAGTATGATGGAATAAGTATTCACATTCCATTCAAGACCAGGAACAAGGCCAGGAACGCTCTCTATCAATGATGCTGTTTAGCTTTGTATTAGAAGTCCTGGCCAAAGCAATAAACCAAGAAAAAGAAATGAGTGTGAGTCTGTCTACATAGACAAATCCAACAGAATCTACAGACAGACAATTTTAACAAATTAGAGAGTTCAGCAATGTTATAGGGATATAAAATAAGCTACCAAAAATTAACAACACTCTTCACACCATCAATAACCCACGCAAAAATATAATAGAAAATAAGGTACCAATCACAACAGCAATAAAACCCAGAATGTATTTAGGAAATAAAAACACAGCCCTGAACTTTTTGGAGAAAAAAAATTTTAAGGAAGAAGATGTGAATAGCTGAAGTGACACACCTTGTTAATGAACAGAACAGCTTAACATTTAAAGCTGTGATTTCTCCTGAAATTAATCTAGAAATTCAATGAAATTCCAGTGAAAATTGGGAGGATTTTTGAAGAACTTGGAAAACATTTTTGTAATATTTCTATAGAAGAATAAAGATCCATGAAAAGTGAGGTCAAGTTTAAAAAAGATGACCAAAGGTGGGGGGCTTGCCCTGCCATATTAAAGCACACTGCAAACCATAGTCATGAAACGCATATGGAATATGGCTGAACATTAGTCAAGCAGACCCAAGGAACCAAAAAGAGATCTTAAAACAGATGTATATGTTAACACCTGTGTACTTAATATATGATACAAGTGGCACCAGAATTCAGAGGGGAGAGAACTGATTGCTTGGCAGGTGGTGCGGAGGAAACCGGCTCACTCTACATTGAAATAAATCTGGATCCCTCCTCACACCTCATTCAAAGGTAGAATCCTATCCTTGTAATAATACCAAACATTGGTGGAGTGCTTATATGTGCCAGGCACTGTGCACTGCTCCTTACTGTGTATTAACTCACTGAATCCTAAACTAATGCTATGAAGGAAACACTATTATTACCTCCATCTGACAAATGACAAAGGAGGAAACTGAGGCACAGAGAGGTTATGTAACTTGCTCAAGGCAAGGCCGGAACTAGGGCAAGTGACGGGAGTCATGCAAGATCGAATCCTGTCTTTACTTAAAATTTTGATATTTTGTTCATCATGGATTTTTGCTTTGAATTTGATTTTTTAAAATAACACATTAAAATATTATTTATCTTACCTACTGAGTTTTTTTGGTGTCCCCTTAAATTTTTCACCCAAGCGGAGTCCCAGAGCTGGTAAGAAGAGGGGGGAGTCCAGTGCAGGCAGCTTGGCTTCAGAGGCAGTGAACTATCTTGTTGCAACACTTTTCTAGAAAGTAAAGTATCAGGTCAATAGAATAAGATGTTGGAGAATATCTTTGTGACCTTGAGGTGAGGAAACACTTCCAGCAAGATTCAGAGCACAAATCTGATAGATCTGACTGTAGAAAAATGAGGATTGTTCTTTAACTAAGGGAACCTTAGACAAAGTAAGGAGACAAAGACAGACAGGGAGGAGATATGGGCAACATCAAAAACCAGCAAGGGATGAATACTTAGATACGTACAGACATGCAAATCAGCAGAAAAAGGACTAGAAACCCAAGAGAAAAAGTGGACAAAGGATATGAACAGACAATTCCCAGAAGGGGGAACCTTCATGACTGACAAGTGCATGAAGAGCTGCTCAAAGTCTCCAGTGGTCAGAGAACCCGGATAAAAGTGAGGCAGCACTTTAGATTAATCAGATCGACAAAGCATTAGAAATCTGGAATACCAAGTGCTCAGAGAAAACCGGAGCCTTTGTGGTGCATGTATAAATTCATTCAGCCACTCAGGAGAGCATCTGTGGTACTTCGTGAAGTCAAGGGTGCATGTATCCTATGGCCTGGAAGTCTCGCTCCAAGAATTCTCCCACAGTCCGTAAGGCGACAGTGTGAAGATGTTCACGGCCATGATGTATGCGATGGGGCACAGAGGCCGAGGTAAGTGTGCATCACTGAGGGGGGGCGGTGGATAGTAAAAATGCTGGATGCTCAACATGGTACAGCGCATACAGCTGGTAGAAGCAACAAATGAAATGCATATGGAAAACATTAGTGTTGAGTAGAAAGATGTAAAAATATAAACAACAGAGTTTTATACATGACACCATGTTTGTAAATTGCAAACATCCACACAGAGCCAATGCCACGTGCAGTGGAGGGCCAGGCAGGATTCGAGGACGCCGCCTGAGCACACCAATGAGAGGTCCTGTAGAAGAGAAGGGAGAGCGGGGCAGATGGGGAGAGAGGGAGGGAAAAGCAATGAATATAACTCGAGAGGGGTCTTGTTCATTGTGTTACAAACTGAGAGGTAGGATTGACTCAAATCTGTACACGAGGTCATACAATGAAGTGGGGGCGGGTGGGTGGAGGAAGATGAGCACCCAGGGAGCTAGGTGCACCTGGGTTCACATCCCATTTCTACCACTGTCAAGCATTTGGGATTTTGGCAAAGCACTCGTTCACTTCTTCCACAAATTTCTCGAGCGTGTACTTAATGCCAAACACTGTTCTGGGCCCTGTAGAAGAGACCGTGGTGAATAAAACGGTGTAAAATAAGATAGTTTCGGGTGAAGTGCTATGTGATGTGAAACTGACTTTAGATTGCATAGTCAGGGCCGGCTTCTCTAAGAGGTGACATTCAAGCAGGGACTCGGATGATGAAAGGATCCAGCCGTGAAAGAACAAGGTTAAGTGCTTTCCAGGCATAGGGAAAGGCCTTTCCAGCACATGCAAAGGCCCTGAAGTGGGAATGAACTTGACCCGCGTGGCTGAATGGAGTGAAACAGGGGCAGAGGGGGCTTGAGATTAGGAGAGGTGGGCAGGGACCAGAGCATTCAGAGCTTTGTGGGCCTTAGTCAAGAGTTCAGATTTTATTCTAACCACAATGGAAAACCAAGGGATGGTTTTAAGCAGAAGAGTGACTTAGTAGGGTACTGAAAGAAAAAAGTTTTATTTAAGAATAACACACAAAGGATCAGGCATGTTTTTAAAGATTACTTTGGCTGCTGCGTGGAGACCGGATGGGGTGGAGTGGAAGCCACCCATAAGCTCTCTGAGCCTCAGTTTCCACATCTGCAAGGTGGCGAGAATATCCCTCACGTGCAGGGCAGCGGTGAGTAAGGGTGGGAAACAGTCAGTTCCCTGGAGTCTCCTTGGTACTCGAGGAGCGAGCTGGGACGCAGAAGCCCATGTCGGGTCTGGGAGGCTGGCGCGTGCAGGCCCTCCAAGCCCGTGGTACAGACCTAGGAATTGCGTCCGAACGTGGCACTCGTTGTTGTTTGCAGAAGCGGCCGCTAGGCGGCGCCGCGGGCCCGGCGCGGTCCGGAAGAGAGGAGGCCCCGCCCACAAATCCGCTCGGCGCTCGGCAGCTCTGGCCTGCTGAGTGAGGGGGCGTGGCCGCTGTGTGTGGGCGGGGCCTTGGCGGGACGCCGGACCGTCGAGATCCCTAGACGACGGCGCGGGGCGGGGCTTGCGCGCGGGGGCGGGGCCGCGGCGACGCGGGGGCCGGCGGGCGAGAGGCAGGAGGCGCGGATGGCGGCGGCGCGGATGGCGGCCGCGCAGGGCGCCTGAGCGGGCCCGGGCCATGAGCGCCGCCCGGCCCCAGTTCAGCATCGATGACGCCTTCGAGCTGTCCCTGGAGGACGCGGGCCCTGTGCCCGAGTCCAACGGCATCACCCGCTTCGGGCCGCTGCACTTCGAGCGCCGGGCCCGGTTCGAGGTGGCCGACGAGGACAAGCAGTCCCGGCTGCGCTACCAGGTGAACGGCCCGGCCCACTTCACCCCCTGGGCGGGACCCCAGGCGGGCCCTGGAGAGCCCCAACTCGGAGACCGCCTCGAGACCCCAGCCGGAGCGGGAGACCGCCCCGCGGACGTGGTCCCTGATCCAGAGCCCTGCCCAGACCCTCAGCTCTGATTTCGGTCCCCAGCCACCATTGGAGAGCCCAGAGCCCGGATTGGGAACTTGTCCCCCACCCCCAGCTGGAGATCCCACCTGGAGTCTCCAACTAGAGTCCCCGCCCATCCTGGGTACTGACCCTCCCCCGTTCCCACCGCTGGGTTGCGGAGCTCTTCTATACCTGACCCAGACCTTGCCCACACTCAGGGGCAGCCCCCTGAGCCCCGGGCCAGATGATCTAATGGGAACCCGCACCCCTCTTCTGTTCTGAAAGTCCTCACCCTACCCTTTCCCCCAAAGCTGGAGGCCCCCACTGACATGAAACCTTGCCTACCCTTGACTCCCACTAAACTGGAAACCCCCATTTCCCCAGAGGACCACCACCAGCTCTAGGATCATTTTCTTGGAGACCTAGACCAGATTTCTGTGCTCCAAACCTGGAAATCCTGGGCCTGCCCTTCCCTGGCACCCCAAATCCAGAGCCTCCACACTGGGCCCCTGAAATACTATGCTGAGAGCTCTACCCAGACTCTCAAACTTGAGAGATCTCCTGGCTCTGGGACCCAAGCTGGGAGCCCCAACCAGCCCCTGCTGGCCCCTGCCTCCCAGAGCCCCCAACACCCAACTCCTACCTGGGTTTCGGTTTCTGTGAATCATCAAACCCGTTCTGCGGGGAGGGCGGAGGGCCAGGTGAGCAGCTGTCAAGAGGCCAGGGCAACAGCTGTGTGGGCCTACCTTCCTCCTCCCTCCTGGCCCAAGAGGGGAGTGAGGAAGGGCCTGAGCCCGCGACCCCTCTGAGCCCTGTGTTCTGAAACAGAACCTGGAGAATGATGAGGATGGAGCCCAGCCCTCTCCGGAGCCAGATGGGGGAGTCAGCACCAGGTCAGGGCCAGGTGGGGACCCGCCCAGTACCCCAGCCCCATGCCTCTGGCTCCTGTCCCCAGGCCCTGCCCAGTCCTCCACCTCACCTCACTCAGCTTTCTCACATGCTGTCCTACAAGGATTCCTAACCTGACCCCTCAGTCTCCTCATGGGGTCCCTTGCCCTGCAGGGTCACCCCACTCTAGTGCCAGCCTCACCCACCCATCCCCACCAGGCTCTTTATCCTGCAGAAACCCCCAGCCTGGCCCCTACCTTCCCACAGGTTGCCTGTGCTGCAGGAATCCCTAGCTTGAATCCCCAGCCTTCCTCCACCCTCAGTCCTGCAGAAACCCCCAGCCCTTGAATTCATCTTCACCCCATCCCTTCAGTGTCCCCTATCCTACAGGAACACCCAACCCTAGTCCCTGCAGCAACCCCTGCCACATTGTCATGACTCCTGCCCCCTCACTGGGCCCTCTGTCCTGCAGGGATTCTGGCCAGACATCCGTCCGCAGCTCCCAGTGGTCCTTTAGCACCATCAGCAACAGTACCCAGCGCTCCTACAATGCCTGCTGCAGGTGAGACCCTGCCCCAGTGCAGGCGGCCCTGGCTGTTCCCCCTCAGCCCTCCTCCACCCCCTCCCGTCACCTCCTTCACACCCATCCTGCTCTCCCGCCACCCAGCTGGACTCAACACCCTTTGATCCAGAAGAACCGCCGGGTGGTGTTGGCCTCCTTCCTGCTCCTGCTGCTGGGGCTGGGTGAGTGCCCCTGAGGGCCCCTGCCTCCCCCTGTGAGGGGGTCCACCCTCCCATCCCCCTGGGCACACCAAGCGTCCTGAGGGGACAGCTGCCTGCCATCACTCCACCCCCATTTTACAGGTGAGGAAACTGAGGCCTTGAGATGGGCAGGCCCAGCCTCCTGGTCACACAGCCAGGAAATCACACATGGTTGAAAATGGAACTGGGTTCAGTGCTCCAAACTTTTCCTTTTTTTTTTTTTTTTTTTAACTTAGCCTGTTTAATCCATCAAGGAACAGAAGAGTAACAGCTACCATTTATTCTAGTTCTACTTCGAGCCAGGTGCAGGGCAGGCTTATGTTCCCCGCCTTACAGAGGTCACACACCAAGTGAGAGGTGGCACCCTGACCCAGAACCTGTGTGTAGGGGCAGGTGCTCAGAGATAGGCCTGTCCCCATGGCCAGGGATGCTGAGGGCCCTGCCAGCCTGATCCCCAGGGCACCTGTCACTTCCCCTTCTCTGGAGTCTGAGAGCTGACGGGGACCTCTCTCCCATCCCCATTGTTCAAATGGGGAAACTGAGGCCCAGAGCAAGCAGCTCTCACAGCCAGGTGTTTTCTGACTCCCGCACTCCTCATTCCATGGGGCTGAGGAGTCAGGGTCCCCAGAAGGGATCTAGAGTTGAGATCAAGAGGGGCCCATAGGGAGGGTCCAGCTGTGGCCACTGCCCTCCCTCCTCCAGGAAAGTCAAAGTCCCCTGGCCAGAGAGCTGAGCAGGGTCCTCACCTGAGCTCTGGGTGTCTGTGTGCAGGGGAGGGAGTTACCACTTCCCCCCGACCCACTGCGCACTGGCCATCTGCCTTGTCTCATTTTATCCTCTCTCCCAACACCCAGCAGAGCAAGCATCATTACCATCCCAGTTTCAGAAGTCAGGACACAGACTCAGCCAGGTGAAGGGACTTGCTCAGGGCACAGCTGGGAAGTAGATAAGCTGGGATTTAAACCCACATTAGAGACATCGCCAGGCCTGGGGACCACCATAGGCCCATAAAGCGCCTTCATAAGAATTAGAAAAAGATGCCACCTGAGAGTGGGCCGAGCTCACAGCCCTAAGCCAGGCAGGCGCAGGGAGTGAGTTTCAGCCCCCATCGTACCCTTTTTGGAGTGCTCTCTGCAGGGCACAAACCACACAGCTGTACCACCCCCCTCACTGCAGAGCCCAGCTCCCACCTCCCCATCCCATCCTCTAACTGGGGACCCAGAACTCTCTCGGGGTCTGAAAAGTTGATCCCGCCATGACCTCCCCACCTTTCCCAAGGCCCACTGTCCTCAGCCAAAGTCAGCATCCCTCCCTGGGGCCTACAGTCCTTGCCAGGTTCCTCAAGCCTGGGCTCCTGCCTCTCCAGACTTGCCAAAAGCCGGAGGCTCCTAGAAAGCCCTAGGTTCCCTCCAGATGCTGGGGGGGGTTTGCCAGGCTGTCCCCTCTGTCTGCAATACTCCTGTGCCTCTGCCTGCGCGATGCCCATGGCAAAGCCTTTGGAGTTGCCTCCACCTTCCAAATGCAGCCCTGGGCAAGTTACTTCCCCTCCGTGCCTCACTTTCGTCTGTGAAATGGGGATGTTAATACTTGTCTCATTCGATCAAGGTGACAGTTAAATAAAGCAATGTATGTAACATGCTTAGCCCAGGCCTGGCAGCACCTGGTAAGTGGTCACTAAATGTCAACCGCTCTTGCTGCTGCTGCCCCTGCTCAGCTTAGATGCCACAGCCTCCAAGAAGCCCCTCCCTGACCCCCCAGGCTCCCACACTGCCTGATCTTCCCCCACCATGCCCTGATCCCCCGGGGTTGTAGCTGGGAGGTTCTTGTTGGTTGCTCCACCAGGGAAGGGCCATGAGGGCAGGGACCTCATCTGCCTTTCCCCGCGGGATTCCCAGGACCAGGCACACAGCAGGCGCTCCATAAATGTTTGTTGACTGACTGAAAAGCCACACCAAAGAGCAGACGCAAATCTCTCCTTTCACAGACATTTCCCAGGGCCTGCCAGGTACCCCGCTCTGAAAACACAGAGCTTGGTGAGCTCCCCGGGGAGGGTCTCCATCCAGGGGACTTTCAGCTCAGGTGGGGGACCCATTCCTCAGGCCTAAGTCATGCTGGGGGTTCGGGTAGAGGCCCCCGCCCTTGCCCCCAGCTCCGGCCCCCTGCTCTCGCCCTTACCCTCGCGGCTCCATCTGTGTGCAGTGCTCATCCTGATCGGCGTGGGACTGGAGGTGGCCCCTTCGCCAGGTGAGCGCCCCTTCCTACCTCGGCAGTCAGCGCTCACTCCCCTCTGTGCCCAGGGGTCCTTGGCAAATCTTTCCACCTCCCAGCGCGCACACCCTCACGGCAGCACCCGGCCCCTTCTACAGCGGAGAGAGAGGCTTGCGAGGGCTGTGACCCCCTCAGCCCCGCCCCGATGTCTCCCTGCCCTGACTCGGCCCCTCCTCTCCTCCCGCAGGTGTCTCCAGCGCCATCTTCTTCGTGCCTGGCTTCCTGTTGTTGGTGCCGGGAGGTGCGAGCGGGCAGCGGGCGGGGGCGGGGCTGGGGCGGTCCGCAGGCGGGGTTGGGGCGGGGCCGGCCCAGGGGGCGGGGCCTCGGCGCTGACAGACCCCGCCCCGCAGTCTACCACGTGGTCTTCATCTACTGCGCCGTCAAGGGCCACAGGGGCTTCCAGTTCTTCTACCTGCCCTACTTCGAGAAGTGAGCCGCCGGCCGCCGGCCGCCGGCCTCGATCTGGATCCAGCATCGTCTCCAGGGGGCGCTCCTCGGGCCGCGCCCGGCTCCGTTTCCCTCACCTCAAGGGAAAAGCCCCTCCAGGACCCTCGAGCCCCCAGTCCCCGTCGAAGTTTGCTCAGGAAGTTTGGGGCGCGTGGGCCTGGGAAAGTCGCCCCTTGCCTGCTCTGTGCCTTAACTTATTCTCGGGCTTTGGGGCTGCTGGGTTGGTGGTGTTTTGTGCTAATAAATGGGGTACTTAATTCCAGCAGAGACAATTGCTCTTTCTTTCCCACCAGCCCTGCCCAGTCCACCAGCCTGGCCACAGCCCCCTCCCACAAAGGCTGAGAAAAGGACTGACCCTAGGGCTGAAGGGCCTCCAGGACCACCCGTCTCGCCACTGTACATGTGACAGTCCTGCTGCACCGCAACTTGCCTGGTGTCACACGGCAGGCAGGCTGTGGGTAGAGCTGAGCCTGGGACTCTTCTGCCTTTCCATCTTGGAGGAGGCTCTTCCAGCCCTGAGCAGTCAGCCCTGTCCCTCTCTCCACCTGGAGGGGCAGCGTTGGCGCCTGCCCTGGTGGCCCTGGCCAAGGGCACTCAGAGATGACGCAGGGCTGGGGCCTGGAGGCTGGTATTCTGGTTCCAGCCTGGCTCTGGGGCCCTGGGCTGCCACAGCCGGCTCCGAATGTGGGCCATGACAAGGGAGCAGCCCAGCCTCCTCCTCCCACTGCCCTACTTCCCAGGCCCAGGGTGGGGAGAGGGAGGGGCAAAGGACATGGGTGGCAGGCCCATATGACAGAGAACCTCAGCGATCAAAGACTCTTAGAACCACGGAACACTGGAAACAGATCATCTCAGAATTTTGGAAAATCCGAGCATCTCAGAATCTTAGGAACCCGGAAACAGAATCTTTGAGAACCCTGAAATCCGAGCTCATAATAGCTACCATTTATCAGACTCTTAGAAGGCACCAGGCCCTGTGCTAAGCACTTAACACAGGTTATTTTTGGTAATGCTCACCACCTCCACCCCATTTCACGATAAGAAAGTGGAGGCCCCGAGAGACTGACTCGCCCAAGGTCAGAGTTAGGAACATAACCCAGGGCTCCAGCTTCCTGGCTCCTGGTCACTTCCGGCCAACTGAGGGGCTGGCTGAAGGAGTGGGGGCTGACAAGACCCTGTTCACATACTTCCGTGTTTATGTCTGTCTTCCCCGGTAGAACCTGAGTGCCGTTAAGAACGGACTTGGCCTGGCCTGGCCTCCACTGTGTCTGCAGCAGCCAGGACCGTGCCTTTAGGTTTCTATGACTTTGTTGAAGGACTGAACACCCAGACTTCCTACCCTCAGCCTCCAGTCATGGCATTTTTGGGGGCACCAGTTGCGAGCAGGAACTCCTAAATCAGTGGTTCTCAAACCAGTTGTGGTAAAGGACCAGTTTTCATTTTTAACCCGTCATGGACCAGTACTTTTGTAAGATAAATAAAATCTAGAAAAGTGAAATAAAAAAGACATACAGAATAAAGTCCACAGTTTGTCTTACCAGATTAATTCGACATAAAATTACATTTGAATAAATATAGTCAGAACCAACATAGAAAAAAAATTACAAAACCATTCATTGAAAGTGAGCAAATAGACTATTCATACAGGGAGTTGCTACTATGCTCATAACTTTTTATCATTCCACAATCTTAACTAAACAGAAAGGTATTCCAGAAGTGGTCATTCTCCACATTCTGAGACTATATCAGGAGTCAGCAAGCTAGAGCCCACAGGCCCAAAACAGCCCCTAAGCTAAGAAGAGATTTTACCTTTTAGTAATGGTTGGAAAAAAGTCAAAGAATAATAAGATAATAAGACTTCGTGACACATAAAAGCTTATAAAATTCAAATTTTAGTGTCAACAAATCAAATTTAATTAGTTACTATTTATTAAATTTCCAGCACAGCCACACCCACTCATTGGTATATTGACTTTGGTTGCTTGGTGACAGAAATTACAACAGCCGATTTGAGCACTTGCAACAGAAACCACATGGTCCTGGAAGCCTAAAATCTTTACTATCTGGCCCTTTCCAGAAAAGCCTGCCAACTCTTGCTCTATATGAACACTTTGGCAGAACACTGTGAATCACGACGTCTAAAGTTTTAAGGTGACCAGCATGCTTGCTTTTTGCTGGTTAATTTCTGTCATCTAAGTTGAATTGACAGCAACACTATCCTCAGAGAGTAATGACTATATAAACTCTAAATAGGCTTTCTTTTTAGTTGGAAAACACATTAATGGTTGCATCCAGATTAGGAACATATAGATTTCCTTAGTGAATTGAGACTCAATTTGTGCCTAATGCTCTTTGCCAAGTAGCCGACTTTTGTCTGAGATGCCTCTGGTTCTACTAGCTTTCTTCTGGTTAATTTCCTCCTAGCAAATCTTTTTTCAAGCTATCACTTTCAGCTTTTCAGTCCTCATTATGTTTTGAGTGTGTCTCTTAGATCCTGCACTCAGCTGGGGGAAGACCCTGAGAGCTGCCCTTTGGTATCTACTCCCTGCCCTTGTAGAAGAAGAACCCCTGGTTTCTAGCTGGGCACATGGCCACCCAAAATAAAGACTGCATTTCCCAGCATCCTTTGCAGCTAGGTGTACCAGGTGAAGAGCCTGCCTAAGGGGGTGTAAGTGGTTCATGTTCTTTGCCCCCTTTCTTCTTTGTTCCTGCCCCTGTCCTGCCACTTGGAAAGCAAACTAACACGGGCACACCCTAGGTATGGCAGAACAGCTAGCAGAAGGAGCCGGGGTCCCTGAAGACCACACAGCTGGATTTCACCTGAGGTCTTTCCTGTGGGGGAAATAAACTTCTATGTAGTTTAAAGCATTGTTATTTTGAGTCTCTGTCACTCCCAGGGAACCCAGTCCAATATTGACACTTTCCTCTGAGACTGAGACTCTCTGCCTTCTAACTGAAAAACTTAATCTGCTTATATTTATTGTAATTTTTGACCTTTTAAGGATTATTTCTACCTTCTGTTTTAATGTTTTCTATGTATTGTGGTTTTCTTTGCTTTTTTCTCCCTCTTTCCCAGGCTTCTATTGGCTTAATCAAGATTTCTTCACTTCCTCGTTTTCCTCCTCTATTGATTTGACTATTGAATGGAACATCTGTCTCTATTTCTGTTATGTTAATGGTTACCCTTAATTTTTTTTTTAATTTTTTGGGTTTTTTTTTGTTGTTTATTTATTTTTCCCCCAAAGCCTCAGTAGATAGTTGTATGTCATAGCTGCACATCCTTCTAGTTGCTGTATGTGGGACGCGGCCCCAGCATGGCCGGAGAAGCGGTGCGTCGGTGCAAGCCTGGGATCCGAACCCGGGCCGCCAGCAGCGGAGCGCTCACACCCAACCGCTAAGCCACGGGGCCGGCCCAATGGTTACCCTTAAATCATTAACAAAGTCTAAAGTTAATCAATAAATCTATTCTTCTCTAGGAAAAAAAGAAAATGATGTCAGCATGTCTAAAGCATCTCCTCCCATCTTCCATTTTATTTTCCCTCCTTGTTTTTAAAATCCCCCAAATTAATTTTTTTACAGCTAATGCTGCTTCAGATCTACCAATATGTTTACTGATTTATTTTCCTGGCTGTTATTTAGTACATACTCTGCCTTCATTCGGGATTGAATTTCCTTCTTACTGAAGCCATCCCTTCAACAAGAGTATGTGGGCTGGAAACCCTTTCAGCCTTTCTTTGTTGAAAAAGTTTATATTTCACCTTCATTCTTGACTAATGATTGAGCTAGGTATAGGCTTCTTGGCTGGCAATCATTTTTCCTCTGCACATTG
Source organism: Ceratotherium simum simum (assembly GCF_057802395.1). Taxonomy (NCBI): domain Eukaryota; kingdom Metazoa; phylum Chordata; class Mammalia; order Perissodactyla; family Rhinocerotidae; genus Ceratotherium; species Ceratotherium simum. Next base: position 6,094,652 of record NC_141933.1, read on the forward strand.
AATGATTTATTCCATTATGTTCCGGCATCTGCTGTTGCCAATGAAAAGTCTTTGGAGAGTCTAATTACTGTTCCTCGGTAAGTAATCTGAGTTTTCTCTCGAGTTCTTTATACGATTTTCCTTTAGTATTCTGCAGTTTCACTGGGATGCATCTAGATATACGTGTGTTTTATTTATCCTTCTCTGGCTCCCATGTGCTCCTGGGCACATTTTCAGCCATCATCTCTTTGAATATTGCCTCATGCCCATTCTCTGTATTTTCTCCTCCTGAGACTCCGAATGACAAATTTTAACTACCCTTTAATATTTTCCATCTTTTCATCCCTCAATGCTACCTTATGAGTGATTTCTCAGATATAGCTTCCAGTTCAATCTTCTCTTAAATTATGTCTCATCTGCTGTTGAACTTATCCATTGGTTTTTTTAATTCCAATGGCTATATCCTTTATTTTTAGAAGTTCCACTGGGTTATTTTTTTTAAATCTTCCTGTTCTACTTTCATATTATCCTGTAACTGCATCTTGGTCTCTCTTCCTCCTTTTATCTCAATTTTTTTGCATTTACTTTATGGTCTCTTTTGGATTCTTCTATTATTGACACATTTGGGTGCCAATTCTCCCATTTGTCACATCTGCCTAGTCTCCCTCATGGTGATTTGTAATTTTCATCTTCAGAAGTGACAGGGGGTTTTTTTTTAAGTCCCATGTGCCTTGGGTTGAAAGAGTGCCCTTCTCAGAGGTTTTTTCCTGTTTCTCAGCTTTTCATACCGTGGAGACAGACCACACTCCTGCTCGATGTGCAGACCTGAGTTTCAGGTTCTCTAGGGTAACTTTTTCCACTCAAGGCCTTGAACATCTGTACCCTTGCCACCTCCTCAGGCTGGGAGGTCGAGGTATATTTTGGTCCCTTTTCAAGAACAAGGTAGCCCCCTGAGACCCTAGAATGTACTCAGGCTCGTGTCTTGCTCCCCAGCCTCTCTTTTACACGTCTCTCATCTCTCCTGGGTGTCAGAGCCCAGGCTCCCGAGCCTCTTTCCACGTCTGAAGCCCCCACGGTATCTTTCCCTCCTTCCACCCAGCTTTGGTCCCCGGGGTCATCCCTTTCTTTCTTTCAAGTTCACTTTGGTTTTTTTTTTTAACATTTCTATGCGTAAGTATTGGGAAGCCTCCAGCCACCCTCTCAGTTCACTATGTTACCAGAATTCCCTCCCAACGCTGCCCCGTCTTTGAATGTTCCCAGTGCCAGGGAGCGCCCTACGTCCCAAGGGGCTGGAGAGATCCAAATCTTGCTCACGCTGGGGAATGATGGGCACTTGGGGGCAGGTTTCCTCCAGGCACCTTGCGTGAGGATACGGGTGGGTTGGTGACATCACAAGCCAACTCTCCGGCCAGGTGTTGTCAGGGGCAGAAGAAGCCTGGGGGCTGCTGGGTCTCTTCCATCCTGGAGCCTCATGGGGAGGGTGTGCGGCTTGAACCCTGCTGGTGTCTGGGGCCAGAGGGGTGACGCAGTCTCCCTCCTGGAGCCTCAGTGGGTGGAAAGCATCATCACAAACTCTGTGGGAGAGAAGGGGTGGGGCTTGGACTGATCCAGGTCAGGGATCCCAGGAGGCGGCAGGCTCAGCCTTGGAGCTGGAGGGACAGGGGTTGTCTGGAAGGGAGCCTCACCATCAAAGTCTACGGTGCCGTCTCCATTGAGATCCACATCTCGGAGCATCTCATCCAGCTCAGGACCCAGCAGTGGCTCCCCCAGCAGAGCCGGTGCTGCCTGCCGCAGCTCCGCCACCGTGATTCGTCCATCCCGGTCCCTGTCAAACTAAGATCCCAGCAGGGCTCAGCCCCTCCCACCCAAAGCTGCCTCTGCCTGCGCCCATAAACTTGCCACATCCTGTGCCTGATGCCCTCATCTTCTCCCATCCAACCTCCTCCTCCTCCAGGCCGAGACAGGGGCCCCCTCTCCAAGACGTCGCCTTGGGTGAATCCCCCAGTGCGGAGTGAGCCAAACCCTTTCTGACCCCTCCCTGATCCTAGTCCCACCACCTGCAGGGCTCTGGGCCTCCAGAGGCTGAGGCCTCCATCTTCCCCGGCCTGGGTGGGAGGCCAGCAAGGATGCCACCCAGCCAGCCACCACCACCCGCCCCAACCATGCTCCACACCTCTCGGAAGGCGATGCGCAGCTCCCGCACCCCCAACATGTGCGCCGTCTCCTCCCTCAGCTTTGGGCCCATCATTTCCACAAATTCCTCGAAGTCCACACGGCCACCCACTGCAAACCCAGACAGCCTGTCACAATGGTGAGGGCTGGGGCCCAAGGAGGGCCATCACGAGGGCCAGCCCTTCCCCAGTTCTGCTTCCAGGAAGGAGCACGGTGTCCACGCCCTCAAGGGTGTAGGAGGCTGGACCCCTGCTCTCTGCTGGGGGGTGAAGAACTTGGGTGCACTCAGCGAAGCACCCAAGTGTGGGGGAAAGAACCAGGCTCTGGAACCAAACAGCCCCGGTTCAAACCCTGGCTCTGCTGCCAGTCGTGCATGGCCTTGGGTGACTTATTAAACCTCTGTCCTCATCCTGGGACGGGATAAGAGAAGCTACTCCGTGGGTTCCTATTGGGGTTGGGGTTCATGTTATAAAGTGCTGGAACACCACAGGCAGCAATAAACGCCCCTTAAGAAGCATACCCAGGGGGCCAGCCCGGTGGCGCAAGCGGGTAAGTGCGCGCACTCCGCTGCGGCGGCCCGGGGTTCGCAGGTTCAGATCCCGGGCGCGCACCGACACACTGCTTGTCAAGCCATGCTGTGGCGGCGTGCCATATAAAGTGGAGGAAGACGAGCACGGAAGATGAGCACGGATGTTAGCCCAGGGCCAGTCTTCCTCAGCAAAAAGAGGAGGATTGGCAGATGTTAGCTCAGGGCTGATCTTCCTCACAGAAAAAAAAAAAAAAGAAGCATACCCAGGGGCCGGCCCTGCCAGCCCTGTGGCATAGCGGTTAAGTGCACGCACTCCGCTGCTGGCGGCCCTGGTTCGGATCCCGGGCACGCACAGATGCACCACTTGTCAAGCCATGCTGTGGCAGCGTCCCATATAAAATAGAGGAAGATGGGCACGGATGTTAGCCCAAGGCCAGTCTTCCTCAGCAAAAAAGAGGATGATTGGCATGGATGTTAGCTCAGGGCTGATCTTCCTCGCAAAAAAAAAAAAAAAAAAGAAGCATACCCATTTGGTCCCTCGGTTCTAAGACACCATCAATTATAAAAAACTCCGATGGTCAATTAACAGCTTGGGGGAAAGAAAAGAAGGATGACACTAAAAGTTCACATCGATTGTAAATCACATCCCACTTTGGAAACTGTCAAGAATAAAATAATGTAGGTGTCCTGGAACGAAGGGAATCTGATATCTGTCTGAGGACAAATCAGCTAATGATAATCACACAAGTACCGCCCATCTGACATTTAATCGCAAGGAATGGCCAGACTTCTGTCACACCAGGCCTCACAGAACCTCTCAAGGCTCTTGCCAGGAGAGAGAGAGAGAGAGAGAGAGAGAGAGAGAGAGGGAGGGAGGGAGGGAGGGAGAGAGAGGGCAGAGAGAAAGAGAGAGAAAGATGGCTAGTACCAGCAGGGAACATTTTATCACAGAGGTGGGGACACCCCTGGAGCCTGTCTTGGATGGCCAGGTGACTTCCTCAATCCGTGGTGTCCCTGCATCTGACAGGGCCAACGTCAAACCGTTAAATTGCCCTGGAAACTGCCACCCCCTCACTCCCACCATCCCCCCTGCCAGACACTCTCAGATCCACCTCCCACCACGCCCTCATCGTCCCCATGAACCATGAGGCTCAGAGAGGACAGAGCTGCCCAGCCTCCAGGAAAAGCCAGGCAGCTCCGGCCCGGCCCTGCCCCACCCTAGGCCGGCGGGGTCAGGTACTGACTTCGCATCTTGACGTGCTGTGAGACCTCGATGAGTTCCATCTCAGTGGGCATGTAGCCCAGTGTCCGCATACAGGCGCCCAGCTCCCGGTAGCCAATGTAGCCATCATGGTCAGTGTCAAACTCCTCGAAGGCGGCCTGAAGTTCTGCAGGGGAGGGAGGTCAGGCCCAGGCAGCCAGGCTCAGGGAGACCTGCCACCCACCGTCGCCAGCAAAGGCCACTCACCATCCAGCTCCTCGGGGCCCAGCTCGCGGTCCTGTAGGGGCATAGTCCAGCGTGTTCCCCGGGCCAGCCAGGGCTCTGGCCAGCCCAAGACCTACCCTTCCCCAAACTGCAGAAACCCTGCCCCACCGCCCAGGCTCCCCAAGTCTGGAGCAGAAGCAACAGGAGGCCTGAGCACTAGGGGCAAGTCGGGCTGAGCCTGCGGGCTGAGTCCCCACCCCCACCCCCAGGCCCCCAACCCTGCCCAGGCCCCACCTGACCTTCCCAAAGATGCGGTTGAGCAGGGGCCCGTATGTCCTGTGAGCAGCATCGTGCTGCGGGGCAGAACGGTGCCGGTGGGACTGCCGACGAGAGCCCGACCCAGGGGCTGCAGGGGTTGGCCCCTCCTGCCCTTCTCCCGTCCTAGAGGGGTTCTTGCTGCTCCCTGGGGCCTCACGGCCCTGGATGGGGGTCTGCTCCCCAGAGCTGCCCTTCCGGGACCCTCGAAGCCCCCTTTTGCTCTTCCTCCTAGTCAAAGGATGCCCCTCAGCACCATTCTTGGGAGCCATGACCCCCTCAGGGGGCTTCTGAGGGCTGAGGGCCAGGTCTGGGCCCTGCTGTCCCCTCGCCTGCCCTGTGGCCATGTGGAGAGCAGCACCACGGGGCACCCTTGGCTCTTGGGACCCACAAAGCTGCTTATGCACCCCCACTCTGAGAGCTGCTGGCCTGGGATCAGGTCCTGAGAGGGATTAGGGTAAGTGAGGCAGGCAGCCCAGGCCCTAATCCTGGCCCGTGGCTCGGGGGGTGGCCAGACAGAGCCAGATGGGTCAAGAGAACTGTCCTCAGCAAGAAGGGGTGCCAAGACATGGTGGCTGCAAAGAGCTTCGACTCCAGCTTTGCCACCGATGAGCTGGGAGACCCAGCAAATTCACCTCTCTGAGCCTCAGCTGCCTCATCTATAAAATGAGGGCAATATTGCTGCAGAGTCAAGGCCTCAGCCCGGTCGTGTGACATGGGCAGGACTTGGCTGAGATAGGACACGGGAAGGCATCTCAGGCAGGAGGGAGAGTGTGGGCAAAGGCTGGGAGGTGGGGAAACATAGGACAAGCTGCCCACTGCAGTCCCCCCATGGGAGACATCCTGGCTGGAGCAGAGGGTGTGTGAAATTGAGGAAGAGAGGCCAGATCACAGAGGCCTTGAATGCCAACTGAGGGGCATGGGGGTGACGTCAGAGGAGGTGGACCCCAGGGGGAAACAGGGCCTGCCCTGAGCTGGAAGGACCCAGGGTGAGGGAGTTTCAGCCATCTGGCCCTGCAGGGGGTGGGGGGACCTGGCTGGTCACTTGGCCCTTCTGGGCGGGGGTTAGGGTTTCCCGGCGAGCAGCCCCATGAATGATTGATATCCTCCCAGCTTGGGTTTCACACCGGCCGCCTCAGCGCCGCCAGGCGCCATGCAGCAGGCCGGCGTGGGGCCATGCGGACAACTGACCGCTGAGCAGGCAGGCACGCCCTGCTCCTCCCAGCCAGCAGCCTGCGCCTCACAGGTAAGCCGGGCCTCACCAGTCGGGGCGGGGGGAACCCAGGGCTCTGATCCAGCAGCAGCTGGACCTTGCAGAGTGGGGTCTGCTGAGGAAGGGCCCTGGGGGTGGGGAGGCCACCTGGCGGAAGGCCACAGCAGGATCCAGTCTTTCTGGGGCATCTGCTTTCTCTCCTGACTCTGTGCTGCCACCAGGGCCTTCTCCACCCTCGGAGGGAAACTCTCTTGACCAGCGAGGGAAGGGGGTGGGGACAGCAGGCCTCTTGGGTGCCAGCCACCCTCATCCTGATCACACAGCTGAGCCGCCTCCTCTGTTGAGTTGCTCCAGGGGACAAATGGGGGCCACCTTCTGCCTGAGCTGTGAGAAGAGGGAGACGGTCCCAGCTGGGGCAGAGGATGATGAAGAGGCTCCAGCTCCTCCCAGGATAGCCCTCCTGGCCCCAGGCTGCCTGGGCCCTGAGCCTCAGACCTCCCCTGAGTGCACTGGCTCCGGGGAGGGGCCTCTTCTGCCCCAGATTCCCTTCTGCCCTCAGACTCCTATGGGCTCACGGGACCCTGGCCCCTCCCTTCTTGGAATCTTAAACACTTGAACCCCAGGATACCAGACAAAAAGGAGCCTGTGGTGATCTGACCAAGTGGTTTTCAAACTGTGTTCCCTGGATCCCTGGGGGCACTCTTGCCTCCTTTAATCTGAGCATCCCCTTTTAGTTCATATAGGAGTTCCACTATAATATTTCATTTAAAGAAAATATTCACCAGCTTAAGAAATATCTTTGAAAGCCTCTGATCTAGTCTACTTGGACACGGGCATTCTGTGGGGCAGAATGGTTAGGTCTGCGTTTGAGTCCTGGGCCCTCCCTGCCTGCCTCTGACCTCAGGCAAGTCTCTGATCCTCTGAACCTTCCTGTACTCACCTGTAAAATGGGTTGTATGAGGACTAGGTGAGGTAATCTATTTAAAGTCCCTAGCACAGAATAACTACCTGAAAGGTGATGATGATGGCCCAGAGGGGGACAGTGACTTTCCTGGAGATGCACAATACCCTCTCTGTCATAATCATTCGTGCCTTCATTGATTCACCAGGCGCCCACTCCGTGTCCAGCGGTACACTGGGGACCTCAGATGGATGTTGCTATGGAAGCCAATGTGGGTGCTGCTGGCCGCAGGCCCCGCACAGAGCTGGATGACGAGGACTACTACCCCCAGGGTGGCTGGGACACAGTCTTCCTGGTGGTCCTGCTGCTCCTGGGGCTGCCAGCCAATGGGCTCATGGCGTGGCTGGCCGGCTCGCAGGCCCGGCAAGGAGCAGGCACACGGCTGGCTCTGCTTCTGCTCAGCCTGGCCCTCTCTGACTTTTTGTTCTTGGCGGCAGCGGCCTTCCAGATCCTGGAGATCCAGCACGGAGGGCGCTGGCCACTGGGGACGGCTGCCTGCCGCTTCTACTACTTCCTGTGGGGTGTGTCCTACTCCTCTGGCCTCTTCTTGCTGGCAGCCCTCAGCCTGGACCGCTGCCTGTTGGCACTGTGCCCACGCTGGTACCCTGCGCGTCGCCCAGCCCGCCTGCCCCTCTGGGTCTGTGCCGGGGTCTGGGTGCTGGCCACACTCTTCAGTGTGCCCTGGCTGGTCTTCCCCGAGGCTGCCGTCTGGTGGTATGACCTGATCATCTGCCTGGACTTCTGGGACAGCGAGGAGCTGCCGCTGAGGATGCTCGAGATCCTGGGGGGCTCCCTGCCTTTCTTCCTGCTGCTCGTCTGCCACGTGCTCACCCAGGCTGCCGCCTGCAAGACCTGCCGCCGCCACCAGCCTAGGCCCATGACCTGCCGTGGCTTTGCCCGTGTGGCCAAGACCATTTTGTCAGCCTACGTGGTCCTGCGGCTGCCCTACCAGCTGGCTCAGCTGCTGTACCTGGCCTTCTTGTGGGACATCTACCCCGGCTACCTGCTTTGGGAGGCCCTGGTCTACTCTGACTACTTGATCCTGCTCAACAGCTGCCTCAGTCCCCTCCTCTGCTTCCTGGCCAGCGCTGACCTCCGGGCCCTGCTGCACTCGATGTTCTCCTCCTTCGCGGCAGCTCTCCGCGAGGAACGCCCAGGCAGCTTCGCACCCGCTGAGCCACAGACCCACGTGGACTCTGGGGGTCACACTCTGCCAGGGCCAACAGCTGAGGCCCAGCCACAGGCGAACCCCACGGCCCAGCCACAGGCAGATCCCACGGCCCAACCACAGTCAGATTCTGTGGTCCAGTCTCAGCTGAACTCCACGGCCCAGCCCCAGGTGAACTGTGAGGCCCAGACCCCCAGAACTGCTGCCAGCTCAGCCTCCAGCCCCTGCGATGAAGCCTCCTCTGCCCCACCCACAGATCCCACCCCAGAGGCCCCTGAGAACCTGACCACACCTGCCGCCTCCGAGGGAGAAAGCCCTGGCATTGCCCCCCGAGAGGAGGCCCCCAGCACAGGCCCAACGTGAGGGTCCAGGAGATCCTAGGCCCGCCAGGGCAGAGGAAGAGCCAGAGGGAGATGGAGGACCCAGGCAGTCAGAGAGGAGGGGAGCCATGGAGGAAATCACTGTGGAAAACCCCACCAAGACCCCTGGGCCTGGCAGGAGGACTTGGGGGAAGTGAAAATGAAGCAGACAAAAGTCCCACATGGTTTGTTGTGAGCATCGCGTCCTTGCCTGAGTCCCACCAAGCTCTTCCTTGCTTGTCCCCCCACACGGCAGCCCAACAGCCCCCTGAGCGGTCACAGCTAATGGTGTCCTGCTGGCCTCTGCCCCCAACACCCCAGACCCCACTGACAGTTTCCCCCTTAGCCTTGGTCCTGCAGGAGAAGACGGCAGAGAGGACTTCTCCAGGCTTGATCTGACCTCTCTTGATCCTTCCCTCCCTCCCCTCTTCCCTGTCCCATCCTCTAACCTGGGCACTGGGAGGCCAATGGAGGAAGTCCTTGCAGAGGAGGGAGGCATTCAGGGGCCAGCAGAAGCCAGCAGGAGCCCGGGGCCCTAGGAGCCCCCAAGCTGGCCTGGCATGGCCAAGACCTCTCCACCAGCCCCCCCGGCCTCCAGCAGGCAGTGAGGCTGGGGCAGGACCCCCATCAGCAAGACAGCTGGAGCCGGGCGAGAGCTACCAAGCCTGGATTCAAGTCTGGCTCTGGGTGACTCTGGACAAGCAGCTTCACCCTCTGAGCTCCTGTTCCATCTGCCATTGTGAGGATTAAATGAGAAAGTGTGTGAGGGGCCCAGCAAGAGCCTGACACACAGTAGGAGCTCAGGGAACAGATGCCCTTCCCTCACTGGCATCCAGGGATGTCCCTCCAGGGGCTGGGGATGGAGAGGAGGAGGCACCTAGCTGAGCATCTGGGATCCTGTGAGCTTCGGGGCAGATCAGCTGTGCCCATGACCAGTTCTGGGCTGCAGACACCCAGGTGGCCTGGAAGAGTATGGGGCCACCTCTGTGCCTTGGGTGGCTCCAGGGGATTCCAAGTTCTGCTCCATTGAATCGTTCAACTAGTGTCCACCTGCCCCCCCCCACTGCCCACCACGGTGGGGGCAGCAGGTACAGAGTGCCCTGGTCCCTTCTCCATCTGAGCCCCTTCTATGCCCTCAGCCCAGGGGCAGGGATGGGAATATGTCCAAGCAGAGAGCCCTGGGGACCAGTGGCCCCAGAAAAGGCACAGGGCCCCCAGAGGTCACCCAGGGTCTCTTCCCTCTCGAGCTGCAGACACTGCAAGAAATACTAGGAAGTGCTGAAGGTCTGTTTTCCCACCCCCATCCCACTTCCCATTTATACCCATCTGTCTCATCTGGCACCCATCCCACCCAGCTTTTTCTCAGCCCCTGGTGTTCCAAAATCATGAACCTTTTCCCCCTCCCCTCCCCCAGTCCTTTCCCATCAGCTCAGCATGTGACCTTTAGCAGCTAAGAGATGCCCTTACCAGAAGGTGTAAATGGCAATGACATTTTATGTGCTACCCCTCCCAGGGGTGCTTGCACTTTAAAAGGGCAGCAGGCTGTGCAGGCAGATCTGGGTTCTGGTTTCTCACTCTCTCTTTGCCTCAGTTTTCTCCCCTGCAAGGTTGGCTGTTGTGCTCATTAACTGAGCCCAGGGATAGAGGCACTCTGGGGAGGAGGTGGGGGTAAGGTGTAGCAGCATTTCCTGGTGATGGAATTGTGGGCACTGAGGCCAGTGGGAGAGAGATTTCTAGACAGGCACGAATTTGTTGAATTCATTCCTTCAACAAATATTTATGGAGCACTTGCTAGGTGCCTTTCCAGCCGGCCTTCTGTTTTGGAGACACACAGGTGGGGTTAGGGGCGTGGCCTCTGGTGCTCCTCAGGGTTGTGTGAATCCTGGCTCCACTACTCACCAGCTGTGTGACCTTCAGCAAGGCTCTTGGCCTCTTTGGGCCTCAGTTTCCTCATCTGTAAAATGGGGATCATAATAATGGCTCCCACTTCCTAGGAGTGTTACTCCCTGTGACATGCTTGGATCCTTGCCTGGCACAGAGTAAGTGCTTAATAATTGACAGCCATTAATTTGATTATACCAGTGGGCACCCCCAGGCCTCACGCAGGCCTGGGACCAGCACTGACCCAGCCCCTGCGGCAGCATCCTGCCCACCAGGCATTGTCCCCTCCCCCACACCACCTCCTCCTCCACAGAAACACTTTCACACCTCCCACTCCGTTGGAGTGCCCACGCCCTGAGGGCAGGTTCTGGACTCTGCAGTGTCCCTCTCCCTCCTCCCAGGTTGGGGTCCCAAAACCTTGTCAACAAGGCAAGCAGATCACAAACTAAAACCTCAGTGCCAGGGACCTGCCTTCAACTCCGGTCCACACTCCAAACTCCGCCTCTTGGAGAACGGGCCAGCCCCACTTCCAAGGTCCCCCAGGGGAGTCCCACCCGTAATGGGTAATTGCTGTCCAGGAGAAAGAGTGGTGCCATGAAGGGTTTTGCGGGATAAAGAGGAGTCCTCCTGGTGGTCCACAGAGGCGGGTTTTGTGTCGGAGGAAACAGGCACACCCAAGGCCAGAGGGGATGAAAGGAGGGCTCACCCCCGACATTCCACAGCCCCTCCACCCCAGCCCTAACACAGCCCATGGGGCTGGGCTCCTGCTGCCCTGGGGAGACTCACCCCTTCTCCAGGTGAGAGACACCACCCCCTCCCCCACAGGGACCAGACATTGATTCTGAGAGTTGTGAATATGAACACTTTTCAATTCTACATTCAGGGCCGCTGTTCATTCATTTATTCATCCGACGTCCATGAACTGAACACAGGCTGTGTGTGAGGTCTTCTTCCAGGTGCTGTGGACACAGTGGGAACGAGACCAAGTGCTGCCCTCAATTTGCTGACCGCCTAGCGGGCCAGGCAGACCAAGACCAAGAGCAAATAGACATGTCATATAACATCAGGTCGTGATTAAGAACCATACAGGGGTGGGCCGGCCCCCTGGCGTAGTGGCTAAGTGCACGCTCTCTGCTGCTGGCGGCCCGGGTTCAGATCCCAGGCGCACACTGACACACCGCTTGTCAGGCCATGCTGTGGCAGCGGCCCATATAAAGTGGAGGAAGGTGGGCAAGGATGGTAGCCCAGGGCCAGTCTTCCTCAGCAAAAAGAGGAGGATTGGCATCAGATGTTAGCTCAGGGCTGATCTTCCTCACACACAAAAAAACAAGAACCATACAGGGGGACAAGTAAAGGCAAGAGAGTGACGGGCCAGGGGCATGGTGGGGGAGGGCCCTCAGGGGAGGAGGAGGAGGTGATGTCTGAGCAGAAACCTGGAGGGAGGGAGGGATGGAGACTTTTCAACATCTGGAGGAAGAGTTTCCAGATGGAGGGAACAGGATGTGCCAAGGCCCTGGGGTGGGAAAGGAGGTGGTGGTATGTTTCATGGACAGGCGGGGCAGCGTCATTGGGCCACATGCAAGGAGAGGACGGTGGTAGTCAACAAGGGGTGGGTGGGGGTGCACAGTGATGGTGGATGTTATTTCAGGTGTGGCGATGACCAGCAAAGGGAGGGTTTAGGGTAGGGGATCTGGTTTGGGCTCTAGACAGACCCCTGCTGTTTTTGGGGGACACAATGGAGAGGCAGGCTTTGTGGCTGCGTTCCCTCTTCTAAGCACCCACATTCCTGTCCCAGGCTGGAAGGATCAGCCTGCTACAGGGTCGTGGAGCAATGGGAAAAGCAAGGACTTTGGAGCCAAACAGACGGGGATTGAACCCCGGTGGGGCGACCTGAGGCAAGCACCTCTCCTCTCTGAGCTGTTCCCTCAGCACCGTGTGGCGAGGGGAATGAGACGGGTACAAGCCCCAGCTAACGGGGACACACAGTAGGATACGCAATGGGGCCTCATGCAGCCCGAGACCAGATTCCTTTTGACTTCTGCTCTTCCCCGCTTCCCCTCCACTCCTCTCTTTCTGGGAAAGGGACCCTGCCCATCACCCCTTTGTCACCCGGGGCAGTAGATGCTCAAGGAAGGGACGAGGGAGGTGGCTAGCCCCAGGGACATCAGCCCCAGGCAGAGGGGGCAGATTCTGCCTGTGGGACCTACAGGGACACCTAAGTCCCCGAGGGTGGGCCAGGCGGGTGGATCTGGGGAGGCCAGTCTGGGCTCCTGTCACAGGAGCGAGCTAGAAGGAGGGAAAGGTCTGTGACCTAACCTCCAGACCTCCATGGGAGATGGGCGAGGAAATAAAGGAAGGTGCGAGGGATCTGGGGGGGCATAGCCCCATTTCTCTTTTTAGGGAGGACCCAGGGGTGTTCCTGGGGAGAAATGGAATGGTCGGGGCTTTCCATCCGCCTCTTAAAACACCTGTTTTATTTACACTGTTAACCGGGAGCGTGTACTTTTGTAACTTAAAGAGAGGCACGTGAATATCTCGACTATCTGAGTAGATATATTTTGGAGTGAGGGGTGCACTGGGGAACCCTGGAGCTTTGCGCCGGGGTCGGGAATTGGGAGGACGGGGCTCTACCCAATCCTGGCGACTTCGGAGGACGCCGCTACGAGGAGAAGGACGGGGAACGGGCCGAGTTTGCGGCCAGGATGCACCCCGCACCTGCAGCCCCTGCAGCCCCAACCCCACCCCTGTCCCTGCCCTTTTGCCCTGGAGCCCCCGCGCTCCGGGCCTCCAGGCTCCGCCCGCAGCCTCCCGTCCTCCCCGCCGCACGTGACCTCGGCCCCGCCCCCGCCAGCCCCCGCCCCGCCCCCCACCCCGCGCCCCCGGCTCCTCTGTCACTTCCTGATTCCCGCTTCCTGCTTCCCAGAGGCCGGGATCCGGAGCCGCCCGAGGCCGGTGCCGCAGCCCCCGGTGACCCCGGTGAGCACGGGGGGCCAGGGCTGGGGGCGCTGGCGGGGGCGGGGCGGCGCTGCGGGGGCGGGGCCGCGGGGGGCTGGCGGGGGGGGTCCCAGGAGCCCTTCCACTCCGCGGCGCCCCACCTTCAGTCCCCGCTCCCCTTGGCCGCCCAGCCTGCCACCTCCTGGGCCGGGGTCCCTGGAAATCGGGCTCCTAGTTCCCTTTGGACGCGGCTCCGAGGCTGCTCTGGGATGCTCTGCGGGTGGGAGCGCTGTCCCGACCCCCGCCCAGTCCTGCCAGGCCTCCTGGGCCGGCCTGGGGCTCCCTGCAGCTCCCCGCGCATTCCTGCAGGCGCTGCACATTCCCTGGGACTCAGAACTGGGGCCTAGCACGGCCTGCCTCCTCTGCCCGTCCTCCCCATCACCCAGCCTCCAAATCCTGGGCAGGAAGGAGTCTGCTCGGCACTGACCAGGAACCACAGAGGAGCTAAGCTTGCTCTGGTTTTGGCGCCTCCTTCCTCCCCCACACATACCAGAGGCAGGGAGGGGCCTGGAGTAGTGTCTGCAAAGCCCCTCAGGACTCAGCAATGTGGGCGGGGGGTCAGTGCATTTCCCCCTTCAGATCCCGCCTGGGGGGAGGCAGCCAGCGTTTGCACCTGTGACCCCTTTGTGTAACTGGGGAAGCTGAGAGCCAGGTGGGCTGTGATGACCAGGCCTCCAGTTGCATCCTCCCCACCTCCCTTCATGCAGCCCTGGGAGAGCTGGGGGCTGTTGGGATGGGCAGGGCTGACCCGGGCTTCTGCGCCCTGCAGACATGTCCTTCCGCAAAGTGGTTCGGCAGAGCAAATTCCGGCATGTGTTCGGGCAGCCGGTCAAGAATGACCAGTGCTATGAGGACATTCGAGTATCCCGTGTCACCTGGGACAGCACCTTCTGCGCAGTCAACCCCAAGTTCCTTGCAGTGATTGTGGAGGCCAGCGGTGGGGGCGCCTTCCTGGTGCTCCCCCTAAGCAAGGTGGGCCCCATCAGGGCTGGGGACTGACCAGGACCCACAGAGGAGCTAAGCTTGCTCTGGTCTTCCTCTGGTGCTGGGGCCGGTTTGAGGCAGCTGGGCCACACCTGCCAGGCCTTTCTGCTCACTTCACATCCCATATCTTGCCCAGCCCAGCTGGGTAGGTGTCATAATCCAGATTTACTGCCCAAGAGGTGTTAGCACAGACGGAGAAAGTCTTTTATTGCCGCTCAGTCAGGGTCAAAGGCAACAGGTGTTTCCTGCTCACCTGGGGATGCCCGTGAGGAAGAGGTGGGCCGGGAAGAGGCAGTGAGAGTCACATCTGGGCCACCTGTGGGCCAGGCCAAGCGCACCCTTCTCCCTCTAGGGAGGGGAAGGCTCAAGCTCTGGGAGGGATGGAGCCTGGGGTCCTTGGGTTCCCCTTGACTGCTTCCCTCGTGCCTGCAGACGGGCCGCATTGACAAGGCCTACCCGACAGTGTGTGGACACACAGGGCCTGTCCTGGACATTGACTGGTGTCCCCACAATGACGAAGTCATCGCTAGCGGCTCGGAGGACTGCACAGTCATGGTGAGGCATGGGGCTGTGGTTGGGTCTGGGTCGTGGTGGTGGCTCGAGGCTGCCAGCAGCAGGGCCAAGCAGGGGCCTCAGCCCGCGTGCCTACCCCTTCCGCAGGTATGGCAGATCCCGGAGAACGGGCTGGCCGCCCCGCTGACAGAGCCGGTGGTGGTGCTGGAGGGGCACACCAAGCGAGTGGGCATCATCACCTGGCACCCGACGGCCCGCAACGTGCTGCTCAGCGCAGGTCTATGCCGCTCCCCACCCGCCCCCTCCACGTGTAGCTCTGGAACACCCCACATCCTCTCCCGGGAACGCTGAGGCCCACGGGGTCTGGGCCCAGGAGGGTGGTCAGAGCTGGCCTGCTGGGCTGATGCCCCCTACCCGGCAGGCTGCGACAACGTGGTGCTCATCTGGAACGTGGGCACGGCGGAGGAGCTGTACCGCCTGGACAGCCTGCACCCCGACCTCATCTACAACGTCAGCTGGAACCGCAGCGGCAGCCTCTTCTGCTCCGCGTGCAAGGACAAGAGCGTGCGCATCATCGACCCCCGCCGGGGCACCCTGGTGGCGGTGCGTGGCCCTGGAGGGTGAGGATGCCAGTGGACAGGCCGAGGGGCTCTCCTGGGGCACTGTGCTGACCGCTCTGTCCCCCCACAGGAGCGGGAGAAGGCTCACGAGGGGGCCCGGCCCATGCGCGCCATCTTCCTGGCAGATGGCAAGGTGTTCACCACAGGCTTCAGTCGCATGAGCGAGCGGCAGCTGGCACTCTGGGACCCAGTGAGTGGCCGTGGCCAGCCAGAGGGGACAGGCTTGAGACTTGGGCTCCACCCTGGAGGGACCTGTGGTTCCCAGGTTCTCAGCCTGGCACCTGAGGCTCTCCGGCCCCAGAACCCCGCCAGCCTCTCCTCTCCCAGCTACTTCTGTGTCTTTGCCCACCTTGTTCTTGCCAACTGAAAGGCCCTTCTTTCCTTTGCTTGCCTGTTTGCACTCAGCTGCAGAGGCCCCCTCCTCTAGGAAGCCTGCCAGTGCTTTCTCTGAAGTGCTCTGTCCCACAGCCCTATGATTCTGTATAGTGACCTCCGGGGGTCCCTCTGAGTTGGGCTGCTGCTGCCTGGCACCCCTGGTTCCTGCATGGTGGGGACTTTCTCTGCACTTGCTCAGTGGCCTGGGAGTTGGTTAAAGACCTGGAAGAGGCTGGGAAAGTGGGGCCCTGGGAGTTGAGGGGAGCCAGCAGGCCTGGTGGGGCACACTGTGTGGGCAGAGGCTTAGAGGTGGGAGAGAACCCACCCGGCATCGTAGGGGCAGCACTGGCTGGCGTGGGAGGCTGGCTGGGGCCCAGTCCTGATGGGGGGTTGGGACGGTGACAGGAGAGGGGAGGTTCTGGCTGGCCTGACTGTCCCCCACCCCACGTGCCAGGAAAACCTCAAGGAGCCCATGGCCCTGCAGGAGCTGGACTCGAGCAACGGGGCCCTGCTGCCCTTCTATGACCCTGACACCAGCGTGGTCTACGTCTGCGGCAAGGTGAGGCTGGGCAGGGCTGGTGGGGGCGGGGAAGAGGGATGCCCGAGGGCTGACCCCTGCCCCCTCCCGCCCCGCAGGGTGATTCCAGCATCCGGTACTTTGAGATCACAAACGAGCCCCCCTACATCCACTTCCTGAACACATTTACCAGCAAAGAGCCCCAGAGGGGCATGGGCAGCATGCCCAAGAGGGGCCTGGAGGTCAGCAAGTGCGAGATCGCCCGGTAAGAAGGGCCACCAAGGCAGCCGGCTGTAGGCGGGTGGGTCAGCCTGGGGGCAGGAGCCAGGCTGTGGGCATCCAGGGTGAGAGGTCAGATCATAGGAGGCTGCACAGGAGCAGGAACTAGCCCACAGCGGGGCCCAGAGTCAGGGGTCAGTCTGTGGGAGGAGCTGAGGTGAGGCCCGGAAGTGGAGAGTGCAGGGAGCCCGGAGAGCTGGTGACGGGGCATTCCACCCATGGCTCCCCCTCCCTCCCTTTCCCAGGTTCTACAAACTGCACGAGCGCAAGTGTGAGCCCATTGTCATGACTGTGCCAAGAAAGGTGAGGCCGCCTGGTTCCCCTGCCCACCCGCTGCTCTTTTCTCGGGCAGACAGGCCACGCAGGGGGTACTGGAGTGAGGCCTGTGAATGGGCCATGCCAAGTGAGGGGGTGGTCAGTGGGCTGGACAGACGCCAGCATGGCCCTGTACCCAGCCAGGTGTGGGGCTGTGCTGGGCAGGGGGTGAGCAGGATGAGATGCAGTGTGAGCTGAGGCCCTGCCCTGGACGAGCCACAGGAGACAGACAGACACCTGCTGGCCACGGAGGTCTCCCTGTAGGAGGCAGGACGGACAGCACGGCTGGGGCGGGGCCCTCCAATGGGGGGCAGTAGGCCAAGCAAAGGGCGTGGAGGTGGGACTGGAGCATGGCTGCAGTGGAGGCTCCCATGAGGAGGGGAGCAGGCCACGTGTGGCTTGGCCCCAGATGCCCAGCCAAGAGCCTTGGACACACGTTTTTCTCCAGCCGGCGTGTACTGAGTGTGCCATTCGGCGTGTCAGGCATGACCCAGGAAGCAGAGCTGTGAACGAGGCTGACAGGGCCTGCCCCAGGGGCTCCCAGTCCATCAGGCGCAGAGGGGGCTCCCAGAATCCCACGCAGCCACTAGCTGGCCCCTGCTTAGGAAGGTTGGGGAAGGCTTCAGAGGGAGCTGTTCGCAGTGTCTGAAGAGAAGTGAAAGGACAGATTGAGCTTTAGAAAGGTCACTTGGGGCCAGGCCATGGGAAGATGGGTTGACAGGGTGCAAGCCTGGAGGCCAGGAGAGTGAAGAGGAGGTGGCCACCCAGGGTCCAGACAAGAGGACCCTGACGGTGGGCTCCCAGCTGACCTGGACCTCCCCAACCCGCTTCCCAGTCGGACCTCTTCCAGGACGACCTGTACCCCGACACAGCCGGGCCCGAGGCGGCCCTGGAGGCGGAGGAGTGGGTGAGCGGGCGGGACGCCGACCCCATCCTCATCTCCCTGCGGGAGGCCTACGTGCCCAGCAAACAGCGGGACCTGAAGGTCAGCCGGCGCAACGTGTTATCTGACAGCCGGCCCACTGTGGCTCCTGGCTCCACCCGCCCAGGGGCCTCCACATCTGCAGCCTCCACCATCGCTACCACCCCCAGCAGCAGCCTCGCAGGAGCCAGGGTATGTGCCCCGCAGTCAGGGGTGGAGTTGGGAAGCCCCACCTGTTGTCCCAGTCTGCTGTGTGTGCCTGAACCATTCTTTGTACCTCTCTGGGCCTCGGCCCTTGCCTGGTAGTAGATTTAGGGAGCCTTGCAGCTCTGTGACCCCTGACCCCCGTGATGTCCCTGCAGGATGCTGGGAAGCTGGAGGAGGTGATGCAGGAGCTGCAGACCCTGAGAACGCTGGTCAAGGAACAGGGGGAGCGCATTGGGCGCCTGGAGGAGCAGCTCGGCCGCATGGAGAACGGGGATGCATAGGACCACAGGCCCGGTGGATACCACTCCCCCTCACCTCCATCCCCCCATTCACTCAGCCTCTGCTGGCAGGTCACTCCTCGGGCTGGCCGCCCCCTGCCCCCACCGAGGGCCTCTGGGGCAGGCTCAGGGGCCAGTCCACACCCTGACCCATCCTGTGGGCCCAGGCTGGAGCTGCTGCCTGGCTTTTGTCATTGTTACTGTGGAGGAGTTTTGTACCGAGGCAAGCTTATACTCTGAGGGACCATCTCCCCCACCCCACCCAGCCCCCGGCTCCCTCCCTGGAGGAAGCCGGAGGGATGGGCTCTATATTTTCATTCCAAATAAAATTCTCTTTCTAAAAGCCAGTTTTGCCCTTCTGCTGCAAGGGTGGGGCTGGGAAAGGAAGTCTGGAAATCTGGGGGGAAATGAGCCCCGAAGGGCTCACAGAAGAAAGGTCTGGGGGCCACGAGCATCCCCATAGTCATCGGTTCCCTGAATTCTGCCAGGTAGAGAAACTGAGGCGGAAGACCTGTGGACACCTCTAGGGTGTGTCCTGCCTTGAGCTGGGTGCCCAGTCCCTCCTCTTGGAGGCCTGGTTACAGGCCTCATAGCCCCAGCCTCACCCAGTGAGACCTGTGAGCACCCGGTGTGGACCAGGGTGGGCCTGAGAGGCCCAAGGCCCCCACCAGGGTCCCGTGTCAGGAGGGCTGGGGGGGTGCTGTGGGCAGGAAGCGGAAGCGTCAAGTAACCCTTGGCTGCAGTTGAGAGCGCGAGAGCTCACTTCTCACTCAGCTCAGCCAGAGCTGGAGGTGGGCGTCCCGCGCTGAGGCCGGCAGACAAATGGTGAGGTGGAGGCCCCCTGGGTCCTTGGGGTGGGGGCGACAGGAGGTCAGGGCCGGAACGTCCGGGGAACGTCCGGGCCCCGGGAGCTAAGGAAGGATCCCCCGGGGTGGGGGGGGCAGGCAGGGACGGAAGCAACCGGTCAGGGGCAGAGGTGAGACCCAGGACGGGCATGGGGCAGAAGCTGGGCCTCTCACCCCTCCTCAAAGCTGGGCCTTCCTGGGAGTCAGGGTGTGGCCCCAGTGCCCCACTCCAGGCCCAGCCCCCCTTGAAGACCCCCAGATAGACCCTCTCACCTGCTCCTCTGGCGAGCTGGGACTCTGACACAGCCCCTACCTGCATCCCTGGGAGCTTGGGCGGACAGAGGCCAGGGTAGGGGGAGGCTTGCTTGCACCTCGGCACCTCTACCCCTCCCCCCATACCCCCCACCTGCTTGTTCCGACCGCAGGCTTCCTCTGGCAGCTGCACCCGCCTCCCCCAGCCCCCAGCAGGCCCCCAGGGACGGGGAGTTGAACGGAAACACTGCAGCTGGGGCAGTCCCATGGCTGGGAGGGAGGAAGAGGGGTCTCAGAAACCCCCATCCTGAGACCTGGCCAAGTGGAGGGTGAACAGTTGCCTGGGAGTTGGTCCCGCCATCCCAGGCCTCAGGGAGAGCAGCCCCAGCACCAGGCATGCAGGCTCCCTCCCTCCCTTCGATCCCACCCATCCCTGCCCGGTCAGCCAGGATGTACTGAGTGTATTCTGTGAGCCAGGAAGTGTTGAGGTGCCTGAGCCAGAAAGATCCCTGTCTTCCTGCAGCTTATTCTGGTGGGGGAGCTAAGACAACAAACCTAATGAGCAAGCAGAGTTATCGAGGGTGTTAGGAGTTGGGGCGTGGCGGGGGGCAGGGCGGGGAAGTACAGCAGGTAAGGGGCACTGAGAGGGCTGGGCTGGGCTGCGGGATGAACGGGGATGAACGTCAGGGGAGAAATCCAGGTCAGGTTAGGTGCACAGGTGAGCCATGTGGCTCTCGGGGGGAGAGAGCATTCGGAGCAGAGGGACAGCCAGGCCCAGACCCAGGGCAGAGGCCGGCTTACACGGTGCAGTGGGAGGGAGGAGTTCAGAGCATCTGGATCTCACAGGGCTTTATTGACCAAGTAAGGACTTGGGCTTTTCTGCTTACTGTCCCCGTTTCGCCTGAGAGGCAACCGAGGACCCCGTCACCCTGCCTCCCCCCACGGCCTGCCCCAGCCCCGGTGACGAGCCCTGCCTGTCTCCCCGCAGGACCTGTCCTGCGCCCTAGGGCTCGGGACACTGCTGGCCCTGCCAGGGGTCCTGGGCTCGGGTGGCGATGCAGAGCGGAGCGCAGGCTCCAACTCTGTCACCGTCGTCCTGCTGCTGCTGCTGCTCCTGCTGCTGGCCACTGGCCTGGCGCTGGCCTGGCGCCGCCTCAGCCGCGACTCCGGAGGCTACTACCACCCGGTCCGCCTGGGCGCCGCGCTGTGGGGCCGCACCCAACGCCTGTTCTGGGCCAGCCCGCCAGGCCGCTGGCTCCGGGCCCGCATTGAGCTGGGGTCGCCAGATGAGGACCTGGAGCGGCAGGAGGACGAACAGGACGTGGAAGACGACTACTACGACATGGAAGGTGGCCAGGAGGAGGTTGAATCCCAGGAAGAGGGGCAGCCAGGTGGAGAGGAGCCCAGCCCACAGCAGGTCCCAGGGCCGGCGGAGGAAGCACGTGACGGTGACGCTGGTGATGACAGTGACGCCGGTGATGCCGAAGGGGGCCTGGGTCTCAGCTCCCAGGGGCCAGCAGGCTCAGGGGGCAGTGCCGAGGCCTTGCTGAGCGACCTGCACGCCTTTGCTGGCAGCGCGGCCTGGGATGACAGCGCCAGGGCAGCTGGGGGCCAGGACCTCCATGTCACTGCACTGTAGGGGCCAGCCCTGGGGTCGCATCCCTGTCACTGTGCATCTGCTTCCCAGGCTGCCGTGGCTGGACAAAGCCTGCCCTGGACCCATCATCACCCACACCCCCACGTGGAAAGCCTCAGACTGTCACTCCCCCAACTAGTTCTGTCCCCAAGTCTGTGCATCCCTGCGCCCTCCAGAAGGCCACCCAGCCCCAGGGCCATTGGGCAGCCATCTGAAATAAAACCCCTCCAGCCCTGCGGCTCTGTGGTCCTGTAGTGAACCCTCCCATCCCCAAGGAGGGGCTCCTCCTGGCACGACCCCCCCCATTCCTGCCTCCAGAGGTCCAAAGGAAGAGCCAGGTCAGTGCCATGATTCAATCCTTTATTTCTCCAAGGGCACAGCTCGACTGCGGGAGGCCAGGTGGGTGAGGCCCCTCCACCAGCAGCCGTAGCCTGCACCCTTCATATTCATGATTCCGGGGTACGGCCACACCCAACAGAGACACGCACTCACACACACTCACTCCCGTGCCCCTAGGGACACCCCCAGGTCTCTGGAACGGGCCCAGGGTCCCGCTGCCCTCACAGCCTATGGGGAGGGGCCTCAGCAGCTGCCCTCATCCCCACCCATCCCCCTAGCGCCCAGGGCGCCCACGGCCTCTCTTGGACTTCTTGGTCCCTGAAGGGGGTCGGATGGGGAGGGGGGCAGTGCTCGAGGGTGGCGGTGGCGGTGGTGGCGGCAAGAGAGGAGGTAGAGGGGGCTCCATGGGCTCTGGTGTGCTGGGGCTGGGCCGGAATCCCTCAAAGGGCGAGAACTTCAGGGGGCTGCAGGGGAAACCAAGCGGAGTCAGCACCTACTGGCCCTGGGGCAGGAGGGCCGCCTTCCTCACGTGCCTAGGTGCCCAGGCTGTGAGGTCGAGTGCCCATCCAGGCAGCCCCTGCTGGGGTCCCGTGGTAGATGGGGAAATGGAGGTTAACACTGGTTAAGAGACTTGGCCAAGGCAGCCCCGGGGTTGACGGCAGAATCGAAGCTAGGACCACTGGAGCCCCCTGCCCCCAGCTCTAGGCTCCCCTCTGCCCTGCGGTACCTGATGGGGGTCCGGGGGCTGCTGTTGAGGCGTCTGGGGGAGCGCAGCTTAGGCTGGAAGGAGAAGCCCTCCTTGATGCTGTCCAGGACGGAGGGCGCCACATACGTGAAGCCCTGAGGGGCAGAGGCAGGGCCAGGCGACGCTCAGTGTCCACCACTCTTTAGCCACCATCCCCGCCTCTGTCCCCATAACTCTCAGGCCACCTCACCAGAAAGGCCTGGTTGGCGCTCTCACTGAGGGCCGTGTCGTCTGGACTGTCCACTGGCGTCTGCCGCGTGAAGTGGGTATCAAACTGGCTCACGTCCTCCTCTGACTGCTGTGGGCAGCCCCGAGAGGGGAGGGGTTAGGGGCGTCCAAGCAGGAGTCCTCCACCCGCCATGGGGCCCATGGGACCTCCACTCACCAGACAGGGCCTGAAAGGGGGGTCCACGCGGCGGGCCAGGAGGTCGTCCCAATTAATGTGCCGGAAGAAGGGGTGCCTCTGTGGGTAGGGTGCCCCCAAATGTGCCAACACTTCACCCTCCTTGGCTCCCTCAGTGGCTCCCTCAGTAACTCCCTCTGTCCTAAGGCCCTGCCCCCTCATGGTGGTCCCAGACCCACCTGCACATCGGCAGCGTCTCCTGGGCCACCCCCTATCCGCTGGCTGGGATTCCGCTTCAGAAACTGCAGGACAAGGGCAGACGGTGAGGGTCTGGGGAGAGGTCCTGCTCGTGTGTCCCCCTGTTCCCAGGGGCTGCTTGGGTGGGGAGAGGTGAGATGGGGTGTGGGGGAGAAGGCCTCTGGAGCGTGGTCTCCACCTACCGACACCCTCAGGACTTCCAAGGTTTGGTCCAGTGGCCCCTTCTTCATGATGCCTGGCTGCTGGCATCATCCCGGGGCACTTTAGTAGGGATCCATCTCCAAATCTGGGTCCAGGGGCACCTACCCCCCCATGTTTACCCCTAATGATTGCCTCTTCACTGGGAGAGTGGCGAGCTCATCCTGAACGTTTTGCTGATCAGGACTTGGACTAGGGACCTGTCCAGGGCCAGGAGCTGGTCTGCGTCAGAGTTAAGGCCCAAGCTCAGTGTCTTGGACCCCAAAGCCAGGGTTCCTGCATCCCAAAGGCCCAGCGTACAGGCAGGGATGGCTCCGGCTCCCCATGGCCCAGGGAGATTCAGGAACCCGTGCAGGACCTGGGAGAAGCAATGGGGGGCCAGACTAGGGGCAGGAGGGAGAGGGAGCCCACCTTTTTGACAAGGTCCCGGGCATCCGGGGTGAGGTAGGGGGGCAGTGCCAGCTTCCCTTTGATGATCTTGTCCATGGTTTTCTTCCGGTTCTCTGCAGTGAAGGGTGGCTGGAGAAGGCAGAGGGTGAGAGGAGACTTGTGGACCTCCCACCGGGCCCAGCCCCTGCCCCAGGAGGGGGCCCTCCTCCCACGCCCACTCCCGTCCTCCCAAGGAGGCTGGACTTGCCGATCCAGTGAGCATGTCGTACATCAGGGCCCCCAGGCTCCACCAGTCCACCGCCCGGTTGTGGCCACTGCGCACCAGAATCTCAGGGGCCCTGGGGGCCAGGTGGAACCGTCAGTCCAGCCAGGCCCTTCCTGGCTGTGCTTCTGACCCCTGGGCCCAGCCAGCTGCCACTTACATGTACTCAATGGTGCCACAGAAGGTGTGGGTGACGGCGCCCTCATGGATCGACTCCTTGCAGAGTCCGAAATCCGTGAGTTTGATGTGGCCTGAGGAAGAATGTTGGAGGGGGGTGCTCAGGGCCCCAGCCCCCGCCACGGGGCTCCCCAGCCCTCCCTGCAGACTCCGACCCACATGTGGGGTGTACGCGCACCCTGGCTATTGAGCATGATGTTCTCCGGTTTGAGGTCCCGGTAGATGATGCCTTGGGCATGGAGATGGCCCAGGGCCAGCGTGATCTCAGCCAGGTAGAAACTGCAGGGACATGACAGGGTGATGGTAAAGACGGGGGAGCCAGGCCCAGGGGAGGAGACCCCGGGAGCCCCTCAGGAGAGAAACGAAGGAACACCTACCAGGCCGTGTCTTCCAGGAAGATGCCCTCCCGCTCCAGATGTGTGAAGAGCTCGCCGCCTGCGACACAAACACGTCAGCAGCTGTGTGCCGGGACCAAGCTCCTTTGCTCTCTGAGTCTTGGTTTCTTCTCGGGGAGAGTGGGGCTCAACATTCCCGCCCTACCTGCCTCACAGAGCTGCCGTGGGGATTCAATTCAATCAGCAAACATCTACCGACGCCTACTCGGTGCCTGGCCCTGTGCTGGGCGAAGCTGGGGACACAGAGATGAAGAGACCCAGCCATCGCCCTCGGGACGCTCAGTCTAGTGGGGAGACAGACATGCACACAGCTGCTCTAATACGCCAGACGGAGGCAACGGCTCCGAGAGCTTAACCCAAAACATCTCACAGAGGAGATGGAGGGGGACAAAATTAATCCCGATGTGAGGAGAGAGAAAGTCCGTGGTAGACTTAAAGGGGATGCTGAGATGGCACACAGGGAATGAAGGTCACAGGGCTCGTCAGGTACAGATGGGATAGTTGGGAAAGGCAGGCCCGGACCGCTTTGTGGTGAACCGGGGACACCAGGCCAAGGGGGCCAGGCTTTCTCTGGGCAGTTACAGGGAGCCAGGGAATTCTGAGCAGGAGTGCTGGGGACAATCCGTGCTCTGAAGCGATGACCCTGGGAGTTAGTGGAGGAGACACTAGGAAGAGGGTGAGCTGGAGGCCTCAAGTCCAGGTAAGAAACAACTGTGCCTCCCCACCCCCCCACCCCCGCAAGAGGAGAGGATGGAGGACACTGTAGAGAATGAACCAACTGGATTTGGGACCTGAGTGGATGCAGGCACATGGCAGAGCGGAACAGGACATGAAGGAGTAGTGGAAATGGACGAAACAACCCTCTGGACTTCTATACAAACTCCCACCACTCCCATCCACCCCCAACACAGGTGAGGGACACAATAGGCGCTGGACAGATGTTTGCTGAATGAATGAATGAAGGAAGGGACGGACAGATGGTTGGATGGATGCATGTGGGGGCCCCCTAGCCATTCTATACACCACGTCTCTCCAAGCTTCCCCCAGACCCCCAGGGCTTCCTACGCTGGTTCCCTGACCCTGCCCACGCCCCTGCTGGGCCCGCACTCATACCACTGAGGCACTCGAGTATGAGGTAGAGTTTGCCACCAGTCTGGAAGGCATAGGCCAATTCCACAATGAAGGGGTGCTTCACTGACTCTAGAATGTTCCGCTCAGCCCGCGTGTGTGCCGTGTCCTTGGCGTTGCGCACAATTTTGGCCTGGAGAGACAGGGATCGGTTAGAAGTTGGGTACCCAGGGCTCCTTCAGTCCCTCCAGCCATTACTCTTCTGCAACCCTCTATCACTGCATGTTTCCCCATAACTCTGCTGCGATCAACAATCCTCCTGGTTTATCCTCCAGCATAGTGTTTTCAACCTTAGCACTATGACATTTCAGGCAGATAATTCTTTGTTGTGGGGGCTGTCCTGTGCACTGTAGGATATTTAGCAGCATCCCTGGCCTCTACCCACTGGATGCCAGTAGCATCCCCTTTCTAGTTGTGACTCAGAAATGTCTGCAGACATTGTCGAATGTCCCTTGGCCAAACTGCCCATGGTTGAAAATTACTGCAAAACAGTATAATCACAGTTGACAATAAACCAGCAAATGCAAAGACAGGGACGGTGTCCTCCATCAACGTTCACTGCTGTCTTCCCAAAGCTGGGTGTAGTGCATTGGGAATGGCAGCCACTCAGTAAGGATCTGTCGGCTGAAGAAATGACTCACCTTCCGCAGGACTTTCATGGCATATATTTTGCCCAAGTTGGTGCCCTGCACCTTTCGCACCTGGAACACCTGTGGGGCAGGGGAGACAGGATCAACTTCCCTCTCTACATTCTATCCTCAAAAAACTCCACCCTGAAGCTTTGGCATTGGGACCAAGAGGCCCAGGTCCACCCAAGGGTGAGGCAGTAAAGATCTCAGGTCTGAATCTGAGAGAGTTTGCCCTTCCCTCCTTTATGTTTTTGTGTCTGAGCTCTATCAGAGGCTAAGGTGATTTACAATCAAATTTGTTTTGAGAACCCTTTGCAGCAGGAAGACTGAGGCTGTCAGGCCAGTGAGGAAGGAGGGAGGGCCGGTACCTTGCCATAGCCCCCCTTGCCCAGCACACGCAGCAGCTCAAAGCAGTGGGGCCCGATGCGCTCGGGGCCCAGGTTCACACTGGTCTCAGTTAGCTCCACCTCCTCATAATGTCCTACGGGCCTATGGATACAAGAAGTTAATGGGGGCAAGGCCCGGGTCCCCTTCCCCAGCCCATCCCCTCCTCTCCCAACACGACCCTCACTCACTCCAGGCCAGCCGCCCTCGACTCGGCAAGGGGACACACGTCCTGTGAGAAACCGAGGGGTAAGAGCCAAGAGAGGTGCCAGGATCCCTCCCCCCGAAAACTGGCCCAGGAGAAGAGAGAGTCAGGAATGGCAGCTGGCAGGTGATGGGCGGGGACTGGGGAGGAGAGGCCGAGAGAATCAGGGGAAGACCTGGGGTCCTGGCAGACAGGTCGGGGCTTAATAGGGGCCGGGATCTGAGAAAGATCGGGGTCCGCAGGAGCGGAGCGGACTCTGGGTTGGGGGAGCGGGGCGATCCCACCGCCTGGGCGATGAGATCGGCCCCGGGATCGAGCCGCGCCCGGGCAGACCACTCACCGCGGGGCTCAACTCTGGCTCGCCCTCGCCCTCGCTGCCTTCCTCCGTCTCCAGGTCCAGGTCAAACACCGCCGCCATGGCGGCGCCGGCCCCGCGGGCCCCTCGGCCCGCACCTGGCCGCGCTCTGACTGACAGCCCCGGGCCCGACCCTTTACGTTATCATTCCGCGACGGCGGCCGCGCGCGCCGATGACGCAAAAGGCTTGCCCTCCCTCGAGTAGGCTGCTTAGCCTGGCGGGGAGAAAAGATGGCGTCCGTCGCAAGGCCTCTCGGGAATTGTAGTTCCAGAGTGCCGGGGCGCTAAAACCTCCCCAACCCTCTTCTGCAGGATCCTCAGTCTTCCCCGCACAGCTCCCCAGGGGCGGCACCGGACAGGGGTTGGCCTGGAAGGCGCCTATCTTGGCTCCGGGGAGAGTTTCAGTTTGGATGGGGCAGAGTCGGAAGCGCATGCAGATGTGAGTGTAAATGCAATTCCCAGTCCTGGTCTAGCTGTGTGCTGCCAGGCTGGCTGGGTGGCGAGAGGCAGGTCGTCTCCTCTCTGTTCGCTCCTGAAAGGGAGGCGGCTGCTTCAAGGTCTCCCTAACGTGCCCCCAGGCTGCAGGACCCTGCAGGTCAGAGCATTTAGTGGGTGACTGCCTTGTGCCTAGCTTACTGCCGGGCTTTGTTGCCAGGTTCCTCCAGAAAGGGTTTGGATCTCACTGATCCATCTGTAAATATGGGCTTGTGCTGGAGTTTGCTCCGTTGCCAATTTGAGCACATTTAGTAATTCGGCTATCTGGTACAGGACAGGCGCTTAATAAAACTTCGTTGAAAGAATGAATGAATGAGCACACCAAACCTGGTGTGTGACTTTAGATTTGGGCGTGGATTCTTGTTGGACGGGGCTCCGTGGTGGTGAATTTGGACCACACCAGGCTTTGGATGAGTCTTGATTGCCGCAGGCTGTCTGGATGTGATTCCAGTTGGACAGGGGAGGCTAGATATGAACTCAGATGGACAGAACTCAGGGGTCTCCAGGCTGGAGGAGGGTTATCCAGTTGGATGTTGCCCTCTGATTGTAATCGCACCCACAGGAGACCCTCAGGTTTGGGTCCTGGTGTGGGTGCCCCTGGCCGGCCCCTGCCGAAGGTCAACCTCAACGCCTGGCCACTGTGGCAGTTTATCTTTAGCTCCTGATGCCACAGGGATGCCCTAGCCACCCCTCCCTCCTGCCTTCCCCACCTCCCACCTAGATGAGCCTGAGAAGTGTGGTCCAAGTCACAAGAACCTATCCCAGACTCGGGACATTTCACTAGTCCATAAGCCTTTATTGGAGAGAGATGCTTGTGGAGCCGTCCATGGCTCCTGTGCTGCACAGACACAGTTCTTAAAGCAGCCTCCCCTGAATTAGGAAGGGAGTGTAGACTCTCCTCTGCCGATGCTAGTTAGGTGTGCCAGAGGCCAAGGCACAGAAGCTTGGAGGAGAAGATGCATGATGCATGGGAGGGGGGTGTTCACGCGCCTCAGGGCCACACAGGAATGAGGGCAGGGAGGTGAGCGGGGCCTAGAAGCTGAGTGGGCATGTAAGACTCAGTAAAAGCAGAAACCTGGACCTTGCAGCTTGTCCCTTGACCCTCCATCCGCTGTGGTACAACCTCGAGGCAATGGTTGTTCTGCTTTGAGCCCGCTTCCTCATCTGTAGGATGGCATGATAGTGTCTGCCTGGAGGGGAGATGATTACTGCTGACCCCAGGTCACCTGCTTCTACTGCTCAGGCCAAATGAGGCAGGTGGGGCACTGCCAGAAGTTGTCAGCAGGCTCTAGAAGTATCCTGGAATTTGTTAAATGAGGGAATGAGTAAGAGGACAGGGGGCTTAGTCTCAGGTTTTCCTGGGATCTGTCCAAGGCCAGGGGCCAGCCGGGTTCTCTCCTCCCTGAGACAGCAGGAAGAGAGAGACCTAGAGGGATGGGGAGTATGGGCTGGGTTTGGGCCCACTCCACCTCCCTGGGTACAGGTGTGTGTGTGTGTGTGCAGCTGTTGTCACTTCTCCACAGCTAGAGTCCTGGGGCAGCTGTGGGCTGGGGGCCTTTGGGAGGGCAAGAGGGCCCAGCGACCCCCCAGATACTTTCTTTTGCGGCCTTGAAGCCCAGGAGGCCTTGGTGTCAAAACCGCCCTGGCCCTCTGGAACAGACCTGAGGCCTTGGAGTGGGCCAGGGCTCTGGAAGAGAGGCAGGGAGAGCACTGTGGAGCAGAGGGCAGCACAGTGCCCCACCAGCACTTCGCCCCTGCCCCCTGGCCCCAGTGCTATTTGAAGTGGGACAGGAAGTGGGCGACAGGATAGTGGGGCCCGTCGATGCCCAGGCCCTGGCAGAGGCCCAGCAGGCGGACGCGGGCCTCGGCCGGGGTGGGCCCAGCACAGGCCACACTGCAGTAGGGCTCTTCGTACTCCCCGGGTACCAGGGCCTCCTCCAGCTGATTGAAGCGCAGCAAGCCCCGCTCATGAAGAGCCTGTAGGGTCTCTCGGCTTGCAGTGGAACTCAGCGCCTGCAGGTGCTGGGACACCAGGCACATGACACCCACCAGGTGGCCACGGGCGCGTGGGTGGGTGGGCAAGGCGGGCCGAAGGCCACAGGCCACCATAGCAGCAGCCAGGAGCAGGTCCACACCATAGAGCTCCAGGATCCAGTCTCGCAGGTAGAAGCCGCCCATGCGGGGGTTGATCTCGATGAGCCGCGGCCCAGCCCTGGTCATCTTGAGCTCCACGTTGAAGACCCCATCCAGCAGCCCACAGCCCAGGCAACAGCGGAAGGCTGCCTGCACCAGCTGCACCTCCTGCTCCGGTGCCAGCCCAGTGGGCATGCAGGCTGCCGTCTCAGTGAAGCCAGGCAGCCTCGTGGGGCCATTGTCAGAGACAAAGGCACCCAGCAGTCGCCCACCAAACAACACCAGGTCCACATCGTGCTCGGTGCCCTCGACGAACTCCATCAGCAGCATGGCATTGCCCCAGCCCAGCCCAATGCCAGGGTGGTCGGCCTCGCCCTGCAAGTCACGGGCGATCCGGGAAAAGTGCTCGTGGCACTGCGGGGCATCCTCCACCAGCCGCACGCCCACTGCGCCTGCCCCAAACTCCAGCTTCATGACACCCGGCAGGGGCACCTGGCGGACGGCCCTCTCCACATCGGCCTCACTCTCCAGGGGGCAGCAGGGCACAGCATGGAGGGAGGGTGCAGGCCAGGGCGGGCCGTGGCGGCGCAACAGGTGCAGCTGGGTGCGGCTCTTCTGCTTGGCCAGGCGCATGGTGGCCGGGGGGTTGCAAGGCAGACCCAGCTCCTGGCAGAGCAAGGCTGTGAGCACCAGGCAATCGTCCCAATAGGAGAAGCAGCCATCTAGCTGCAGGCCGCGTGCCCGCACCAGCTCCGCCAGCAACCGTGCATTCTCCTCGTCCCTCTGGTGCTCTGTCACATCAAAGTGGATGAAGGTCTGCACCAGCTGGGACGCAAAGTGGTTGGGGTCTGACTCCACCAGGTGCAGCTGCAGAGACCACAGGAGGGCAACACACCCAGATCAGCCCACACTGGGCACTGGGGAGAGAGCCGGGGTCTAGAATGTGGTCCTGGCCCTCAGGAGAGATGGGCTCACCAACATTAAGGTACTCAAAAAATATTTGTTGATGGTTGAATAAATGGAAGGTGCAGAGGTGAAACACCTAACCCAGTCTGGAGGGGAGGGAAGGCATCCTAGGGGAGGCAGTGCTTAAGGTGGGAGCTGAATAAGAGTCAGCCAAAGGAAAGATGGCTGCAGGAGGGAGAAGGCAGAGGGGAGGGGTAAGGAGGGTGGAGGGCAGAGGGCAAGGGAGAGGAGGGCAGGTGGGCTCATTCCCACAGGCAGCCTCGCTCTGGCCAGGGCTTGTAGGGAAACTGCCAGGGTTGGGGCTCAGGACAGGTGGTCTGGTGTCTTTGGGTGTCACGCTCTTGGTCATTGTTCACCCGATGTGTTCGGACACTGGGAGGTGCCCACAGAGGAATCCCGTGGGGCCCCACGCCCCCAAAGCTCACTGCCCAGAGCGGGAACACAGGCACGAAGCAGCTGGTACCCAAGGCAGAGGCAGCCCCTGAAGAGGGAGGGGAGAGTGGCTGTCTGCACTGAGGCAGTTGGCAGCCTAAGGAGTGGAGAGACATTCCAAGTGGAGAACACAATGTACCAGGCAGGGAGTGAAGAGGCTTAGGAATGGCTAGAGGAGAAGTACCCAAGGGGCTGCTGTACTGTGGGAGAGGGGAGAGGAGGCCACTGTGGTAGATTGGAGCCAGGAAGAGCCTAGACATTCGGCCTCGGTTTTCTTATCTGTTCAATGGGGATAATGTCTACTCAGCCTGCATGGCTCCAGATTCTGTAATGTGAGGCCACTACTGTGAACTTGATTCGAGATCTGTAAACTGCTCCCCAGCACCCTCCTCTTGCCCTCAGGAATTCAACCTCCAAGGGCCTGCCCTCTGCAGGATAGGGCCGGGCTCTTTAGCCGGCATTCAAGGCCCTCGTTCTGGCACTAACCCTGAACGCCACCCCCGCCCCTCCAGCCCATCAACCCTGGGCTCCTCTTTTCCTGGAGGGTTCTGTGCCCTCCCTGAGGTGCCTCTTACACCTGGCGAGGACAGAATACGGCTAGGGGCAAAACGGAGTTTAGACTCCTAACCTGGGCCGGGCGGTGGGCCCGCCTGTACAGCTGGGCTCCGCGCCCCCAGCGAGAGCGCCCCGCGCAGGCCCCGCCCCAGAGGTGCTGGCCCCGCCCCAAAGCCCGCACCAGCCCTCGCCCGGGCCCCGCCCCCACCACTCAGGCCGGGACTTGGCGCCAGGCCCCGCCCCTCTCCCCGCCCACCTTGAGCCCGTAGTCGCGCGCCGCCTCCCACACGAACTTCTTGCTGACGCCGCCCGCGCCGATCAGCAGCAGCTGCTTTCCCTCCATGAGGCAGCGCGCCGAACGCCGCAGCATGGTCTCCACGAGCGGCGCGGCCGCCGCCGCCTCGGCCGCCGGCCCCCGGCGCGGCGCGGCCCACAGTCCTTCGAGCGCGCCGCACGCCTCCAGACACAAGCAGCCGTTCAGCTCCAGGGCCACGGGGGTCAGCGCGCCACTGGCCACCGTCAGCGCGAAGTCCACGCCTGGGCCGGGCCGGGGGCGCGGGCTCAGCGCGGGCCGCCCTCGGGCTCCGCCTCCCCCGCCAGCCCCGGCCCCCAGCCCGGGCCGCACGCACTCACCGAGGAAGTCAGTGCGGACCCGGCGCCCGCCGCGCTGCTCGGCGCTCAGGTCGGTCTCCAGGGCCAGCACGGCGGCCAGCGCGGCCTCGGCCGCCGCCTTGACGCGCCGCCGCACGACCGCCACCTGCGCCGCCTCGCCCAGGCCGCACTGGGCCAGCGCCACCTCCAGCGTCAGCGGCAAGGAGCTCTGGTGCCGCAGAGGCCGGTCCCCACGGCCCACGCCGCACACCACCTGGGCAGGGGGCGGCTCAGGGGGCTGGCCCAGGAGGAGTCCTCCCAGGACTACGCCCCCCTTCGCCCCATGCACACAGCCCCCTGTGCCAAGATCCAGGCTGGACCCCTTACTGGACATTCAAGAAGCCCCGCCCTCCAATGTGACTTAAACTCCACGAACCACCCTCCCCTGCCACTGCCCATCTGGTCCCTAGACCCCTGGGTCTACCCAGGCTTCCAGGCCCAGCTGGGGTATCTGCTCCCGGAGGGCTCCAAGCATGCTTGCTCCTGGCTCCTGGAGCCCAGGAGGCCTGTGCCACCCTGGTGTGCCCCAGCCCTAGAGCTCCCTGAGGGCAGGGTTGAGTCTCCCTTTCAGCTTGGCCCAGAGCTGTGTACCCAGGATGGTCCCCAAGCCTCCCTGAGCTCCCCAGCTTGGAGGCCCCTCCTAAAGGGATCCAGGCACTGGAGGTTTATCAGGGACCCTGGGTCAGTCTCTTCTATAGGCAAGAGCGCCCTGGGAAGAGGATTCAGCCCTGGGCCCTGGTACCCAGCATGGGGTACCAGGCAAGGCTTCTGATGTGGGAGGGGTGCAGGAAGGGTTGGAGGGGAGGGAAAAAGTGTCAGACCCAAGAGTCCTCCCAGAGGCAACCAAGATCCCCTCAAAGATTTTGTCCTCTCTCTCCCTAGGGGCCCACATCAGCTCAGTGGGGCTGGGCTGGGGTGTGGCAACAATCACCTTGCTCAGCAGGGGCCTGTCGCCCTGTGTCCGACACACCACAGCACACATACGCACAGCCAGCTCAGGGCCGGGTGGGGGACTACCTGGGGGAAGACAGTGAGGCCTGAGCCTAGCACAGAGCAGCCAGGAGGCTGAGCCGAGCTCCCATCCCTGGCTGGTCCAGGTGGCTCTCACCTGGGAAGGGCAGCCGGGCAGGTGGGCACACAGCCTCCACCAGGACACTCTCCTCCTCCTCCAGTTTCTCCAGCAACGCCAGCACCGTGTCCACTACTGTACCTAGCTCTGCTCGTGGGTACAAACGCAATGCCTGCCGCCCCCGCCAGCGCCAGCCGCTGAGCTTCACGGCCACCTGCAACGGGGAGCGGAAGAGGCCTCCTCACCACCCCATGCACCTGCAGGCTGGGATGCTCATACCATAGGGGCCAACAAGTAAACTGAGGTAAGACGGCCCGGGACTGCCACAGGGCTCAAAGTGGGGGACAACTTTCCAGCAGGACTTGGTAGCCATCCTTGGGTCCCATCCTACTGGCATCTGCACAGCCGGCGGGAGCAGGAGCCTGTTACCTGCAGAGCATCACCCAGGGCCTCGGAGAGCAGAAAGGCCCCTACTTCCTCCTTCACCAGCATCTCCTGGCCCTCTTTGCCACTCAGCTCCACCAGCCGTAGTCCTGGGCTGGCATCCCCTCCCCGTAGCAGTACCGGTGGCTTGTAGGTGAAAGCCAGGGTAGCTGGCACGACCACACCACCCTGCTGAGCCAGCAATCGCCTCGTCAGCAGCCGGTCCTCCAGCAGCCGGGCCAGCTCAGCAGAGGCTCCCGTGGGGCAGGTCAGGTCGCGAGCAAGCTCTGCTGCCTCTCGATCCCGGCAGGACCCCAGCCCCAGGCCCGCCAGGAAGTAGGTGGCACGGCGTGGGGGGACAAAGTCATCCAGGAATGTCAGGCCCCCCGGGTGGAAGCTCACGGCCTTGGACACCAGCAGGGCCGCCTCGCCTGGCTGCTCTGGTGCTGGCACCTTCGTCAGCCAAGCAGGGGACAGGCAAAGGAGCATGTTTCCTGTGGGCAGAGAGAGGAGGGTTGCTGGCCAGGGAAGGCTTAATGCCCCCATGCCCTCCAACTCCAGCCTGGGCCCCTGGGTAGCGGGGGGCAGCTGCTCCCAGAACCCACCCCCACTCAGAGCATGGCAGCTGGTCCAGTGGAATGCTGGCAGTTGCCAGAGTCGGCGGGTATTTTGGGATGTGGCCGGGCCAGGGCAGGACTGCCCTTTCTGTAGGGGGGGGTGGGGAACTTGGGCACACACTCACCCGGGCTCTGGACCCCACCCTCCAACAGCACGGACAGGAAGGTGCTGGGGGATCCTAGAATGCACAAGGTCACCTCGGCCCCAGGGCAGCCTCGGGGGAAGAGAACATTGCCAAGCTCACCAGGGGCTCCTCTGGCTGGCTCTCTGTCCACCTTTCCCCACCCCCACAGCCCTGCCCTCACCCTTGGGCCCCCAGGTCATTCCCAGTATGTTCCCTAACAGGACAGAGAGGAAGCTGGGGAGGGAAAGGGAAGCTGCCTGCCCATCTCTGCCCCAGGAGGCTGGCTCCCTTCTCTCTGAAGCTGGTCCAGAAGGCACTGGAGGCAGGGTGACTGGAGACCTGGGTTCTAGCCGGAGCTCTGCCACTTTCCATGTGACCCTTGGCCCCTGTGCAGTGGTGGTGGGGGGAGTCTCTGTGCCTTGGTTTCCCCGTCTGTACAATGGGGCCCAGTCTGTGATTTTTAGGTATTCTAGCTGTGAAACCTCTGTCCACATGAAATCTTGTGTGGCCCCCTGATATATAAGACAGGTAAAGCGGGGGAGGAGGCTTGGGTCCCAACTGCTAGCTGTCTCCACGGCAGCTCCCAAGACACTTCTAAAGAAGCTTTGGCTCCAAGAACATGGATTGCAAATCCCAGGGCTGGATCTTCTGGGGCTGGGAGGGAAGTCTCCATTTCTACTGGTGCCAGATGCCCTTGGGAACAATGTTTGCCTGCCTGAGGTTCACTAGCCTTGCCTCCCTGGCTTCAGACCGAGCCAGAGCCTGGGGGAAGGGGCCGATCTTGATAGGGATGGGAAGCAGGCTGGGCTGAGCGTTCCTTCCTCCCCCCAGGGGTGCCCCCCTCCGTGGAGCCCTCAGGCACCTGTGCGGGGCACCTGGCTGCGGTCCTGGGTCTCCGGTAGGCCAGCTTGCTGCAGACAGCTCTGCAGGAGGCTGTAGTAGTAGACAGTCCAGGCCTGGGCCTCCGCCACCTCGGGGGACCCCTTGCAGTCCAGGCCCACGTCATGGCGCCAGGAGCCAGGGAAGCAGCCTGGGGGCGGCAGGCCAGAGCCCCCTCCCCATGGGCCCTCCTCTTCCTCCAGGTCCTTGGAGCCCAGGGGGCAGTCCCACTCGGGACCCAGTGGATCCAGGGAGAGCTGAGGGGGGCAGAAGTGGTGGGTCTTGGGCAGGGTGGGCAAGGAGCACGTTAAGTCACCCAAGGGTGTAAGCCCCCCACTCTCCTAACCTTGGGTTATGTTCAGGGCAGATACTGTCCCAGGAACCAGGAGAGGATGGGGTTGGGTCGTGGGGTGAAGGCCTGTTACCAAGAACTTGTAGGTGGGAGTGCTTTGTAAACTGTGTGCAGTGCCCCAGGGGGTGGGGGCAGAAGGCAACGTGCTGCTGGCTGGACCACTGCCCCCCATCCCATGCCAGGGTCTGCCCGAGCTTGGTTCACAGGGGCAGAGGTTTTTATGAGTTTTGTTCACGGAGGCAGCCCCGGAACCTGAAACAGTGCATGCACACCGTAGCTGGTCAATCAGTCAATGTCTGTGGACTGAAGAATAAATGAACCAAGCAATCATTCTCAGGCCGCCCATTTCTCTCTGGCCTCGGTGACCCATCTGCCATCATGGAGTTCTGCTGAGACCTGATGCGTCTGTTCCGCTGTCACCTCCAAGTAGGCCCTGAGGACCTACTGTGCACCCAGCCCTGTGCCAAGCACTGGTAGGCAAAAAGCTGGAGCCCTTCTTTTCAGATGTTCTGAGTCAGGGAAATGCTTTCTTGGGATGAAATCTTACACCGCTGCCCCTCTCTGAGACTGGCTTGCTCCCATGTGGGGCTGCTCAGAGGCTCAGTGTGAACACACATGGGGACACAGGTGGGCCTGTCCTCCAGGGCACAGGCTGGGCCACCTTGGGCAAGTCATGGGACACCTGCCCTGTCCCACCCCAGGGTGCTGATGAGGCTTGGACCAAGAGAATCACCTTGGTCATCGGGAGACCGTGGGCTGTGGCCAGGAGGGCAGTGGTCTGGGCCTCAGACCTGGGCTCGAATCCCGGCTCACCAGTGCCAAACTCTGAGCTTCGGTGCCCTCTCTTAGAAGGTGAGTTCCCTGAGAGCCCAGGCTGTGGGTTCACTGCTGTGTCCCCAATCCCAGAATAGTGCCGTGCGCACAGTAGCTGCTCAGTAAATGTTGCAGAAGGAATGAATGCCAAAGGGTCCAACAGCGCCCACCTCCCAGGGCTGAAGGGGGAGAGATGGAGTGCGTGGCACACAATAGCTGCCTGTCCCATGGCACAAAGTGGGGAGTCGGGTGTGCGTGTTATGGGTCTGAGCTTCTGCACACAGCAGCCCCCCAGGGTTCCGCTTCTGGGTGCTGAGCCTGCCCCTGGGCCCTCCCTCGGACCAGGGGCTTGGGCCTTTTGGGGGAGGGACCAGAGGAGACTCACCATCTTACAGGTGAAGAGGCTGAGACACTGATGGCAGAGACAGAGGGAGAGAGACAAAGGAGGGAGTCAGGGCAGCCGGGGCTCTACCCCACCGCCCAGCCCCTAAGACTTTGGAGGCCAAGAGGTGGCCGCCTTGGTGCCTCTGTCCTGTCCCTGCCAGGAGGTGTCCAAGGCTGCCCCACCCCCACCCCGAGGAGCGGGAGGAATTTCTGCATCCCGGACCCCAAGGGTCTTGCACCCCGAGGTCACAAACCCCGGGGTGCGCCGGGCAGCGCCGGGGGTCCTGGCACTCAGCCCTTCCAGCGGGGGGCGCGCCGGGTCCCCGCCCGCATGTGGCAGGGAGCGGGTACTGTCGCGGGTCCCGCTGGGGGGCGCGGGCGCTCAAGGTCCCCGTCCCCGCGGCCCCTGCCCCCGCAGCCCCCCTCCCTGGCTCCCCCCGGGGCGAGGGCAGGAGCCGGGGTACCTGGCGGGCGGCAGCGGCTCGGCGGGGCGCGGCGGGCGGCGGGCGGCGAGAGGGTTCGGACAGGGCGGCGGCGGCACAGCGCGGGGCTGAGGCGGCGCCACTTTATATAGAAGCGGCCGGGGCATGCCCAGTGCCGGGCGGGGGCGGCGCGGGGCCGCGGTGGGGGGGTGGGGGGTGGGACGGGACCAGGCTCCTTGTGCCAGGGGACTGCCCCGCCCCTCCCGCCAAAACATCCGCACCCCATCCAGGGATCCGCGGTACTGCGGGCGGGGGACATCCGGCCGGCAAGGGGCAGGGCGCTGGGCGGGCCAGGCAGAGCCAGCCAAAGGGACACGTGGGTATCTTCAGAGACACAGACACCGGGAAACAGAGGGCCAGGTACCAATGGTCAGGCGTCGTCAGAGAGAGTCACAGACATAGGGCAGTTGTGGTAAAGAGAAGACAGACGGGGACAGGGACAGAGAGAGAGAAAGTCCCATAATGGAAGAGAGATGGAAAGAGGAGAGAGGGGGAGAGGAGGGGAAGGGCGGGACAGCTGGAGCCAGCAGAGACTGGTACTAGGGCCCGCCCTGGGGGGTGGAGTGGCCAGGAGAGCACTGGGGCACACAGCCAGCCCGGAGCCCTGCCCTTGGATGGAGCCCTGGGCTTCCTAGCCCTCCCAGCCGGACAGCTGTCCTAGCCACAAGCTCTCTGCCCTATGGCAGACTCTCCCAGGAAGGCCCTCTTGGGCAGGGGTCCCTGTACATGTGTGGGTCCCCTCCTGACCTCTCCTGGCCCCTACTAGAGTAGTGACCACTCAGTAAGACCCCCCCACAAGGGCAGTCCCAGTTGCCTGGGATACCCTCTGCCTGCAGGGGGCCAAGAGGGAAGGGGGTGGCCAGCCTGGGGGGTTCTAGTGGGTCTGAGCACGAGAAAGGGCGTGTCTACAGGATCTGCCCTGCCCATCAACAGCCAGGTCAGTTGGACACCTGCAGCGACACCCACAGTCTCCTCAGGACACATCCTTACACCCAGGTGCACCCACCCAAGCAGCCACAGAAGCACACACCGCAAGAGACCTGGCTCACAGCCACACATTCAACCCAAAAAACACACGCAGACTCACACCCTTTCCGCAAGTGTGTCACACCAGGCGGGTTCTAATCTTAGCTCCAGCTATGGCTCCTTTTGGGTCTGAACCTCGCTTTTCTCCTGCCTAAAATGGGGGATTTCCCATCTCACAGGCCTGTGCTGAGGATTAACCCCAGGGTCCTGCACCCAGCATGTGTAGGCTGTTGTTACATTTCCTCCACCTCACACCCCCCAACTCAGACCCTCCCCCTAGAGACTCCCGAGAGCCTCCTGGGCTGGGGAGAGTACTGAGGGGCCCGTGGCACTTGTGGGGGCAGAGGTGGCAGCTCTGGGCCCTGCTGCAACTGTATACAGAGCAGCCTATGAGGAACCATCCCCGTCTACCAATGGAGGGGCTCAGAGGGAAGAAGTGACTGACCCAGGGTCCCCGAGCCCCGCCCACAGTCCCACACAGCCGCTCTGGGCTCTCGGGTCCAGGTGCACTCGCGGCCCTCCCTGCTGGCAGGCCCAGGTCCTGGGACGAGGTACGGTCACCGGAGAAGATCCATTCTCTTGCTGCGAGGGTAGCCTGAGCTTTGGTGTGAGCCCGCTGGTGGGAGCAGAGGCGGGGCAGGGATGTCATCAAAGAGCAGGAGCTTTGACACTTACGTGTTAAAAAAACAAAATTCAACTGAGTAAATTTTAAAGATCTTATTGGCTTCATTATTCATGAATCAGGCAGCATCCCGTCTAGCAAATAGAAAGGAATTCCAAGGAGCTGTATAAAGTGAAAGACTTTTATAGGCAGAAGGGAGCAGGAACAAGGAAGTTATACTGGTGAAACAGTGGGTTGGTTACTGCAAGGTCACCTTCTTTTAGGGGCTGGCAGGGTCTGTCAGGCAGATGACCTAACCAGTGCTGATCAGGGGATCCCTGACGTACTGGATTGGCTCCATTTCTGGGAGATCCCAAACTATAATTAAGTCTTGCTTTGGTGACTTGGGGCTTAGCATAAGCGACTCCATTTTGGGCCTGTTGTCTTGTTTTAACACAAGTTATGCAGCCTGTGTGGACTCAGTTTTCTTGTCCTCAGAAGGAGATTATAATGCATACTTTAGCCCAGGCTTGGCTGGGCAGGGGGCACCGGGCAGGAGGTAAGTACTCCAAGGCAGTGTCAGCAAGTGTGTCGTGACCTTGTTTCAGGTGCTGGGTGCAGGACTTTTACGTGCTGTATCTCACTTAACTCTGTGAGGTAGCAGTTATGATTCTCTGCTTTTCATAGATGAGGAAAGTGAGGCTCAGAAAGGTGGTGTGATTTGCCCAAGGTCACACAGCTGGTGAGAGGCAGAGCTGGGCTCTTCCCTTTGCCAGAGTGCCTGCGTACATGCACGGAGAGTGGAGTGGTCCTGTGCTCAGTCCCAGATCGCCCCGGCCGGGCCCCGGCTGTGATGGCGTTTGCCTTGTGGATGCAGGGAGGAAAATCAGGGTCAGGCAACTATGGCTCAGGCCCAGGGCCCGGGGACTTGGGGCAAGCAGGCTGGCAGGGCGGTTCTGCTATCCCTGCCAGGAGGTCACTGGAGGCTGAGCTGAGCCAGGTAGGGGTGGGGTGAGGAGAGGCGATGCCTTGGCTGCTGCCCAGCTGGACTGAACAATAATCATCATGATAATGAGACTGGTGAGAGCGCTCTTCGGCTGGGGTGGAAGCAATTATTATCCCGTTCTCTGTAGGAGAAAACTGAAGCTCAGAGAGAGTGACAGGGCCTTTCTCATGCAGGGACTTTGCAAGAAGCCACGTCTGGCCTCTGGACAGTGTGGGGATGGGGGGACCTCTGGGGTGGGTGGCAGTGCAAGATGGAAACCATGCGCCCTCCCCCTTGCCCCGACCAAGGTGGGAATCATTTGCCCTTCCACTTCTTTGCTTGCCCCCCACTCCTGTCCCCTGGGCTGACCCAGGCAGACAGATATCGCTGGGGGCCATCCCAGCTTCAGTCTCTGCAGGCTGAGTGCTCTCAGGTGTGTGGCTTGCCTTCTCTAAGCCCCATTTCCAGGCAGGTTCAGAGGGAGCTGGGGTTGCCGGGTTCACTGAGGATGGTTGTGCAGGTTGCTCCCTGCACAAAGGTACCTGGCTGAGTGGTCACTTTCCTCTGCCACGCAGGGCTGCACGTGCCTGGAGGGGCTAGCGCAGCCCTGTGGGGACAGCGTGTGTAGAAAAGTGTTCGTAGCAGGGGGGAGCTCTCCTTCCCGTCTGACCCCTCGGCTCGGGCTCCGCAGGTGGGTGGTTGATAATGGGACCTGCAGAAGGACTCCCAGAAAATGCTTCCCTGAGTAGAAACGGCAGTAATGCATCCCCAGCTGGAGGGTCCCTGCTGGAGACCACCTGCCCCTAGGGTCTATAGCCAGGGCAACCCACTGCCACTGAGACCACTGCTTCTCCCAGACGCATGATGGATTCTCAGTCCTGGGGCCGGGGCTGCCGCTTTCCTGCTCCCTTCCCCTCCTGGCAGAAGAGCTGAGCCCACGAGGGCAGAGAGCTGTGGGCTGAGTTCCCTCAGCTCCCTGCAGGTCCCCCCACCTGCTCCAGTGCCTGAGGTTCCCTTAGATGCCCCTTGGTGCCTAAGGCATCGTCAGAAAGCACCTCGGCGCCTCACTGTGATCTTGGGCCGGTATGACCTCACCTGTTCCCCTCGCTCTAGGAAGCTGTCAGTGCCACCTGCAGGGAGGGCGGTGTGGGATGGGGAGGGGGCCTGAGAAAGGGGTCTGTGAACTGCAGGGGAGTGGGTCATTATTAAGCTGCAGTTACCCCAGTGGGGAGGGGAGGGGGGAGGGGAAGGGACAGGGAGGGCTCGTCAAGCACTGTAACTCACAGGGGCCCAGCAGCTGCCCCACACTCAGAGGGGCTGGGACCCAGGCTGGGGCAGGGCTGGGGGAGTGGGTGGAAGCAGGAAAGAGAGCACTCCCAGGAGGACAGACCAAGGTGGGTGCCCAGTGGTGGGGGGCATGTTCATGGCTGCTGATGGGGGGGTAGGGGTAAAGCTTGGGTCTGCCATTGGCAGCTAGACCTCAGCCAAGTTCCCTCCCCTCCTGAGCCTCAGTTTCACCCAGGGAGACTGCAGATCTGGGTCTGGACCCCTGTGATTCCCTCCTCCAGGCTCCTTGGGAGTGGGATGGTCTGCCCTGGACCCAGGGCCTGGCCAATCACATAGTAAGCACTACAAGAACATATGTAGAGTGAGTGTATTCATCTGCAGCCCGTGGCCCTGTCACTAGACCATTCTGAATCGGGGGTCTGACGGGTGGCCATGCCAATGTTCCAGCACAGCCACTGGGACGGGCGGATAGAACACTCCACCATTTAAGTGGGACTCCAGACACTTTCTCCTGGTCCCCTCAAATCCTGCCATGCCCCCGCCCCTCCACCCTCCAATCTTTGGGGGAGGATGCTCAGGGAGGCAGGGCACCAGGAACGGGCGCTGCAGGGACACAAGCCTGCATGGAACCAGCCCTGTTGTCCTGGCGATGGCTCATGTCCCAGGCACCCCAGGCACCCACGGCGGCAATTAGTGAGTGTGGGAGGGGGTTTCCATGGTGGCAGTCCCAAGGGGGTGCAGCCGGGGCTTAGGGTGGGGGCGAGGGCCGGCGGGACCTTTCTCCTTTGTCCTGGCACACTGGGCCTTTGTTCTCGCCTGGCTCTCTCTGTAGACGGGACCAGGACCATGGGTCGGGGGCGGACTCGGGTTAGCGTCCCCCCACCCCTGGGTGTTCTGAATTAGTGGCAGGGGGCTACAGAATAGGGGATAGGGCCCCACTTCTAGGCCCAGCATCCACCTGGGGGGGCCCTCCTCCCACAGGTGCTGGAGCCTTACCTGGCCCCAAGAGGTTGGGCAAGGCGGCTTACCATTGGCTCCTGTTGCTGGTAAACACCTGCCAGCAGCCAATGGGCAGCCTCGTGTGTCCCGCGGGAACCAGGGCTGGACCAGGAGAGGTGGGGCTTTGGGGGGTGAAGGCGGGAGGGGAAGGGGCAGCTGGGCTAGGGTTGCGGGTGGAGGGCATTCGATCCAACCCCATCCAGGCTTCTGCTCAGTCAGACTTTATTCCAGACCTTTCAGGAGCCTTTGGGTTCCCCTAGCCCGGCCAACTGCCCTTACCCCCACGTTCCTTCTTGCAAGGGCCCAGGCCCCAGGACAGCTCCATGGGCGGATGGCCGGTCTGGGTCCCCCAAATCCCACTCCTTCCTTCATCCTTGTGCCTGACACAGTCCGTGCGAAGGGAGTTGAGTCACCACATCCCAGCCTTAAAGTGCAGTGCCCATTTGTGAGGCTGGCATCAGCCCTTCAGGCAATTGGGGTTGGGGGCCACTGAGTCCACGCCCCTTCAGAAGCAGGACCTTCAGAATCGGGTGTCCAAGAAGGAGGTGGAGCCTCGATGGGACCTGGGGGGGCCCTCGATAGGAGGACCCCTGGACCGAGTCAGGAGCCCGTGGAAAGTCTTGCCTCGGGTCTGGGGTTTGCGCCGGGGCGGCCTGGGCTCCTCTGGGGGCTGCACCACGATCCGGGGCACCTCAGGCCTGGTGCTTCCCCGCGCCCCTGCCAGCTGCTGGGCCTCAAAGATGGCTTGGGCCCCGGGCAGGCGGGCCTGCGGCCGTGGGGGTGGCCCGGACGCCGACTCGGGCAGCTGGGCCAGCTGGGCTCTGATCTGCCGCTGCAGGTCGTGCTCGGACAGGGCCACACTGTGCACCTGTGGGGAGTGGTTGGTATTGAGTCTGTCTGGACTGGGGGAGGGCAGGAAACCGTGAGGTCCCGAGGGGGCGGGCAGTACACAGCCCCAGGAAGTGGCTGAGAGCTGAGGAGCTGACAGACAGCCTCGCGAAGGGAGCCATAGAAAGCCACTTGAGGCCTGGGGTTTTCACGTTCTCTGATGCTCAGAGGACAGGGAACTGAGCCCCAGTTCTCACTCTGACTTCCTGCTGTGGGACTCAGTTTCCCCAACTGTGCAGCAGGGGCTGGATCACTGCAGAGGGTGGGCAAGGGGCACCCACCTGGGACATGAAGACCTCCTCCTGCAGCTGGGCCGGGGAGATGGTTCGAAGGGCACCAAGCGTCTCCAGGAGGCCCGGGCAGGCCAGGCGCTGCTCTGTGGTGCCCAGGGCCAGGCGCACCAGCGTCAGTCCCACACGGAACAGCACCTTCACGCCTGCAGGGGGTGGGGGGGCTCACTCAGTCGGGGGCCAGCCCTGCCCTCCTCAGTCCTGCACCTGAACCTGCCCGCAGCCAGACTCCTTCTACCCTCCTGCAGCTCTGCAGCCTTGACTCAGGCCACGAGCAATGACTGGGAGTGGAATGCAATCTGGGGGCACCAGCGAGTAAGTCTCAGCAGCTGCAGACACCCCCAGGCAGAGCAGCCTGCGGGAGCCAAACCTTCTCCCTGGGCTTCCGCTCCTAGTTCCTACAAGGAAGAGCCAGGGATGCCCGTGCTCAGATCTGTGACAGTGTGATT
This sequence comes from Ceratotherium simum simum, assembly GCF_057802395.1. Lineage (NCBI taxonomy): Eukaryota > Metazoa > Chordata > Mammalia > Perissodactyla > Rhinocerotidae > Ceratotherium > Ceratotherium simum. Next base: position 6,138,101 of record NC_141933.1, read on the forward strand.
CTAGAGAGATTCTCGGCAGAGCTCCTCACCCCTAAGCCAAGAGCATAGTGCACACATGCACACACACATGCACGCACGTGCTTGTCAGTGTGACCTTGGGCCATTCCTGGAGCCTCAGAATCCCTTCCTGGCAGCCTTGGGTCGGCTGAGAAGAGCAGTCAGGGGACCAGCGAGGCCTGGTGACAACTGTGATTTGTAACTGGCTGATAGCGACTACGAATGTCGCCATCGTTATGAACGGGAGCCTGGAGCAGAGCTGTCCTCGGTGGAGAGGGCAAAAATGGCTCAGCCACACTGATTGGGCCCTGCCCTGGCCCGCCCTCGAGGTCTGAGGCTGGAAGGAAGACGACGCGTAGATGGCGACTTGGACACTCGTGGTCAGAGTTCTAAGCCCGCCGGTGGTCCTTTCCCGTAGGCTGGGCCTGGAGCCAGCTAGGCACACAGCCGGTACTCAGTACATGTACTGATTGATTTCCACCATTTTTTAGGTGCAAGTGCCAGACATCCCATGTAGACCAGAATGCAGGTGGGGTACCGAGGCAAAGCCCCAAAGACCCACAGTCCAGCTCAGCTCTGCCCCGTCTCTTCCCCTACTCTTGGCCTGGCCCCGGGGTCCACCTCTCTGGCTTCGCCTCTCTCCACGCACCCCCCACCCCGTGTCATCTGTAGTCTGGATCCTGTGAACAGTGTCTCTCCCGGCCTCCCGCCCTCCACACTGCCCCTGCAAGTTTGCCTCCTCATGGAGCAGCCAAAAGCATCTTTAAAAACAGCATCTCCTCCTGTGGCTCCACTAACACTCTGTCATGTCCCTTGTTTTATTTTCTTCATGGCACTTATGACAATCTATAAATATCTTGTTAATTTGGTTACCTCCCATCCCCCCCCACCAGAATGTAGGTCTCACCCACTCAGGTGGCCCACAGTGTCCAGAGCAGTGCCTGGCACAGTGAGGGCTCACCAAGAGCCTGTGGGCTCCAGGGATGAGTGTTCCTACCGTCAGCCATGCCCCCACCGTGCCCAGTCCCTGAGCCCCTCCACTGCTGTGATCTCCCAGCTCCTGCCCCATCTGCCTCGGAGGGAGACTCCCTGGCCCCAGCCCAGCCCCAGGCAGAGTCTGCCCTCCCTATGGTGTCTCATCACAGGGGCAGGGGCCACCATCACTACCCTGGTGATGTGCAGCCAGGGGCTGGGCTGTCTCCCCAGAGCGGGGCATGGTGCCATCACCCTCAGCACACCCCGGCACACAGACTCAGACCCAGGATTGGCAGTAGCAGGCAAGGCAGAGCAGAGCTGGCGTGCTTTCTCTGCAGACACCGCACACCCCAAGGCTCCCAGCCCTGGGCACCCTCCCACCCGCCCGGCCACCCACTCACCCTCGCTGAGGAAGGCGTCCCAGACACGCAGAACGGTGGGGAAGGGCAGGGAGCGGGCGAAGAGGCACAGGAACCACTCGGGCAGGTAGAGCAGGGGCCCGACGCCCACCTGCTGCAGGTGCTTGTGCACACGCGGGAGCAGCCGCCGCAGCAGGGCCGTGAACACCTCAGCATCCAGCTGCACGGCCTCCTGCGGCCAGTCCGTCAGCACCTCCACTCCCAAACCTCAGGCTCTGTCCCCTCTGTCCTGGGCCCCCACCCGCCTTCCCAGCCCCTCCTTCTGTACCCTTGGCCCCATCCCAGCCTCTCACCATGTGAGGCCCATAGTAGCCGGGGAGGTAGACCTCGCAGATCTGTACCAGGCACCAGAAGGCCTCCTGGGGGCAGGGCACAGGCTGTGAGTGCCCACACGAGGGGACTGCAGGGCAAGGGAAAGGGGCACAGGGGAGGGCCTAGACACCATCTGGGGTGACTCTGGAGCCAGGAGCATGGACTTACTGCAGGGGGGGCTCTTACCAAATGCCTCCCCCATGCCCAGACAGAGGCCTACCGATGGGTTTAAGGGGTTGGAAATCACAGGGCTCAGGGTGTTGAATTTGAGGGTCACAGGGTTGGGGTTCACTGGTCAAGGGTTGGGAGGGTCTCAAAGTTCAAATCCTGGCTCCTGGGGTTATTAGGGTCAGGGACCACAGGGTTCAGAATCGGGAGTCACGAGGTGAAGGTGATAATGCCAGACTCCTAGATCACTGGGGTAAGGGTAGGGGTCAAGGGTCCCAGGTTCCTGGAGTCAAGGTGGTTGGGCTTGAAGAACACTGAGGTTGGTGGTCATGAGGCCCCAGGTCACCGGGACAGGATTTGGGAGTCAAGGATCCCAGGTCCCTGGGGCCAGAGTTCCTGGGGTTGGAGGTCATGGGCCCAGGGCACAGGATTACAAGGTCCCCAGGTCCCTAGGATTGGGGATCAAGGGCCTTAGCTCCCTGAAGTCAGAGTCCCTGGGGTTGGGGGTCATGGATCACTGGGTCCCACTGGGGCTGAGGGTTCAGTGTCTCAGGTCTCTGGAGCAGGGTCAAGGGCACTCACCTCCGGGGGCAGATGCATGAGCAGCACAGCCGCCACAGGGCCCTGGGCCTGGCAGTAGCCCTGTTCAGGCCGATACAGGGTGTAGGCCTTGAGCACTTGCAGGAGCCCCTGCTGCCTGTGCCAGAAGACCCATTTGGGGCCAATCCTCTGGGCAGCCCTTCCCACCCTCTGGCGGCCTCTGCCCAGGCCTCAGCCCCCTGCGCCTTGCTGGGTCCCCTGAGATGCAAGGCTATAAAGGGGTGGGGGACTGGGCCGATGTGCCTGGGGGTTGTGGGGCTGGGGGTCCCTGAGCATCACTGGCTTCGTACCCGTGACCCTGGGGTGACACAAACATCTCGTGCAGAGGGAACTGGCGGTGCAAGTCCCTGCCTATGGTCTCCATCCACTGTGGGTCTCCAGGGGCCTCAGCCAGTTCCTGTGGGTGGGCAGGAAGATGAGTGTGAGGGCTCAGAGCGGCGAGGGGCTCTGGGAAGGGGAGGCAGGACCCCCGCCACCCCCCTTACCTGATAGGTGCCAGGGCTGTTCTTCTGACACACATGGGCCCCGCACAACAGGGGCCAGCAGCGGGCCCGCAGGGCTGAGGGGATGCCTTTCCGGCACTGCATCTTTACCTGTGGGTGAGGCCAAGGGGCCCCATTAGGCCAGCCAGGCCAGCCTCACTGGGCCGTGTTGGCAGGCCCCAAGCACAACTTGTCATTGGGCAGGGGCCCACTTTGGGTGGTAGGGAGAAAAGGCAGGAGGTGCTGGGACACAGGATGGGTAAATTTTGCTGGGGCAGGGGCCGAGGCAAAGGGGAATGAGCCGAGGAGGCCTGCGTGGGGCCACTCTCCCCTCACCTTCTTGTACCGCCGAGACATGGTTTTCTCCCAGTGTGAGGTCATCTCCACCCACTTCATCTCCCGCTGGCGGATAAGGTCTGCAGGAGGGTGACCTGGTCTGGGGGCACATGGTACAGGCATCCAGGTGCTGGGTAGCTGTTACCTAGAGCCCATATCTGCCACCCTCCATGGTACTTGGGTTAGCCCAGGTCCTGGCCCTGGAGATCTCTGGGGAGCCCTGCAGGGTGATCTGTCACCCAGGAGTTGCCAGTAGTTGTCATGGGGACAGGAAAGAAAGTGGCTCCCATGTGGGCAGAAACAGGAAAGACTGAAGGGGGTGTGTAGGTGTGTGTTGGGGGAGGGGCTGGTTGGCTGTCCCGCATGATAGGGACACAGACAACTCACAGGGGAAGCTGGGTGGACAGAGCCCCGGACTAGAAGCCAGAAGCCCCGAGTTTGAGTCTGGTTCTGGCTCTGATCTGCTGTGTGACCTTGGGCAAGTTCCTATCTGTCTCTGGACTTGTTTTCCTGTCTGTATATTGGGAAAGGGTGAGGGTGGGAGAAGAGGTTCTATGATTTGGATCTGGGATTCCTGGGCCAGAGATTAAAAGGGGAAGGGTCAGCCCTAAGGGTGGGTGCACACCCTCAGAGGTTGGCGGTAAAAGAGATATACAGGGACACCCTACCCACAGTATACAGGGACACCCTACCCGCAGTCCTGCCACCCTTGGGATTCCACCTGGAGCCTGAGGAGGGGTGGCACTGGCTAAGTTCCTAGATCCTTCCAGGACCCTTGAGGTTGGGCCTCACTCTAGAATTCAGCCCTCAGCCCTCATCCTCAATCCCAGCACCCCAGCACCCCATTCCTGCCCCACTTACCCTGGCTCTGCCGAGCTGCCCCCAATGAAGCCATAGCGGTCAGCCTGGCGGTATGGGCCGGGCCCACTCAGCTCTGAGTCAGACCCCAAAGAACTGGAGTCATCCTGCAGCTCGCAAGGCTGCACCAGGTCCTCCCCCAGGGCCTGGGCCATGGTGCCCCCGGATGCCACAGGCTGCAAGACGTGGGGAGAGCCAGTGTGAGAGGTAGCTCCCAGCCAGCCTGCGGCCTGGGCTCCCATCCAGCCAGGCCCCAGCCCCAGGGCCTGGCTGCAGCATCAGAGGGGGGAGATTTCAGGGTATTTCACCAAGCCCCCTCTGTCCCCTCTTCTGTTGCGGGGGGCTGGGCCCTGAAGTGGCAGAAAGTCCAGGCCTCTGTACAGGAAATAGCCCCAGGCCCAGCCCCTGTCCTCACCAGCCCAGCTTACCTCCCGGTAGCACCTCACCTCCTCCTCTCACTTCCTCCTCAGCCACAGCTTCAGCAACCCACTGGGGGGCCCCTCCCAAGGGTGTAGAGGGGGTGTCACCCCTTCCTCTCCGAGGCTCTTCCGGCCTGCCCCAGTGCCCCTGGGCCATGGGCTCCTCCCACCCTCCCCATGGGCCGGGTGGCTGCAGGCTTGGGTTTCTGTGCTGCGTGTGATGGGGCCAAGGCCTGCAAGAGGCAGAGAGACCAGGCCACCTCCACTTTTGAGGTTACTGCCGTGTAAAACACTCAAATCAGGGTTCCAATAAGAGTTATGGTTTTGGGGCCGGTCCTGTGGCGTAGCGGTTAAGTCCGCGCACTCCGCTCCGGCGGCCGGGGTTCGCAGGTTAGGATCAGGGCGTGCACCCACACACTGCTTGTCAAGCCATGCTGTGGTGGCGTCCCATATAAAGTAGAGAAAGATGGGCACGGATGTTAGTGTTAGCCCAGGGCCAATCTTCCTCAGCAAAAACAGGAGGATTGGCATCGGATGTTAGCTCAGGGCTGATCTTCCTCACACAAAAAAAGAATTATGGTTTCTTTAATGTTTATTCTTTACAAAGTAATACTTTTAACACACACACAATGCAGCATCATTATGCTACTCAGAAGGCAATGATGGGACTTATAAAAAGTAATAATTAGTGTGCACCACAGGCAGTGTGGACCAAAATGGGCTCGCAGTGCTGCGGCAGCTGCCTGGGTCTGCTCAGCGCCTGGGGGCCAAAGACACTCAGGAGGTAGAGGTCCTCGGTGAATGCGAGGCCCCGGTCTTGAACCAGCCCCTCGCTATATCTGAAGTTGTTTCCTTTTCTGCACTTCGAGGACTTAATCTGCAGCGTTCAGGGAGACCGTTATCATTGTGCTCACACCGCCCCCTCGCCCAGAGTAGGGGTGGGAAGGACTGTTTAGCTTTTGAAAGATAAAAACAACTTCCACAGTACTTCCGGCCTCATATCCTCCCTATGGGCCTGGGTGATCCTCAGGGGCGGAGCCAGACTCCACCCTGCCCCACAAGGCCCCGCCCACCGACCAGGCCCCGCCCCAGACACGCCGAGCCCGGCCCAAGCCCCGCCCACAGCCGAGGCCCCGCCTCCCGGGCCGCTGCGCTTGGCGTCCTGCGGAGGCGCTAGAGCGCTCGGGCAGCGGACGGGGCGGGGCGGGGCGGGGCGGGGCCTCGGTCATAGGACGGGCGGGGCGGGCGGCCGAGGAGGCGGGGCGGCGGGCCGGGGCGGGCCGGGATGGCGGAAGGAGCTCCAGGCCGGAAGGAGGCCGCGGGAGGGCGGGAGGCAGGAGCTGGCCCGGAGCTGCTGGGCCGGAGCGGCGGCGCCGCCATGTCCGACAGCGAGAAGCTCAACCTGGACTCTATCATCGGGCGCCTGCTGGAAGGTTGGCCGGGGCGGGGGAGGTCGGCGCCCGCCGCGCCCTGGCCCCCTGCCCGGCCCGGAAGTGGCGCGCGGGCGGGCCTGCCGCTCCCAGGGCCAGCTTAGACTGGGCGGGGACGGGCCGCGAGGGCCGCGGCCCCCCCCCACTGGCGACGCGCCTAGGAGGTCTGGGGCCGCTCCGGCACGGGGAGCTGCCCCCTCTTCTGGGCCAGGGGCGTACGGGGTGGCTGGGGCTCTTGGGGCGAGGGTGAAACGTGAGAAGCCCAGCCCCCCAGGGAGGGGTCCTGCGCTATGGGGTTTGGGTGGCAGGCCCCTGCGCACAGCAGCCCCCCTCGAGTGACTTGAGGGTAGTTGGGGTCCCGTCCCGGGAGGCTCAGCAGCAACAGCTGCCCCTGGGCAAGGAGGGGCCTGGGAGCCTCCAGAAGTGCTCCTGGGGCCACCCGTGTCGCCCACCCTCCTCCTGCCTGAAGGGCCAGGGTCCTGACGCCCCATTCCGCCCCCAGTGCAGGGCTCACGACCTGGAAAGAATGTACAGCTGACGGAGAACGAGATCCGTGGTCTGTGCCTCAAATCCCGGGAGATTTTCCTGAGCCAGCCAATTCTTCTGGAGCTGGAGGCGCCCCTCAAGATCTGTGGTGAGCCCCGTGCCCAGGCTCCTTTGCTTCCTGAAAGTGGCATTGGCCCCTAGAGTCCCTGGATCCCTTTTCTTGAGCCCAACCCTGGCCCTGGATTCAAGTCTCGACCCTGCACCTAGTGCTGACCCCGGTTCCCTGGGTCACAGGTGACATCCACGGCCAGTACTACGACCTTCTGCGGCTGTTCGAGTATGGTGGCTTCCCTCCAGAGAGCAACTACCTCTTCCTGGGGGACTACGTGGACCGGGGCAAGCAGTCTTTGGAGACCATCTGCCTGCTGCTGGCCTATAAGATCAAGTACCCCGAGAACTTCTTCCTGCTCCGCGGGAACCACGAGTGTGCCAGCATCAACCGCATCTATGGCTTCTATGATGAGTGTGAGTGGGCTGGGTGTCTGGGGCTGCCCAAGTCCTGAAGAGCTCTCCCCGCTGTCCAGTGGGGCCCTCACATTGTCCTGGTGGTAGGGATATCAGTGTCTAACAGACACCTGCTGGACTGCGAGCTCCGTGAAGGCAGGGCCCTGCCCTCCTGGCCTGGGGCCTGGCACTCGGGAGGGGTCTGGTGAATGGTTGCTGACTGAAGAGCTGACCATATTTTCATGCAGGGCCCTGCCTGCTAACACTCCCTCCGGCACATCCGTTACTTAAGCACATAGGATGCCTATCTGGACTGGACTCTGTGGGCCAGAAGCTGAGATAAACCAGACCTGGTCTTGGCCTGGCCCTGCTCCTGCTCACGGGGTGGGTGCCAAACCTGAGGTTGTTCCAGATTGGAACTCTAGGTTCCTGTGCACTCAGCTGCTTTAGAATTCCTCTTAGAAGGCTGGTAGGCAGTGGGGTGGGGTTGGGGGTTTCCCTTCTTGCCTTCCACTCTCTTCTCCCAGCTGTGTCTGAACAGCCCACGAAGTGCCTGGGAGGGCCCAGAGACCCAGGCTGAGGGTCAGGCAGACAGGCCTCCTCATGAGCCATCTCCTTACTCTGGGCAGGCAAGAGGCGCTACAACATTAAACTGTGGAAAACCTTCACTGACTGCTTCAACTGCCTGCCCATCGCTGCCATTGTGGATGAGAAGATCTTCTGCTGCCATGGAGGTGAGGGCGGCTCTGGGGTACCTGCTGAGGGAATGCTTGGGGAGAAGGAGCCTGGCCACATCCCTGGGGGCCTTGGGATGAAGAGAGTGCCTGGAACAGCTCTCCCTGGCGTCTGGGCTCGCATATCCCTTCTTCCAGGAAGTCCCCCTGCACCCCAGTGTTAGGCCGTACTCGCTCCCCTGTTGTGGCCTCAGCATCCAGCATGGAATTCACCTGTCTCCCTTCTCCAGGGAGCTGTGTGCTCCCTGAGGGCAGGGACTTGAAGAGGCAGAAGGTGATGAGTTCTGCCTGCCTGGGCTCCCAGGAGACAGCCAGGTGGTACGGGGGAGGCAGAGGCTGACTGCAAATGCTGTCTGGAGGAGGGGGTCCTTGTTCTGAGGCTTATTTGAGGAAGCGTCCTATGCTCTGCACCCCCCAGGCCTGTCCCCCGACCTGCAGTCGATGGAGCAGATCCGGCGTATCATGCGGCCCACGGATGTGCCTGACCAGGGGCTGCTCTGTGACCTGCTGTGGTCCGACCCTGACAAGGACGTGCAAGGCTGGGGCGAGAACGACCGTGGTGTTTCCTTTACATTCGGGGCTGAGGTGGTGGCCAAGTTCCTGCACAAGCACGATCTGGACCTCATCTGCCGGGCGCACCAGGTGGGCTGGCAGCTCTGGGCCGGTGGGAACGGGGCCTGGGCAGCCAGCACTTGCTGAACTAACCGCCCCCATCCTCCTCCAGGTGGTAGAAGATGGCTATGAGTTCTTTGCCAAGCGGCAGCTGGTGACACTTTTCTCAGCTCCCAACTACTGTGGCGAGTTTGACAACGCAGGCGCCATGATGAGTGTGGACGAGACGCTCATGTGCTCCTTCCAGGTGGGGCTGGAGAGGAAGGGGCTGGTGGTCCCTGGCGTGGCCCCGTGAGCTGACCAGCTTTGTCTCTCTTAGATCCTCAAGCCCGCCGACAAGAACAAGGGGAAATACGGGCAGTTCAGTAGCCTGAACCCTGGAGGCCGGCCCATCACCCCACCCCGCAACTCCGCCAAAGCCAAGAAATAGCCTCGGTGTGCCCGCCCTCTGCCCCAGATGGTGGATTGTACAGAAATCACACAGCCGTGGGGCGTCACACTGGCTCCCCAGGCCCACCCATTATGGGGAACGCGGAGCCTTGGTGTATTTTTCTTTTTTTTAATGAATCAATAGCAGCGTCCAATCCCCCAGGGCTCCCTCTGCCTGTGCCTGCAGGGGCTGCAAGCAGGATCCTGGGGCTGAGGCTGCAGCTCAGGGCAAAGCAGGGCCAGATCGTGGGTCTCCAGCCCTGCTTGGCCTCATGGCTGGCAGCTGGATCCTGGGGCAACCCATCTGGTCTCTTGAATAAAGGTCAAAGCTGGATTCTCGCCCTGGCCTCTGTCTCCCTTGTCCCAAACACTGGGCCTGGCAGCGCTTCCACCCAGAGCTACTTGGGAGGGCAGGCTTACTGGGCAAGAGGCCCTAGCCAGGGCAATCCCAGCCACAAATTCAGGTCCACAGGGGCTCTCAGAATTCCAAGCCAGGGCCAAAGAATATCAGGAAAAACACCAGTCTGTGCCAGCCACAGCAGATCACAGAGGTGTGCCCAGAATTGAAAGGAGGGACAGGTCATGATTGGCAGAGAAAGTGGATCAGCAGGGGCCAGCAGCCCCACTGTGATTTTTTTCTTAGGGAGGTAGGCTTGAGGAACGCAGGGGTCCTAGCCCGGGCCACGTGGTTGGAGTAAGAAGCAAGGGACTTCCCATCGGATGGCAGCTCAGCGCCAAGCCTGGGAACACACATGATTGGTTGGGGGTTGGAAGGCGATGACAGGACCCAGGCCAGTCGCTGATAGCCGGGTGGGGCCTGAGGAGCCGGCAGGGCCAGCGAGCGGAGCTCCAGCACAGCCCACCTTTACCACCCACTAAGGTGGCGACCCCACCCTGCCCCTGGCCGGTGCTGCGGGAAGGGGGAGGCTGGCTGCATGTAGTCCAGGGCCTCGACACAGACTCGAGGAGGTCAGTTCAGCCTTCGCCCTCACTGTCTTCCGCCAGCACAGGGCTGGGGCCCTGGGGGGAGTATGCAGGGGCCAGGATGGAGCCAAAGAACAGGGAGCGGAACTGGAGAGAGAGCAGACGAAGTTGAGTGAGTTCTGGAGGCTGCTCCCTCCCCTCCCATCCCCGGCCTCCACCTTCAGCCCCTACCTTCTTGGGTGGGGGAGTCCCAGGCACTGTACTGGGCTCAGCTTCATCTTCCTCCTCTGAGTGGGGGCCAGGGCTACAGGGGGGCTGGAGGCCAGGTGAAAGTGAGATGGAGGGCAGTGCCCGTGAGCCCTCATTGCCCACGGTGGTTTCCATGGCGATCATATAAGAGTCAATGTCGTCATTGGCAAAGTCGTCCAGGTGGGGTGTGCTGCAAGTAGAGATGGTGTCGTCAATGAACAAGGAGAGAAGAGGGGGTACCAATGCAGAACCCCACCTTGGAAGGCTCAGAGGGGGCTGCAGGGGCCTCGTGACCGCTGGTGATCTGTTTTATTCTTGATTTAGTTGGAGGGGAGGGGATGCAGGGGTTAAGTGGCGGCTTCCTGGAGGGGGTGGGCTTCCTGGAGGGAGTGGGCCTGGAATCTGTTTGATCAGAGTTCAGGTAGGGACCTGAGGGAGGCATCCTGGGATCGGGTTTAGCTCAGCTCGGGGAGGGGAGCAGCAAGTCCTGTGAGCTGGGCCACCTGGGGCCCAAGCCCCCACCTTCCCAGGGGACAGGAGCTGGAGAGCACTGGGGCCCAGGGACATGCTGGGCGGGGGGCCAGACCAAACTTCCTCTGCTTAAACTACACTGGGCCCATCCTCCTCAACCCACCTGCCCTTCCAGCCACCTGTTTCCCGCACCCCAAGCAGCCCCCTGCCTCCAGGCAGCCCTTTCCCTCCTTGGCCTTGGGGGAGGCTCGAAGGGGAGGCCTCAGCCAGAGAAGGAAGCCAGTCCCACCTTGGGGACACTTCCCTGGGTGGGAGGGTTCTCCGAACACAGCTGACCCGGAAGGCTGGGCCTGCGGGCTGGAAGCTCTGGAAGCTGTGAGCACTGGAGGGGCTGGGGCCTGACAGGAAGTGTGGGGGGTGGGGAGGTGCAGACACTGGAAGCAGCAGGCTCAGGCCAGGGTGCCCAGAGGTCGAGGCGCCCTCACCTGTGGGCCTGGAGCTGAGGCGCTGGCCGGCACAGCTCTGGGGAGCGCAGGTCCTGGGAGTGTGGGTATGGCTCCGAGAGCGTGGCCAGGACAAAGTGGCCGTTCAGCAGAGAGTCCTCAACGGCAAAGATGGCTGGCCTGGGCAGGTGATGGGTCCCTGCGAGGTCAGGGCCCTTCGGCTCCTGGCACCCCAGGGTCCTCCCCTCCCTGTCCCAAGGCTGGGAATTACCTGCCGGGAGCATGGAAGTGAATGCTAAGAGACAAGTTTGCTGGCTCTGCGAAGCTCAGGAGCCCCTGGGGGAGCAGAGGCAGAGAGTGAGGCCCTGGGCAGGACAGGGAGGACAGGGTGGTAAGTGCGTGTGGGGATCCTCACCCGGAATTCCTTGAGACAGAAAGTGATGGCCACGCCTTCTTGGGCCTGCAGCTGCTGGAAATCCTCCTCCCCAATGCTCATCTCAGTCACCATGGCTTTGACGGTGCTGTCTGTGGGGGCAGGAACAGGAGGAACCTGGGCCTCTGGGCCTCACCCCCTGCCACCCCAGCTCTGCTCCCTGTCCCAGGCTGTGTCCCGCTCCCTTACCTGCCTCCTCCTCCTGGTAGCTACGTAGGATGACCCTGTGGCCACGGCCAATGCCCAGCGTCACTTCGGCCAGTGCAGGGGGGAAGGGCAGAACAGCCTCCCCTAGGACCCTGTGAGGAGGGCACAGCATTACAGTCATGCACTGCACAGTGACATCTTAGTCAGTCATGATGGACCGCATATATGATGGTGGTCCCATAAGATTAGTACCATACAGCCCAGGTGTGTAGTAGGCTCTACTATCTAGGTTTGTGTAAGCACACTCTATGATGTTCACACAATGACAAACCCGCCTAAGGACGCATGTCTCAGAATATATCCCCGTCATTAAGCGATGCATGACTGTACACCCAAGGCTCAGCCCCCCCCCCCCCCAGTGGGTTTGCTCTCAGAGGATCTAAGGCAGGGCAGCGAACACACACCAGCATCCCAGGAGAACCTCTGCGGGCCAGGCCTAGCATGCCCCCAGGGAGGAGGACCGGGTGAGCAGGACAGGGTCCCTGCCCCATCAAAAGCTCCCAGGCTGTCTTGGGAGAGAAGTCCACTGCAAGGGATGGGGCAGACAAGAGTGGAGCCCAGAGAAGGCAGCAGCAAGGATGGGCTGTTTGCACCCAACCAAACCAGGCAGGCAGCTCCTGCCCATCCAAGGGTGGGAAACCACAGTCACGCTGTCCCTATAAACTGGGCCTTCAGAAAGAGCCCTGAAATCCTCGTCTTTTAGGGAAATAAATTGACAAATATTTACAGATGAAGTAACATCTGGAATTTGCCTCAAGGTAATTGGAACAGGAGCTGGCATCTGCTTTTATATGTATTTGAAATTGTCCATAAGAAAAAGAGGAACAGGGGCCAGCTCCATGACATAGTGGTTAAGTTCAGCACGTTCTGCTTCAGTGGCCCAGGTTCGCGGGTTCAGATCCTGGGCGTGGACCTATACCACTTGTCAGCCATGCGGTGACAGCATCCCATATATAAAGTAGAGAAAGACTGGCACAGATGTTAGCTCAGGGCCAATCTCTCTCAAGCGAAAAACGAGGAAGACTGGCAATAGATGTTAGCTCAGGGCTAATCCTCCTCAGCAAAAAAAAAAAAAAAAAAAAAGAGAGAGAGAGAAACAATTGCTCATTAAAAAAAAGAGAGAAAAAAAAGCCTCAAAATCCAGACTAGAGGTAAGAGCCTTCCCTCTTTCTTTACCCAAAGGAGTCCTGAGCAGTGCCATCTCAATAGAACTCAGAAAAACAGACTGTCAGGACCCAAAGGGACCTTCAGGTTATCATGTCCTACGGCTACCAAAAGAAACAAACAAGACTTGGGGCTACTTAAATGCAAGCAGCATCCAGCATGGGGCAGGAGGGGAGCCATTCCTCCCTGTGCTAGTCTTCACCAGGGACCTTTGTCTCCATTGAAGCCCCCACCTCCTGGGCCTCTAGGTGCTCGGACTGCCCAGAACGCGTCCACCCTACTTGTGGCTGCTTGTTCAGGCGGCCCTCCTGGACGACAACCTCCCCACCCAGCCTCCTGCCTTGGCCTGGGGACTTCTCAAGGCTAGAGCCCGGGCAGGTAGGAAGAGAGGCTGCCCTTGAATGGGGAACATTCCCAGAAGGATGACCAGGCCAGAGAAGAGTTTTGAGCCCCTGAGCCACAAAGATTAATTAGGGACTTTCAAGGCTGCTCAGGCCAGAGACCTCCTGTCTAAAAGAGAAGTCAGATGGGTCTGAGCGACCACAAAGCCAAGCTGGACCTCTGAGGTAGAGAATACAGGCTCCTAAAGACAGTGAGGAGCGTGGAGCAAGGGAGCATCCTGCCCCTCCTCCACTCTAGCCTCTGCCCTTAAAGAGCCAGACAAGGACCTGAGAGCCAACTGAGCTGGATGAACTCTTTGAGGTTCACAGACACCCTGTAGGGAAAATGGAAGAGGTGCTTTCTTAAATGGGCCCTTGAGGCCCCAAAGAAGGAAAAGAGAGACCTAAGGCTGAGCTTGCAGCCAGGGGGTGTGCTCACCTGGCGGGGGCACGGAGCACATGGGGGCACAAGGCTGGGTCGAAGACAGCCTGCAGGGACTCGCAGTCCTGGAAGGACAGGTTGTGAGTCTTCCTCACCCCTGGATGGGCAGAGAGGGTCTCAGTGGGCCTTGCCAACCTCCACCCCCACAGCTAGGGACTCCCTGGCCAGCCAGCTGCCTACTCACCATATTTGCAGTGCAGCTGGACCACCAGGCGGCTGCTCCTGCTATTCAGGGAGATGCAGCATTTCTCCACGGTCTTCTCCAGCATTGTCAGAGAGCGAAAGACGGACAGGAACGACTGAGTGGGGGAAACATATTAGCCCAGCGTTGCACCTGCACCAACCAGCTCTCATGTCCCCTGCAGGCCCTGGCCCACCACGGCTCAGCACTGTCACACCAGGAAAGGAGCTCCCACAACATGCAGGATGTTTACACGCTTCCAGGCCCTTGCTCATGCTGTTCCCTCTGTCTGGAATGCCTTGAAAGACATGCTTGAATGTTACCACTCTCTCCAGGTCCCTGGCAGGATCAATCCCCTCCTCCATATCTCCCATTACCCTCTGTTGGTGTCTTCATCATGCCCCTCACTGCATTTTGCACTGGATGGCTTCTGCATAGTCTCTCTCCCCAGTTAGCAATTACTCAGTGCCCCAGAGCAGACATACTGCTGGTGGAGGTTCGGTGGGAGGGTGGGGGGGCATTGTGCAGGTGAGGGAAGGGCCTCACCTTCATGAGGATCTTACAGCGCAGGGGGTCCTGACCAGGGGTGGCCGCCTGGTATTGCTGGAAGAAGAGCGGGGCAAAGAGGAAGCAGGCATATGCGGAGCGGGAGGAGTTGACAGTCCGAAGGGAGAGCTGGGCCAGGAGAAGCAGGGAGAGGGATGCAGTCAGTGGGCAGCGACAGGCCCAGCCCTCTGGCCCACTTTTGCTCACACACTTGTCCTAATGTCCTCCACCTCCACCATCACCTGTAGAAATCCTCCCTCTCCTTCCAGTCAGTGAGTACCTTCTCCACGAAGTCTTCCCTGAGTCTGCCTGAGCACTGCTCCCACAGCCAAGGGCCCTACCCAGCCGTCAGCACACTCACCTTTTCCCCAAGTCACCCCACCCGCCACTGGGCATTGCAGGGAGGGCAACTGCTCTCAATTCACACACTGGCCTGGGAAGATGACAGGGCCCAAACTGAAGCCCCAGCGACGGCGGGGAGGAAACTGAAACTCAGCAGACAAATCTGCCCACGGGAGGCGAGACTCGCCCAGGTTAGGGCTCCCCGTCGGAATCTCACCCCTCCCCATACTCCAGCCCCTCACCCCGTCCTCCAGGGGCTCCAGGTAGAGCTCGTCTCCGATACGGGACAGGGAGTGGACGGCCTTGCCGAGCACTGCGGGGAGGAGAGGAGAAACAGGGGTTAGGCTGGCGCCTCGGGCCGTCCCACGTGCCCCCGCCCCCGCCCCTCCCGGCCAGCCCCGACTCACCCTTTACGTTACCGCCCGTGACCAGACACTTCATGCCGCCTCAGCCCGAGCCCGGGCCTGGCCCGCGAGCGGCTAGACTGGCGGCTGGCCCCCAAACGGGCTCTGACTCGCTGCCTCCCTCCGGGTCTCCCGGCCGCCAGCCGCTGATGCCAGGGTTCCCTTCGCGCGCACCGCCCCCGACGGCCCCGCCCCCGCATCCTCATTGGTCCACACACCCGCGCCTCCGTCACGTGAGAAAACGTTCGCCGGCTCCGCAGTCACGTGACGGAGTCTGTGCCGGGGAGGGCTTTGGTCACGTGAGCGAGGAGCGCCCGGCGCTGGCGGTGCCTGCTGCTTCCTGCAGTCCAGGCGCACCCCCGGCCTCCCGCTCCCCGGGGGACCGGGTCGTTTGGCCGCGCCCGCGGCTGCGCACCCGAACGCGAGGAGCATGGAGGACGCGGCCCCAGGACACGAGGTGCCCGGTGCGGGGGAGCGAGCCCCAGGCTCGGAGGCCTGAGATGTGCGGGCCAGCACACCTAGGTCACTGATTTAGTACGGATTTCCTGGGCGTTGTCGGGGATACCGGGTCGAAGCCAGACCGTCCGCACCCAGACCGGGCCGGGGACTCGGACACAAGCAGCACCCACCAGCGCTAAAAAGAGATTAAAGCAACGGGCTACCGGATCCCGGGGTGGGACGTGGTTCTTCATTCTGGCTTCCAGGATCCTTCATCGATCCGTGAAGAACAAAATATTCTCTGTGTGGAAGAGGATGGAAGCGGGTACCTAGCAGAGGAAGAGCGAGAGTAAAGGCTCAGCGGTGGTGGGGCTTTACCCGGAGAACGGAGAAGTGGGTCTTTGAGCCTCGCAGAGGTGTGGGGGCTGCCAAATGTTGAGGGGCAGTACTGGGGAGCGCTGGAAACTTTTTTTTACGAGGGTAGTGTCGTGCTTATGGGGCCATTTAAAAAAGACTCCTGGATTGTGCAAAAGGAAGGGTTCATCAGCAGGGAGGTCTTCCCTTTGCCCAGGGCCTCGGTCCCCACGTGTGTAAGGTGGGAGAGAATGCCCTGCAGGGACTCTCTGACCTCTAGTTGCCTGCAGCACCAAGGTTCTGTGAAGGGCCCTGGGCATCCCTGCGTTCCTTTAGGGCCGGCCTGGTCTTGCCCCTGGGGGGCCGTCTGGGGGGAGTAGGCCATATTTGTGGGTCCCTGGCTCTCCTGCTCCTGGCCTGCAATTTGTGTGTGTGTGTGTGTGAGGAAGATCAGCCCTGAGCTAACATCCGATGCCAATCCTCCTCTTTTTTGTTGAGAAAGATGGGCCCTAGGCTAACGTACGTGCCCATCTTCCTTTACTTTATACGGGATGCTGCCACAGCATGGGCTGACATGCAGTGCGTGGGTGCGCACCTGGGATACGAACCCTGGGCCGTGGGAGTGGAATGTGTGAGCACTTAACTGCTGCACTGCGGGGCCAGCCCCCTGGCCTGCAATTCTGAACCCTACTTTGTTACTCCTTCTTGCCCTCAGCTCCCCTCGCTCTCCAGCCTGGCCCTTCTCTAGAGCACTGGGGTGGGGGCCCTGGGGGGGGGGTGAGGAGGGAGGTTATTGTTCCCTTCCCCCTTCCGGGGAGGAAGATCAGTGCAAATGACACCACCTCTGCCCAGCATTTAGATCAGTAAACTGGGAGTCATCCTTGACACCACCCTCTCCCTCACCCCACATACTACAATCCTTCCTCAAGTCTTGACTGCTCCCCTTCCGAACAGAGGGCAACTTTGCCCTCCTCTTCCATCTCCACAACTGACACCCTGGCTCAGGCCACCGTCATCTCTCACATGGACGACTGTAAGAGCTCTCTGAGGGGTCTCCTGCCTGCAGCCTGTCCCCTCCAGTCCACTCTCTATACAGCACCAAAGTGACCTTCCTAAAACATCAATCGTGTCACGCCTCTCCCTTGTTTAGATCTTCCAGTGGTTGCCACATACTACACTTGCCATAAAATCCAGACTCCTTACCCTGAACCTTCAGGAGCCGGCCCACGCATCTCTCCACCTGTCTCTGCCCTTCCTCTGCAGCCAGCTGGCCCTGTCAGTTTCCTGAACCCACCACATCCTTTTCCACTCTTGGGATCTCTGTTTGTGCTGTTCCCACCACTTGGAATGCTCTTCACGCTGCCCTCCCACCCCCAGCCTCGCCACTTGCTGGCTCCTTCTCTTCCTCAGGGCTCAGCTTCAGCTGCCCATCCTCAGATGGGCCTTGTCTGCCCCCCATCCCCCGTCCTCCGACTCTCCAGCTGAGCCCTTGCTATGTTAACACAACACTTATCACAACTCAATGTTATTTCATACATGTGTCTACTTATTTAATGTCTGTCTTCCTCACTGGTATGTCAGCAACGTGAGGGCAGGGACCGTGTCTTTTGTTGCTGTACCCCTGTGCCTTGCACAGGTCCTGGCCCCACACAGGGCCTGGCCCTCCGTAGATGATCAATAAGTATGTGTTCAGTGAACAAGTGTGCAATCCAAATGAAGCTGAGTTGCCTCTAAGTCACTCTTAGCATGGTGTGGTGATGAAAGAAACAAATCTAACTTCCGGCCTCTGCCCACAGTGCCACCCTTCCCTGGACAATAGCTGTCCCCCCCAAGTCTGTCAAAAAAACAAAGGAACCTAGCATGAGCTGTTCTCGTCCTTACCTTTCCTCCTCCTCTCGGGATCTCTCTCCCTGTCTTTTTCTGCCGATGTAAATCAGCATAGCCTTCCCAGCTTCTCCACCTCTGCCCCACGCCATTACCTGAGCAACTGGAACGGGAGATAAGACACCAAAGCTCCCTGGAAGGCACGAGGGGAAGCCGTGAATAACCACACAGTCCCGCCTCTGCCCTGACCCCTGTGGGGCTGTAGGGTCCTGTGGCCCTGAGGTCTTTGGAACAAGGCCCTGGGGAGAGGGAGAGGGAGACATGACTCTGTAGGACTTTTTTTTTTTTTTTTGGTAAGGAAGATCAGCCCTGAGCTAACATCCATGCTAATCCTCCTTTTTTTGCTGAGGAAGACTGGCTCTGAGCTAACATCTATTGCCAATCCTCCTCCTTTTTTTCCCCCAAAGCCCCAGTAGATAGTTGTATGTCATAGTGGCACATCCTTCCAGTTGCTGTATGTGGGACGCGGCCTCAGCATGGCCGGAGAAGCGCTGCGTAGGTGCGCGCCCGGGATCCGAACCTGGGCCGCCAGCAGCGGAGCTCATGCACTTAACCGCTAAGCCATGGGGCCGGCTCTCTGTAGGACTTTTAACGTCTTTCTTCAGTCACACACCCACACCTGCCAAAAGTGGGGAATCACCTGACCCTTCGGAAGGCCTCGGACACTGGAAGGGAGTCTAAAGCTGGGAATCAGGAGTCCTGGGTTTCCAGCCTGTGCTTCAACACTGACTCGCTGTGTGACTTTGTGCAAGTCCCTCCCTGTCTCTGCAGTTGTCTCCTTGTCTGTGTAATGTGGTTGGTGGCATGAGATGCACATTGAGGTCCCTTCCAACCTTGACACGCTGTGATCCCAAAGGGGCCTTCCGGTTTCCCTGTGCCCCTCATCTGGCCACAGCTCTGGAGAGGAGCTGTAATTGGCCGTCCTGCTTCCCCCAGGCTGTGGGCTGGAAGGGAGCTCTCCAATCAAGGCAAGTAGCCTCCCCAGGCTTGCAGCTGGCACAGCCAATAACACCTTTCAGGGCCAGAAGGGAGGACACTCAGTGGGGGAAGGGGGCCTCTCAACTGTCAGGAACGCTGTGTTAGGTGAGGGATAGGTATAGGGACCCAAAGACGATATGGGGTCTGTGCCAGAAGTCAGGAGACCTGGGTGTGGCTCTAGCCCTACTCACAGAAAGCCTCAAGCAAGTCCAGGCCCTTCTCTGAGCTTCAGTTTCCTCCTTGACAAAATGAGGGGGTTGGATGAGAGGCTCCTTCAGGTTCTTACCCCAAGTTCTTACAGTCTGCGCCACACCCACATTAGAGGTGGCCTCCTACAAGCGCATGAGGATGTAAGCATGTGGGAATGTGTGTATGTGTGCAGGGGGCAGATAGGGAACAGAAGAAGGGGGTTACCATTTCAAACTCTTAACATAATTATCTGCCGGGAAATTTCTTCCTTTCAGCCATTATTTCTCACCCAACTGGTTAGTTTTGAAGTCACAGGAATCCCTAGAGCTCAGTAATTCATTCATTCAACACATATTAGACACACTTTTCTAAGTTCGGGAAAGAGAGTACAAGACAAAAATCTCTGTTCTCGTGGCTTCCACTAGGGGAGAGAGACAGACCAGAGGGAGTGGCCTGTGCCAAGGCTCCAATGGGAGTCTGCTGTGCTGTGCACACACAGAGAATGGTGTTTGTGGGTTACTCTGGGGTAACCAAGCAGGTGAGATTACCTACTTGCCCACCTGTAATGCATTTGTGGCACACCAGGTGCCACCAGCCCACACAGGCAAGCCCCGCCCAGGGCTCTCCCATTCCCCGGCATTTCTCCCAGCAACCAGAAGAAGCTTGGCACATAGCAGTGGTTTCATAGGCATATGTGGAAAGACTGAGGAGTATAAGATTCAGAGAGGTTCCAAGACTTGAACTCAGGTTGTCTGTTGAGGTGGACAGTGGGGTGCTGGGCACCAGCCTGCCCAGGTCTGAATCCTGGCTCCATCACTTCCAGGTTCTGTGCAAGTGGACACGCTGCTTGTATTCCCTGAGCCTCAGTTTCCTCATCTGTAAACTGGGGGAGCGGTAATAACGGTCCCTACCTCACAGGGCTGTTGTGAGGATTAACTCAGGTGATGTTTGTAAAGCTCTTGTACACACTGTCAGTGTTGTTCTTGTTATTGCTGTCCTACCACCTCCGTCCTCCATCTCTGGAGAGAACCCTCACAGTATTCTAAGGTCAGGACCGGGGTCAAAATAAATCATCAGTGTGGACAAAGCCAGGGTGAATCCACATCAGGAACCCGGGAGGAAAATCCCCCCAGAGAAACATTACCGAGAAAAGGGCTGAAGCCAGGGACTGGAAAGTACTCCGAGGACTCAGGTGGGGGCAGAAGTCAGCCCCCAGAAGAGGCGTGGGGGAAGCTGCGGCTGCTGCCGCGAGCCCGTGCCTCAATTCTGGGCCCTCAGTGCCCTCTGCCTCGTGAGGAGAAGGTGAGTCCTTGCCGTCCTCGCAAGCTGCCGGAGGCTGGCATGAGGTAATGGCTGTGCCTGCGCTGCCAGGCTCTGTGCACAGATGAGACCAGGTCTCTTCAATCTCAGGGTTGGAGGTGGAGGGGAAATGGGATGGAATTTTTTAAACCCACAGCAGGGATGGGAAGGGGGAAGCTCAGGCTTGTTCGTCACAACCTGGCATGCTGGAGTGACAGGGCCCCCTTGGAGCGTGAGTGAGGTAAGTTTAGGGCAAATCAAAGGCAGCGTGCTTCACCCAGCGGGGGGGACACCGATGGAACTCATTACCCCAAGATGTGGTCTCAGCTGGAAATATAAATAGCTTCACAAAAGGTTTAGATAAATCCGTGGATGACAGCTCCATTCATGGGTTAGGGGAAGGAGGCTGTTGGGGCCCGCTGGCCTGTGGGGAAGGCAGCAGGGAGGTGACCTGGCCTCCCTAAGACCACCCCTCGAGGTCCCTGTTGGAGGCAGGCGTTGGGCTGCAGGGATGCAGGAGGCAGTGTCGTGTTCCTCCAGGCTGGGGCCCTGCCTGAGTCCCCGGGCCCTTTCCTCAACCCCCCAACTCTCGCCATCCACTGTTTGGGGAGACAGGGACACCATCAGCTCTGGGGAAAGTGTCCTGGTCGGGCTGTCCCCTAAGGGACCAGCAGAGGGAGACAGACACCGTGTCCAGTCCCAGCTCCCAGAACAGACACCAGGCTGCGCTGCCTTGGATGGGGCAAGCAAGCGACTGTGGGTCCCAGCTAGGTGCCCAACACTGTGCTAGGCACCCAAGGAGAGAGGCCCGAGAAGGCAACCTCCTTGGCCGAGATGGGCTTACTACAGTGGAGGGGGCCAGGGGGAGACTGCAGGGAACTAGGGGCAGGGCAGGGAGGAGGCCACTAGGTAAGAGCAGGGTGGCTCTAGAGCCATCTTGCCCTCTGTCCCAGGAGGGCAGGGCGTGGTTCTCTGTAGGTCCACACTGTTCTGCAGGGCAGTCTGCACATATAGGAGGTGCTTCAGAAAGCTTTGAGAGGTGAGTGAACCCCACAGGTCTGAGTATCAGTTCCTCCCTTGCCTCGGTACTGGTTCCATGCCAGACGTGGCTTTTCTCTTTCTGCCACTCAAATTCTCCCCAGCTTCTCAAGAAGTCTTCCCTGACAGCTCGTCCCTCCTCTGACCTCTCCTTTCTCTGCATCACAGCCCTTTGAACACCTTTTTGAGTTCTAGAGTCCCTATTTCATTCATCACATTTTGCAGTGGTCAGCGGCTGACGCTGACGTGTGCTCAGAGTGCTCTATTGAGGTGGAAGTTGTCTGTGGGGGCCGGGGATGGGTGGGCTCCGCACAGACGCAAACCACCCACGTCATGCAGACAGATGGGGCTGGCACCTGCACACCAGCATCAGTTGGCCCTTCTCATTCCTTCAGAGCTCACTGTGGCCTGAGTGTCTGCCCTTCCCCTTCAGCACACTGAGCCCCTAGGAGGAGGCCGTCTGGGATGCGAGGTCACATCCTCAGGAGTGGTTCATTGTTGGAGGAGAGATGAGCAACGGCCCCTAGAGAGTTCTGTGTCTGTGCCCCGTGTGGGGAGTCGGAGTCGGGGTGATGAGATTCAGGAAGAAGACAGAATGAAAAGAATAGAGAAGGTGCAGACATGTAGACATGGGGGGCTTGCAAGGGGAAGGTGGCAGTCTAGAGAGGGGACATCATTAGCAGAGACAGGAGGATAGGGCATGAGGGGCAGACGACAATAATATTTACCATTATTGAGTGCTAACAGCCAGAGATTTGACTTGTATTAACTCAGTCATCCCTTATTCTAAGGAAGGTACCGTTATCATCATCCCTGTTTTATGCAAGAGAAAACTGAGGTGTAGGGGGGTCAAGTGACTTGCCCAAGGTCACTTGCCCAGTGATCCCAGGAAAGGTGCTGTCCATCCTCTGACCCCTGGGCGAGTCTCCTGAGGAAGCCAGACAGTCTGGAGAAAGCCCAGGGAAGCCTGAAGGAGGGAGGCCCGTGGGGAGGGAGGGGACAGAGCGGGAGGAGCCGGCAGTGACTCAGCAGGGCAGGATAAGGATCTTCCAGCCCAGGGAGAGGTAACCCCACTCCTCTGCCAGGGGAGACGGAGTCACGGAGCCCGCGGCATGGGTTGGCCAGGGCAGTGGAACATCCTGCGAGGATGGCGGGGAAAGCTCCTGGCGGGCGAGGGAGGAGTTGAACACCTGGGGGTAACCCTTCTGCCCCAGCCCTCCTCACACACCCATCACCCAGACATCCTTGCAGACGGGGAGCCAGAGCCCAGGTAGGGCAGGGGAGAGGCAGCAGCAGGACAGGACCTGGTTCCTCTCAGCTTCACGGGGGAAGCAGGGGGTGGGTGGGTGCAGTGTCCTCCAGGAGGCCTGAGCTGGTCCAGGTGTGGGTGGGGGATGCAGGGCAGGGTAGGGCTGAGGGTTGCTGAGGCCCTGGGGTTTCTGCTGACATCACGGCCAGCTCAGGGTGAGGCAGGGCCCTCTGGGCTCCGGCCCACTGGAGGGAAAGGGAAAGTGCACACTCCTGCTGCCTTTCCTCCCCGTCCTTCCCTCGATGGCTCTGGTGCCTGCGTACTCACGCTGGAGAGAGCGCTCGTGGTGGTGCAGAGGATGCCCTCCTCCTAGGGATGCGGATCCCAGGGGGCCTGTTAGGCCCTGGCAGCTCAGGCGGGGCTCTGAGCCTACCTAGTGCCTCCCTTTGCAGGCCATACAGTCGGGCCCTCAGGAAGCACAGGGAAGCCCTTGCCCTGGTTCTGTGGGCGGGTGGCCCTCTAATTCCCAGTTCAATGCTCATTCCATGATTCAAAATCCCCAGCTCTTGGAAGCTACCATTCTAGCTGAGGGGGACTTGAGCACTCTCGGGGTGGTGCCTCTCACCAACCAGGAGGCGATGTAGGGTGCCTGGCCTAGCATTACACAGTCAGTTCATGTCAGTAGTGGGCAGTGGGTGGTGGGCAGGAGAGTCCAGGCACATGAGGACTATCTTTCTGTCCCAAGGAATGTCTTAGGGTCCTGAAGAGACCAGGCATGCCCCAGGTTAGATACCTCATAGCCAGGGGGCCCTCAGCAAGTCTCGCTATCACTGCGGCTGCTCTCAGCACCCAGCCTCTTCTTTCAAGAGTCCCCTGCCTTGGTGCCCCTCTCCCTGCCTCCACCCCAAGGTTTGCACCTGCACGATATAAAAGGGCGTGGCGCTGCAGGCAGACATTCCTGGGTTCCAGTCCTGGTTCTACCACTTGTGTGACTTAGACAAATGACTTCATCTTACCGAGCCTCAGTTTCCTCATGTATAGAATAGGGAAATTACAGTTCCTAGTTTATAGGGCTATTGTAAGAAAGAAATGAAATCGTCCATGTAAAGCCTGGTAAGAGCTCAGGACATTTAAACTAGAGGCCCAAAGGAGTAATGTGTCACCGAGAAACGCCAGGCCTTGCGGCAGGCTGGCAGAGTCGCTGTGGAGCCACCGTGGAGGGCCCCTGCCTCTCCTGCCCTCAACCGCATGGGCCCTCAGGGCTCCTCTCTGTGTCCCTGGGACCTGGCACGGAGTGTGTATTCAGGGAATGTCTAGTGAAAAGATGAATGAATGAGTGAATTTCTTACCTCTGTAGGCTTCTCCAACACCACACCCCTGCCCACCCCTCAGAGGTGACCGGACTACAGGCTTCCCTAGTGTGAGAATCCAGGACACCCCGGGGGCCAGGGCCCTTTCAATGCCAATTCTGCAACTGCACCTGGAGAGCCTTCCCTGGGGATGCTGGTTAGGGGAAGAGGGACGGGAGATGGGGCGGGCTAGCCTGTCCCTGAGACAACATTGACTCACCCCCACACCCTTGGAGGGCAGCTCAGTCATCACCTGGTGCCAGCTCTGCCACCCCCCCACCCCCACGTGGATGGTGAGGCCTGGAGTCTGGAAGGCCAGAGAAGGCAGCAAAGCAGTATCCTCCTCATCAGCTCACTGATACTCCCACCATCCTGTGGGGAGGAGGGCAGAGGTGGTCATGTCCCATTCCATGGAGAGGTGATGGCCATGTCCCAAGGCTGTGCTGGCCGATTGGAAGCCGGGCATCTTAACTTCCAGCCTGGCCCTCTGCCCGCTGCAGGGAGCCGTGTGTCTATGCCCAGCGCTACCTCAGCACCTCTGCCTGTGGTTGCCACTGCCCCTCCTGCCATTCAGCCACATTTCCACCCTGAAGCTCTACCTCCTCCCAGAGCTCTCCTTCCCTCACCACCCTTAATCTCAGATGGTTTAATGAATGTCCCTTGTCACAAGATTGTGAAATTCTTGAAGGCAGGGTAGGTTTTCCTTGTCCCTCTGTCCTTTACAGGGCCTGGCACCCAGCAGGGGCTCAGGAAATCTTGCACACCGCAGCCTGGGACAGATGGATCTGGAGCTCAGGATCCAGAGTGGGTGTCTCCTCTGACCTCCGCCCTGCCCCCACCAGCACGCCCAGATTGTCAGAGCTGGAAGGGCCCCCCAATAAGAATCCTGAGAGCCACAGGGGAGCAGGAACTTTCCTGAGGTCCCCAGCTAGAAATCAGAGGGCAGCCACCTGGGCCTGGCCACCCCTCAGAAACCCAGGGGGGGCTACTCCTGCTCTGCCTCTGCTTTCTTCCTTCTCCCCCCAACTCCAACAGCCCACCCCCATTTGGGATTTGGCAGAATAAAGGCACAGTCTTTCTTCCAGCCCCCACCCCAACACAACTGGCAGCTCCTAGCCTGCTGCCTTTGCCCAGACATGGCAGAGGGGCACTGGCAGCTTGGAGACGGAGCTGATTTTCCTTTTGGCAGTGGCGAAGATGGCAGTGGGGGAGGGGAGAGGCTTCACCCCCTGGGTGAGGAGAGAGGGCAGGGATGCAAGTCCAGACAGGAGGCAGAGGGAGAAAAGGACTTCTCGTTTGTGGGGTTCCGGCATCAAGCCCTGGAACTGTGTGGAAGCCAATTGTCCTTATACCCACCTGGCCTGGGTCCCCATTTCAGAGCTGCAGCCCTCAGTTCCTCCTCTAGAAACCAATGTTTTCCAGACTCCAAGGTGAACATTTGCTGGAGCCAGGGGGCAACATGGTAAGCTCCCTCCCCTCCCACTGCGGTCTGCTCCTCTTCCTCCTTGGCTCCTGCCTCCTCCCTCCTTCCCACTCCCACCGTTTATTTCCTCTTTGTGTCTCCTCTGTCCTGCCCATGCCTTCTCTGTCCTCCCTCCTCTTCCCTCAGCCCCCACCCGCCTCCTTCAGCTCCCCTCTCTCCCTTTCCCCTTTCTCTCCTGGCCCCCTCCTCCTCTCCCGCGTTGGGGCTGCTTTCTCCCTGACTCAGCAAGGTGCTTTATAAGGTGCTGAGGGGGCTCAGCCAAATCCAAACCACATTGTCTGTGCAGACACTCCACAGGGGCAGGCTGCAAACCCGAGGAGAAGAACTGGAGCTGCTCCCCTCTCCCTCCCCCTTCCGCTCCCCTTCGTGGCTCCCTCTCTCTCTGAAAAGGTGGCTGCTAGGGGACCTCCTGGCCAGCCTCAGTGCCAGTCACCCATTGGGCATCTGCCTCCTTGACCTTGACTTGGGCATCAAAAGATTGTCGGGCTCACCCGCCAAGGATGTCATTGAAACTCCAGCGTTCTGGCTGGGGGAGGGTGAGGAGGAAGAGAGAGCCCCCCCCAGCACCTTTCAGAAGGGCCCCTCCAAGGCAGGTTTTATCAGAGCTGCTGCTGATGTCCCAGAAAGTCCCCTACCCCCAACCCCAGGCCAGCTCCCCTTTCCCAGCTCTTTTTCTCCTTGTTTAGGGGGAAAAAAAAAAAAAACCACGAAAGAAAGAAGAGGGAAAAAACCCAACAACAAAGTCTGTCCCCCTCCAGTGAGGTAATTGAAAACAAACTTCTTCCCCCCCCCCCCCACGGTGCAGAAAAGGGAAGAGCTGTCCTGGGAGTCCAGCACTGGTCATGACCATGACGCCCGCTCTGACCTGCAGGCTGGAGGGGCTGTGGCAGGGCTGGTGGGGCGCCCTCCTTTCTCTGGGGGCAGCGGGACAGGAGTGGGGAGCCAAGGCTCTGATGATATTCCAGAGAGAGGGATCACCTTCCAGGTCTGCCCCACCACTGCCTCTCCCCCTTTGAAACAACAAATAACAACAAAGGCAATTTATTACCAAATGATTTAATTGCTGGTCTGGTTCTAGAGCATTCAGGCTTTGGAGACCAAATGACTGTCCCGCAGGAAGAGTCACGGAGTGGGGATGTCGGCATGCCCCAGAGGAGAGCTGTTTCCTCTGCGATCGCCCTGGCAGCCCTCTGTAGAGGGAGGAAGGCAGACCCTCCAGGGAGGGTCTAGGCTTATGGGTCCCCCAGGTATCCCACCCAGCAAGTCCCAACCCAGGCCTGAGGGAAGAAGGAGCGAGAGCACTCCACAGCCAAACCACCCCTACCCCACCACCGGAAAAAACCAACAACCCAAAACCCCAAAGGCAGGAGAAAGCCAAATGTCTTTACGGGGAAGCATTTCACAAATGGGGACTCTTGGGCTGTCCATCGCCTTGAATGGGAGCATTCCCGCTGAGTCACCCGGGAAGCCTCTGGTGTTGAAACTGGTCCGGTGCCTCGTGCTGATTAATGAATTACAAATCCCCCACCCATGTGCGCTCTCCTGGCCACTGGGAGGAAGAATGAAGAACCTTGTGAACTTGAGGGAAAAGCTTTGGGCCAAGCGCTCTCTTCTTTCTCTCGAGCTGGGCAGTGGGCCTGTGGTGCCCTCTTCCTCCCCCCAAGGGGGCATTGTGAGCCGGTTAGTCACCTGCCCCAGCCCCGGCGCCTTAGTCCCAGCTTTTGGAAATGGGACAGGCGGCGGGACAATAGGCAAGGGGGGCGGTCAGCCCAGACAAAGGGCAGCAGGAAAAACACCATCACTTGCTTCGAGGCCAGCTCGCTGGCATTTGGGAGAATGTGTCATTGCATTTACTCAGGGGGAGGGGGAAAGGGGGAAGGTTAGTGATGAGGAGGCAGAGGTAGGGTGAGAGAAGGGACCCTGCACTGGGCAGGGGGCAGGCGCCCCAGGCCGACACCGAGGGAGAAGAAGAGCGGGCGGCTCACTGCCGGAGCCCTCGGAGTTTGCAGACGGACTGATGCCCTCCCCGCCCCCTCCCCGAGGAGGCTCGGGGTGGTACCGCCGCAGCCTCGCCTCACCTCACCCCCCCTCGGTGTTGTGGGAGGGAGAGGAGCCCCAGAAGCCCTCCCTTCCCTCCTCCCCCCGCCTCCCCCCACCCCGGGGAGGGCCGCTACAATTTGTGGTTACAGCTTTACACGTCAGAAAAAAAAAAAAAGTTTGCAGAATGTCCCACACCGAAAAAAAAAAAAGATCCGAAACCGAGCGAAAAAAACCTGCGAGTGGGCCTGGCGGATGGGATTATTAAAGCTTCGCCGGAGCCGCGGCTCGCCCTCCCACTCCGCCAGCCTCCGGGAGAGGAGCCGCGCCCGCCGGCCCGGCCCCCAGCCCCATGGACCTCCGAGCAGGTAGGAGCCAGGCGTCCGAGGCCCTGGCCCCCGCCCCCGCCCGGGAGCCCGAGATCCGGTTCCGTCGTGCCCCCGGCGAGCCCGAGCCAGGCCGGGCGCCGGGGCTGCCCCCGCCAGCAGGGCTCGGGCCGGGGAGGCACGGCCGGCGCCCTCGAGAGGGGCCGGGCGGGGACGCGGCATTCCTGGAGTCCGCTCGGCGGGGAGCCCGGGCGACCCGCAGATCTGGGGAGGCAGCCACCTGGAGCCCCAGCGAGGCGGGGTCCCGGGAGCACGGCGGACAGAGCCCCGCGCAAAAGTCGGGGCGAGCGAGTCCGAGGCGGGGAGCGGGGTTGCGGGGGAGGGGGCCGGGAGAGGAAGAGGGCGGGAGGGCGGGAGGCGGGGGAGCCCGAGGCCGGGCCGGCGGGAGGCGAGGGGAGGCCGACACCTCGGGCCGCGCCGCTCTCCCTCCCCGGCGGCCGGGAGGGCAGGGCGGGAAGGAGGGCGGGCGAGAGGAGAGAGGAGGGCGGAGGGCAGAGCCGGGCCGGGCCGGGCCGCGGGACTCGCGGCTTCCTCGCTGCGCGCCGCGCGGCCGGAGCCCACCATGCTGCCCGCGGCCGCGGAGCCGGCGGCAGGTAGGGGCGGGCGGCGGCAGCGAGCCCCCCGGGCCGGCCCGCCGTGGCCTGGGAGCCGTTAGTGGGGGGGGGGGGGTGGGGGGCAGGCGCAGCCCGGCCGGACCCGGCAGGAAAAAGTCCGTCACCGGCCGGGGAGCGGCGGCAGCGGCACTCGGCCCCGCGGGAGGGCGGGCGGGCAGGGAGTGGACGCGCGGGAAAGGGCAGTGGCCGGGCCGAGCCCCGAGCCCGGCGCCCCGGACCCCGCCCCCGCCCCCGCCGCCGGGAAGGGAAGGGAGCGACCGGGCGGGAGCGGGCCGGGGGCGGGGCCCGGGGCGCCGGGGCCACACAGGGGGAAGGCGCCGCCGCCACGGGAGGGGACCGGGCGCGAGAGGTCACCGCCGAGCGGGGACGGCCGGCGAGCGGCCGCCGCCGCACAGTTCCCCAGCCGGGCGCTCGAGGGAAACCCCAAGTCCCCCGGGCCTCGCCTGAGTCCCCTCATGTCTGCTCTCCCCGCCTTCCTTCGCAGCAACTCCACACTGTGCTCCAGAAGCCCTCCCCACACACCCCTCTCCCAGTGGACCAGTCCCTGTTTCCTTCTGCGTCCAGCCTGGCCTCCCCCCTGGGGTAGGAGGGGGCTGCCAGGAGGGGACGGAGGCGGGAGGTCTGGCATGGCAGGCGCAGTCCGAGCCTCGGAGAGGGGCTGTGAGTTGGGGGGCACTGGACACACTCCTCTGTCAGGTGCGCTCTGACCCTGACCCAGACGCCTGACATCTCCCTGCTTTCACTGCCCCCGACAGACCCCCGCCCTGCTCCTGAGCACACAGTGCCCCTCCCGGGGGAAACAGGGACACATTCCTCTGCCAGACCAGACCCGCTCCCCCCACTGGCTCAGACTCCCTCACTGCCTGGAGCCACGCACTCAACCAGGGAGGAAACAGGCACCAGGCAGAGATGGCAACAACTGTCACCCAGCAATCCAGAAGTCTCCTCCTGACTGGTGTAATGGCTCCCCCTTCCCGCCTCACAGAGCCCCACACTTCTGCCCTGTTCACACTTCTGCACACCACCCCTCCACACCAGCTACTAATTAGTGACACTTCACATTCCTCCCCACAATCCCACCTGCATATTCACACCCTGGCTCCTGCTCCCTCAGAGCCCCTCCCACACCTCTGGATAACAACACCCTTTCAAACTCACCCACACGCTTGTCGGACTGTTTTTCCTTCACTTGGTCCCCCTGTGAAGGAAGGTCCCCCCTGCCTGGCTTTCTGCTGGCTGCCCAGCTGTCCCCCGCTTCACCCTACTCTCCTTGAGCACACCCAGGGTCATCCTGTGGCATGATCTGGAACACTCTCACTCCAACCAAAGCCCAACTCCTGTGTCCCTATTGAGTTCACAAGGCAGGGCGGCTGGCCCGCCTGTCTGCTTCTTTCCCTGGGCCTCAGATTCTTCTGTCATTTAGACTGGAAGAGAAGGGCAGGGAGGGGGCTGCTGAAGAGGACAGCAGAGATGGAGCCCCACGTGGTTTGGCTGAGAGGAACTTGAGTGTGCACAGTGCAACCCCCTCATGCAACCCAGTCGCCTGATGGGTTGGTGGCAAAGCTACGTCTCCTGACTTCTGGGCCCATGCCTACGCACTCACTAAGCCACTTCTCAGCGGACTGGGGGATCGGGAACCAGGGAGAGGACAGAAGGGAGAGGAGGAGGAGAGAGGAGGGCAGCCAGCCCAGAGGACAAGGAAAGACAGGCTGTTTCTGTGGGCTTTTCCCTGGGAAGGCAGGTGGGGGGGGCACCCCCAAGGGCCATTTCCTACAGTCTCTCAATGCCTGGGTCTCACACCACAGTGGATACACCACCCCCTAAACCGCTTCATTCCCCCAGTTTCCCTCAACAGACCCTCCAGGGTCACCAGGATGCTGGTCCTGGTTTGGCCTGAGAGCAGGGCCTTTCCTTCTGGCTCCCACATTTAGCCCAACACCCCTAGAGCTCTGCAATTCCTCCCTGGCTCCTATGTTTTCAGCTGATAGCTCTTAGCCACCAATCCCAGGTGCAGAGTCTTCTGGCTGACTTGTCCTACGCACCCTGACCACCCTGGCACATCACACGGCTGAGCCCCCCACCCTCACTGAGTGAGGTCAGCTTGCGGGGTACAGGCCCGGGGCTGAGGGGCAGCTGGCTAAAGACATGCATACAAAGGTATGCCTGCCTGTGCAGCCGTGTCAGGGTGGCCATGCGCTTGCGTGGGCTGAGGATGTGTGTGTGTTCATCAGGGGGGCCTCGGTTCCCAGGGCCCAGGGATCTGGATGGAATTAGGGGCTGGCCCGCCGGGCGGGGGCCAGGATGGGGGGTGGGGGTGCAGCAGGAAACGTGAGCTGCACTCATTAGCTCCTCACGTGCTCAGCCGGATTTATAAACACAGGGGAAGACGGGATGTAAACAATCAGTGGGCAGCAGCCAGAGGCAGAGCTGGGGCGGGGGGCTGGGCGGGGGGCCAGGACTGGGGGAGGGGGCCCAGGACACAGCCCCCAGTGGCCGGGTCCACCTGCACACCATGAGCCTGGAGAGGAGGATGGATGAGGGCTCCAGGATGCCCACCGCACTCCCTCCTAGGGACACAGGCCAAGCTGCAAGC
This sequence comes from Ceratotherium simum simum, assembly GCF_057802395.1. Lineage (NCBI taxonomy): Eukaryota > Metazoa > Chordata > Mammalia > Perissodactyla > Rhinocerotidae > Ceratotherium > Ceratotherium simum. The sequence goes on from NC_141933.1 coordinate 6,168,939, forward strand.
TGCGCCGAGCTCCAGTGCTTGCAACTAAACCACAGGTGTTCTCTGCCCCACACGGCCTTCAGTTTTGCTGCCTGAGATATGGGGACATCTTGTCCAGAGCGGAAGCTGTCGTAATAGAGGGTAGAGCCCTGTCCCCTTTCTCCTCTCCTAGCCTTTCTCCCTCTGGATTTCTGAGACATCTTCCCTCTTTCTGGTTCTCTCCATGGGCAGGTCAGTCGGATCCTTCTGCTTTCTCCCCTGCCCCCCCTCCCCAGCCTGCAGTGACACAGTTACCTCAGAACTGAAATATTCCTGGAAACACCGGCCTCGTCTGGTTAATTTCATGAGCCGTTTTTCTGCCCAGATGATTTAGCTCTTGTTTATCTGAAGGCTTCTCCCCCTGCTGTCCCTGTGTAGGGAGCCCAGTCCTCCAGGGGGCTGTCCCACAGGGCCCAGAAGGGGAGGGGGAGAACGAGGCCTGGCGCTGGGTTCCTGACCAGCTCCCCCATGGGATGGGCAGAGCCCAGTCCCAGAACTCTGGCCAGCAGCGCTGCCCAAAGCAGGGCGGGTAAGAGGCGAGCCCAGCTCCCAGTTCCTGCTTCGGCTGGGACCCTCGGCATTGCCACTAACTGTGAGCGAGGCCAGACTTGTCCTGAAGGCTACCTCAAAGCCAGAAGGGCTGTTGCCCACCTCAGCAGGTCTCCAGACTCCAAAACTAACCCCACATTGTACCCATAGGATCCTGAAGGTGACTCAGCCAGATGTCCAGGCCGAGGGTAGCCCAAGGCTTTGTGCAGAGGAGAACGGCTTGGAGTTGTTTTGGGATGTGAAGAACAGCGAATAGAAGGAACTCAGAGAGTCAGCAAGAGCTAGGGATGGAAAGGAAGAATGAGGAGTGGAGCATTCAGGAGGGAAGCCACAGGCTGCAGATGGGGAAGAGAAGAGGGGAGCCTGTCTCCTGAGGGGGCAGTTATGTGCCTGACCCTGCTCTCTGTCCTAAAACACACATGCGTGCGGGGCACACGCACGCACACACACACACCCTCAAACCAAGAACCCTAAACCACAAGGGCAGGGTCCCTGTGACTAGTGGCACCCCTACTCCCACGCTCCATCACTAAGCCAGCCAGTCAAGCATCTGGAAGAGACAAGACTGACCAGTTGGGCCACAGCAAAAGTCCCCACCTGACATCTTCACTCTGTTCTTTTTTTTCTATTCATGAGGAAGATCAGCCCTGAGCTAACATCCGATGGCAATCCTCCTCTTTTTTTTTTTGCTGAGGAAGCTTGGCCCTGGGCTAACATCCATGCCCATCTTCCTCTACCTTATATGGTGCGTCGGTGCGCGCCCAGGATCTGAACCTGCGAACCCCGAATGGGCGGCCGAAGCGGAGCGTGTGCACTTAACCGCTGCGCCACTGGGCTGGCCCTTTTTTTTTTTTTGTCTTAATTGTTTCTTAACTCCAAACCTATCCTAACTCAAAGTACAAATTGTTAAACCCATATCCAACTAATTTCTAACCATGAAAGCAATGTCACTGTAGAAAATTTGAAAGTATAAAATATAACCTAGAAGAAAGAAACCACTCATGATCTCACACCTATCCAAGCTTAAAACCCAAACTAGCCGTACTCTTAGTGACACGCCATCCATCACCCCATCTGACATCTAAATCAACAAAGTCACAAAGCTTAGCCCCAGCAAGCCCTCTGCCTGCCCAACCTAACCACATCCTCCAGCTGGACTCAAACTTCAACCACACTCAGTCAGCCAGATCCCAATAAACTAACCTGAAACTTCAAAAGTAACCCAGCCCTTAAACCTAACCTAGCTCAGTGCCAAGTACAGCCTTAGCCTTTCCTAACCCTAACTGCCTGTACCCAGTCCCGAAGCCCACTGAATCCTGGCCTAATGCTCTTGACTTTGGACCTCACCTAAAAGCCTGGAAAATCGTTTTCTAACTGCTTATGTCCGTCCTCACAGCATGACCCCTGGCCTCTGGCATCCCGGGATACCAACCTCTCCAGCACCATCAGCTGACAAGCCCAACTCATCAAATTCTCTCTCTCTCTCTCCATTGCAGGCTGATCAAAAGGCCTCCTTCAGGTCAAACTTTTCCCCATCCAACACCCTAGATAAGAATGGGGCAAACCTCCATGCCGCAGCCAATCCTTGGAGTGAATGCTAAATCTTCAATCTAACCCCATCCTACACTTTCCGCACCCAGGAATCATATCCCATCACTGACTACACAAGCCAGCCCTGTGTCCTTCAGCCTGACCTCAGGGGTCTAACCCTACACCTTGCCTCCTATGGCTCGACTCAGACTCGTTCTAGGGCAGCCTGTCTCTTGCGCCCCTCCCCGGGCTGACTGCTCTCAGCTGGCAGCTCTGACATGTGCTGTTTCCTACCCCTTGCCCCGCCCCCCCAAACTGCAGTGGGACTGGGAAGCTGGGAGAGGAGGCTGAGGTACACCTGGACCCTGGGAATGCTGATTTGCAGTCCCTAGGCCTGGCCCCGTCCCACTGTGCACACACACATACGTGTTGGCACACATACAGTGACTCTTTCTTAGCTGACACACAAATATACTCTCCAGTGTCTACTGGTAGACACACACTCACACAGGCCAAGTCCTCATCCTCAAACACATACATGCCTCCACTCACACACATACTTTCTCAGGCCAGGAATACTTCCCGCCTCCATCCCCACTGCCTCCCATCTGGTGTCCCACCCTCACTCCCCGTCCCAGCCCAAGGTGGGGACAGACACCTGAGGGGCTGCCAGCTGCTTCCTCAACGGGCCGCCCTCATGCTTCTTGCCCATCCTGTCCACAGGGGACTCGTGGGGGATGCTAGCGTGCCTGTGCACCGTGCTCTGGCACCTCCCTGCAGTGCCAGCCCTCAATCGCACAGGGGACCCAGGGCCTGGCCCCTCCATCCAGAAAACCTATGACCTCACCCGCTACCTGGAGCACCAACTCCGCAGCTTGGCTGGGACCTACGTGAGTATCCAGGGCAGCTTAGGGGTCTGGGAGTTGGGGGAAGAGAGACAGAATGGTGGAGGAGTCGTGGTGAATGATGGGGTGATGAGGAAGGGCCGTTTTGCTCCAAGCAGGCTCTGGGTCTGGCCTATCTCCTGCCCTTCCCTCTTAGGTACACCCCTCCTCCCCATCCCTGGCCCCAGGACTAGGCATGTGGGCAGGCCTCGCACCCGCCTTGGCCCATCGCCCCACTGGCTGTGGGCCCAGCCGCCCGCCTCCCCCTGGGGGCCGGGGAAGTCTCCTCTGTTTACACCGTGTTGTGGTGTCTCTTGCACGGGCGGGGCTGGGTGGGGATGGAGGGGCCCCACCTCCCATGCCTGTGTTCCAGCTCGCCTCTGCCCCAGACCTGGGGCCCTGCTGCTCTGGACCCTTGGGCCTCCCTTCTGTCTGCCTCTCCCATCCTAGCTGGGCCTCCTAGGGGGGACTTGGGGGATGGGGGCTGCAGGGAACCCAGGCCAGTAGTGGCAGGGGGTTCAGGGTGTGGATGGAAGTTAGGCCATAAGGAGTTGGGGGCCGTCCAGAGGTGTTCAGAGAGCCCAAGAGAGAAGGAAGGAGGGTCAGAGTTGTCGAGGACCATGGGGAACCGGCCCCCTCTTCCCGTGTTCCTCTTCCACATCCCAGACCCTACTCTGGAGCCAGGGAAAGAGAGGGGAGGAGGGTGGCGGGGGAGCTGGCTCCAGCCCCAGGATACACCGAGGAAATTAGTTTGTCTCTGTGCTTGTCAGCGTGTGAACCTCCCCCTGGGCCCTTGCCTATCCCAGGCCTCGCCCCTATCTTCTCCCTTTCCCTCCCGCCTGAAACGCCTGAAACGTCTCCCTCAGCCCTTTCCCTGGGCCCCAGGCCTCTCCCCGGAGGGTTGGCAAGACTCTGTCCTCTTCCCTAGACTGTCTTCCATACCCTTCCTCCTGCCCAACTCTTGAGACTGCCTCAGTTTCTTCATTCTGCAGCCCTGCTCCTACGAGCCCTTCCTTGGGGGGTTAGTGAGTACCTTCTGACCCCACCCTTCAGCTTCAAGAGGGAAATGGAGCTCTGATGCCCACTGGCCCTCTGCCTTTCCACCCCTTTTCCCTCTCTGGTTTTCCCGTCCAGAAAACCTTTGCTTGACTCTGCTACCCCCTCTAGCTCCCGACCCTTTTTCTCTCCTGGCTTTCCCTGCCAAATTTCTCGAAGGAGTGGTCTACACCCTCTGCCTCCACTTCCTCTCCACCCACTCACTCCTTAACCCCCTGCAGTCTGGCTCCCAGGCCACTGAATCAGTTCTCTCCAAGGTCGTCAGGCACCTCTTCTTGCCAAGCCCTGCGGTACTTTCTCAGGCTCATTCTCCCTGCTCTCTGTTTTACAGCCGCGCTGTTGAGCACTGCTGCCTTCTTGAACTCCTCTTCTTGGCTCTGCATTCTTCTCGTCCACCTTCTACCTCTGCAGCCTGGCCTCCTGGGTCCTCATGGCTCCTCTTCCTCTCTGCCCGGCCCCCAGTGGGCACTCTCCCAAGGCTTGCACACACAGCCAATCAGCGCATCCTTCCTGAGTATCTCCCGAGTGTTTTTCTCTTTCTACACCTCTCCATAGGAGAGCTCGTCACCTCATTGCTGCAACTGTCACCTCCATGCAAATGACATCCCTGGAGAAACTTAGGGGAGGCCTGTGAACAGAGAGGCCTAGCGTGGAGATGGGGCCAGTGTCAGGGGACATAGGAAATAGAAGCTTTGGGGGCAGGTATCTCCTGGCAGTGAGCTGGCTGCTCCGCCCTCCTCCTTCCCCATCGCCCTCTCCTTTTCACAGCTTAACTACCTGGGCCCCCCTTTCAACGAGCCTGATTTCAACCCACCTCGTCTGGGGGCAGAGACTCTGCCCAGGGCCACTGTCAACTTGGAAGTGTGGCGAAGCCTCAATGACAAACTTCGGCTGACCCAGAACTACGAGGCCTACAGCCACCTTCTGTGCTACTTGCGTGGCCTCAACCGCCAGGCCGCCACGGCCGAGCTGCGCCGCAGCCTGGCACACTTCTGCACCAGCCTCCAGGGCCTGCTGGGCAGCATTGCGGGTGTCATGGCAGCTCTGGGCTACCCACTGCCGCAGCCTCTGCCTGGGACTGAGCCCACCTGGTCTCCTGACCCTGCCCACAGCGACTTCCTCCAGAAGATGGACGACTTCTGGCTGCTGAAGGAGCTGCAGACCTGGCTGTGGCGCTCAGCTAAGGACTTCAACCGGCTCAAGAAGAAGATGCAGCCGCCAGCAGCTGCGGTCACCCTGCACCTGGAGGCCCATGGCTTCTGATCTCTGACCTTGACCACCTTCTCTTTCCCCTCCCCGTTCAAGCCCTGCTCCTACTCTGGGAGGGAGAAACCTGTATGCCAACACTTGTTGAGCCAGGAGACAGAAGCCATGAGCCTCTGGCCCTTCCAGGACTTGGAGGAGGGTGTGATGCAATAAGGCCTGTCCCCTCCCTGCTTCCCAAAGTCCTACAGGTCAGGGGAAGAGGTGCAATAGGCCCCATCCCATTTCCACAGGAAGTAATGCTCAAGGGAGCCCGAAGTGGTTCAAGTTGGTGCAAAGGCTCTCATGGCTTCCTGCTTCCTGTCCACCACTTGCCAGTGCCCACCTAGCCCCTCAAGTGGCACTTCTAGGAAGCAAGCAGGGAGGGGGGCCACCACAGCACATGTCTTTCTGGGGTGAAGCCCTTTGGCTGCCCCACTCTCTGTAGATGGGTGTTGCTCCCCTACCCCCAAATAACGCAATACATCCAATTCAGGAAACAAACATGGTGGCAAGTCCAAACAGGAGGGGATTGGATTGAAAATGGAAGAGGTGGGGTCTGCATTGGAGGTAATACTGACAGCAGAGGCGCAGGGACAGACTGGAACCAGGGGTCACCAAGGCAATCGGCCCAGGGCGGCAACCCAAAGAAGCTTGCCTCGAATTTAGTGCCGGCATCATGGTGCCTCCTCTTTGCCCCCTTCCCAGGGTATCTGTGGGTTGCCCAGGCTGGGGAGGGCAACCATAGCCACAGCCACAGGATTTCCTGAAAGTTTACATTGCAGTAGCATTTTGGGGTGCATGGGGCAGCTCCCCCAGGCCCTGCCCCCCAGCCCCACCCACTCATGACTCTAAGTTTGTTGTATTAATATTTATTTATTTGGAGATGTTATTTATTAGATGATATTTATTGCAGAATTTCTATTCTTGTATTAACAAATAAAATGCTTGCCCCAGAACTGCATCTCTTTGCTTGGCCTTGCCCCTCTTCCTGACTCTCATCACTTGTCCTCATGGCCCTTCACCTCCCTGGCTTCCTTCACTGCTGGTGGAGAGCCTGGAAGCCCAAGGGTTAGCTCAGGAGAGGCAAAGAGCTTGGGGAAGAGGCTCTCTCCCCTCAGTCCACCAAGAAGACGTGCACACAGCAGACTTCTCTCCTGCTCCCTCCACCAATGCCAGGTTCCTTTAGTCCTCCCAAATATCTTCTTGTCTGTGCCTTTGCTCAGTCCGCCTCACCTGTCTGGATTGCTTTAATGGTCTTATAGGTCTGTCTCCCTGCAAAGCTGTCTATCTGGCCCTCCAGCGCTCTCTCCAAGCAGTCAGCCCCACACATTCAGCCCTCAGCTTCCCCAGGACCTCCACCTCTGGTGGCCCACTGGGGCCCCCAGCAATGACCCTTGCCTTCTCAATACTCTTCATCTCCTAGGGAGGGCGATAGACTGTGGCCAAGTCACAAGTCTCAGCTGTGATGGTACTCCTTTATCTCCAATGTAAGACGGGAGATTAGGGTGCAAGAGAACAATTCCTATTGGACTACAAGCGAATGGGATAGATGCTATTCAACGGATGACCTAAGTTCAAATCCCAGGTTCATAACCTACTAGCTGAGTGACCTTGGACAAATGACTTAAAGCTCTCTATTCTCCAGTTTCCCTGCCTGTAAAATGGAGATAATTAAATACCTTATAAGATTGTTGGAAAGGATAAGAGAAATAATAAAGGTAAGACGGTTGGCTGCAGCAGCAGCGATTGCTAATTACAGGTTACTTGGGACATATCAGTCTATTGCTAATTACAGGTTACTTGGGACATAGTCTGCATGTCATGACGCTCTAGTGAAGAGCCACTGGGTAAATTAATGGGCTAATTGCTCCCAGGTAATACATGGATATTTCACAAGGGCCTCCTGACACAGTGCCGTAAGCGAAGGAAGTAACAAATGATGGTGATGTCAATCAGTTGACAAGTGTTTTAAAGACCTAATTACCTGCTCATCACTGTGCTAACTGGAGTAGGAAAGCCAAGAGAAGTCCAAGACCTACCTTGGCTCCTGCGCTTACCGAGCCTGTGGATCCATCCAGGAAGAGAAGACCAACATACATGAAACAATCAGGACAAAAGCAGACATGTGCCATAAGCACTGGGAGCTTCTAACAGCGCATGAGCTGTGGGAAAGGGAAAGGTCGGAGGACGGCTACAGGAGCTATTGGATTGGCTTGTGGGCAGGGCGAGCCAGGCTCTGCTGAATGTCCCTGAGTCACCTGGCCCAAGTTGGAGGAAATGTGCCCACCCTGAGGGGTCCAGGCTCTTCAGGCAGAGACATCTGCCCTGGCATGGCCAGGGACATCTCAGGCCCTGCCTCCTGCCTAACAAGATAGAAAGGAGGGGGCATCGGGGCTGTCCCCATGGGCAAAATGAGTAACAGCTTGTAATGTAAGGCACCAAGCAAAGGGCGATATGGAACACAGAGAAGGAAGGTATGTCCCACACTACTGTACTGTGAGCTTCTTGGGGGCAGATTCTGAGTCTTCCCCATCTCTCAATTCCAGCATCCAGCTCAGGCTTCATGCCCAAAGGAGGTGTTCAATTAGTGTGTTGAATAAAACAATTCATGCCCAAAGGAGGTGTTCAATTAGTGTGTTGAATAAAACAATCTGGAAAGGGACTAGGAGCTCCCCTCCCCCCAAATGCTAGAATCCAGGGCAGAATGCGGAAAGACCGAAGCAAAATGCCATGGAAGTCGAGGAAGGAGTGATGGCATCCAGTTGGGGGAGGGCCCTGCTAGTCTGTGAGCCCTACAGGAGGCAATGGTGTCTGAAGTCACCGCTGTATTTCCAGGGCCTAGCACACAGTAGGTGCTTTCGCATAAACAGGAGAGGTGGGATTTGACACCTATCTTAGAGGATGGGCAGGACAAGGATTAGTTAAGCGTGTCTTTCTCTCTTTTAAGCAGGTAGCATCTTGAGGGCAGGCTCCACAATTTATTCATCTTTGCATCTCTACAGCATTTTAGCACAATGCCGGGCACAGACTAAAGTTCTCGATAATTTGACTTAATCTGACTTAAAGAGTGTCAACAGGGGCCAGCCGGTGGCGCAAGCAGTTAAGTGCGTGCGCTCCGCTGCGGCGGCCCGGGGTTCGCGGGTTCGGATCCCGGGCGTGCACCGATGCACTGCTTGTCAAGCCATGCTGTGGTGGCATCCCATATAAAGTGGAGGAAGATGGGCACAGATGTTAGCACAGGGCCAGTCTTCCTCAGCAAAAAGAGAGGAGGATTGGTAGATGTTAGCACAGGGCTGATCTTCCTCAAAAAAAAAAAAAAAGAGTGTCAAGACAATAGTGTATTAGAAATCAAGAGAACCGAGTTTTAAAGAGGCAGCTGATCAACAGTGTCAGATACCCCCGAAGAACTGAGAGAATAATACGGGGAAAATCCACTGGCTTTGGTAATCAGGAAGTCACAGGTGACCTTTGCGCGAGCTTTGGAGAGGCAGACACCAAATTGTGGGATTCAAGAAGGAAATGATGAGAAGGAGGTAGAAGGGGTAAATATACTCCCTCAGGAGTTTGGTGGCAGAGGGAATATGCAGAGGTAACAGGATCACGGAAAGGTTTTTTTTGGTTGGTTGGTTTGCTGTTGCTGTTTTTAAACAGAAGAGATCAAACATGTCATTGCTGCGTGAGGGGTGGCGGCTGGAGAAGAAGAGACAGACTTGGGGAATGGAGTCAGGGACAAGCAGAGGAGAGCCAAGATCGTTGCTGGGCAGCCACGTGGAACCAGGGGACATAAGCACACACATCTCTGTCGTGGACCCATTCAGCATGGATTGTGACATTCTCTAACAAGCCAGAGATGGCCAGAGGTGGGGAGAGAGCAAAGAGAGGGCCTTTCCCAAGGCTGAGGACTGATGAGGGAGGAAAGGCAGAGAATCAAGCGGCAAGAGCCTCTGGAGGACTGGAAATTGCACTGTGGAGTGGCTGTGAGCCCCACAGGGTGCGGAGCAGAGGGAACGTGTGGGGGAGTGCTGGAGTTCACTCCCTGTGAGGATGCAGAGCGCATCCTAAGGAGCGAGGGGGGAGGGGTGCAGGGACATGGACGCAGAGGGCAGCCCAGTCAGAAAGGGCGTTTCAGAGTCTGAGTCCCTGAACTCTCCACCAAATAGCTCCCTACTGATGGGGTCAGGAGTGTGAGTCTCTCCTCTGGATTTGGCGCTGTGGACCACGGAGCAGGTACCTGCTCCTGGTAAATGACAGGTCATCAGGCTTTTCAGTGAATGAGTTTGTCATTGGTTCTCCATCCACAGCTGCTTCAGGAGAGGTGGTGAGTTTTCGTTGGTTCTCTTAGGTTCCACCTCATAAGTATGGCCTTATAGTCAGAGGCTCAGGTATGCAGAGGTCAACCTAAGACCCTGGAATACCTGAGCCCTACAGTGTCATGAGGGGAGGGAGTTATCTCTAGAAGTCCTTCTGTTCCCAGGAAGCCTAGGGAAAGTGGGAGAGAGGGAGAGAAGGCCCTCTTCCCTCTCATCTCGAGACAGCAGGGAGTAGATTAGAAATCTCCTCGTCAGGCCTGCCCGGTGGCGCACCGGTTAAGTGTGCGCGCTCCACTTTGGTGGCCTGGGGTTCGCAGGTTCGGACCCCGGGCGCACACCAACGCACCGCTTGTCAAACCATGCTGTGGCGGCGTCCCATATAAAGTAGAGGAAGGTGGGCACAGATGTTAGCCCAGGGCCAATCTTCCTCAGCAAAAAAAGGAGGATTGGCATCGGATGTTAGCTCAGGGCTGATTTTCCTCACAAAAAACAAGAAAAAAAGAAATCTCCTTGTCATCCTGGGTGCCAGGGAACGCCCCTGTGTTGGACAGGATGCACACAAGATGGAGAACTGTCACTTGGGAGAGGCAACTTACAGGAGTGAGGCTCTGATGCGGGGTGGCAAAAGGTAGTCACGCTTTGCTAGCTTCCTGCTTTTTCGAAGACTGACCCAATATCCAGGACCTAGGGCTCCCTCGATGTGAGGAGACTCATTCAAGCACTCATCTCTCTCCCCCTTCTCTCTCTCTCTTTCTCTCTCCTTCTCTCTCTCTCTCTCTCTCTCACACACACACACACACACACACTCACCCGCTCGCTACAGTCACCCCAAATAGGGAAGGGCCAAGGGAGGCCCTTGTTCCCATTAACCTAGAGGGCAAGGGCCAGTGATCTAGGCCTGGCTGAACGCTGATAGGTGGCTCCCTCTCAGCTCCCCCTTCTTCTCTGGAGCCACAACTGTCCCTGCCTTTGTCCCTTCAATTCTTGAGCTCCCTGACTCAGCCTGGTTCCCCAATTTCCCAGCAGTGGACAAAGCCCTTGTCAGTGGGGTAGGGATGGGGGGGGTAGGGCGTGAGGGAGTAACTGTGAGCTTTAAGAACCAGAGTTCCAGCTCTTTCCTTGTCTCAACTTTCAGGGTCCCTCAGCCTCCCTATTTCAGAGGTCACCCCTAAGCCCCTCCCCAACTTGCCCTGATCTCTAAGGCCTGGCTGATAGGGTGGAAACTAACTAGGACCTTCCTACCAGCTGGACAAAGTCTGACCCCTGGTGGCCAAGGTGAAGAATGGCCAGAAGGGCCCCTTGCTGAATTTCCCCAGAACTTCTCTCCAGTCAGGATGGTCAAAGTGAAAGGGGAGGTGATGGGAGGAGGTTTGGAGGGGTGGTTGGGACCGGGCAGAAGAGACACCCAGTGGCAGAAGAGCCCAGACCCAGGGGAACCTGCGCCTTCCACCAGGCTCCTGCTCCTTCAGCCCACTAGGCCACAGAACCTGGAGCAGGAAGAGGTGGGATGTCTGGGAGGGTCATGACGGACTAGGAGGAGCTGCCTGAAAGAATTCTGGCCCACGGGGTGGGGAACGGGGCCCAGGGTGTGTGAGTATGTGGGGGCTGGGATGTGAGTCTGGCTGCCCAGAATCTCCAGCTCAGGGTGGGTGGCAAGGCCTGAGGGCTGAGGAAGGGGGGTGCTAGGGAGGGGAAGGAGAGCGTGCTACACCTCATAGTCCGCAGGGCCCCTGGCAGCTGCTTCCCTCCCTTCACCTGCCCCCACCTTCCTATCTCTAGCTGGCTCTCCCCCAAGCCTCATCATGAGCTGGGGGAGGGGAAGGGGCTCTTAGGGCTCATGCGCAGTGCTGAGAACCCCCACCCCGCCATCCTGCCACATTGTCTGAGCTAAGCCAGGCCTAATCCCCCTTCCCCTTGGAGCAGTCTGCGGTGGGCCTCAGCCCTCAGGAAGGTGCTGGGCTTCTGTTCCAGTTCTTTTCTCTCCTTGTCTCTTGGCTTCCCCCAAGACTTTGGCCTTGGCTGTGAAGCAAGGGACTTGAGTGTTCCCAGGCCAAGGTGCAAAGGTCACTCCTGCTAGTCCCATCACCTGCCTCTAGGGGTCAGAGCTGACACAGGAACCTACACCTGGGTCTCAGGAGATTCCCTGAAGGAGAGAGAACTTAGCCCCCAACTCAGACCTCAGGCCTGGCCCTTCAGCCTGAAGCCTCAACTGTGACAGGCCCCAGGACAGCAGCTGTGGGGATAGGCCAGGAGGCTACCTGAGAAGGGGCAGGGATCCCGGGAAGGAAGGTGATAGGGGACAAACAGGGTTGGGGGAGTAAAGAAGGGAAAGACCTGAGTATGGGCAGGCCAAGGTCCGGTCCAGTTGCCAGTACACCTGAGGGATCCAGATACCAAGTCAGGGAAGGATGTGAATTGGACAGGGATGGTTCCAAAACCCCTGGTGACAACTCCTTCGAGCCTTGGGGCTCGATCCACTGCTGTCTGACCAGGAGAGGAGGGCAACGCTGCCTGCGGAGAGTCCCCTCAACTCCAGGCCGGAAAGCCAGTCCAGGGCGCCTGCACTGAGCTCGCCACCCTGATTCTCCTTCTCCGGGCTGGGGGAAGCTAAAGCCCAAGGGAGACATCTTCCAGGCTGGGTGGGAGAGGCTACCAGGGCCTGAGCCAGGCAGAGCTGGGGGCAGCTGGCAGGGACGGCCCAGACAGCGCCCACAAAGCAGGTCAGGGTGCCAGAGGGGAGAGGGAATGGGCTCAGGCAGCAGCAGGAGCCGCTGTGGCCGCCCAGCGGCACACCCTATTTCACGCTCCCTGGGCGGTGGCAGGGCCCCACGGCTATCAGCTTTCAGGGGTGGGAGGGCCCAGGAATGAGGAGGGGTCTGCCTCACCCATGGCTTCCTACTCCCTCAGGGCATTGTGGGCTCAGGAGTTGGGCGCCACACACCTCTGGGAACACCCTCTGGGGAGGAGGTAGTCAGTTCCGCAGAGACTGGGCACCATCCCTCCAGAGTGCCCAGTGCCCGACTGGACCCCGCATCTAAGCCATTGCCAGGTCCCGCAGACAGGGCCTCCCTGCTTCCCTCCCCAGTGCAGCGGGGCCCCTGTCTCCCTCAGTGTGGGCCTCACTTAGTCCACGAGGCAGATGAGGGGATTAGGCCAGGCCCAGCCCAAACAATAAAGCATGGACGGGCCCTCCAGTTCCGTGCAGCACACCCACAAGCTCTCATTCCTCCACTCAGCCCTCCTCAAGGAAGCAGATGGGAGAGCCAGGTGGGAGGAGGCCCCTAAAGACATGGCCGGCTCCTGCTCCTCCCCTCTGGTGGTCCACACTCCAGAGCATGGTCCTCCCCGGGCCCACCCAGACCCCAGAGCAGTGGGAGAGGGGGAAGGCCGAAGTCTCTGAGCAGACCCTTGCACCTTGGAAGGAAGAACTGGATGGGATCTCTAGAGGTCCATTAGAGCTGGGCCAGTCCCTCTGCTGATTCCCAGACTCCCACTGGCCAGCACTTTCGCCTGCTGCCAGGAAGTTGCTGAGGGGGAGGCGGGTGTAGGGGTGAGTCAGCGATGACAGGAGCCCAAGGGACAAAGGTCATGGGTGGAGAATTGAGAGACACTGTTTACAGCAGCCTGCCTCCTCCAGGAGGTCTTCCAGTGCTAAGCCAGCCCTGTGGTCCAACCCATCTCTGACCTACCCTTCCCTATCTCCTGTTATGAATTTTATCCTTGCACTGACAACTTGTGTGTTCCGTCTGCCTGCCCAGTTAGCCTGTGAGCTCCTGGGAGGCATGGAGGAGCTGTGATTTATAACTGGGGCCTCACAGTGCCTATCAGCACTTCCTACTGTCAAGAACCATTTTACACTATTTTAGTTGAGTATGTGGGAAAGCGCCTGGAGCAGTCTTCAGCACACTGTGAGTGCCATGTGAGTGTTCGCTTTACTGTTGATACTTGCTGCTCATATCTCACATTAGTGTAAGACAGACAGGGCAGATTTTACTGATGAATAACTGGGGATCCAAACACACTCTGGCCTCCCGCTTGGTGTGGGATCCTCCTGACTAACAGGGCAGGCAGGGGCAGGCTGTGGGACCCCAGCAGAGCCGACAAGGCAAACATTGCCTGGACTAGGAGTGGGCAGTGTCTTTGGGCACAGACTGTGAGAAAGGAGCTTTCCGAACCCATGGGTTCTCCAGTCACGTCTCTCAGGGTCGGTGGGGGTAGGGTGGGAGTAGGGAAGGGGGCTGGATTAGCCCAAACCCTCTTCGGACCTCCAGACCTGTCCCCACAACACTCTGCTGGCCAAGGGGCGTTAGTAGAAGGCTCCAGCTGGGCTCTGGGGAGTTATAAACTGGCCACGGGGATTAGTGAGGCTGAAAAGCACATTTGCCTAGGAAGGGAAAACGGGAAGTGAGAGCTTGAGGATAACGCTCTGTAAGTCCCCCGAGACCCACTGGAGACCAATGGGGGGCGGGGGAGGGCAGGAGGAGGTGGTGCAGTCTGGGGCATCTTGACAGGTTCCCCACCCCAGCCTCACCCCTCCCCCAGAACACAGCTGCAGCAGCTGCTCCGCCCCCTCTGCCTGCGCCGCTTGCCATTGGCTGGAGTAAGGCCACGCCCCACAGAGGCGGCCTGCCATTGGCTTAGTCTTTGATGTTTGAGTGCTTGTGGGGGTGGAGGAGACGCGTCATTCCCAGGAACCGGTGGACTTCCTTTCTCTGCTTGTCTGGGTCATCCTGTCTGCCCTCCGCTGGCCCCAGGCTCGCTCTCCGGCCCCAGCCCTCTCTCACTCTCTCTCTCAGCAGCTGTCTCTCTGGTGCCCGCTGGCCTGTCTCTCTCCTTCCCCGCAGTCGCCTCCTTCTCCGCCTGCCTGGGTGGCCGCCATGGGCCGGAAGCGGCTCATCACTGACTCCTACCCTGTAGTGAAGAGGAGGGAGGGCCCCGCTGCGCACTGCAAGGGGGAGCTGGCACCAGAGCTAGGTCTCTGAGGTGTGGGGGGGGCGGGAGGAGTGGACATGGAGGGACATGAGAGGACGTGGGCGGACATGGGCAATAGAGGAGGAAGTGAAGGATGTCTTCTACTTCCGACACCAGGCCTGGCAGCGGACGGCAGGGGCAGAGGGGTGGTGAGGGCTGGGGAGCAGTGGGACAGCTGGGAGGCGAGGGTCAGGGGACCAGTCCCGCAGGGCACAGGCCTGGGCAGGCCTGAGGAGCAGTGTGTCATTGCAGGGGAGGAGGCCCAGCCCCTGAGCGTGGATGTGAGCGTGGATGAAGCGGAGCTGGAGCTGCTGAGGCAGTTTGACCTGGCCTGGCAGTATGGGCCCTGCACAGGTGAGGACCCCCTCAGGCCCCAGGAGCGCATCCTGGAGCCAGTCCTGTCACCCACATGTCTGAAGCAACCCAAGCCCCTGCTTGACCCTCTCAGGCACTGCCTCCTGAGACTGGGGGGTGTGGAGGTCCCGACACACCCCTCCACACACATTCTCTAGCCTGGACTCTTCCCTGCCCCCCATGAGGTCCCAGTGTCTTGTCTCCCCCCCTCCACCCGGGCAGGGATCACACGGCTGCAGCGTTGGCATCGGGCAAAGCAGATGGGCTTGGAGCCTCCCCCAGAAGTGCGTCAGGTGCTGCAGACCCACCCCGGAGATCCCCGCGTCCAATGCAGGTCAGAGACTGGCCAGGGAGGGCTTTCAGAGGAGCCAGAGCCCTCTCCAGACACATCAGCCTGCTGGCCCCAGGTGGGAGCTGCACTGACATGAGGGAGAAATGAATACAGGTTTGGGGGTCATTGCTGAGCAGGCAAGAATGTTCTACAAGGTGCCTGGCAGGAGTGCCACCTCAGGAGGGCAGAAGGTTGCTTTAATAATTCTTAGCTCTGAGCAAATGGTGAGGGAAGGGTGGACCCAGGGCCCACAGGACTGTCTATTTAGTACTGAGGAGTTGGCTAAGGACTATAGGCCATAGTCAAGAACTGGGGCTGGTGAAATCAGATCAAGGGACTTAACTGACTCTCTCTGGTTTCTCCCTCCCACCCTCCCCTTGCACAGCCTCTGGCATCTCTATCCCCTTTGAGCCACCACCTAACACCTCCTGCCCGCTCCCCGAGAACCTCAGGACACAAATGAGAGCCAGTTGCTGCCCCTCAGCTCAGCTCTGCTGTGGAGAATGTTTGGCAGCAAAGAGTCTCACAGGGAATGAAAGAGGCTGAATCTGGAGGTGTCCACGGCTCAGCCCTCCATCTGACCAGCAGGCTCCCAGAGCCACGTCTGAGAGCTGATGCAGCTGAAGCTGAGCACCTCCTACATGGAGAGTGGTCTGTGAGGACAAAGACTTGGCCATGACCCTTCCGATGCCAGCCACTGTGGTCCTGGGGATGGTGTGGCAAATAAGGCACAGCCTTGGGCAGAGCCAGACTCAGGCGGCTGATCTAAGAGGGAAAGATGCACTCCCCACCTGAGACTGGGAATCTGAGGGCAGAACTGGCTGAGCTCACAGGGCAAGGGGTTCACTGATGCTTATGAATAAAGAACACTGAGCCTGGAAGCCTGACCTCCAGTCCCTTAATGTGGCCCTGCCTGGGCTGGCAGCACCCAGCAAGTTGCTAGATGGGATAGAGTCAGCACCAAACTTTCCTGCAAGGTGCGAGTGCCTCTTCCGCTGCCTAACCCTAGACCTGAGAGGGAGGACAGACTTTAAAAGACCAACGGTCGAGGCCTCACAGGAGCTGAGCAACCTCTGGCACCCCCTGGTGGTGCACAGTGAAATGACTCTTTAGTCACCTTCACTGACCAGCCAGGGAAAACCTACCAAACTAGTCTGCCCAGTGTTGCCCACCTCACAAAAATGGGTCCTTTGTCAGAGGAGGATCCATGGGGCCATTGCTCATAAAGCCCAGACAAACCTACACATTCCCAGCAAGTATCTCTGCTTCCCACACGGGGGGCCACGTGGATCCAAAGCAGGGTTGGGGGAAGGTTTCAACCTGCAGGATCTGCTCAGAGAGGGCCATCATCTGAGGGGCTTTGGTAGGGAACTGGGTGGTGCTGGGGATGGAGGAGAACTGGCTGGAGCCAGAAACAATGCTTAGGGGACCTGGGACCATATGACATGGAGAATGGAATCCATACTCCTTATATGGTGTTACCTTCATTTGACGGACCAGCCCTCCATCCTGGGGCAGATAGAGACAGCACTCTTAACTCCTTGAAAACAGACCTAGAGAGTGGCCAAGCGGCCTTTTTAGCCCCCATTTTATTGACCACTGATCATGATTCAAGTACTTTAAATGTATTATCTCTAAACTTCCTAAAAAGCCTGCGAGGCAGACTTCACAGAGAGGGAGACTGAAGCCTGGAAAGGCTGTGCAGAGTTGCCCAGAAGCACCAGTGGGGAGGCGGTGGCACAGAGACCAGGGCTCTTCCCATCTATACCATGCCCCTGCCTGCCTGGCGAGCAGCCGCTGTGTGCCGGGCTCTGGAGGCCCTCCTGGGTGGTGTTAGTGGTGACGAGATGGACAAAAACAAACACGCAAATGTTACATCAGGTGGCGGTCAGTGGTAGGCAACACCTCTAGGTGGTTAGAGGCAGAGAATGCCAAGGGTGCTAGAGAAGCTGCTCAGGGAAGGCCCTCTGACGGCGGCGTTTGAGCAGAAGCCTGAAGGAAGCACGCGAGCGAAACTTGGACGTCCATGAGTGCTCCAGACAGAAGGGACAGAAAGCACACTCCCCAAGCCGGAGTGTTTCCAGCCTTGTCAAGGAACAGCCTGGAGGACAGTGCAGCCAGGGCAGAGGGAGTGAGGGGAGCGTGGCGGGAAATGAGTCCAAAGAGGAGGCAGGTCAGGCCCACATGGCCTTGTAGGCCAGGATAAGGAATCTGGATTTTATGCTGAGAGAGAGGAAGACACTGGTGGTGCCAATAAATGACATAATCAAACTTGTGTTTTGAAAACATTACTCTGACTGTTGGTGGAGACCAGATTGTGGGGTTGGGGGAAGAAGAGGCAGCAAAACCACTCAGGAGGCTACTGGGGTCGGTCTCGGGAGAGGTGATGGTGATTTGGACCAGGGTGGGGAGATGGACGTGGTAAGAAGTGGCCAGATTCTTTCTAGTCTTTCTTTGAAGGGAGAACTGACAGGACTTGCTGATCAGCTGGCTGTGGGGTTTAAGAGAGAGGAAGAGGCTAAGGATAACTCCCAAGGTTTTAGCTTGAGCAACTGGAAGGACAGAGCTCCCATTACTAAGATGGGAAAGACTGTGGGAAGGGTAGGGTGGGGTGGGGAATGGAGAGCTCAGTTTTAGACATGTCGGGTTTGAAGCCTGTGATATATCCAAGCGGAGATGTGGAGTAGGCAGTGGATATGCAAGTCTGGAATTCTGAGGAAAGCTCTGGATTTGAGATATAAATTTGGGCATCTTCTAGATGGCATTTAAAGCCGTGAGTGTGGATGAGATTACCTGAGGGAGTAGAGTTAGAGACAAGAAGTGGTCCAAGGACAACACGGGGGCCTTCTACACTTAGAGGCCAGGGAGAAGAGAAGAGGCATGCAGCAAAGGAGACTGAGGAGTGGCCAGTAAGACTTGAGGAAAGTCAGGAGAGGGGAGGGTCTGGGAGGCCTGGGCAGAAGGTGTTTCAAGGTCTCAGATGCTTCTGAGAAGCTGGTAAAATGAAACCTGAGAAGAGCACGATGGACTTGGCAATGCCCGGGTCACTGGAGACCTTGATAAGAGCAGTTTCCATGGAGTGTGGGGATGAGTGTGCCTGGAGTGGGACCAGAGGGAATGGCAGTTGAAGTGGACACAGGGAACATGCCAGTTCTTTCAGGGACTGTTTACTGTAAAGGGAGCAGAGAAAAAGAGCGGTAACCAGAAGGGATGTGGGATCAAGGGAGGGTTTTTATTTGTGGTTTTGTTTCAGGTAGAGTGACATTACAGCATAATTACACTGTGAGGAGAGTGGCCCAATAGCGAGGAGCACTGGTGCTGCAGGAGACAGAGGGGCAATGGCATGAGTGAGGCCTCTGTGAAGGCGAGAAGGGCCAGGGCTACTACATGAGGAGGAGGGTGGCCTTAGAGAGGAGCATCCACCGTGACAGGAAGGGAGGCAGAGGATGTGGGAGTAGAGGCAGGTAGGGGATACATTTGGGGGTGGGAACGTTGGAGAATCAGATGTTTGCTGAGAGCCTGGAACTGCTGGGAGGGATCTGAGGTTTGCTAAGAGCCATCCGTGCCCTCTGCAGTGCTGAATGTTGCACTTAACGTTATCTGATTGACTCCTCAGAACAATCTCATTAGATAAGTACTATCCATGTTTCACAGATAAGGAAACCGAGCCTGAGAGGACAAGACTCGCTCAATCAGGGCCTGAATTCACACCAGGTCTGTCTTCCCACTGATCGCCCTGCACCTGCACTCCCACTGGCCCCTGCGCTCCAGGTGCCTAGGATGGTGTGAAGAGATAAGACCTACCCTTGTGGGAAGTTAAAGAACAATGTAATACAAGTGCTCCCTTGGGCAACTAGGAGTGGTAGAGACACTGAGTTCTCAGGAAGGAGAGAGCACCACATGCTAAAGGAACCCTCATTGCGGGGGCCCCGGGCACAGGGACAGCCACCGCCCACAGCTTTGGCACTACCCCTGCCTTACCTCATCTGCACCAAGCCCCTTCTGCTCACAAAGTCCCTGCTTCTCACACCTTTCCCCTGCGGAATGAGTGCAGACTCCCCACTGGGGCTGGGGGGTGGCCCAAGACACTGCCACTCTGAATGTTCTTAGTAGTTTTGTGTTTTAGCTTAAAAACTTTTGGCCAGTTTTGCATTCTGCTCCACGACATGTCTGGAGTAGTTGCTGTAACATGAAAACAGATGAACTTATCAAGGGAAATGAACTCTCCAGGAAGATGTGCCACGTGCGGCCTATGGCTGGCTTCACATACCCGACACGCCCACCCCACCCAGCTGGGTTGCGCAGCACTGCAGAAAGCACCCAACAAGCATTTATGGGGAGGAAATGCAAGGTCAGTGGCCCTCGGAGGGTAAGAGCCGGCGGGCAGAGAAGAGCATTCTAGACTGAGGGACTGGGCTGAGCAACGGCAACAAGGAGAGGTGGACGTGTGTGCCCAGGGGAGAAGCGTGCAGACTGCAGACTCACTCTATGAAAATCAGCGCAATAAAAAGCTAGCGTTTCAGTGCTTACCACATATCTAACACTGTTCTAAGTGCCTTTTATCCTCACAGCAACCCTAGACATGATTATAAAACTTTTTATAAAGCAATTCTAAAGAGGAAATTCAGGCACAGAGAGGTTAAGTACTTGCCCAGAGTCACAGAGCATCTAAGTGTTGGGAATAGGATTTGATCTCAGGGTCTGGCTCCAGAGCCTGCACTCATATCATGTGGGATAATGCCAGTGAGGTTGGCTGGGACCAAACACCGGGTCTTGAGCCTGAGGCAAAGGAGTTTGGACTTATCTACGGTGATGAGAGCCCCTGAAGGTTTCTGAGTGGCAGACAGAAAGGATAAAAATAATCATTCTAGAGAATTTGGCCACGTATGAAAGAAAGACTAGAGAGGGAAGAAACTGCAGGGAAGAAGACCAAGTGGGAAGCTATCAAATATTCAACACATGGGCGTTGAGACCTGGATTAGCAGACAGAACAGAAAGGGCAAAGAGCTCTAAGAGACGTTGCAAAGGAAGATGGCAAGACTTGTGTTTGGGAAGGGAAGAAGGGAAGCACAGGGGGAGGTGTCAAACATGACTCAGGTTTTGAGCTTAAGTGGGTGAGAGAATGCTGATGCCATGGGCAGAAAAATGGAAGCTGGGCGGGGAAGACAGGCTCGATTTCATGCATGTTTAGTTTGAGATGATGACAGGACACCCAAATGGAAATATCTAGCAGGCAATGGAAACCTGGAGGTCAAGTCTAGCAGCGAGGTCAGGGGAGAGTGTGGTGTCTGTGGGACAGAGGGGAATCACCTGCATAGAACTGACACTTGAGCCCACGAGCGTGGATGAGTTCTCCGAGAGTGAAGAGGGACAGGAAGAGGGTGCGAAGACAGGACCAAAGGTAGCACTTGGGAAAATTCTCTCTGGAAGAAGGTGGAAGACTAGTAAACAAGAGGAGAGAGTGTCAGAGTGACAGGAGAGTCGAGGTAGAGCAGTGGCCGGGAGGCTCTGAAGAACGTCACAAGCGGTGGTGGCTGGTGTGCCGCTGCCGAGATGTCAAGGAAGACACCATTAGGAAGAGATGGGAAGGCTACAGGATGGCTCGCCCTAATTCTGTCCCATGTTTCCTGCTTCCCTCTGTCCCCGTTCGGTAGTTCTCTCTGGCATCCCCAGCTGTCATAGTAACTACCAGTGCCACACCCATCTATGAGGGCCACACTGGTTCACTCTTTATTGACTCAGGTGTGGCAACATTTATCCACCCTCCCACTCAGACAAATTCACTAGTGGCATGAAGGCTTAAGGAGCTAATGTACCAAGAAACTAAGTAAACAAGGGAAAAGAACAGGTTTCTGAATTAGTCTAGAAGTAGAGCGAAGCCACAGCAGTGCCAGCTTGAAGTGGATTTGGCTTAACACCACCCCTAGGACCTATGGGATCCTCAACACAATCACCAGTTTTCTCTGCAGGTAGGTCTCCAGTTCATCCACCGAGTCCTAAACTAGAAAACAACAGCTTCGTGCCAGTCATGGCAGATGCAAATGATCTGGACCCCAGTGCCTACGCTCCAAGAGCTTACTATAGTGGGAGAGAGGGAGAGCAAAGACGTGCAGGTGAATTTCAAACCCTGCCACAAGACAGGTGTGAAGCTGACACTGTAGGAACTCAGACTTCCTGAAGATGGCCCTTTAGCTGAGTATTTAAGGATGAGGCGGGGTCCACAAGGTGGACAAGGTCCTGGGTCCTTCTTGAGCCCTACTTTGGTCCTTTGTCCCTTGAAGGAAACCTTTGGGGTGGATGCCTCCTTCACCTCATCCAGAGGTCCCAATGGTTCCCAGTCCTGCAAGTGCTACCCTTGACTGCAGGCTGCTTCTCTCTGTGCAGCCTTCCCTAAGAAGAGTCCCAGTGGCGACCCGTTCATATTCTATTATAGCACATCACACTGCTACAGCACGTTTCACTGTCTCCACTGCTAGAGAGCATTTTGTCCTTGTCGTGTGTACCTAGCACAGGGACAGCTACACAGTAAGCACTCAAAGCTGATGGAACCTTCCTACTTCACTCCCGCCTCCTGTTTGGTCTGTTGGTCCCGTCCAGCCTGTGAGAATCATGTATGCACCAGTTGTGAAGGCCAGTCCTCAACGCCAGGGAAATCTGATCTCCATCTAAGGCACTTCTCCTGGGGGTTGTGTGGGTTTTTTTGTGTGTGCGTGTGTGAGGAAGACCGGCCCTGAGCTAACATCTGCCAATCTTCCTCTTTTTTTGCTGAGGAAGAGTGGCCCTGGGCTAACATCCACGCCCATCCTCCTCCACTTTATATGGGATGCTGCCACAGCATGGCTTGCTTACCGTGTCTATGTTGATGTATTTAACAAATATTAAACATAATAGAAACAATGCTACTAGGGTAAAAGGGTTATTGGGTCGTGTATTACACGACTTTGTGGATGTCTCTAGACTCATAACGCTGCACTCTTTACATCCTACTGGGAGAGAAGGGTCTTCTACGGGTCCTATGGTGGGGTCCTGGCAGTGGGAAGGTCCAGCACTCGCTCCCTCTAGAAGGCCCTTCTCCTCTTTTACTAGATCTCTGCCAGGCACCTGGCACTGCCCCACCCTGCGACAAAAGTCACCTTGTCATGGTGACATGTTTCACCAGAGTCCAAACATGATGAATCCAGTTCATTCCTTTACTCATGTAACAAGTGCATATGGGGCACCTGTTAGGATGAGTAGTAGGTGGAATATACAGCTTGGGTCCCAAGCCTTAAAGAGTTTTCAGTCCTCCCTTAAATATACGAAAAGATGCTCAACTTCACTCTAAATAAGATTGGCAAAAGCTAAAAAACTCGGACAGTATACTCTGTTGGCAAGGCTTGGGAGAAACACACAGGAGCACAGAATGACCAGCCTCTATGGAGGGAATTGGCTAGTATTAATGAGAGGAGGTAGCTTTTACCTTTGACCCAGCAATCCCACTTCGAGGAATTTACCCCGAAGAGTCACTTCCACAAACATATAACAACATATGCACAAGCTTATTCACTGTAGCATTATTTGTAACAGCAGAATGTTGGAAATACCCAAGTTCCTGTCCACAGAGACAGATTAAATGAACCCACCCAATGCAATACTGTGTACCTATTAAAAAAAAAAAAGTGAAGAAGTTTCCATTAGCTGACATGGAGCGATTTCTCCATATCAGAATAAATTGTTAAATACGTAGTACGCTACCTTTGTGTAAGATAGAAGGGGAAATAAGATACATATTTGAAAAAAGAAACATAGGAGAAGTAAACTAGAAATGAATAAAATGCTTACTACTAGTGGTAGGTAAGAATGAGGTGGAAGAAAGAGGATGGGAGTGAGATTTCTCTAAGTATGTTTTCA
The DNA here is from genome assembly GCF_057802395.1 of Ceratotherium simum simum. Lineage (NCBI taxonomy): Eukaryota > Metazoa > Chordata > Mammalia > Perissodactyla > Rhinocerotidae > Ceratotherium > Ceratotherium simum. Next base: position 6,192,077 of record NC_141933.1, read on the forward strand.
TATAGTCTCAGCTCTTGAATCATATGACTATTTTACAGATTCAAAAATATATCAAAAGAGATTTTTAAAAATCCTAAAATTGAATATAAACAGTAACAAATGAACCTAATTGTATATCAAATTGATAATATAACCACATAGAAAAAAGAATCAAGAATTCAAGTAAATTTTTAATATAGTTCATGGACTTCCTAAGAATTACAAAAAAAATCTTGAACTTTACTTAATAGGTTTGTTGTTGATAAAAGTATTGATGTAGGAATTCTAAAACTGTTTTGCTGTTTTTGTATGAAGGACAGAAAAGAAAGAATAAATATATAGATGTTGGGAACCTGAGACTGCACTGCCAAAAAAGGGAGATGAAATATGGAATGGGGTGGGCCAGCCCCGTGGCTTAGCGGTTAAGTGCGCGTGCTCTGCTACTGGCGGCCCGGGGTTCGGATCCCGGGTGCGCACCGACGCACCGCTTCTCCGGGACGCTGAGGCTGCGTCCCACATACAGCCACTAGAAGGATGTGCAACTATGACATACAACTATCTACTGGGGCTTTGGGGGGGAAAAAAAAAGGAGGAGGATTGGCAATAGATGTTAGCTCAGAGCCAGTCTTCCTCAGCAAAAAGAGGAGGATTAGCATGGATGTTAGCTCAGGGCTGATCTTCCTCACAAAGAAAAAAAAAAAGAAATATGGAATGGGGCAAGGTGAGGAAGAATCCTGAAGTGTTGTATTTGAATTGGAGATTATCAGTATGGAGATTTAAAAATTTTTTTTGGTGAGGAGGACTGGCCCTGAGCTAAGATCTGTGCCCATCTTCCTCTATTTTGTACGTGGGATGCCACCACAGCATGGCTTGATGAGTGGTGCATCGGTCCATGCCTAGGATTCGAACCTGTGAACCCCAGGCCGCCAAAGCACAGTGCACGAGCTTAACCACTATGCCAGCAGCCGCCCCCTAAAAATTTTGTAACTTTATTGAAGTATAATTTGTCTACAACAAAATTACATATTTTAAGCATATAGTTTTGCTCAATGTTGCACCAGTGTAACCACCAACCCAATGAAGATCTAGAACATTTCCATCAGCCCAGAAAGTTTCCTCACTCCCCTTTGCATTCAATTCTCCCCTCCTCTCCCATCCTAGGCAATTTGATTTCTATAATCAAAGATGAATTTTTCCTGTTCTAGAACTTATATAAATGCCACCATTCAGCATATCTGGCTTCTTTCACTCAATGCAATGTCTGTGACATTCATCCATGTTGTCGTATATCAGCACCTCATTCATTGTTGCTGCTGAGTAATATTCCATTGTGTGAATATACTAAAACGTAGTTATCCATTCATCAGTTGATGAACTTTTGGGTTGTTTCTAATTTTGGGCTCTGATGAATCAAGCTGTTATGAACATTTGTGTACAAGTCTTTGTGTAGGCCTATGTTTTCACTTCTCTTGGGTAAATGTCAAGGCGTCGGATTGCTGGGTGGTATGGCATACATACACTTAACTTGATAAGAAACTGCTAATCTGTTTTCCAAAGTGGTTCTACCATCTTACATTCCCATCAACAACGTATGAAAGTTTTAGTTGCCCCATATCCTATCAACACTTAGTACTGTCAGTCTCTTAAATTTTAGTCACTCTAATGAGTGTCAAGTGGTATCTCATTGTGGCTTTAATTTGCATTTTCCTAATGTTGAGCATCTTTTCATGGGCTTATTTGCCATTTTTATATTGTCTTTGGTGAAGTGTCTCTTCATATCTTTTGCCCATTTTAAAATCAGGTTGTTTGGCTGCTAATTACAGTGGTAAGAGTTCTTTATTATATTCTGGATATACAACTTTTGTTAAATACATGTATAGTGAATATTTTCTCCCAGCCTGTAGCTTGCCTTTTCATTTTCTTAACAGTGTCTTTTGAAGAACCAAAGTTTTAAATTTTGATGAAATCTAATTTATCAATTTTTTTTTAAAGATTTTATTTATTTTTAATTTTTTCCCCCCAAAGCCCCAGTAGATAGTTGTATGTCATAGCTGCACATCCTTCTAGTTGCTGTATGTGGGACTCGGCCTCAGGATGGACGGAGAAGTGGTGCCTCGATGCGCACCCGGGATCTGAACCCGGGCCACCAGCATTGCAGCGCGCGCACTTAACCACCAAGCCACAGGGCCGGCCCAATCAATTTTTTTTTTATGGTTAGTGCTTTTCACGTCCTGAGAGATATTTACCTACCCCAAAGTAACAAACATTTTCTCCTATGTTTTTTTTCTAGATGTTTTATTGTTTTACCTTTTATATGTAGGTAAAATAGGCCACATAGATGATTTCATTTATAGAAAATGTTCAGAATAGGAAAATTCATAGAGACAGAAAGTAAATTAGTGGTTGGTAGGGGGAATTGGAACTGACTGCTAATAGGTACAGGGCTTATTAGCAATATGTGGCCTTTTGTGTCTGGCTTCTTTCACTTAGCATAAGGTTTTCAAGGTTCATCCATGTTGTACCACGTAACTACTTCATTCTTTTTTCTGGCTGAATAGTATTCCATCATGTGGATATATCCCATTTTGTTTATCCATCCATCAGTTTGTGGACATTTGAGTTGTTTCTACTTTTTGGCTATATGACTAATGCTTCTATGAACATTTTTTTTGTATGAATGTATGTTTTCAGCTCTCTTGGGTATATACTTAGGAGTAGAATCGCTGGGTCATATGGTAATTCTGTTTAACGTTTTTGAGAAACTGCCAAACCGTTTTCTAGCTTCTTAAGGTAGAATCACAGAATACTAATTTTAAAGCTTTTTCTTTTTTCCCTAATACAGGCATTTAAAGTTATAAATTTTGGGCCAGCCCCGTGGCTTAGCGGTTAAGTGTGCGTGCTCCGCTGCTGGCGGCCCGGGTTCGGATCCCGGCCGTGCCCTGATGCACCACTTCTCCGGCCACGCTGAGGCCGCATCCCACATACAGCAACTAGAAGGATGTGCAACTATGACATACAACTATCTCCTGGGGCTTTGGGGGGAAAAAATAAATAAAAATTAAAAAAAAATAAAATAAAATAAAATAAAACAAAGTTATAAATTTTCCCGTAAGCACTTCTTTTGTTTTGTTTTGTTTTGTTTTTTGGTGAGGAAGACTGGCCCTGAGCTAACATCTGTTGCCAATCTTCCTCTTTTTTCTTGACGAAGATTAGCCCTGAGATAACATCTGTGCCAATCTTCCTCCATTTTGTATGTGGACACTGCCCCACGTGGCTTGATGAGTGGTGTGTAGGTCCACGCCCAGCATCTGAACCTGCGAACCCCAGGCCACCAAAGTGGAGCACACGAACTTAACCACTATGCCACCAGGCCGGCCCTCCACTAAGCACTTCTTTAGCTGTGCTACACAAATTTTTATATGCTGTGCTTTCATTATTGTCCAGTGTGAAATATTTTCTAATTTCAGTTGTGTTTTCTTCTTTGACTCATTAGTTATATAGAAATATATTTTTCTTCTTTTTTTTTCCTTTGGTGAGGAAGATTGGCCCTAACTAACATCTGTTGCCAATCTTCCTCTATTTTGTATGTGGGATGCCACCACAGCATGGCTTGATGAAAGGTATGTAGGTCCGTGCCCGGGATCTGAACCCACAAACCCTGGGCTGCCAAAGCGGAGTGCACGAGCTTAACCATTACGCCACTGGGCCAGCCCCCAGAAATATATTCTTTAATTTCTAAACATTTGAGGATTTCCTAGATGTATTATTACTTATTTCTAATTTAATTCCATTGTGATCAGAGAGCATATTCTGTGAGATTTTAATCTTTTGAGATTTATTGACTTATTTTATGCCCAGATGTAATCTAGCTTAGTGAATGTTCCATATGTGCTTGAAAAAAATGTGTTCCACAGTTATAGGGTGGAGTTTCTTTAATGTCAATTATATCTAGTTGGTTGGTTGTATTGTTCAGATGTTCTATCTTATTGCTTTTTTGTCTAGTTTTTCTATCAATTATCAATAAAAGGAGATTTCAGATCTCTATGATTGTGCACTTGTCTGTTTCTCCCTTTAGTTCTGTCAGTTTTTACTTCATTTCTTGTAGCTCTGTTATTAGGTGCATACACATTTAGATTCTATCTTCCTTCAACTGACCCTTTTCTGATTATGAAATGTCTCTCTTTATTTATCTCTGCTAATTCTCCTTCTCTCGATGTTTACTTTGTTTGATATTAATGTAGCCATACCAGCTTTCTTGTGCTTTTTATGCGCATAATATACCTTTTTTCATCCTTCTACTTTCTATCTGTACATTAAAATTATATCTCTTTTAGATATTATATAGTTGGGTCTTGACAAGCTCTGTCTTTTAATTGGAGTGTTTATGTTTAATGGAATTATTAATACGGTGGGGTTTAAGTCTGTGTTAGTTTCCTAGGGCTGCCAAAACAAAGAACCACACACTGGGTGCCTTAAACAACAGAAATTTATTTTCTCACAGTTCTGGAAACTAGAAGTCTGAGATCAAGATATCGGCAGGGCTGGTTCCTTCTGAGGGCTGTGAGGAAAGGACCTATCCCAGGCCTCTCTCCTTGGCTTGTAGACAGCTGACTTTTCCCTGTGTCTTCATATCATTTTCCTTCTGTACATGTCTATATGCAAATGTCCTCTTCTTATAAGGACACCAGTCATATTGGATTAGGGCCCACTCTAATGACCTCGTTTTAACTTAATACCTCTGTAAAGACTCTATCTCCAAATATAGTCACATTGTGAGGTGCTGGGGGTTAGGATTTCAATATATGAATTTGGGGGGATATAATTCAACCCATAAGAAAGTCTGTCATCTTGCTATTTGTTTTCTATTTATCCCACATGTTCTTTTGTTCCTCAGTCCTTCTTTTTCTGCCTTCTCTTGAGAAATTGAATAAAATTAATATTATATTTGCATATTATAATTCAATATTCAATATATTATATTAAATATAATTAATATTATATTTTATCTCCTTTCTTGGCTTTTTAGCTATACTTGTTTTTATTATTTTTTAATGGTTTCCCTAGAAATTATAATATGCATCATTAATTTATTACAGTCCAATTGAACTTCTTCACATTTCACAGTATAAGAACCTTACAATAATATAATTTTATTTACTTCCCCATTTTTTGTGCTATTATCATATATTTTATTCCTACATATATCATATTCTTTTATATTTACCCAGATATTTATCATTTCTGTGGCTCTTCATTCTTTCCTATAAATTTAAGTTTCCAAATTTCCTTTCAGCCTGAATAACTTCCTTTAGTATTTCTCATAGTACAGGCCTGCTGGCAACAAATTCTCTCATCTTTCATTTTTCTTAAAATGTCTTTATTTTTCCCTCATTTTGAAAGATATTTTCATTGGCTATAGAATTCTGGATTGAAAGTCTCCTTTTGTCAGCACTTTAAAGGTGTGATTCCATGGTCTTCTATCCTCCATTTTTTCACATAATTTTTCCCCTAAATGTAAAGTGTCTTTTTTCTCTACCTGCTTTCAAAATATTTTCTTTACCTCTGGTTTTCAGCAGTGTGACTGTGGCGTGCCCAGTCTAGGTGTGCTTTTCTTTGTGCTCATCCTGTTCGTGGTTTGCCAAGCTTCTCGAATCTATAAGTGAATGTTTCTCATCAAATTTCAGAATTATTTTTTATCATCACCTCTTCAAATATTTTTTCTGTCCCATTCTCTTTCTTCTCTCCTTCTGGAACTCCAGACACACATGTTAGACTGCTCGATATTGTCCCACAGATCGATGAGGCACTGTTAATTTCTATTCAATATTGTTATCTCTGATTTTCAGATGCGAACATTTCTCTGGACCTGTCCTTAAGCTCACAGCCTTTTCTCCTCCCAGGCCTTCTCCTTCAATCTTCTGTTAAGCCCATCCAATGGATTTTTCAGTCTATTTGGTTCTTTTTTACAGTTTCGATTACTCTGCTAAGACTCCCCATTAAGAGCACCATATTCTCTTTTAAACCTTAATCATATTTACAGTAACTGCTTTAAAGTCCTTGCACACTACTTTCAACATCTTAGTCACCCCAGTGTATGTTTCCACTGACTGTTTTCTTGATTATGGGTCACATTTTCTTTTTTTTTTTTTTTTAGATTTTATTTATTTATTTTTCCCCCAAAGCCCCAGTACATAGTTGTCTGTCATAGCTGCACATCCTTCTAGTTGCTGTATGTGGGATGCGGCCTCAGCATGGCTGGAGGAGTGGTGCCTCGGTGCGCACCCGGGATCCGAACCTGGGCCGCCGGCAGCGGAGAGCACGCACTTAACCGCTAAGCCACGGGGCCGGCCCAACACATTTTCCTCCTTCCTTGAATGACTAATAATTTTTTATTACGTACTGGACATTGTCTAGATAATATTGTCTTCCTTTAAAGAATGCTGAGTTTTGTTCTGGCTGGCAATTCATTTCTGGCAATTAATTCTCCTTGAGCCTTTTGAGACTTTTTGGCTTTATTAGGCTAGGTCTAGAGTAGCCCTTACTCTAGGGAGGGGGTTAGCAGAAAGCTGACCCTTGTAAAGAGCCAGAGAGTAAATTATTTTCAGCTTTTCAGGCCATCTGGTCTGTCACAACTGCTCAGCTCTGCCACTGTAGTGAGAAATCAGCCATAGACATAAGTAAACAAACAGGTAGGCATGCACATATTTGGCCCAAGGTGGGCAAGATTCGGGCAGGCCATAATTTGCCAACCTCTGCTCCGGGTCAGGGTCCTTAATCCTAAGGCATGGCCTTTCTGGTGTCTCAGCCCAATACCCAGGGTATTAATGAAGTATTTCCCCCTGGCTAGGCCGGAACTCCAGTTCTCCCAGCACTGTGTGATCTTTAGTACCTCCACTGCACTCCCAACTCCACAGCAGCAACTCTGCCAGGTCTCACGAAGTCTCACCTTGCACGTGTCCTGCCCAGCCCTCAGCTAAGGACCCCAGAGAACCCACATACGAACTTCTGGATATCCCCCCTCTGCACAGCTCTCACCTTTCCACCACCCTGCCCTGCAATTTCCACCTGCTTCACAGTCTTCACCTCTGATCTCCGCCTTATCAGCTCAGCAGAACTGCTGTCATCTGCTTGGGCTCCACCTCTGTGCTGTTCCCGGGCAGAGGGTCAGGGGCCAGGGTTAACATGGGGCTCACCTTAAGTGTTTTCCTCCTCTTAGTACTCACAGTCCAGCTTACGGTTCAAAGCCTAATAAGAGTTTCCCTATATATATTTCTCAGTTTTATAGTTGTTTACAATGGGATGGCTCTACCATGGTCAGAAGCAGAAGTCCTAGAATTCAATGATTAAAAAACAGTTTTCATTCTCTGTCCACTGAAAAGGCCTGGAAGCAATAAAACCCTAATAGCTATGAGTACACCTACAACCTAGATCTTAGTTTCTAAATATCTTTCCTACTTAAAGAAACTAGAGCTCTTTGGACAAATGGCTGATTCCAGGCTTGGGACAGGGGAAATACAAGGTGCATCTGGGACATTATGTTGGGCTAGAAGGCAAGGAAGTGCTCAAAGACTAATAGGAACATGACAAAAGGACCTGGGACCAGCTGGAAGGAGCTCTCACTGGACAAATATAGGAAAATCTGAGCATCTAAAGGAATAAAGATGGTAATGGCTTAAAACATACTGAATAAAAAAGGCCATTAATCTATAGTGATACTAAAAAAGGAGACTAGGGAAAATTCTTCTTTACTGAATAATAATGCCATATTATATTAAATGCATAATAAATGTAGAAGGAATTACATAATTTAAAAAAACAAAATGAAATAAATAATTTAGGCAAAGATCATTACTTGATACTGAAACCAACTATTGACAGATTGTTGGAGACAGGATATTCACACAGTCTCAACTTACCACCCAACAGATCACTTATGACTACAAAGGGAAAAGGGCTCCTTGACAACGGAGGGATCTAGAGGATACCGTCTTAATCAAGTACTCAAATGCAGCATCAGCAATAATGAGACAAAGCAACATTAAACGACAGAGGTAATGAAACCAAAAGAACATATCACTTATGTAGTCTTCTTGCAAAAAGGTTTAACCTGAATCTAATTGTGAGGAAACATTCAAACAAATCCAAATTCAGGAATTATTCTACAAGACGACTAGCTTGGATTCTTCAAAAATGTCAATGTCATAAGAAACAAAAAGATAAGAGGACTATTCTAGATTATTGAAGAATCAAGAGACATGACAACCAAACGCAATCTGTGATCCCTGACTGGATCCTGAATCAAATTTTTTTAAAGCTGTAATGGAAAATTTAGAGATGTTCGGAGAAATGCAAATATGGTCAGTAGTCCGGATAACAATATTGCACCATCGTGAAATTCCTTGGTTGCTAAAGGAAACAGTTTGGTGGCTCCTCAGAAAGTTAAAAATAGACTTACCATATGATCCAGCCATTCTACTTCTAGGTATATACCCCAAAGAACTGAAAGCAAGGATGCAAACAGATGCTTATACATCAATGTTCACAGCAGTATTATTCACAATAGCCAAAAGGTGGAAACGACCCTTACATCCATCAATAGATGAATGGCTAAACACAACATAGTATATACATACAAAGGAATATTATTCAGCCTTAAAAAGGAATGAAATTTCAACACATACTACAACATAGATGAACCTTGAAGACATTATGCTAAGTGAAATAAGCCAGACACAAAAGGACAAATATTGTGATTCCACTTATATGAGGTGCCTAGAACAGGCAAATTTATAGAGACAGAAAGTAGAGTAGAAGTTACCAGGGGGGATGAGATGTTTGATGGCTACAGAGTTTCTATTCATGATGATGAAAAAGTTCTGGAAATGGATAGTGGTGAGGATTGCACAACATTGTGATGCCACTGAACTGTACACTTAAAATGGTTAAGATAATAAATTTTATGTTATGTATATTTTACCACAATTTTTTTCTTAAAAAAAGGATATTGTGGTTATGTAGGATAATGCCTTATTATTAGGAGATATGGGCCAAAATATTTAGAGGTGAAGTGTCTTAATGCCTGCAACTTATTTTCAATGGGTCCAGAAAAAAAAAGGGAAAAAAGAGAAAGAACTGTGGCAAAAGGTTAACAACTGGTCAATCTAGATGTAGGGTATATACATAGAGTATTTTTCAACTTTTCTGTAGGTCTGAAATTTTTCAAAATAAAAAGAAGGTGCTCAATAAATATTTTTTAAATGAATAAACGAATGCGAGAAGGGACCCTCCCAGATAGAGAGAACAGCATGAGCAAAGGTGGAGATGGAGAAAGTGTTTTCAAGGAACAGTCAGTAGTCTAGTTTGATTCGAGTGAAAGGTGCATAATCAGACACTCTGGGAGATAAAGCCAGAAAGGTAGGCTGGTGCCAGACGGGGAAAGGCCCCGAGCAAAAGGACAGAATCTGTACGGCACTTGGCAGGCGACAGGGAGCACCACGGAAGGCAACAAACATGGGAGCAACATACATGAAGTGACGCAGTACTTCCAAGGACTCATCTAGTCACGGCGCCCCGGCCTGACTGAAGGGCGTGACCAGCTAGGAGGCTGTTAGAGTAGCCTAGGCATGAGAGCAGGGACTTGGGCTAGGCGGAGGACATGGGGATAAAAGGCAACTGTTGTGTGAAGGACCATCAGAATCTCATGACTGGTTAAATGTGGAAGTGGGGGTTATCCCCCTGAGGTTTACACCTGAGTGGAGGAGAACAGAGGAAATGGGAAAGTCAGCAGGAGAGGCTGGTTTGCAGCTCAAGACTCACAGAGATGAACTCTAAGAAAAAAGAAGGGGTTTAGTTTTCTCCCATCCTTCCTATCAAATGGATCCTTCACAGGCCCTCAGGCTGTCAAAGAGGGGTCCAACCAGAAACAGAATTCTCCATCGGACCAGTCTCACCTGGCCCCACAACCCAGAGCTAGCTGGTATCTACGGTCCTTCTCTGGTGGTGTCCCTTCAACCTGGTTCCTTCCCACTTAGTCTGCGCGTAGTTCCGTCTTCCTGCCCTAACCTCCTCTCTTATCTGAGTCCTTTTTCCTCTGTACGAGGAGAGGAATCAGAGATATGTGCCCAGGAGTACAAGGCCTGCAGCATGCAGGCCAAGATGGGCACTCCTAAGAAGCTTACGTGGGGGTGGGCCAGGGGTGGAGGGAGAGAGGGAAGAGACGAAAGAGCAGGGCTGAGGTGGAGGGGGAGGCTACAGGTGGATGGAGGGTGGGACAGCAGGGACCATGCTAGGCCATGCTCTAGCCAGCCTCACCTGCCACACGGGATACTCAGCAGTACTGGGGTGGGGGGATCTCTGCTTACCAGCTTGGGCATCCCACTGACCCCCAAATAATTCCATCTGTTGCCCCCAAACCACTTAGTCTATCCCCATGGCACTCAGCCTCCCTCTCCCAGTTTCCCATTTCTGTGTAGAAACTAAGAGCTTGAGGTTGGCAGGAGTGTGAACCTTCTGATGAGGCAGAGTTCAGCCTAGCACAGGAACATCTGGGACACTGAGACAACCAGACTGTGGACAGGGCTGGAGGAGGCATCTGGCTGAGCCACCAGTGAGGGTGGAAGCTGTGAAGAAGGTCTCTTGAGGGCTTCATCAGATGGCACCCAGTCCACCAAACCAAGAGATGCGCTGCACAGCAGTGTGCTGCCTGGGGAGAGCACTGCTGTCCTTGTCACACCCGCCCAGCTCTAGGCCTTCTCAAGCCATATGAAGACAAATGATGTGGGGGCACATATAATCAGCTCCATCTCCCCCATCCAGCATCCTCCTCCCGGCAACCTGTCGCCCACCCCCACAATCACATCTGGCCTGAGTTAGGCCGGCATGTGGGGCCTTGGTCAGTCTGGGCTTGTTCCGTGTGCTCCTCGCTGCCACACCCACTCCCCACCTTTACCTCTGAGGCTCACTGAGCTGCCACCAGGGGTGTCACTGGGTGGGGTGTGGCATTACTACCTGGGCCAGAGAATCCCACGGGGCAAACTTTGCCAACTTGCCTCCCCACCTAGTGGGAGAATAGCTTTCATATTCTTGGTCCTCTAACCCAGACACAGAATCCCCTAATGTGTCCCAGCTACCCAGGGTGGCTGCCTGGAGGGGGCAAACCCAGCAGAGTAAGGGGAAGAGCGCCAGCGCTCTGATGGGACTTGTTGCCATGAGAACAAGGCAGTGTCTAGTGAGCGCATGAGAGTGAGAGAATATCTCACTCTGGCCAAATATGTCCCATGACAGAGAGAAGCTGAGCTGGGCTGGAAAACTGAGGAAAATGGGCAGGAAGTTCTGGCTGAAATGGGAAGGAAGGAGAGTCTTGGTCTAACTTCAGGTTAACCTAGGACCACGGCCTCACCACTAGGCAGATGGCAGCCCTTCAGTGACAGCAGAGGCAGTGGAAAGATCACTGGTCTCCATGCCACCATTTGGCTTTGACCTATAACCTAAGAACTCAGGTCCCTCTGATGGAAAAGTGAAAGTCGTAAAACAAGACTTTCCAGCTGTTGTAAATTGTAAAAGACCATCATGCCCCTGAAGTAGGCTGACATAGGCCTCTGTGGCAGGCACTAAGCTGCTGTAACTTCCTCTCAAGTGCCAGGTCTGGAGTTATTAAGGCTTCATGTGGCACTTAGTTACACAGGCATCTTGACACACCCGGCAGGCACTTACCTGCAGCCATTTGAGTGGGAGCAAACTGGAGAGGCAGCACAGAGAGGAAGAGCAGGACTTCAGGGTGGGAGCACGGATTGTGAGGAAGATGGTGTAATAGCTCACCTTGGGTTGCATCTCCAGGAAAAGGAGCATTTGTGGCCTCTAGAAGTCTTGTGCCATCCCATATCTAGGGACAAAATAGGCAGTCAGTTGTGCCCTAACCCTTCTTTGGTTGTCTCCACTTAACCTTTCCCCAGCTTCCTGGTTCTGAGGATGACTGCACCCTCTGTGAGTGACCAAGGATCCCAGGGGGACATGTACACAGGACGTGGGAGGGCTTGCCCTGTCCTCAAGCCATTCTCCTCTCAATATTCTCTGCCTTGCCCTCCTCAAGCGACACTCCCACCCCAGGTCCTAAGACAGTTCTCCACTCCCTGGGCTATTGGACAGTTGCTCTGAGTGGTCTGCTTCAACGCCAGCTCCTGGCACAGCTTCAGCCCTGGCAGGACTGGAAGAAGGGCAGGGCCCAGAAGTCAGCCTGAAGATGGTGCTGCTGAAGCCAACTTCGTTCCTTTGCAGCAGCTGCAGGTCTTGGCAACCTGTTGGCGTGGAGGACTCAGTTTCCCACTCCCAGGTGGGTCACAGATGAGAAAAAAATGTCTCTGGGGGAGGGGTGGGCCATAGAAATAGAAGAACCAGGAACAGACACAAATGCCACCAGAGTCAAAAGAGTATTCATCACTGGTCCTCAAGACTGCTTCATGATCCTGGGCTGCAGTGTCCTCCCCTTGTGGTTGTTCTGCTCCTTTCCAGGGAAGGAGGCTCACACACCCTCCTTCCCATTCACGAGACCCTGTTCACTGGGCCCCCACTTGGCTGGTACTGCACTAAATATGCCAACACTGTGGCCCTTGACCCATTATCATCTGCCTATTCACATTCTCCCCCTAGAAGAGTGGCTGTAAGAGGGCATGTGAGCCTAATAAAAGGGCCACAGGGTAATACAGAGACCACAGCTCAGTTCCTCTCCTCAGGAAACTCATAACCCCACTTTGCTAACATTTACTGTGTGCCATCCATGTGCCAAGCTGGGAATAAAACACCAAAACCCAGTCCCTGTCTCTTAGGACCTCACCATGGAGTCGGGGCTCCAGACATTTCTCCTCCATGTCTCACGGCTGTGGGGAGGGTGCCCAGAATATCTTTTCCCTACTTCTTCACATATCCTCGTTTTCCACATCCTTCAAGGCCCCATTCAAATGCTGTCTGCTCCTTGATGCTCTCATTATATAGCCACTTAGCAGTGGTGTCCCCCTGCCTCTGAATGTTCACAGCACAGTTAGTTACCTGTATCTCTCTTATGACACATCCCTTTCTATGTGTGTTATCTGTGTTCTGTATGCATAGTTATCTTCTCTACTAGACCCTATGTTTCTTGAGGGAAAAAAATGTCTTACACATCTTTATACTCCTCAGAGTACCCATCACAGTACCATGTACAAAATAGGTGCTCAAAGAATACTCATGGAATACAGCTTCCACATAAAGATGTCTGTTAGAGGAGTGAAGACTTGTTTGTGAAGCTACTGGGAGTTCCCAGATTAAAAAAAAAAAAAAAAACATTTTTTATGACTAATTTAAAACTCCTTGGTAGGATTTTCCCAGTTAACACAAAGCTTGAACTCAATGCAAGTAGCATAATATTCTTACGTATTTCTTATAACTGTGTATCCAGGCTTATGTAAATGTTATAATATTATATAAATATTATAATTCAATATTCATCTGTTCATGCATTGTAATACGTAAGTGCTCACAACCTCCGTGAACTTAACGAAGGGAAAGTATCTCTTGTACTACGTGGTGCTGGGCTTTGCACCCTCCCTAGATGCTGCGTGGTAATGATTAACCCAGACTACAGGTGAAGGGAGGAGATACACCAGCCGTGAGTGTTCAGCCTTGGGTAAGAAGACTCTGGCTTCCCGGTCAGAATCCACCTACAAAACCGTGCTGCCTAGGAGAATGGATTTTTCCAGCACTAACAGAAGTGACTCCAAAAATTAGGAAAAGGTCTCACAGTGGCTAAGGAACGTTTTTTAAAGTATCAGAAATGATGGCTGGGACTTGGGATAGCACTTACTATGTGCAGGCCCCCAGCAAAAATCTTACATGCATTGTCTCATTTAATCTTCAAAAACCTGAGATGGTACTGTCATTATCCTGTTTTGCAGATGAGGAAACTGAGGCTCAAGAGATGAAATAACGTCGCCCAAAGTCACATACCCAAGTTTCTCTCACTGAAGATCCTGAGCTCAAACCATCCAGTTCCCTTCTTTTTGCACTTGGTGTGCCATGAGGGACAATGATCCCATACCCGCTAAAGAAACCTTAGGGATCACCTGATTCAACCTCTCTACTTCAGAGAGAAGGAAACTTGTCCCTCGGGTCACACAGAGCCAGGGGCTGCTCTGCAACGGAGTCGCATGTGCACTAGAATTCCAGTCCAAGCCCCATTTGACAGAAGGGGAACTGAAGCCCAGTGGGGTTGAGCCCCGGGACCCGGCTCCATCAGAGGCAGAGCCGGATCCGACCCCGGACGCGCCCTTTGCCCTGCCCGGCGCTACCTGCACGGCCGCCTGCCGCGCGCGGCCCGCGCCCCGGGAGTACCTGCCTGGGCGCGCAGGCCCTCGGCAGGGGGTGACAGGCGCTGGCCCGGAGCAAAGAGGCCGCGCAGGCCAGAGCCCAACACGGCGTCGCCCACCCGGAGCGCCCTGGGCGCCCTGGCCTCAGAACGCCGAGGCCCCGGGAGCGTGCGGACCCCCGGACGCCGCGGAGAATTTGGGGACGCTGGTCCGGGGAGGCAGGGCCGCCTGGCCTCCTCCCCTAAGCCCCCTACTCTGCCCCTCGACCGCCCGCAGACCCCGTCCTAGCGCCAGGGCACCTGAGGAGGAGCAGCAGCTTCACGCTGGGTAGAGCGAGCCGCCGGGACTCTGGCGGGCGAGGTTCCCATGGCAACGAGAGGAAGCTTTTCGCGCCTGCGCGGACGCGCTAGGCACGCTGGGAAATGTGGTTTCTGGACTGTCATCCGGCGGCCGGAGGAACGGACGGAAGATGGCGCTCGAGCGTCGCGGTGGGTTCGGAGTCGCCGGGTTCCCCAGCCCCGGGCGCTGCCGGAGTAGGAGAGGCCGCGGAGGCCTGAAAGGTAGTTTCTCTTGGCAGCCGCGGCTCGGAGGCGTCTGAGATGGGGGGTGAAGGGGCGGGGGCGCGGGCTCTCCGGCGCGTTCGATTTTCCTTTTGAGAACTTGTGCAAATGAGGGGCCGTGCCGGCTCGTGGGCCGTCCCAGCTGGGGCCGAGCCGGGCCAGGCGGAGGGAGGACATTCTGAAGGTGGGAGCTGGCCCAGGAGGGACCGGCTGCCCCAGAGACTCGAGCTCCCTGTCCCAGCAAGTGTTCAAGCCGGGGCCGGGCTCCTGTGAGAGGTGGGAGTTGAATCGGGACTCTGTGCGCAGGGGTAGAGCTGACCCTCCCTCCGGGGGCTTCCCGCGCTTCCCCACCCCGCCCGCCTTGGGCAGGACGGTGAACTCAGTGCGTTGACCGCCCCGCAGCCACCCTCTCCACCCCCGAGTTGGGCCTCTGGACTGAGATCTAGAAACTACTAAGACCGAATTCAGCCTCTATCACAGGGCCTCAGTTTCCTTATTTCTAAAACAGTGGTCATTATAACGCCTGCCTTTTCTCCTCTGGGAGTGTGGCAAGGTTCATATGAGGTGACATTGATGTGGAGGCTGGACCGTCCTTTAAGGACAAACAGGCATTCCCATTCGCTGTAAATTGGTGCAACTTCTTGGAAGGAAATTAGGCAATGCCTTTCAAAATTAAAAATGCACATAGACTTTGCCTCAGTAATTCTAGAAATATGTCCTACAGTTTTAGTGGCCATGTGTGCACAAGAAAGTATACACAAGGGTACTTAAGCATTACTTGAAATGGAAAAAAAAAAAAAAAACCGTAAACAACCTAAATGTTCATCAGTAGATGACCACTTAAATAAATGATAGATTCCATAAAATAGAATATGTGTGGTTATTTTAAAAATTAGGCAGAGCTTTCTGTACTGATGTGCAACTCTTCATGATACGAAAAAAATTTTCAAAGTGCAGAATAGTGTGTTAAGAAGCTATAATTTATATTTTGAAAAGAATACACATATATTTGATGACATAAGCGTGGAATGTCTTTGAAGGAACTCAGAAGAAACTGGTGACAGGGGCTGGCCCAGTGGCCTAGCAGTTAAGTTTACACGATCCACTTGGGCGGCCCAGGGTTCACAGGCCCAGATCCCAGGGAATGGATCTATACACCATTCATCAAGCCATGCTGTGGCAGTGTCCCATATACAAAATAGAGGAAGATTGGCACAGATGTTAGCTCAGGGCCAATCTTCCTCACCAAAAAAAAAAGAAAGAAAGAAAGAAACTGGTGACAGTGGTTGCCAGTGAAGGATTAGAGGACAAGATGGGAGGGAGACATACTTTTCATTTTATATCTTTTTTTAAATTATTTTTTGTCCCTTTGAGCAATTTGTGTGAGCTTTATATATACAGTTCTTAATCATTTGTGTGCATTTTTGATGCAGTTTCCCCTTTAGTTTTTGTAACCCCAAATGCTGAATTCTTACCTCTCCAGGTCCTCCATAGATTCTTGTTGGCCCCACAGCTCTGAGTTCATGATTGTACCCTGCCACCCCAGCTGCACAGGCTTGGCTTCCCTCCTGACACTGTCACCTCACCTGGCCCCAGCCCCAGCCTAGGACTACTGAGAGGGCGGTCTGAGTGGGACTCATGGTTGGCTGTAGGATTGCAGGCAGCCCCCAGTGTTTGGTCAGTGGGGTGGACCAACCAAGTGGATCCAGAATCAGAACGCGCTTCTCTGTACCCCACCTTGTGACACTAGGAATGCCACCCCCAGACAGGTACAAATGATGCCTCTTCTAGAGAGCATGTTGAGACTGAATTCTATCAATGTATAGATGACACGTATTGTTAAAATGTCAAAGTGGGAGGGGGGTGCTTAGGGACTGCCTGGTCTAATCCCTTTGTTTTACAGAAAGAAACAGAGATTTGTGGTGAAGTAACTTGTAAATGGTAAAGCCGGGGCTATAACCCAGGTCTCCTGCGCCTTGGTACTCTAGGGTTAGAGCAGTGCTGGGGGTCCCACTGGGGTCTGGGTGAGAGATTCATTCTTAAAACTGGGCACGAGTTCTCAATCAATGAGAACCTTTAGTGCCAGCTCCTACCTCTGAGGCCTGCTTTGAGGCAAGGAGTTACACACCCCGCCCCAACCAAAGTAGCGTGTTATAGGGCAGAGAATGTGATCTTGGGAAAGGGGGGTTAGAAGTGACAAAGATGGAACCCCTTACTCTTCTTGAACACTAAAACTGAGCAGAAGGAACACCTAGGCAGAAGGGGAGGGCCCGTTGAGGAGGCTCCTCCTTCCCTGGCAGTGATGGGCTGCCTTGGAAAATCAGGCTGTCTTGCATTCTAGCAAGAAGATTCTTGGGACCCAAAGTGTGCTTAAGAACTAGCATCAGATGTCCAAAAGGATCCTTAGCTCTGGAACAGGCTTGGTCCTGCCCAGATGGGCGTTGGCAGCTTCCACTTCCTCATGGGTAATTCCCTTTAGCTGTCCCAACAGAGCCAAGCACCTGCTGCCCCAAATAGATTTGTTCCCCCGCCGACCTCCTAAGGGGGCATGGGCAGCTAACATTTACCCGGGCTGCGAGGTGAGGGAGATAGCACTGACCTCCCCTCTTCTCCTCCGCATTCTTCCCATCCCACCCAAACACACCACTCCCCCAAATGGGCCTGTCACGAGACACCTGGGAACTGAGGAGACTGGAAGGGGTAAGGAGAGGCCAAACTCATGTAACCAGAGAAGGAGCAGACTGATGGATAGATGGCTTTCTCATAAAATTGAAAATAATATGAAAATGTTTTTTATTTCTAAGTACAAAGCCAGATACTATTAAGACTATGAAAAACTGGCCAGAGGCCGTGAGGACGAAAAGAACTCTCTTTGGTCTGGTGCTCTGTGACCCAGTGCAGTGCCGGGGCTCGGGGGGTGGGGTTGGGAGCAGCAGCAAAAGACTCGGGCTGGTTGTAGGGTGTTTGAGGGAGGCCAACCTGCCAGCCCCATGAGGGCAGCCCAGCCCCTCTGAGCCTCCCAGGGCTGGGGACTGAGGACTGAGGTTACGCTCAGCCTTTGGGGGCCACTGGTTCTCTGGGCTAGTGGGCCCCAGGAATGAAGTGGGGGGGGGGGAAGGGACGAGGCAGACAGGAATGAGGGAGGGAGGGAGCATGAGCCTTTCAGCACTGCGAAACTGTTTTTTATTCCGTGGCTGCGAGCATTTCGGACAGCAGTTGAGAATGAAGCTAGGGTGCTGTTGCCCACAAAGGCACCTTTAGTCTCTCTGCCACATCCCCAGTTATAGAGAAAGTCTTGAGCCCTTGGACAGGTGAACATGGGTCTGAGACTTAAGGCTGTAGGAGCTGAGGCTGTAGTGACTGGGGTCTGGGGCCTGCTGGGGAGGAGCTAAGAGGAGTGCGGACAGGCTGACAGGAGTGGGGGGTGCTCGTCCCAGAAGCTGTGTTCAGGTGCCTCTATTTGTGTCTAGAGGGCATGGGCATGTGTGAGGGCTCAGGCCTCGCCCTCCTCCCCACTGCCATCCACGCTGGCCTGCCTCACTATCTTCCGGAGCCTGGGTATGGAGGAACAGCCAGCCTCCCCCTGCCCCTGGAAGGCCCGGGTCCCGCTGGCCACCAGGGCGGCGCTGTTGAGGGCAACCACAGATTGGTGGGACTTCAGGGCAGGCCAAGACCCCTTGCGGACCCGTCTGCCTCCCTTGGCCTTTGAGAGCTGAGGGAAGGGCTGTGGAGGGTCCTCATCTGAAGACTCATTTGAAGAGAAAACCTGGAAGGGTAAGAGTATAAGGAAGAAGAGTCATGGGGAAGTCTCCCAGGGCCGGGGCATGGAGCACAGGGCCTGGAAAAGGGTAGGTGCCAAAGGTTTGTTGAATGAATACAGAAAAACTGAGCTACTCATGGGTCACATTTCCCTAGGAGAGAAGACAGCACTCCAGCCCTACTGCCCCTGCTCCTCAGCCCTCAGCTGTCTGCAGCTTCCTTCTGGCCCCCAGAAGCCCTCCTCAGCTCCCCTGCACCTGTCGTGTCCTTGAGGCCCTCTCCTCCTCCTCTGGCTCCCTCTGCCTCTGCACAGTCAGTCCAGTGAGCTACAAGTGAAACACTTCTGGGTGCCGGGCCCTGAGCTGGGTGCCAAGTGAGGACACCCTGCCTTTAGGAACACCCACACTTATCTCTCAACCATCCATTCCTCCCCATCCTTCCGCACCCAATGCCACTTCCTCCAGGAAGCCTCTCCCAAATGTTCCCGCCCTCCATGAGATGAGCACTCCTTCCTCCCAGTCAGCTATCTTGGCCTCGAGTCGCGCGGGGGCTCTGGCTTCCTAAGGCCAGGGCCAGCTCCTGGTCTTACACTTGTGCCTGTGCACTCAGCACAGAGGGGGTGCTCAGCTCCTCAGCCAGTACATTGGTGGTATGAGTGCTCTGACCCCTCTGCACCCCATCCTCTGATGGGCTGCCCCTCGGACTTGGGAGGGGCTGCAGAGACCGTCTTATCTACCCCATCTAGGTCCAGCTTCTGGCCTGGGTAGGATGCTCTCCGTGGCTGGGCAGCCCTCCCGTTAGGCAGCAAGTCCTCATCAGGTTGACATCTGCCTGCAGGCTTCAGCCCGGGGCCGGCTCAGCAGAGGAGCCCACACGGATGCCCCATGACTGCTCTCCAGCTCCCATTCTCCTGCCATCTGTCCCCTCCTCCTTTTGGCCCCCACCCTGCCTCAGTCTGGGCTTCGTCCCTAGCCCCAGCCTCACCTCTGGCAGGTCACCGGCCCCTGAGGTGCTTTCCAGCTCCAAGGGAGGCTCCAGGAGGCTGATGGACCTCATGATGCCACGGAGGTTGATACGGGGCCGTGACCCAGGCTCTTCTTTTGGGGCTGCCTGGCTCTCCTCCAGCCCCAGAACCTTCACCTCCCCAGTGCCCCCCGGTTCTGGCGGAAGAGGTGGGAACGGTGGAGAGACCTCGGGGGCCAGGGACTCCTCTGGGGAGGCCCCACCCACTTTCTGCTCCCAGACATGGCTCTGCCGGCTGTGAGGAGGTGGCCCTGAGTCAGCTTTGAGTGACCCAGCAGCCACCCCCAGCATCCACACACACGCACCCCTTTTCCTGGTCCCCCATCCATACCTGGCAGTCAGGATGCCCTGGTAGGTCTGCAGCTGGCGCAGGAAGCCGGGGTTGGGGCGGACAATGGGCCGGAGCTCCTGCACGTGGCGCAGGGCCTGCTCCAGGCTCCAGCCATACTGCTTCATGGCATAAGCGATCACTGTGGCAGCCGAGCGGCTGACACCCATCTTGCAGTGGACTAGCACCCGGGTGCCCTGCGCTCTGTGGAGGCAGAACATGGTCAGCGCCCGCCCTCCCCACCCCCTGGCTGTGAGGGGCCTGCAGTGTGGGAGAAGGGCAGGTAGTGGGCTCACTACCCAGAGCAGCGGGGGAAGGAAGCAAGGACCCTGAGGTCCCAGAGCTGAGGGCAGAGCGGGCGGGAAGAGGGCCCGGGGAACGCTGGAAGCCGGGGTGGGGTGTGCAGCGGGGGCGGGGAGAAGCCAACCTTGCAGTCTCCACAAAGCGGTGTGTCTCCTTCCAGTGGGGCAGCAGCTGGGCCGACTCCTCGTCCCAGAGGCGCACATTGTGGTAGGTGAAGCGCTCAGGGTAGAAGTTGTCAATTTCCCGGGCCATGTTCAAGATGTGGCTGACCCTGGAGCAGGGAGATCGAGGCCAGGCTCATGGGCCAGTGGACCCGGCAGACCCTGGGGGTTTCTGTTTAGTTTTTGGTTCTGAGTCAGGCGGGGGTGGCACAGTTACGGTGCAGGGAGAAGAGGACTGTGACCCTGAGCAAATCGTTTCACCCCTCGAGACAGGTAGCTGCTGGGGTCGACTGCAACACGGACCCTTCTATTATTCCCGGAAGTCAGAGAACAACTTTTGAGGTCAGCTGAGATCAAGTGGATCTGCAGCAGCTGGGTGACAGGGGCCATAGCAGGTTACCTAGAAGGCCGTGGGGAACAAATGACAGGAATCTATGGGAGCAGGCAGCCAGGTCCCCCCTGGGAGAGGAGCGCTTCCTTCTCCCCTGAGACGGGGTCAGGCGGAGAGGAGTTTTCTGCTTTTCAGAGCGGGAAGGGAGCGGGGTGGGCCAGGGAGCGCCAGCAGGGCGGCGAGGGTGTTCTCCTCTCCTGCCTGAGACAGTGCAAAGGGAGCAGCCCCAGGGGCTGAGTTGGAAGCAGAGCTAGCAGCTGCTGAGGGGGGTCTGGGGGTTTCTGGCCAGGCTGCCCCTTGCGGGAAGCCAAGCGCAGGGGGAGGACAGAGGGTGGGTGGTCCTGAGTGGGCCTGGAACCCTACCTGTTTCTCTGCAGCTCCTCCAGGTTGGCTGCATTCCACTCAGAGCCCTGTGGACAGGGAGAGAAGCATCATTCTCCCTCTCCCCCGCTGCACAGTCCTCATCTCCCACCCCTCCCCTGCAGCTCACCAGGTAGAGGTGAGGGAAGATGCGGGAGGCCCGGTCTTGCTGGGCCATGAGCAGCAGCATCTGGTTGTCAATGAAGTCGCGGTACTGCTGGAGAGGGCATCCCAGGCGCTGCTCCAGGGCCTGGCGGATCTGCAGGCAGAGCCAAAGGGGAGGAGAGGCTTGGGGGGCGCCGTGCAGAGTTCCTGACACCCCAGCCTTCTCTCTAGAGTCTGTAAGGACGGTACCTATCTCATCAGCTCTGGCCCCTGCTGAGGGCCCCTGCCCCGGGCCCACTCCCTGCCCGGCCCCTGGCACCCTGCCCACCTCTTTGGAAGTGATGCTCTCCAGGTCACTGGTGTCCAGCACCTCCCACAGCTCGGCCCGGATCGCCTGCTCCATCTGCTCCTGTTCCGAGGGCCTGGGACCCAAACCTGTCAGTCCAGGGCCCCCTTCCCCGCTCCGCCATGGCACCCGACCCCCCTCCCCTCCCCTCCCTGCACTGACCGGCCAGGCTCTGCGCTAGGAGGCCGCAGAGACTCCAAGTCAGCCATGGCCGTCCACTCGTTGAGGCAGCTCTGGTCGGAGCTCAGTCTGTCCTGGTAGTG
Organism: Ceratotherium simum simum; assembly: GCF_057802395.1. NCBI lineage: Eukaryota > Metazoa > Chordata > Mammalia > Perissodactyla > Rhinocerotidae > Ceratotherium > Ceratotherium simum. Next base: position 6,213,991 of record NC_141933.1, read on the forward strand.
GCTGGCCCAGGTGAGGGCACTGCCCCCTGGCACAAGACCACTGCTGAGAGCCGCCTCGCAGGCTTCGTGCAATACCTGGAGTGTGGCCCTGGGAAAGAGTGAAGGCTGGGTCACATGGTCTTCCCTGCTGCCCCTACCCAGCCCCTGCAGCCATCTCCGAGAAGAGGAGACTGGCCTGAGGCTGGGCCACCCTAGCCCTTACCACATGGTCTGGATGGAGATTGGCTTGAAGATTCGGCTCTGCCCACCAGACGTCACACTGAAGCCCCTGCAGGAGACCAGGTAGGGGTGGAACCCAACTCTCAGCTCTGGGACAGAGCCCCCAAGAGGCCCACCCACTAGGCACCCTGTGAGGCTGACCCTCAGAATATGTACACACCATTGAGTTTCAAAATAAGCCCCGTTTGCCAGATATGGGGCAGCTGAGGCCCAGAGAAGTTAGGTGACTTGCCCAGGATCTCACAACAAATCTGAGGCAAAGCTGAGCAGGCCGGGGCCCCAGACGCCCGGCCTGGACTTCTTTACTGCTCCCCAGTGCCCAAATGCCCCATCATATACATCCCCTTGGTTATTCCACCCTCCAGGCCCCTCCTGTCCCCTCCTTCTCCAGTTGCCACCTCTTACCCATCTCCATCTAGGTACACCTGGGTGTCACTCCAGAGAGGCAAGACCAGGCCCAGGGTGCAGCTGGGGGAGCTGGCAGGGGACAGAGGGAAAGCCATTGACCCCCGGCACCTGACTTCCTTGCCCCACTCCTTTCCTCTCCCTGCTCCCACCTGCTATCCGGGAAGTCCACCCCCAGAAGGACTGTCTCATCCTGGCTCAGATGTTCTCTTGTGGAAACTACCAGCAGGTAGCGGAGCCGGGGGGGCCGTGCTGCCTCCAGCTGGGCTGCCTGAGGAAGATGGGGAGGGAGAAGCCCACGGTCACAGTGGCCCAGAGGACCCTGCTCCCCCATCCCCACCTGACACACACCCAGGCCCAGACCAGACCTGCCACCTGCTCCCTCCATGCCCATCCCCCTCTTCCCAGATACCAGATCAGTGGTTACAATCCAGTGGTTCCCAACGATTGGATTTCGTGATCCAACAAAATGTGTTTTTTTTGTGTGTGTGAGAAAGATTAGCCCTGAGTTAACATCTGTTGCCAATCCTCCTCTTTTTGCTGAGGAAGATTGGCCCTGGGCTAACGTCTGTGCCCATCTTCCCCTACTTTATATGGGACGCTGCCACAGCATGGCTTGATTAGTGGTGCGTTGATCTGTGCCCAGGATCTGAACCTGTAAACCCCAGGCCGTCGAAGCTGAGCACGTGAACTGCTCAGCTACCGGGACAGACCCCAACAAAATGTTTAAAAAGATCTTTCTTAAAGGGGGATGTGTAGGGCCGGCCCCGTGGCTTGGTGGTTAAGTGAGCGCGCTCCACTGCTGGCGACCCGGGTTCGGATCCCAGGCTTGCACCGACGCGCTGCTTCTCTGGCCATGCTGAGGCCGCGTCCCACATACAGCAACTAGAAGGATGTGCAGCTGTGACACACAACTATCTACTGGGGCTTTGGGGGGAAAAATAAATAAATAAAATCTTTAAAAAAAAAAAAAAAAGGGGGATGTGTATGGAAAAAAGGAGAGAATGGGCCTGACACAGATTGCCAATTTTTTATTTCTGCCTAGGAAGGAGGTTTAAAAAAAGCCTTTTCACTTGCCATTACCATCACTTGATTCAAGAATTGTTTCTCATCAAAGAAATATTAAGGACACAATCTCACAATAAAGGATGGTGCTTCCACGGAATAAATTCAGCTTTACAAAAGACTGCCTGCATCTTGTGTTTCCCATTTGCTGCAGACAGTGAGACGTCCCCCAGGCATCTGGAAACTGGTCCTCCCGCGCCCACCTGTGTCCCATCCCCCCATGGGCCCCTCCAGCACACCAGTCCCTGGTGGGTGCTCAGCAGGCCCCCCTGAACGCCGGTCCATTTATGGACAACTCAGGAAGGTCTCGCGCTGGTTGCACAGAAGCCCGCCTCTGTAATTCCCAGCTCCGGGACCTAGACCTAATTTGGCCCTCCGGGCTCAAGCAGGACAAACCTCCCAGTCCTTCCCAGCCCTCCGGAGACCTGAAGACATGACCTCACCCTGCTCAAACAGCTCTGGCTGAAACAGCAGGGTTGTTGGGGTTTGGGTAACCCCTACACTCCCCAGGGTGCCCCTGCCCTCACACCGCTGCTCCCCAACAGACACAGGCCCTGGCTCCATTGCGCCCTCCACTCCCTGCCCTGGGTGGACAGCCCCTCACCAGGCGGATGTCGTCCTGCGGCCTCAGCAGCTCCACCATGAGGTGCAGGTGCTGGCTCTGCTCCTGCTTCCGGGGACTCTGGGGCCCATGCCCATCGTCTGTCTGATCCGCGCAGGGCTGCCCTTCTCCCAGGGGTTCCTCCACCGGCTCAGGGCTGGCCTCAGCTGCATCTCCATTGTCCCCTCCGTCCTGCAGTCCCAGGACAGCCCCACGGAGCACTGCAAAGCTCTGCCTGGCAGGGTGGTGGGGAAATCATATGGCCCGTCGTGCCCCTTAGGACAGGGGTGTGTCAGAATCACCTGGTGGGCTTGTTAAAACAGGTGTTGGGCCCCATCCCCAGAGAGTCAGTCGGTCTGGAGTGGAGGCCTGAGAGTGTGCATTTCTAGCCAGTTCCCAGGAGATGCTGCCACCACACTTTGAGAACCACTGCCTCGGAGGCTCTCATGGAAGCCCCCGGCCCACCTATCCTTGTTTGAGGGGGCGGGAGGCTGTTCCGTTTCCCTTCCCACCTGCCTAACTCAGGAGATGCTGTAAACTTGGTGGGGACCCAGGAGTCCTCAGGCCCTGTCGTCCCATAGTGCCCTTTGGCTTGTGACCACTGGCCTGAGCCAGGGTCCAGGATAGTGGGTGAAGGAGCCCCAACTGACTAGGGGGAAGATGAAAGCCAAGGCAGCCAGGCCAGTGCTGCGAGCCGGCCATGCCCACCAGCTATGCCCACTGGCGACCCTGCACCACATATTCAGCAGTTGGCTTTGGCAAGTCCTCCAGGATGGCAGTGGCCAGGCCTGGCGGCTGGGTGGGGGTGTCTGTGTTGGGGGCGGGGTGCTCACCTTCGCTGGAGCTGGCTTCTCCGCTTGGATGCCTGGTCCTGCTGAGAAAGCAGCCCCCAGGGCAGAATGAGGGGTAAGGACTCTCCTCTCCCCTCTCAGGGCTGCTGGGGTGGGGGGGTGTGGAATCGCCCCCCAGTGGGGAATAGAAGCAGAAAAGGTATCAATCCCCCTCCCACCCTAGTCCACTCCCCACCTGGAGTTATGCCCAGGCCCAGGTCCAGGTCGGGGTAAGGGTGGGTGGGGTGCTGGAGCTGTCTGAGGGGTAGGCCCAGATCCCGGCCGGGAAGGGGGTAGGGCTTCCTCAGGCTGGGCTGGCCCTCAGGGCTCCGGCTCTTGCCCTAGTCTGAGTTCCTGGGAGCCTCAAGACCTGCCCCCCATCCCCTCCAGCCTGAGACTTGGGGTCCCCCTCTGCACACCCCCAGGCTTGAAGGGAGGCTGCCCTTGGGCAGGACCCACTTCCCCAGGCCCAGTTGGCAGCCAACTGCGTGGGCAGGACCACAGCAAAGCCAGACTCACCGTGGGCCCCACAGGCGTGGAGTGGCCGCTGGCCGGTGGCGAGCGGCTCACTGTGACCAGGGCCATGGGGCCAGGCCGGGGGCACCTGGGCTGGCACCGAGCACAGCCTCCTCCCACAGCCCCACAGACAGTCCCTGCCCCGCAGGACCAGGAAGGAGAGAGCGAGCCACCAGGGCCTGGCACCTCCTCGGGGGTGGCCCTTAAAGGGCCAGACGCCCGTCCAGCCCGGCCGGCGGAGCCGGCACCGAGCGGCCGCCGCCCCTCCCCTCGCGTCTCCTCCGGTTTGGCCTGCCTCGCCTCCGCCCCGCAAACACGTTGGGGGCGGGACCCGGGCGGGGCGCAGGTGCGGAGTCCCGCGACCAGGAGGGAAGTGGCCAGAGGTCCGGCAGCTTGCTGCCTTCGTTCCGGGCTTCGGAGCCTCTTCCCGGGAAGCGCCCCTGCCCCTTTCCTCCCTGCTCCGCCCAGTTAGGTCACCTGAGCTCCGCTTTGGGCCCCAACTGTCGTTCCCCAGCAGAGTTGGGACCTAGGGAGGCAGGACTGGGGAGACAGGTCTTGGAGAGGGTCAGACACATCAGACACACGGCGGCGGGGGAGGGGGGACACCTCAAACTTATTTCTCCATGCCGGTTGGCCCTCTGGCTTCCAATGCTCTGCGTGGGTCACTGGGAGACCCACAAAGCTTCAGGAGAGTCAGGGGGAATTGAGAACCAACTCATGAGGCTCCCAGGGGATCCTCAGGGGCGCCTTGGAGTGAGCAGGGCAGGGCAGGGCTGAGCAGTTCAGAGCCACGGCAGAGGAAAGAGACTTGGGCAAAGTCACTCTGATGCCAGAGAACATGCCAGAGTCAGGACAGGGACTATGCCTGGGGTGCAGGGGGCTCTTGCTGTGAGTAGTCTGGAGGCCCAGCCTTTCCCCCTCCCCCACAGGAGCATGGGTGGGTGCCAGGAAAGCCAGACTGAGGGGCAGGAGGAACCTGGGTCTCCAGTAGGTGGGACAGGGCTGAGGAGAATTGACATGTATGGAGCACCTGCTCTGTGAGGTCCCTTGACACATGTTGGCTCATTTGACCCTCCCAACAACCCCATCTGGGGGGGGGTCTCATTTTACAGCTGAGGAAACTGAGGCTCAGAGAGGCTAAGGGGTCCACAGCCAGGATTTGAACCCAGGTCTGAGGCCATCGCCCACGGTGTCTCTCCTCAGTGCCCCCCATTGAGCAGAGCAAGCCTGCTGCTGAAGGTCTTTATTTCCATCTTGGTCTCCAACGCAAGCCCACCCCCAGGGCTCCAGGCCCCAAGCTCAGCAGCAGACAGTTTATAAATAAATAAGTTACAAAAGCGGGAGGGGGCACGGCCAGACAGCCCTGCTGGGGGCCGGGGCTCAGTGCTCAGTGCTCTGTGAGTGACAGCTGCAGAATCCGCTGTAAGTCCTCCTCCTCCTGCTGCCCCCGCCGCTCCCGCTCCTCCTGCTCCCGCGAGGACAACTCCAGGGCCAGGCGAAGCTGCTCCTCAAAACTTGGGGGGGCCAGGGCCGGGGACGTCCTATGAGGGGATCCCGGGCCCCGGGGCTCTGTGGACATCCGCAGGCTTTCCTGGAGGGCCCTTCCAGGCAGGTGTGAGAGGGGAGAGCAGACCGGTGAGCCCTAAGGCTGGGGGAGGAGGCCAAGGGCTGAGACATGGCTTGGAGGACAAGGGTGGCTGGGACCTGGGGCACCAGAGAGAAGAGACAAGGCCCTTGCCCCATCCCTCATGTCACCTTCGGTGATGGGCAGTGCTGCTGATGGGTGGCCTTGGAGAGGGCATGGGGTCCTGGGACCAGCACCACCCTGCTCCCCACCCCCACCAGCCAAGGACCCCCTGGCTGGCAGGGTTGCTGAGGCAGGTGGGCCCGAGACCTGGACCTGTAGGTCCTAGAGGGCCTCACCGCTCCAGCTGCAGCTGCTCCTCATAAGCCGTGACTTGGGGAAGAGGGTGGGCACCGGGCCGGGTGTTGGTCAGGGCTTCCCAGACGGTCACCTGCAGCAGCCAGAGCCCAGAGCTGTCACTTCTGCCACCCGTGGCTGCAGAGGCCCGGGCCCGCCATGCCCGCGCCCCACCTGCTCTGCCTCCGTGCCCGCCTCGAGCAGGCTCTGCTGGATGGCGAACTGCAGCAGGTCATCGTCCTCGTCACGAAGGGGCTCGCTGCGCTCCGCGCCCAGCACGCTGTACCCCTCGGGCACCTCGAACACGGCAGGGTCCACCTCGCACGGGAACGGGCTCCCTGGGCGCGGCAGAGGGGCCGCGCTCAGCCCCCAGCACTCAGAGACCAGTGAGCCACATAGCCCCTCCCACCCGCAGTGGTACCTGAAGCTGTGACAGCAGAGTTGGGGGCCGGCACCCACACCGAGCTCAGGGGCTCGTCACACCCACACAGGTTGCCAAAGGTGATGCGGGCATTGAGCACGTGGAAAAGGGGGATCTCTGGAGGAGACAGCCAAGCGTGAGCTGCACCGGCATCTATCCCACTCCCCAGGAACTGCCTGAGGCCCTCCTGCTGCCCCGGCCCACGCTCTCACCAATCTTGACAGGGAAGCCGGGTGGGAGGCGCAGGGTGATGAAGTCTCGCAGCTTGGCAAAGTGAGCATTGCTGATGGCCATCAGGTCAATGATGGGCGTCACCTGGTCACCCAGGGAGAGCGGGTGCTCCTCGCTCAACCACAGTGTTGCCTTGAACCTGCCCAGTCGACCGCATGATGTGGGTCAAGGAACCCCTGGTGGCCCTTATGCCAAGGCCCACCCACTCTGACACCTGCCTTCATTCATGCCCCCACCTGGCCTGGGGTACCCTCCTCTCTGCTCAGCTGCCCCTGCCTGCCTCCTCCAGCAGCTGGTGTCCTTCTGGCCCTACGGCCCGAGCTGCCCCCAGACCCGGGGCCCAGGCTGGGGCCTGTGGTGGTTTGTGCCAGCTCAACTCGTCTGGATGAGGAGGGCAAGAGGGCTTCAATCTGGGCCTCGTCCACAGCCCTGTCCTCCTCCTCAGCCACAGCCAGCCAGAGCCTCACACTCTACTATCCTTTTGTGCTCTGCACAGCGCAGGGGGCAGGACTGCCAGGGTTCGAATCCCAGCTCCACCACCGGGTGGCTGAGAGTCCACATGAGGTCCCGAGGCAGTGCTGGGCTCATCGCAAGCTGTCGCAGCTCATCAGATCCTCATGGTGCCCTTGGGAGCAGGTGGCCAAGTGTGACTGTTCTCATTTTACTGAGGAGAAGACTAGACTCTTGGAGGGGAAGGCATTTCCTTGGGTCACAAAGCCAGGAGGTGGGAGAGCTGTGGGCCCTTCCCACCCTGCCATGAGCTGGCCCCAGCAGGTGCTTATTAAATTGAATAGAAAACCATACATGGGGGGTGCTGCCCATTCATTCATTCATTCATTCACCCATTCATTCACCAAGTGAGAGGACCAGTCCTCTGGGCCAAGCCCAAGCTGGGAGCCGAAGACCACGGATAAGACAGACCTGGCTCCTGTCCCCAAGGAGTGGAGTCTAGGAGGAAGCCGGCTGCATGAGCGGGGCCCCCACTCCAGTGGGCCCCATGTGACAGGAATCTGCAAGGGCTCAGGACCCTGAGGGAAGTCCCCAGCCAGCCCCCAGACTTCACCTCTGTACTTTGCTGGACATCTCAATGGGGCGGCCGATGTTCCTCGACTCCAGGCTGAAGTTGGGGTCGAAGTACTCTTCCGGGGAAATGGCTGTGGGGTTGGTGGGGCTGGCCGCCTGCTGCACGGGAGCCTGGGTGGGTCCCAGGACCGGGCTTAGCACTCAGGACAGTGCCTGCCTCGCCCGGCCCGGCCCCCAGCGCACCCCCAGCCCTGGCTCACCCCGTTGTGGGAGGAATGCTGCTGGGCCATCCCGAGGAAGGACTGGAATGGAGTCTTCCCCCCTAAGGAGGAGTGGGAGCCCATGAGGGGACTTGGGCCACTTCCCCCAGACTGTCCCCACCCACCCTCCATCGTGGGAGCCTCATGTCGGGTGGGAGATGAAGAAAGAGTATACGGGAATGGAGAGGCCTCCCAGCTTGTCCCGGCTACTGTGGCCCCCCCAGGCCAGGGTGACCCCACCACATGGTGTGACTGGGCAGCTGGCAGGCGCACCTGGGTTTACCTTTGCTCCTCGACTTGTCCTGATCAGAGAGGTGCTCCGTGCGTGTGCGTGTCACCAGCTCCACATTGGTGGCACTGTACACCTGGGGAGCAGGGGGGACACGGGAAGCTGGGGGCTCAGAGCCTGTTCACCACACTCAACCTCACCAGCACAGGACCCAAGTCCTCCTGTGCCCAGGGACAGACAAGATCTCGCTCCCCACAGTGGAGGAGGGGGCAGGGTCTGAACCCCAGGGAGTCACTACTGGGGGGAAAATGCTCCTCCTTTCATCTCAGAACCCTGGGTGGGGGCCCATGCTGTGGGTGATCCCCATGTGCTCGCCCAGGGCCCCACTGGGTTCCCACGGCTGCACAGGGCTTCTGGAGCCCACGGGCCACTGTCGCTCCCTCCACAGGGGTGGATGTGGAGAAGGCACGGAGCTCCTGGGCCTCGTCTCCTACCCCAGCCCCCACCACTAGCCTCTCCTGCCTTGGCCTCGTAGCCGCTAACGGTTTCCATCTTCTCAGACCGCCAGCCCCAGATACCACATTTGTTCCTGAAACAGACCAAACAGGAGCTCATGAGGACCTACACCCCCAACCCTGGCCAAAGCCTCCCCTTCCAAAGAACCCCTCCAGTTAGCCTTCCCACTGTGAATCACACGGGGCCTTGAAGAGGATGCCTGGACAGCTGGGGACAACTGAACAAGGACTGCAGGCAAGAAGGGACTGAGGAATTATTATTAATTGTGTTAGATGTGATAATGGTGTTGGGGCTGGCTGTTTTTAAACATCCTTCTCTGTTAGAGTCACATGCAGAAGCATTTACTGCTGAAATGATATGACATCTGGGATGTGCTTTAAGACAGTCCAGGGTAAAAGGAAAAAAAAAACGTGAGGAAAGATAGATTCAAGAAGATTGGTACAATGTTGATAAATGTTGAAGCTGGGCGACGAGCACATTATACTATTCTCTCTTCTTTCATATATGTTTGAAATTTTCCATAATAAAAAGTTAAAAGTATGTCTGACTCAATGATAATAGTTGGAGACTTCAATACCCCACTTTCAATAATGGATAGAACAAGTCTTCTGACAGAAGATCAACAAGAAAACAGAAGACTTGAACACACTATAAACTAGACTTAACAGACATCCTTAAAACACTCTACCCAACAATAACAGAGTACACATTCTTTTCAAGTGCACACAGAACATTCTTTAGGACAGACCATATGCTAGGCCATAAAAGAAACCTCAATAAAATTGAAAGGATAGAAATTATACAAAGGATGTTCGCCAATCACAGTGGAATGAAATTAGAAATCAATAAGAGAAAAAAGATTTGGGAAACTCACAAATATGTGGAAAGTAAACAACACACTCCTAAATAACCAATGGATCAAAGAATAAATCAAAAGGGAAATCAGAAAATACTGTGAGATGAATGGAAATGAAGACACAGCATATCAAAACTATGGGACACAGCTAAAGCAGTGCTTAGAGGGAAATTTATAGCTGTCAATAACTATATATTAAGAAAGAAGAAAGATCTCAAATCAAGAACCTAACCTTCCACATTAAGACACTGGGAAAAGAGCAAGCTAAACTCACAGCAAGCAGAAGCAAGGAAATAATAAATATCAGAGTGAAAATTAAGGAAGTAGCAAAGAAAAAAACAATAGAGAAAATCAATGAAACCAAAGCTGGTTCTTTGAAAAGATCAGCAAAACTGACAAACCTTTAGCTAGACTGATCAAGAAAAGAGAGAAGACTCAAATTACTAGAATCAGAAATGACAGAGGAGCATTACTACTGACATTACAGAAATAAAAAGGATTATACAGGAATACGATGAACAATTGTACCCCAACAAATTAGATAATTTAGATGAAATGGACAAATCCTAGGGACACATAACCCACCGAAACTAACTCAAGAAGAAATAAACAATCTGAATAGACCTGTAACAAGTGAAGAGACTGAATTAGTAATCAAAAAAATACCCACAACAAAAAGCCCAGGCCCAGGTGGCTTCACCAATGAATCCCACCAACGTTTAAAGATTTTATTTATTTTATTTTTCCCCCCAAAGCCCCAGTGGATAGTTGTGTGTCGTAGCTGCACATCCTTCTAGTTGCTGTATGTGGGACTCGGCCTCAGGATGAACGGAGAAGTGGTGCCTCGATGCGCACCCGGGATCCGAACCCGGGCCACCAGCATCGCAGCGCGCGCACTTAACCACCAAGCCACAGGGCCGGCCCCCCACCAACGTTTAAAGAAGAATTAATACCAATTATTCACAAACTCTTGGGAAAATTGACAAGGAGGTAACACTGCCTAACTTATTCTATGAGGTATTGCCCAGATTCTAAAACCAGACAAAGACATCACAAGAAAACTACAGACCAATATCTTATGAACAGGGACACAAAATAATAGCCAACTGAATCTAGCAACACATGAAAAGAATTACACACCATGACCAAGTGGAATTTATCTCAGGAGTACAAGGTTGGTTCAACATCTGAAAGTCAATTGATGTCACACATATCAATAGAACAAAAATAAAAGTCACATGATCATATCAATAGATACAGAAAAATTTGACAAAATCCAAACCCTTTCATGATAACAACACTCAAGCTAGGAATAGAAGGGAACTTCCTCAACGTGATAAAAGGCACCCACAACTAACATCATACTTAAAGGTGAAAGACTTAGTGCTTTTCCCTTAAGGTCAGACACAAGACAAAGATGTCTGCTCTTGCCACTTCTATTCAACATTCTACTGGAGTTCTAGCCAGAGCAATTAGATAAGAAAAATAAATAAAAGGCATCCAGATTGGAAAGGAAGAAGTAAAACTACCTCTACTAACAGATGACATGATCTCACATATAAAAAATCATAAGGAATCCATTAAAAATCCATCAGAACTAAAAAATGAGTTTAGCAAGGTTGCAGGATATAAGATTAATATACAAAAATCAATTGTATTTTTATAGATTTGCAATGAACAATTAAAAAATGTAATTAAGAAAACAATTCCATTCATAATAGCATCAAAAAGAATAAAATACTTAGAATAAATTTAACAAGAGAAATGTAAAACTTATACTCCAAAAACTATAAAACATCATTAAAAGAAATTGAAGATCTAAATAAATGGAAAAATATCCCATGTTCATGGATCAAAAGACTTAACATTGTTTAGATGGCAATACTCCTCAAACTGATTTACAGATTTAATGCAAACTCTATCAGAATCCCACCTGACTTCTTTATGGAAACTGACAAGCTGAATCTAGAATTCATATGAAATTGCAAGGGAACCAGATACTCAAAATAATCCTGAGAAAGAACAAAGTAGGAAGACTCACACTTACCGATTTCAAAACTTACTGCAAAGCAACGGTGATTAAGACAGTATGGTACTGGCACAAAGAGAGCCATACAGATCAACGGAACAGAACTGATAGTCCAAAAATAAACCCATATATCTTTGGTCAACTGACTTTTCACAAGAGTGCCCAAACCATTCAATGGGAAAAGAATAGTCTTTTCAACAAACAGTGCTGAGACAACTGGATAGTCACGTGCAAAAGAATGAAGTTGGACCCTTACCTCCCACCATATACAAATATTAACTCAAAATGGATCAAAGACCTAAATGTAAGAGCTAAAACTATAAAACTTTCAGAAGAAAACATAAGGGAAAATCTTCATGACTTTGGATTTGGCAAAGTATTGTCAGATATGACACTTAAAGCATAAGCAACAACAGAAAAAACAGATAAAATGGACTTCATCAAAATTAAAAACTTTTGTGCTTTAAAGGACAACTTCAAGAAAGTGGTAAGACAGCCCACAGAATGGGAGAAAATATTTGCAAATCATATATCTGCTAAGGGACTTATATCTAGAATATATAAAGAACTCTTACAACTCAATAATAAAAAGATAACCCAGTTTTTTAAATGGGCAAAGGATCTGAATAGACATTTCTCCAAAGAAGACATACAAATGGACAATAAACACATGAAAAAATGCTCAACATCATTAGACATTATAAAAATGAGTATCAAAACCACAATGAGATACCACTTCACACTGCTAGGATGGTTAGAATCCAAAAATAAACGAATAAATGAACAATAAGTATTGGTGAGGATGTGGGGAAACAGGAACCCTCATACACTGCAGATAGGAATGTAAAATGTGGCAGCCCCTTTGGTGAACAGTTTGGCAGTTCTTCAAACAACTAAATATCCAGTTACCACACGACCCAGCAATTCCACTCCTAGGTGTATACCCAAGAGAGATGAAAACACATGTCCACACAAAACTTGTACACTCATGTTTACAGCGGCATTATTCTAATAGTCCAAAGGTGGAAACGACCCAAGTGTCCATCAGTGGACGAATAAGTAAACAAAATGTCTGTATGTTCATACAATGGATTTGGCCATAAAAATGAATAAAGTCGTTGCATGCTACAACTTGGATGAACCTTAAAAACAGTATGCTAAGTGAAAGAAGCCAGTCACAAAAGACCACATATTGTATGATTCCGTTCATATGAAAATCCAGAATAGGAAAATCTATAGAGACAGAAAGTAGATTAGTAGTTGCTTAGGGCTGGGGGAGGAGATGAGGGGACAAGGGATGGGGAGCCATCAGCTAAAGTGGACGGGGTTTCTTTTTGAGGTGATGAAAAATGTTCTAGAATTGACTGTGGTGATGGTTGCGTATCTGTGAATATACTACAGACCCCTGAATTGTATAAATAGGTGAACTGTATGGTACATAAAATTCTATCACAATAAATCTGTTTTTTTTTTAAAGTGTTCCAGAAGTCTGTTAGTGGAACTGGGGCATATGTTGTCAGAGAAATAACACTCTGGCTGCAAGGGTTGGGTTCCTAGGCTCCCCACAAAGGACTCTTTGGCCCAGACCCAGCCATACTATGGAGAAGCCAACATTGGTGCAAACAGCTGCCCTGATCCACAGCCTAAATCCTTGTTTTTATGGGAAAATGTGTGAGGTGAGAAGTCAAGAAACTGGAGACACTCTGACCTAGCTAGCCTCCTTCCCAGGAAGACAGACAGCTGCCAGTATAGACAGGCATGCAGGGGCTTGAAGGCTGTACCAGAGCCTGCCACCCGCAGGCGGTCTGGGTGAGACACTGGGCCTACACTGACTCCCTCCCCGATCTGAGCAGCCTCTTCGACTGACTCAGCCTCTCACTAGCCTGAACCAGGAGCCTCAAGGGCACCACCCACCGTGTGGCCAGGCCCCAACTGACCTCTCGAAGGCCACATTGCGAGTGTCCAGGTGGGTAGAGACGATAGGAGAGGTGAGGCGACTGGCCACATGCTCCTCGCTGGGCCGCATGGCGGCCAGCAGCGCTTCTGGCTCATGCAGGGCGAGCCCCAGTGTTTCCGTGTGTACCACCTGCCGGTCATGGTCCACTTCCATCACCAAGGCTCCTGCCTCTGCCAGGCGGTAGGGGTGTATTGGGGGCACAAATCAGTGCTGGGCCCCAGGCAGCAGGGAGAGGGCCATCATGGTCCCCTTAGCCATCTGCTGCTTAGTGGGTGCGGCCTCAGCCCCTGGGTTCCCCTCCACCCCCAACCTCTGTTTCCACATCTGGAGGGTACAGAGGAAGGACAGCATTGCCCTTACGAGCCGTGGGAAAATCCATGGGCTCTGGCCTGCAGCATGCCTGCCTGAGTCCCCCAGAGCTCACCCTGGCCCTTGAAGATGAAGCTCCTCCGGCCACGCTGCCAGGTCATGTGCTCAAAGCCCAGGAGACTGGTGTCCACCCGCAGGCTCTCACCCCGCTTCCACACGCGGTACACATCGCTGGGGCACATCTTGGACACGAGGGGCACTGCGGGGGGTGCACAGGTCACCGGGGTTCTTTCCCAAAGGCCCCACCCCACGCCTGAGGATGCTGAGTGGTCCCACTCACCCCAGCTGGTGAACTCCCACTTCATCTCCACGTAGAAGTCGGGGGCCTGCGATAGACCAGAGCGTCTGTCAGGGCCCTGCCTGGTGCTGGGGGCCAGAGGGCCTGGGGAGTTCCGCAGCCCCCCTTCTAGGAGCCCAACCCTTCAGGAAGTCTTCCACGGCCCAGCTACGCCCCCACCCCAACCAAACCCCACCCAGAAAAGGGTGGGCCAAGTGGGGCCCTAAAAAAACGTCTGCGAGTAATCAGGCTATAAGCATCTGGAGGCCTGGGGGCCAGTCTCAACCTAGCCACTAGCCCACTGGAGGGCCCTGGGGGAGCTTATGCCCCTCTTGGTCCCAGAGTCCTCATCTGTAAAGAGGACACAATGAGCCCCTCTGGGCCTGCCCCTGGGGTGGGGGGCATGAGGTAGGTAGTGTGCTCTCCCAGCCGGGCCCCCCTGCATGCTCTGAGAAGGGTGGATGGGTATTCCAGAGGCCCAGGCCACATACGCTGAGTGGAGTGAAATTCTCCCTCCAGCACGCCCCTGATCTAACCTCTGTTGAGATGTCTGGCATCAGGGGACCCTCAATGCTGGCAAAGGATTTCCTCCCACAGGGCCCACTTTCCCCCATGTGGGCCTGGACCCTCTCCTTCCTACATGACCCTTCATTGGGGTCAACAGAGAGGGACCTCGCTGACAGTGTCAGGAAAGCATGCTGCACAGGCTGGGTGCCCTTCCCAGGCCAGGCCTGGCATTGGTGGCCAGGGTGATCCCCATGCAGACTGTTAAAGACCTCAGCCATGGCACCCACCCCCTCTTACTGGCCACACCTCTGTGCCCTGCTGTACCTGGCGGAGTTTGTTGAGCAATTCTGGAATGCCTGCCAGTCTCTGTGTGGCCCTCTGGTAATCCCGATACTGGAGAACCAGCTGCACCATCTCGGGGTCCCCAGTGCTGACTGCTTCCTGCAGAACTGGGGGTGCCAGGCTGCTGAGGGGAGCTCTCTTGATGGCCCCAGGCCTGGCCATCACTCCCACCCACCAACCCTGCTGTCAGCCTCAAGGGAGCCCCTCTGCCCTCTGTGGTACCTGCCCAGCCCTGGCAGCTCTCTTTGCCCACGTTGGCATTGTGTCGAAGGAGGACTCTCACAGACTCCAGGTTCCCCAGGGACACTGCCAGCTCCAGAGGGGTACGCCCCCGGGGGTCCTCCTGTTCAATGTCGTGCTGGTGGAGAGGGGACACTTAGCACAAGGCAAGTAAGGAGATGCCAGGGCAAGAATGCCACTGGGCTGAACAAGGTTGGGAATCACTGCAGGAAATAAGGATGGCAGACAGGCGGTGGAATGGCAGAGGATGGCCTGTGTGTCCTGGCAGCGGAGGGGAGGGAGCAGGTGGGAAGGGCCTGCCCACCTCTCCTGCCCTCTGTCAGGGGCAGAGCTGGGGGGGTCCGGTGGTAGGGCCTGGTCAGGCAGAGGTGTAGCCGCGGATATCAAGACTTTGGACCGGCGTGGGGACCAGGACCGGGCTGCTTGTTCTCAGCCTGGCCCAGGAGTGGTGCGGCGCGAGTTCGGGGGCTGGATGCTGAGTGAAGTGGGGAGACGGGCAGGGCAAGGCTCAGCCCTGGGAGCCGAGGCCAGAGGCTCAAACGCGAGGTGCAGGTGCCCTGGGCTTCGGATCGGGCCGGGGAGGGGGCGCGGGGAAGCGGCTACGGAGCCGAACAGGGGCGGGCGGCCTCCAGGATGGAGATCACAGCTTTGGGTGGGGGGCCCGGAGGAAGGCCCGGGTGCCCGGTGGGCCTCACCTGGCGGCTGTGCAGCGCGGCCTCCAGTTCGCGGTGCCGGTTAGCCCAGACGAGCCGGTGCAGCGGGAAGGTGGGGCCAGGGCCGGCCATACTGGGCCTCAGCGCCGCATCCCTGCCTGGCAGGCGGGCGGGCGCGGCGGGGGCGGCCCCGCCCCGCCTCGGCTTCGGGCCTGGCGCGGCCCCCTAGCCTTGCGTCCACGCCGCGCGCGAGCTGCGCCCACCGCAGCCCCCGCGCCCCCGCGGCAGTGGCGGCGGCGGCGCAGGAGGCGAGGAGGGCGGGCCGGGCGGGGAGGCGCCGGGGCGGGGCGGGGCGTCCGGCCGCGCGCCCCCTCGCCTCCCGCAGCCATGGCAACCACAGCCGGGCCCGCGCGCGCCGGGGGCGGGCGGGGGGCGCTGCCCAGCCGCCATGGCAACCACGCGCGCCAGGAGAGAAGCCGGGACCCGGGTCTCCGCCGGGGCCTCGGCAGGGCAAGGGTCTGCGGTGGGCGGTCCGGAGGGCGGGGCCTGGCCAACCTCCGCCCGCGGCCTGCAGGGGGCGCCCAGGCCCAGCGCAGACCCCTCCTGGCGGGTCCGGAAAGGGGAGGAGGAGGTCCGGGGGCGGGGCGGCTGGGCGAGGGGTGGGGCCTGGGCCCTCGGGTTGTGCGCGCGCGTGTGCGCAGCGAGCTGCCGGTCCTGCTCCTCTGGATTAGTTGCGTCCCCCCGGCAGCCACCCGCCCATGTCCCGCTCTTCCTACCCCAGGCCTCGCAAGTACTATGCCTGTGAGTGCGGGGGAGGCGGGAGGTCCTGGCTCCCGTTTCCATCACGTCACAGATGCCCCTAAATGCTGGCCAGCTTGGCATGACGCGCCTTCCCCAGGGACCTGGGCCGGTGTCCGGTGGCGCCACACCACGGGCTGGGCCCAGCCATGCGGGGAGGCGGCCCCTCAGGGCTCTGGAGTCAGGGAGGGGAGTATTGGCGAGTGGGGGGACCAGGCCTTGCTAGTTCTGACCCCTCCTGGTGGAGGACTGTCCACCACGAACGGCTGCTTTCACCCACCGCATGGAGCCCTTTTGCAGAGGCTGCACTTTGCTGCCAGTGTCAGGAGAGGAAGGGGAGTTTCGAAATCAGGGCCGGCCCCTCCACCCACACCGGAACCAGTGTGCAGGCCTCAGTCGGCCGAGCCATGGCGTCCTTACCCTAGCCTTAGCCTGCGGTCTGGTCCTGGTCTTGTTGGATGGTGAGGCAGTGGCCAGGCTTGGCCAAGACTGATCCTCTGGTCTCAGTCTTCTTATCTGTAAAATGACTAGATAGTTTGATCTAGAAGTTTGAGCTGAGTCTGGGCTGGGAGGCCCTGGTTGCCATTTTCACCCTGCCCTCTCCTTGTGGTGGGGTGGCTCCTGGGCTATCTGGGATAACTTCGCTGCCCGGCCCTGTGGTGTCACCAGGTCGTTGTAATGTCCTCGGTCTACAGTAGCTCAAAGGCCTCTGAATGTCCAGAACTCTAAAATCAGGCCCTGCTGGCCGCCACTGCTGCCACCCCCTCTAGCTCCTCCACCTTTCTTAAACGGGGCCACCCCTCCCCCAAGCCATCTTCCACCCAAATCTAGCAGGACTTTCTCAGGCCCAGCCTCTCTTGGTTTGTGGTCTTGAACACAACTTCCCACTGGCCCTTGATTCCTAATCCGGTTGTCTTCTCAACCCTTTCCAGGGGCTCTTTCTCCCTTCCTGACCCCCAAGTCAGGCTTCTCCCTGGATGAAAGCCTGTCTGTTCCCACTGTCACTCTGATGCCACCTCCAGGACTGCATTTCAGCTCCTTCTGGGACATCTCTGTGCCCAGTGCCCCATGCTAGCCCATCGAAATGTCTGAAACCAGATCCAGCCACATTTACCATCTTCCCCTCAGGCCAGCTCTGCTCCTGGCTGTCATGTGCCATCTGGGACTGCCACCTTTCTGTCACCTCCAGGTCCCACCCATTCCTGCTGGGCATGTTCTTCTCATCTGGCTTCTTTGCATCTCCTCCTCTCTCACCACCATCATGACACCTCTTCCCTGGACAGAAGCAGTGGCCCCTAACCTGTCTCCCTGCCTCCTATCCTTCACCGCCCTCCACACATCCTGCGCGTGGTAATCAGTGACTTACTTTTACAGCCAGCTCTCATCACCCAGCCTCTGTCCAGAGCCTTTAAGGACTCCCCAGAGCCTTTCCAGGTTCAGGCTCCACGTCCATTCCCATCTTCGTTCTGTAGTCACTAAGTGTGCGCTGGGCTCTGGGCCAGGTTAGCCTGGCATTCACAACCTCCCAGGCCTGTCTCCTTCTCACAGTGCTCCTGCCAACCTGAGCCACTCCTGACTGCCTGGCCCTGTTCGGCATCAGAAATGTCCTCCCCACCTCCTCTACCCCAGTGCTGGAGGCCCAGCTCAAAGGCCATTTCCTCCGAGACTCTGTGAGCCCCTCAGCCTTGCCCAGCAGAGCCCCACATAGGGTGGGCAGCAAAGGACACCACCCATGGGGGCCTGGAGAGCAGGGACATGGGGAAAAGGAAGTTGACCAGAGCCTCTGGGTAGATGAGGCCTGATGCTGCGGGATCCCTCAGGCCTCAGGGACTGCTGGGGGCTGCACAGCGAGGCCAGAAGGGAGGACAAAGCCAGAGAAGGCCAAGGGCCCAGAGGCTGCAGTGTGGCCCTGAGGGCAGAGGTGCTTGTCTCACTGTCCACAGGGGTGTCCTCAGTCAGCCAGTCCAAACGTGACACCGAGCACTGAAATGCAGGCACCTCCTCTTGCTTCCCTGGGTAGTGGGCAGAAGACCCCTCTGCTCCCGGACAGTCAGAGGACAGCCGTCGGGGTGGGAGAAGGGGAGTGGGAGCGCCCCGCCCCACCCTGGAGAGTGCTTGGGCCTGGGCGGCGGGCCCTGGATGCCTGCTGTGGAGAGACCCGGTGCCACCAAGACCCTCTCCCCTCAGGCCCCGGCCCAGTGGAGGCTAAAAATTATCATCGGGCACAAAAGAGTCTGACACAGCCAAGTCAGGCACCATTTTTTATAAAAACGCATAGTATCATTTTCCACTCTTTAAAATCACATTCAAAAATCGGCAAAGAAATGCCCCGGGGAGTGAGTAGATGGGGGGAGGGTGCGCCGACCCAGCCCCGGGGGAGAGGGTGCGACACCACACATGGCAGCGAGACTGGCACGAGGGGGCATGCGGCGGGCGAGGTGGCGCCCTGTGGGCGGTAGCACTGACAGGACGTGGGGCTGTGGGGCTGGACAGCCCCGGGGGCACTCTGACCGGCCTTGGGGAAGGGCTGGCACCACCCGGCCCCCTCTCGCTGTGCTGCCCGGCCAGCTGCTGGCCCTTCTATGGTCCTGGGCAGATGAGGGGAAAGGGGGACCTTGGGGCCAGGCCAGGCCAGTGTGGCACAACCCGCAGTGGCCTTTCTGTGGTCCCTGAGCCCGGGCGCTTCGGCGGGAGGAAGGGGGGGGGCTACAGTGAGGGCAGCAGCACCCACTGCCAACGCCACCCTCCTGGCCGAGCCCAGTGTCCAGGGAAGGTGGGAATGGAGGCAGTCAGTGACACAGGGGCTCTTCTCGAGCAAGGGTGCAGGGGCCCAGATCACTGTGGGAGGCCCTGGGTCTGGGAGACAACGGGCCCCTCTCCCACCCCTGGCTGGAGGGCAGGACAGTGCAGGGCTGTGTCCCTGTTGCAGGAGGGGCCGCAGTGGGAACATTCAAGTAGCATCCCTGTGCTGCGGCCTCCCCTGGGGTGGGGGGTGCTGGGCCACCCAGCTGTGCCGTGGGCACAGAGCACAGCCCACAGAGCCTGAGGTGCACAACTCGGTGTGGCGGCATCCCCGGGGAAGGGGCGGGAGGGCTGCTGGGGGCTGCTCGCCCCCCGCAGGAAGACACTGGGAGCGGGCGGCCCCTGGGGGGTCAGGACTGAGGGGGGCCGGACAGTGGCTGGGGTGGTGGCAGCAGGAGCCAAGGCAAGCAGGCCCCTCCCTGGGGGCTGGGCCAGGCTGGGGCCACAGGAAATCACAATAATTACAAAATAAAACCTTTTCCGCTTTGCGGGAAAACAAATAATAAAAATTCGACAAAATAAATTAGAGGTTTATAAAAGGCGGGCGGGCGGGCAGGAGGATGGGCGGGCGGGTCAGAGGCCGTTGGCGCTGCCTCGCTGGATCAGCGGCACCTTGCTCAGCTCCACCACGGGCGAGCGGGGCTTGTTCTTCATCTTGGGCACCCGCTGCACCAGCTGCTGGGCCTCGCGGTAGGCGTCCCGCAGCTCCTTCTTCCACTGCACCAGCTCAGGGTCGCTCTGCACACGCCCCAGGCTCCGTCAGGCGGGGCTGGGCGCCCCGAAGGCCCCTCCGTCCCCACCCTGCCCCCGCCGCCTGCCCCGGCCCCACTCACGTCGCACTGCAGGACGAACTGTTTCCCGCCGCGGATCTTGAGAAGGAGGCACTTCCGCTCCTTGATCTGTGTCTCCTCCACCGACTGGATCTCCTCCATGGTCAGCAGGCTCTGCTGCAGGGCGGGGAGGGGGTGGTGAGGGCGCAGGACAAGCCCAGCCAGCCACTGACCCCACGAGCCTCCGGCGCCAGCCACGCTCCTTACCGGGGCCTCGCCCTCGCCCCGCCACTCGAGCCGGTTGGGGAACAGGTAGAAGTACCGCCGCTGCCACTGCGTCAGGAAGGGGTTGCCCATCTTGGACATGTAGCCGTGCATGATGCAGTCCTTGCCCAGGGCGTAGTCTGACCGGAGAGAGCGAGAGAGGTGGTCTCAGCTGGGCCCAGCCCCGCCCGGGTTTGAATCCTGGTCCGGTTGCTTTCTGGCTGCGACCTGGGCCAGGTTCCTGAAACCCAAGCCTGTTTCTCATCTCTAAGGTGGGCAGCGGGTGCCCACGGCAGCCACGGACCCTCACCTTCTTCGTGGCCCAGCTGCTTGTTTTTGGTTTTCTTGCGGGTCTCCAGCCGGTCCGTCTCAGCGTTGATGGTGTCGAAGACAGTCTCTGCCACCTCCTGCTGCCACCGCTCCGAGATGGTGAGGGGGAAGTTGCGGTAGAGCTCCTGGTCGCTGTCCAGTAACTTCACGTGTGGACAGGGAGGGACATCCATCAGCCACAGGCCTGCCCAGCCCCAGGCCCCCCGGAGCAGAGTGGTCTGGTCCAGCCGCCACCCCCAGGGATGTCTAGGGAGGAGGAGCCCGAGGCCCAGCAGCTGACAGGGCGGGCGCGGGGTCTCAAGGGCAGAGGAGGAGGATGCCACGCGGGCCGGGCTCAGGTGGGAGAGACCAGGCAAGGCCTGGTACCTTGATGCCTTTTGTGTCCTCCTCATCAAAAGAGCCAATGTCGAAGGCGTCGGCCGCATTCACCTCCCCTCGTGGCGGGATCAGCGGGGGCGGGTACTGCAGCACAACGGGAGCTGGGCATCAGCACAGGGCAGGGGCTGCAGGTGCCCCGCCCGGCCCCGGCCCCAGGCCGTTACCTTCTGCAAGAAGACCATCTGCCAGTCCAGGGAGCGGAAGAAGGGGCTCTCCTTCACTTCCTGGGCCCTGTGGGGAGATGTGGGTCGTCCAGGCTGCGGACTAAGTCTGGGCCCTGGGGCAGGTGGCCCAGGCTAACTCCTGGTTCTGCCACTCTAGCTGCGAGACCTTGGTCAAGTTCCTTAAACCTCAACCTGTTTCCTCATTTCTAAGATGGAAAGAGGAGCAGTTCCCACATCGCACGGCTGTCGTGAGTCTAGATATTTGTATTTCTTGCAACATTACACCTGGCACTTGGTAAATGTTTAATAAACATAAAAAGCTGCTGTCATCATCATCATCACTGTCTTTGTTACAAGGGCCCCTCCGGAAGCCAGTCCCCAGGCCGCTCCAGCAGCTGCACCCCCGGGCAGCCCCGCACCCTGAGAACCTGTGAGTTCCTCAAAGGAGGCTGGGACCATGGACGGCACTCCAGTGACGGGACACAGCCCTGTCCTCAGGGAGGCACAGGCGGAGGCCCGGGCAGGCTGGCCCAGCGGCCCACTGCAGAGGCCTGAACAAAGCAGCATGCCCCAGCGCCCAGGGCCCGGCAGGAGGGCAGGCCGGGGACAGCGGCCTGGTCCCGGGCACTCACCCTCGGCCCAGGCAGCCCAGTCTCCGGTTGACATCCCTCTGCAGCAGCCCCTCGAGCAAGGAGCGGAGCTCGGGGGAGAAGGAGTCAGGCAGCTCCACGGCCTGCAGGGAGGAGTGGGATGTTGACAGGGACCAAGGGAGGGCCTGTGGCCCCATCACAGCTCTGGGGCCCCCGGGGGTCCAGCCCGCAGCACAAGGAGAGACAGTCGCAGGCCAGGCCCAGGTCTGAAATGCGCACAGCTTCCTAACTCACCCCCAGCAGGCATGCTTGCTCTGACAACACAGGGAGTGGGGAGCCTACAGGGCAGGAGGCCAGAGTGTGGATAAGCAGCCCGAGATCATCGCTAGTTGGTGAGAACCAAGAGACCGTGACCCTGATACCCGCAGGAGACCCAAGCCCCACTGCGGTCCCCCTGGGCTCCACCCAGCCTCCAGGGGCTGGGAGCCTACACTCACCATTGTCAACGTCATGCGGTCAATCTCATGCTTGTCTTTGGTCTTGTGCTGCCGGAAGGGGCTGTGCCTGGGCAAGAGAGGCCAAAGTCCAAGGTCAGAGGACAGGAATGGGGAAACTGAGACAGGCAACATGAATGATCCTCATCCAAAGCCAGGGATGATGCCACCCCTAACACCCAAGCAGCTGTGGGTTCCCGGCCCCCAGCCTCCTACTTGGCCTGGGGAAGAGCTTCTCTCTGTCCTGTCCCACCCACCCGCCTGGGATGGCCCGCTCACCCCCTCAGCAACTTGAAGAGCATGCAGCCCAGGGAGAACCAGTCGGCGCTGCTGTCGTAGGCCACGCCCTTCTGCAGAACCTCGGGGGCCATGTACCCGTGGGTGCCCCTGTGGAGGCGAGGAGGCCATGAGCGGACTTGGCGGAGGGTGTGGGAAGGAAGAGTGGGGGGCTAAGGCACTCACACGCTGGCGTGGGGCTTCTTCTTGGAGAAGTCGCAGGCCAGGCCCAGGTCTGAAATGCGCACGTGGCCGTGCTCGTCCAGAAGGATATTGGCTGGCTGTGGAGGAAGCCCAGTGAGCTGCCCCGGGGGCGGCTCAGGACAGTGCCCGGCCAGGCAAGATGCCAGCCGGGTCACTGTCCTCGCTCTAGATTATGAGTGTCCAGGGACAAGGCCCCGGGTGGGTCTTCTCCTTCCTCCAATCACAACCCGAACCCAGAAAATGGCTGGGTGGGAGGAAGAGTGAAGAGGGGAGGAGCCGGGCCGGCCCTGTCCCAGGACACCACTCCCGTGGGCCTGGCTGCCAGGCGTGCTGAGGAGGGAGGGGACCTCGGCGGCGCCTCACCTTCAGGTCCCGGTAGACAACGAAGCGGTTGTGCATGTGCTCCAGGCCCAGGATGATCTCGGCCGCGTAGAAGCGCATGTCGGCCTCGGAGAAGACCCCGTGCTGGGACAGGTGGTAGTGCAGGTCCCCGCCTGAGGGAGGCAGCCCCGCAGGTGGCGCTCAGCTCCCTGCCCAGCCCCCAGCCCCCAGCCCTGCAGTGCCCTTGGGGCCAGGCCACACACTCACCGTTCATGAGATCGAGGATGAAGCTGAGCTTGTCTGGCGTGTGGAACGCGTACGACATGCAGACGATGAACGGGCAGTCCTAGGAGAGGACGAGAGGGAAGGTCAGCAGAGGTTGCTCAAGGTTCTG
Source organism: Ceratotherium simum simum (assembly GCF_057802395.1). Classification (NCBI taxonomy): domain Eukaryota; kingdom Metazoa; phylum Chordata; class Mammalia; order Perissodactyla; family Rhinocerotidae; genus Ceratotherium; species Ceratotherium simum. The sequence goes on from NC_141933.1 coordinate 6,237,243, forward strand.
GAACCTGACGCTGCTCTGGTGGCCAGCCCGGGCCCGCCACTCACGCCGGTGCTGACGAGGGAGAGCATGATGCGCTCATTCAGGGCCAGGGTCTCCCCCTGCTTCATCTTGATGCGCTTCTTGTCCAGACACTTCATGGCGTACCTGGGAGGGGGAGGGGCTGTCGGTCAGTCAGTCAGTCCACACGCACCTTCATGCAGAGCCCAGGGCTGCCTCTCGGGCGAGGGGACAGTCCTCAGGCTTCTGCGGGGAAGACTAGACACCACAACAAGCTATGACACACATCAGAGAATCAGAGACAGAGAGAAGGCAGGAGAAAGTGCCGGTGGGTCGGGGGCCCCGGGGGCCTGTGGGGCGGGTAACAGCGCAGACAGGAGGGAGGGAGACAGCAGCCTGGAGGGAACAGCGTATGGCCCTTTGCAGAGACTGCCCACTCGGGACCCTGCCACCTGGCTCCCAGGGCCCTCCTCTCCCTCAGGCACCACCCCCTCGCCGCCGCCAGCTGAGCAGGCGCTCACATCTTGCCCGTGTCGGCCTTCCGGCATCCATAGACCTCGCCGAAGCCCCCGCGCCCGATGATGCGGTGCACGCTGAAGTCATTCATGGTCAGCTGCGGGGGAGGCAACAACCGGCGTCACTGCAGGCTGCCTGGGCCCCGCCCTGGGACAGAGGCACCCAGGCAGCGGGGGCTGGTCCCATGTCAGGGCCCCCACACCCGGGGCCACCCTCGCCACATGCTTATTACCTGCCCTGAGCCACCCCCACTGGGATCCTGCCACTGACTACACAGCCACGGCCCAGGGGCTGAAGGGCAGACGCCCCTGACCTCCCCGGGCCCGGCTCCCAGGGAGGAGAGCGGGGAGCAGGGCTCTCCACACCCGCCCAGCCCACTCACGTGGATGTTGAGCTCCACATTCTTCCACTGGCAAAACCGTGTGAATTTATCGCTGTAAGAGAAGAAGCCGGGGCTCAGACAAGCCTCAGAAAGAGGGCAGGCGGAATGATGCTGAGCACGAGCCTGCCCCACCCCACTGCCATTCCCGGGTCCCGAGCCTCAGGGTCCTCTTCTGGGACTGCCAGGAACAACGCCGGCCTGAGCGGCCTGGCGACCTGTCTTTGGGCTCCTGCTGGGATCAGACAAGCTTAGAGAGGAGTCTTCCAGTCTGACCCAGACTTCCTGCTACCACATCCTCGACAATGCTCACCTCGTCCCTGCTTGCACACCTCCAGTGACACAGCACTCACTCCCTGTGAAGGCCCCACTCCATGGCTGGGCAGCCGGGACCCTAACCAAGCTGTTCCTTACATCAAGCTGACATCTGCCCACAACCCCCACCCACCAGGCCACAGGCATCAGGGCAGTGTGCCCTCTCTTGCCCGCCCCAAACACCATCCCGATGCTTCTTGGCCCAGATGGGCCCAGCAAGGTGCTAGGCAGTCCCTGGGAGGGGAAGATGCGTCAGTGGCCCCTTAGTCCCTGGAGAATCGTCTAGGACAGCCTGGAGATGCCCGGTACTGAGAAGGGCGGGGCAGGAGTGTGGAGGAGGCGACGACCTCCCAGTGGTCCCTGCACTGGGCCGCAGATGGGCCAGCTGCCCACCTGCCGGGGCTTAAAGCAGGCAGGCCTCTCTCCTCCACGCCATCCATATCCCTCCTCAGGGCAGCCTCTTCCCCTACGGCACACGCCCCGCTCTCACCTCTCGATGAATTTCTGGAACACATCCCCTCGCAGGTTCTGACAAATCTCTTCGATGTAGGGCTAAGGGAGGAAGCTGGAGGTTGGTGACAGAGCCAGAGGGGGAGCCGACTAGGCTCCTTGACCTGGGCTGCCCCAGGGTGGCCCCGACTGGGCTGAGAGGCAGCAGGGAACAAGCCCAGCACATACCTGGAAGAGATCTGGAGGCACCTGCTTCTTCACCAGGTGGCCCTGGACATGCTCAGTGGCACTTTTGGAGAAGGGCTGGGAAGACAGAGGTGGCCATGAATTCTCCGCAGGGTCCTTTCACCCCTTCCCAGCACCCAGGTCGCTCTGGGGCGGCGCGCAGGTCTGGGCCTGAGGACAAGCTAGCCGGGGCACTCACATGCGAGCGGGCCAGCAGCTCCTTCATGATGTAGGTGTCGAAGATCTCCCGGCTGCGGGCCAGGCGCTCCTCCTCTGTCTCTAGCTTCTCGTATTTCTTAATCTAGAGGACAAGGTCCCCACAGGTGACACTGACACCAACACCAGGCGTCTTGTGGATTCAACAAAAGTAGCCCCAACCTCTTCCCCTTTCTCCAGCCAGAGCGGGGCCAGGCCCCGCTGCACCCCTGCCAGCCCGCCCGGCCTCACCTCCTCATAGAACTCGACCAACGGCTTGGCCTCCTCCAGGTGTTTCAGGCAGAAGTCTCGGAAGAGCAGGTACCCTGAAAGCAAGCGTGTTGGGTCGCACTGAGCCACATCCCTCTCAGACACCTTCCCATCATGGTGGGAGGTGTGGGCTTGGGGCTCCCTGGGCAGAACTGGCCAAGGAGGCAGCCAAGGTGGTCTCTGCCCCCAGCGGGGTGCTGGGCAAGGCAGCCTCAAAGGCTGCCACCCACTGCAGATTCTGGGATTCAAGATAGGGGTGCCCGCGTTTCTACCCCTCCCAGAGTCTGCTTCCTCGGATGGCAGCTGGGATGTGACAGGCACCCTGGTGAGGCAGAGGCAAGGAGCTGGCTCTGGCGCCCGGGCCCCCCGGCCTGTCACTGCAGTCTGGGGCCTGCGCCTCCTCCGAGAGGGCAACACCCCCACCGGGAGGGCTGTGCAGGTGCAGTGAGATCCACCTGGGCCAGCCTGAGCTGCAGCACAGGATGGAAGGCAGCCTCCGAGCGGGACCACACCCCTCTCCCTGGCCTTGGGCCTCCTCCATCATCTGGCTGATTCTCACAGCAGCCCTGAGAAACAGACAGGGAGGGTGGGTCCAGTTGGGGAAACTGAGGCTCAGGGAGGCCTGTCAGGCAGGTAGCATGTGGCAGGGATGAGTAGGACTCAAGACTCCTCTACCAGATGGAAGGTCCTGGGAAAGACAGGCAGGGGGTGGGGCCCTGGTGCAGGTGGTCTTAAGGACATAAGGCCGTTGGGGAATGGAAGAGGGGCTGCAGAAAGGGCTCACAGGAGACCCCCTCCCAGGGAGTGGGGCTGAGGCCTGGCCCCAGAGCAGCCCTGGAGGGCAAAGCAGAAGTAAGGGCGGTCTTTGCTCCTTCCAGCCCGACACGGGTGACCAGGCTTGCACCGGTGGCTTCCCACGCCTCTTTGGGGGCCCCCTCTGGGCACTTCTGCCAGGGCTCGCAGCCATCACTTCTGCTAAGGGTGGCCTGGCCTTTCAATATCATGCCTTTGGGTAACTAATAACTAGGGCTTCCCAGTGGGCAAGGGGCTTTCACTGACCACTGTCCTCCAAGAGTCCTGGGCAGCAGGGCTCCTGAGTCCTAGTTCCCAGGTGAGGACACCAGCAGGCTCAGAGAGGTGAAGCGATGTGCCCAAGGTCACACAGCACAGACAGGGGACCCAAACTGTGCTTCCTGATTCCCCAAGCCTGACCTCTAACGCCCGATCCTGCCAGGCCAAGCCAGGCCAGGCCACTCCCATTTCAGAGCTGAGATCCTGTTCGCCAGAAGGCCAAATCAGAGCTGTGTGTGGCTGAAACCTGCTTCCCTGAGACCCGCTCCAACCCTGCCCAATGGGCCAGGTCTGTGGGGTGGACCCACGAAGTGTCTCAGACAACTGGCACTGGAGGAGGAGGATGAAGGGGCCTGCCAAAGCAGGTTGCTCACAAAGACGTCCCACGGGGGCGGGGCCAGGCCGACCACAGAGCAGCAGGCGCCACAGGAAGGGCCCCGCCCCTTCCTGTCAGTTCTACCAACGGCCCAGAGCAGATGTGCCTGCGCCAAGGGGAAGCTGCAACTCTCAAAAACAAAAACCCCAAAGGAGGAACTTCCCCGGCAGGCAGCTCTGGAAGACTGCTGGGCCCCCACCCCCTTCACGGGGCTCCCTGGGCCAACAGCCAGGGGCTGGGAGGCACCATGGGTCGCAGCCCTGAGCAGCCCTGCTGCCAACCCAGGGGGCTCACTGGCTGCCCTACCCCCGGGGCTGGGAGGCCAAACCTCCTGGGAGAGGAGAACACAGCCCAGCCAGCTGAGGTGGGGGCTGGAAGGCGGCCTCGGGATCCTCCTGCCCCCCACGCCCCAGGCTTGGGCAGCTAGACAAGCGGCAGAAAGCCCTTGGGGCTGGCAGAGGCCCCACTGTACTCACCCAGCTTCTGGGAGAAGATCTTCTCAAAGGTCACCTCGCCCCGGTCCTCCAGGTACTTCTGCATGACACTGCGGATGCTGAAAAACAGGGACCGCGGTGACTTGGAGCCCTTGTGGCTCCTCTCAGGCCTGCTGGCCCTTCCTTGGCCCTGCTTCCCTGGAAGGCCGCTGCTTCCTCTCCCAGAATCTGGAGTGGAGAGCACCGCTGCTGGGTGTCACTGCTCCCTCCAGGAAGGCAGCCACCCAGGCAGACCTTACCACATGTCACACCAGAGAGACCTGAGGAAGCCTGTGCCAAGGCTCTGTCCCCAAAAGCTAAGGTGGCCAGCAGGTGGCTGCTCAGAAGTTTGGTCCCAGCGCTGCCTCGTGCTAACTTTGGGAACTTGGCCAAACCTCAAAAGCCAGGCTTCACCCATCAGCAGATGATGGATAACCAAAACGTGGCCTATCGTTACAGTGGAATACTGCTCGGCCATGAAATGGAACGACGCACTGAAACACATGTGCATTACGAGACGGATGAATCTTGAAAGCATTCTGCTAAGTGAAAAGAGACAGTCACAGAAAGCTGCATATCATATGATTCCATCTATGGCCCTGTCCAGAACAGGCAAATCCACAGAGACAGAAAGCAGATTAGTGGGTGCCAGGGACTGGGGGAGGACAGGGGAGTGGCTGCTAATGAGTGTGGGGTTTCTTTTAGGAGTGATGGACATCTTCTGGAATAGGTGAGGTTTGTACAACATAGTGAATGTACTAAAATCCACTGAATTGTACACTTTAAAATGATGAATTTTATGTGAAATGAATTATATGCCAATTTTTTAAAACAGGAAAAAAAAACAGCCAAGCCTGAGTTCCCATGTCCCTAATACCTGAATTGAAAATGTGCCCCTTGCCCCTGGGTTGCATGGGAGGGTAGCAGGGGAGAGGCTGGCCATTGTGACCACAGAAGCCCATCCCCACACTCCCCACCTGTTTACCTTACCCCCGACCCTGAGCGCCGTCTGGAAAGTAACACTGGGCTGCACTTCATGCCACAGACGAAACTTGCTGTCCCCTCCTCCCATCTGCTGGGCCAGTCCAGCCCTGCTGGCCTGCCTGTCATGACGGCCAGCTGTGGTCATGTCTGGCCCGCACTAGCCCGGGCTTCTGAGGAAGGTTCTCAAGCTGCCCATACTGAGGGCCGTGCTGGGCAGTCACACCTGAGCCCACGCAATGCTCACACGGCCCTTAGGGTACGTGGGGTCACCAGCAGGCCGCTGGTGAAGAGACAGTGGGTGGCAAGGACTCAGATCAGAAAGGCCAGCTCTGTGCCCCCGCCTCTCTGCATCCCTGACCCCCTACCCCAGAGCCCAGCACGGGGCCCGGTCTCGGGGGACCACTGCACACCACCCACTGGAAGGTGCCATGCACCCCTACCCATCCTTGCCCTCCAGGCAGGTCCTCCCAGGGCACAAGTCCTGTGTCTGTGGTTCTATGACAGTAGACAGCATGTGACAAAGCCTGAGTGGGACCTGGTCAGCGTGAGGAGACTCAGGGAGGGAAGTGTTCTGGGCTGTTAGGAGAGGTTGTGTGGAGAAGGCGGAACTTCGCTGGGTTCCTCAAGTGCAAACAGGATGTCAACAGGTGGTGAAGCCCAGAGCAGGTGGGTGAACGCGGGGACAGGCAGGGGAAGGCCTGGCCAGGGATGAGCAAGAGGCCATGGGGCAGGGAGGGGGCTGGGCAGAGGACACCTGGGAAGCTCGGTCCAGGGCAGCAAGTGAGCAGACAGACTCCACTGGAGGCACCCCCAGGAAGAAGCCCAGATAGATGAGGACACTGAGCCGGGAAGGAGGGAAAGAGACAGGTGGGGTAGGAGCTTGGGCTGTGGACAGACAGGAGAAGAGTCGACAAGGCCAGCTGGATGGCAGGCTAAGCCTGTGAGGGTCTCATGGTTTGGGACCCCATCAGAGAGGGGGCTCCAGGCAGGACGAGTGCAGCCAGTAGACCCTGCCCAGCCTCCGGGCCTGGGATCGAAGGCAGGGGACTCCTGCCCTTTTCCACTGAGCACTTTCCTACTGAGAAAGTCTGGGCGGAAGCCCAGGCCCCAGCCCTCCCAGGCCCTTGCCCATGTTCAACCCACACAGAAAAGGCCACACAAGATAACCCGGGAGCACGCAGAGCTGTTGTCAGCACAATCCTGAAGTTGTGACCCGCTCTCCGGCCTCCCAACCCTCAGAGGCTAGAGGTACCATGACCTCCTCCAAAAACTGTCTCCAACAGGAAGAAGGGCACTGATGACGAGGATAGCCATCCTGTGTCCCCATCCTGTGACTCTAGCCGACAAGAGAAAAGCCCCAAGCTGAGGGCTGGTGGCCGGGTGGCCCTGAGCTGCCACTTCAGGGTCAGTTCCCTCTGGGAAAGTGAGGACGCCCTCCACAACCGCCGGGGGTTCCAGGACCAGAATGTGGCTCTCACCATGCTGGCACACGCTCCCCTCCCGGGGCCACACACCAGGTCACATCCAGCAGCCACCATCAAGGACACACCTCCCTGGCCCCATGGGACTCAGGAGGTGAACCCAGATCCAAAGTCCCATGTGTGTTTCACACATAGCAGGAGCTTGAAAAATCTGTGAAACTGAGAAAGACACAGCCCCTGCCCCAGGGCCTGCAAACTGGAGACCTGAGCCCCAGGAGCCCATGGGGCACAGTCTGCGCTGAGCTCTTAGGGCTCCCAGGTCTGCAAGGGACAGCTTGGGACCTCCTGTTCAGACAGTAGGTCAGGCCGGGGGTGTGCTGGGGTGGTGCACAGCAGGAAGGGCCCGGGCCAAGGCAGCGAAGGCTTGGCAGGGTCGAGAGACCAGGCAGCCGGGAGTTAGGGGTCTAGAGCCCGGGAACCCCGCAAGGGCGAGGTGCCTGGATTCCTCCTGTGACGGGGACCAGGAAGGCTGGACCCTCACCGCTCCTCCGCTCAGCTCTTTGCTCTCCACATCTGCACCCAATTCTTGTGTTCCAGGACATTTTGGTCTATGGAAGAGGATGAGAAAAAGCAATGAAGAAGGGAAAAATATCACAAAATGTCAATCCTCCATGGGGGTGGATGATCAGATGGTGGTCAGGTGTGGCCAGATGGAATGTCCAGACAGGTAGATGCAGATGACAAAGTGAGCCCAGCCTGTCACAGATGACCCCACCAGGCAGCTGGGCACGGCCCTTGCAATAGTCCCTGGGAAGCCCTCCTGAGCCCCAAACTTGCTTCCTGGGAACCAGCAAGACTGGCGCCAGCTCAGCAAAGGCGACGCAGTGGGAATGCCAGCCGGCAGCTGGGGAGCGCTTCCCGCCACGTGACTCGGCGGCCCTCCAGAGCAGCCTGGAACTGGACACGCAAAGGTCCCCACCAGGAAACGTGCTCTCGGGGAGGGCCTGCCTCCAAAGAGAGAGCAGGGAACCGTCTCTTCTCTGGGGAGTGCGCTGGTGGCAGAGCCTGCTCCCTTCCCGGCGGCTCTGCTGTTGGCTCAGCCCAGGGAACAGCAGGAAGCAGGCCCGGGCTCCGAGTGGCCTCGGAGGCAGACCCCGCCTCCCTCAGAAGCCCGCACGGGATGGCCGCGGCATTCTTCCCAGCCCACAGCGCTCCACTTTCTTCCTTAAAAAGAAAAAAATGTTTTCTAAATAAAATAAACAACCCCCCCCAACCAAACACGAGGTCAGACTTGAGCAGGGCCCTTGAAGGGAAGGCCCCCGAAGCGGCAACGTGAGGGTTTCCTGTCCATTCCCACGGGGCTGGTGGCTGAGGGAGTGGACAGGTTAGAAAAATGTGTCACGGGGGAAGCTCCCGTCAGGGTGGCAAGTACCGGCTGGCACGGGAGGCGGTGGCAGCCTCCTGCGCCAGGTCCCCTCCGTCTCCAAAACCTGCTCCCTGATACTGGTGGAGCCTGGAGTGGCAATGAGCCCAGAGCAGCATTCCTGCCCCCACCCAGGTCAACAACCCTGACATCTAGGAGCATGTGGCTCCCAGATCGACTCTGGGTTGTCAAGAAAGCCGAGTGTCTGCATCTTCCCCGCCAGAAGGACTCGAAGGCTCCCAGTCCCTCTGGGAAAGGGCCTCGGGGCCGCCTTTGCTCTCACGGTCGGATGGGAGCCCAGGCCTGGGTTCCAAATGGCTCTCCCTTTGGAAGGCCAGGCCAAGTCACAAACTTTAAATGTCCAGTTTCCCCATTTGTAAAATGAGGATGTCAACAAAATGCTGAATCGCCACCACCGCGCTGGCCATTTAAAGGCCTGAGAGGACACAGCAAAGGAGAACTCTCTTAAGATGCCAGCCTCACTGTGAGGGCCAGCAGGTTGTGTCCCCCTCCTGGAGGAAGCCCTCCTTCTGGGATTCCACAGCCTGCGTCTCCTTCTAGAACGTGATCATAAGCTACATGGCCTTGTTTGGGTCTCTGTCTCACATCTGCCATGTCCTCAGAGGGTAGGGCCTATGGCCAGGTGGCCTCCTGACCGGGGAGCCCTGACCGGAGCTGGGCCCACGAGCACTCCTTGAGCCAGGCACTCCTGTTGCTCAGTTGCGGGCCCCAGTGGGCAGAGCCTGATACCTGCCCTGACAAAGTATGGAGGGCACCTTGGCAGAAGGCCTACCCCGCCATGGCAGGGAACTGCCTGGCACTGCCACCTACAGCCTAGGCTGTTCCCTCTGGCCGCAGCTGCTCTGAGGAGCAGGCCCAGCCTGACGCTGAGGCAGAGAGCACTTCCTCCCTCCCAGCCCCGAGTGCGGGTTGGGGTGACAGGATGGCAGGAAGGGGGTGAGGGTTGAGGGGGAGAACTTCCGGTACCGTTCGGCGCCATGTGGTTCAGAAGAAAAGCAGTCTCTCGCTTTGTGGCGCAGCGACCTGGCGGGCTGGCCTGGGCCCACTGAGGGTCATAGACTGTAGCTTATGTGGACTGCAGGGGTCAGAAGCCAACACACACGTGTTGATGGGAAAGAAATCAAGGCTAGAAGAAGCTGAGCAGCTGGCCAGAGTCCCACACCGAGAAAACATCCAAGGCTCCCTGAGAAAGCGTCTCCGCTAGGCAGAGGCCTCCCCTCAACCTCTGAGGAAGAGCTGGGTGCAGGGTCTCAGGTGACCCCGGCCTTGTGCAGCATCCTTCCCGGGAGCCCATCGGGCTGAGGCAGCTCTAGCTGGCATCTGGCAGGCCAGGGGCCATGGTTCCTGTGCTCCTGTGTGACAAGGATGCCAGAGCCACGAAATCCCAGGATGGTGCGAGCTGGCACGGGGGCTACGGGCCTGGCGGGGCTGGTGCAGCCACCCTGGGAACTGCTATGCCCTGGGAGATGATGGTTAACAAGCCAGCACAACAGAGGCTGTGGCCACGGCTGAGGTACTCCTCTGTGGCATTTCCAGGAAACATGGCAGTGAGGTGGCAGTGGTAGGAGGAAGTCCCCTGGGGCTTCTTATTAACATTTCTCAATGACTCTTCCTGGGGCCGACAATATCCTCAGAGCCCGAGGACAGGGCCACACACCAAATGGGAAAGCCCAACCCACACGGTCAACTCGGGAGCAAGCCTTGGCCCTGGAAGAGAAGATGACCCCCACCAGGCACCACACACACAAGCCCACTGTAAATGTCCACAGCAACCCAGGCTCCCGACGGCACGGCGGCCTCAGAGTGGCTCCCTGCAGGATGTGCAGGAAGAGACACTCTGGCGGCCTTGTCATATGTCATGGCTTCTACACGAATATGACATGAACACCACACCCTGCAATTTACCGCCACCACATTAGAATGCACCAAGAACAAACCAGGGCTCGTTGCCCTGCAGTTCCCAGGAGGAGGCTGTCCCCCACCCCAAACCCAGGACAGCCTCCAGAGTCAGAGAACTCCCCCCTCAGAGGACAGAGCTGCTGACACAGAAGACCCCTTCTGAAACCCTGCTCTTCTGCCGGCGTAGATGCTACCCTTTGCAGAAAGGAGCGATGCAGAGAAGGAATGCTATTGTTTTAGAAAAAGGCTGCAGCCAGACACCTCATTTTTAGTGCCCCTTAATGGAAACAGATTAGTGATAACTTGAGTATAATCCCATCTTATGCGAGCAGCGGAGGACACTGGCCTGTGGGGGCCACAGGAGAGCGGGGAGGGGCCACAGGAAGAAAGGGCAGGTGTGATGGAGGCTCTGCTGTTTGTTCCGAGGCACGAGCACAAGATCCTGGAAGCACCAGCCACGTGCACGCAGCCTGAACCTTCGAGCCCCTGAGCGCTCAGTCCGCCTGCAAAGCCGACCTGGGTGCCCGGGGCGGGAGGAACCGCCCGCTGTGGAGTGTGCCTACAGCTGACGTCACCGGGAATTTACTACTAGGAATTGATCGTGCATTAATAGGACACGTTATTCCCGGGTTGACAGAGCCCATATTCCCCTGCACGGATTCCAACCTGTAATGCTCACGCTCCCTTCAAATCCATTTACCGAGGGAACGGCGGGCGGGCAAGTGAGTGAGCGAGCAACTTAATGGCAAAAATGTGAAACCCGTGCTCTGGAAAGGAGAACAGATGGGAAAAGACAGCCCAGAGACTCATTCCTGGGGAAAGCGGGGGCTTCAAAGGCCCAGAGGGAATGACTGCCTGCCGAAAAGATAATCTTGTTTCCAGGGGCAGGAGAGGAGAGAACACTGCTACTGGAGTGGAAAGTTCTGGGTAAGGGAAAAAGGCTGGAAACAGCAGGGTTTCTGCTGGTGATGGAGAAGTGGAGGGAGGAGGAAGGGAGAAAACGTTCCCCTGCACCCCTTCCCCCCACAAACCAAGAGCAGGAAGTCCTGGAGGCAAAGAGTTAACAGGAACGACGAAGCAGTAGAGGAAGAGTGGGGGGTCTGGGAGACAGGGAAGCCAGGAAAGGGCTGGAAGGAGGAAATCCCTGGTGGGGGAGGGACCAGGAAAGAGCCAAGAAAATGGGAGGCTGCAAGAGGCACCCGGCTCCGACAATCTGCTGCTGGGGCTGCCACTGTCACCAGGGAGGGCAGGGGCATCTCCTGGGACCGCCCAGGCCGGGCTCCTCAGCCGGGAGCCTAGAGATTAATTACACAAGGGCTCCGTGGTCATATTAAGAAAATGACGATAATTACAGGACTGCAGCCACTGCTGGGGAAGGAGACAACGGCTCCTCCAGGGAGAGGCACAGACCACAGGCCCCGAGAGGTCATCGGTGAAGGTGCAGCCCTCTCGTTTTACCAAGGTGGAAACTGAGGCAGGCTCAGCCAGCCTAAGGGACATGCCTGGGTCCCACATGAGCTGGTATTGCAGCGGGATTAGAAGCCAGCTCTCCTGTCTTCCAGCTACACGATGCTGCCTCCTTCCAATAGAAGGTTGAGAAATGGGTCTGTTTCCTTGGATTCTATAGGGTGACAGAATGGGAGGCCCCTGTGCCAACTCTAAGTGGCATTGTGCCCAACAGCTCCCGTTCCCCAGCCCTGCGAAGTCAGAGCTGAGATGCCAGCCCCAGCTCCCAGCCAAGCCACAAGCCGGGCACCAGCCACAGGGAGGCTGCCAAGATGGACCACCCCAAGGTGGGAACAACTCCAAATGGCACCTTGTCATGGACAAACCGTGGCCTTCCTCCCTGACTCTGACCTTGCGAGTGGGGGGAAGACGTGACCCCAGGCCTGGAACTGCCTGCTCCGTGCACCAGCTTTGCCAGGGCACCTCAGCTTTGTCCCAGCCAAGGGGGAGGGGGCTGGGCCTGAGATCCAGGCAGCTGACGGTGCTGGGGGCTGCCCTGCTGCTTCCAGGCCACCTCCCCAGACCCCCAGCTCCCCAGACGAGGGAGGCCAGCTGGCACATTCCACAAAACATGGAGGGGGTGAGAGCAGAGGTGCAGAGGCGTGTGTGGAGAAAACGAAGCACAGCAGTGAGAGAGCCCCTGGGGGTGCAGAGACCCGCGTTCAAATTCTAGCTTGTCTCTGTGACCAAGTGTGTCCCCCCCCCGCCTTTCTGAGCCTCAGTTGCTTCAACTATTAAATGGGAGCATACCACTTGCTGTGCCTGCTGCCCACAGCTGTGAAAAGGATAAAATGGAGTAAAAAGCAAACTGGGACGTGCCAGGCAAACACAAGATACAGTCATGATGACCTCCCAGGGCAGGAGGCACCTGACCCACTGGGTGTGCAAAGCATAAAGCAAAGGGTGACGTGTCCTCCAGTGCAGGAGACCCGGACTCCCAGGGCCAGCCCCGGCCTGCTACACAGAGTGGCTCTGGCCCTTCCCTGTCCTTAGCCCACTGTCAGTCACTGCTAGAGCCTCTGGTCCACCTCACAGATGGGGGCAATTTGCCCAAGGTCGTGCTGCCAGATGGTGACCCTATATGAGAACCCATGACACCTGGCTCCCGTCTCCTGCTGTTCCCCTAAAACTCGCAGTCCACCTGGCTTCTGACACCACACAGTCCCGATAGTTCTTGAACAACTACTACACGCAAGGCACAGCCTTGCCAACTTCACAGGTTGAGTTTTGGATCAACTGAGATGACAGATGTCAAAATAAATAATAAATTATAATTTCCACCATCACTCCTGTCGCCACCATCACTACCACGGATGGTAAAGGGGACAGGAAAAGAGGAACGCCTCGTTTCTCAGGGTTCTAACACCTGCATGGCCAACCCAAGGCGGGGCCCCATCAGGAGCAATGCATTCTGGGGAGAGATTACCCAAAGGCAGAGAGTTCCAGAAAAGGCCCCGCCTCACACTTTGCAGAACTCCAACCGGCAGGAGGGTCTCAAGGCCGCGGCCACCAAGGAGAGCCGTTGAGAACCCCAAAGGTTGACTTCCCCCATTTCCTCCCTCGTGGCTTTGTCATTTCTGAACTCATTTTTGTTCTAACTGTCGCCGCTCCCTGGACAGCCCACAGCTAACAGTCAGTCTGGTTCCTGTTTTGAGAAATCTGACTGCAAATGTCTTAGAAAAAAAGGGCTCTAACGACCTTTTCAAAATGCAGACCCATTTTCCTCTCCCAGGCCTGGTGTGCAGTCAACCCGAAACCCAGCAAGAACAAGGCATGGACGGGGGAACCGGAGACATCAGCATGGCACCCCCTGCAGCCTCGGGCCCTGCTTCAAAGACTCAGGACGCCGCAGAGTCTCAGCCATTATTTCACACCATCCACATTTCACAGATGAGAAAACCGAGGCCCAGAAACGGGAAGGGACTTGCCCAAAGTCACATGATAAGACCATGACAGCTAGCACAGGCCCAGGCTCCCAGGCCGGCCAGGCACCAGCATGCCAACTCTCAGGCAGGTATGGAGGCCTTGCTGGGACTGGCCTGGCCACATGACATGAGGGCTCGTGGTGGGCACACGGCTCTCGTAGATGCAGAACGGCCAGGCCCCCGGCTCACGCCAGAGTGGTGGACACAATATGGAACTAGAAGCCGGAAGCCCTGATCTGGGGGCCAGGCACCACTCTGGATTACCTGTGACACTGGGCAGGCTTCAGCTTCTCCACCTGTGCCATGGGGACAAAACCACACCTGTCCTACCTCCTCATGGGCTGCTGTCAGGCTCAAACAACGAGCAAATACTCTAGAAGCCATAAAATGCTGGACAAGCCTCAGCTATCGTCCGTATCCTGTGTACTTCTGATACTACATCCTGAACAGTTTCAACTTTGATACCAGGTGTGATGACATCAGATGTCTCATGGAGAGGGGGCAGCCTTGGTCCAGCTGCTGCAGGGTTCTGGGATGTTCCCCTGCAAACAGCACCCACAGGGCACCACAGGCAGGGCCCACCAGAGGGGGAATGCGAGGGGAGAGGGACAGGGGGCGTCTCTCCCACTGGGATGGGGCACACACCACACCCTGCTCCTCACCACCACCCTGGCCCCCAAAGCACTCTCAAACCCCACTCCAAGCCAGCGACCGACCAGAAGGGTGCAGAAGACCCCGGAAGACTTGTCTCCCCCAGATCTCACACAAGTGTTGACCAGAGGGGGCTAGGGGTAGGGGTAGTGGAACCCCAAGGGGGGGTGCCCAGAATAGAGGCAGTAAAAGGATGGGCGATAGAGTCAGGCCAGGTAGATGGTGGCAGCCGGAGGAGGGGACCCCACGGGGAGCACGGGCTGCCCGGAGGGGGATGAAGGGGGGCATGGGGCCCCTGTGGGAGAAGGGAGGAGCAGGGGCCGACAGAGATGAGGGCCAGGCAGAGTGGAGGAAGGGACAGGGGGGCAGAGCGGGGCGGGGGGTACGGAGCGCTCGAGGAGCCAGCGGGGCAGGAAAGCCCCGGCGTTGGGGCGCCCGGGTTCAGGTGCACGGGGCCTGGGGCTGCGGGGTCGGCTCGGGGCTGCGGGTCCCGGGGCGGTGGACGGGCTGAGAGGTCCCGGGCTCGCGCCTGGGGGTCTGGGGCTGCGGGCTGGGGTCGGGCGCCGGGTCGGGGGGCCGGGCAGGGCGCCCGCGGGCGCGGGCGCGGGCGCGGGCCGGGGCCGGCGCCGGCGCCGCCTCACCTGGGCTCGGGCAGCAGGATCTTCTTGCTGGCGCGCGCGGCCGGCGTGGCCTTGCTCTTCTCCATGGCCATCAGGTAGCTCACGTCGGCCAGCACCGCCTCCAGGTCCGCCATCTTGGCGGCGGCGGCCTCTCCCGCCGCTCGGCTCGGCTCCGCTCCGCTCGGATCGGCGCGCTCGGCCCGGCCCGGCCGCTCCGTCGGCCTCGGGCGCCGCCGCCCGCCCGGCCCCGCTCGGCGCCCGCGGCTCCGCTAGCCGCGGCTCACAGGCGGCGCCGCCCCATGGCGCCGGCTCGGGCCCGGCCCCGGCTCGCTCCGCTCCCGCCGGGACTGCAGTCGGGCCGCCGCCGCCGCCGCCACCGCCGCCCGCGCCCCGGAGCCGCCGCCGCCGCCTCCGGCCCCGCCTGCCGCGCAAAGCGCCAGCGAACCCGCGAGGGCCGGGAGGGCGGGCGGGCGGCGGCGCCCCCTGGAGGCCGTGCGGCGGACCGAGCCTGACCCCGTGGCCGCCCGGACCCCGACTCAGACCCGACCCCTCCCCGGGCCTGGGCCGTGACCCTGACCCCAGACCTGGAACACAACAGGGACCCGGCACCGAAGGAGGCCCTAGACCCAGACCTTGACCGCAACTCGGATCCCAGACTCCAGGATAGACCACGGCCCTGACCCCAGACTGGCACATCAGAACATGATCCCAGGGACTTGGGTCTCAGACCCTGGCTTTAACCCCTGACTCCCTGACCTTGGACGCAGTCCACCACCTGACATAAGACCTGGATAACATTCCTGACCCCAGACTCCAAACAGGACCCTAGACCCAAACCTTGGACCACCACCTCAGACTCTGACCACAACCTTGGATCACAACCTGGGGTCCCCAACTCCACAGCCAGGCCCTGACACGGACGGACCCCAGACCCCCAACAGGACCCCAGATCCAGATTTTAGACCATGACCTCAAACACTGATCCCAGCCACAGACCATGACCTGGATCCCATCCTGGTTACTGACCCCAACCTTGATTCCAACCCCAGGTCCAGACCACTACTGTGACCCTAAACCCTGGACTTGGGGGCAGGGCCCAGACCCAGACTTGAACTGTCAACCCTAGACCAGGGTCCTAGACCCAACACCAAGAACTCTGGACAGGGACCCAGGACCAGGACATCCAATCAGGACCCAGACTGGACCTAGAACCCTTAACAGGTGGCCATGAACCTGGGACCTGACAACTCCAGACTTACCCCAGTCAGTTCTTACCCCTCCTGCTCCAGACCCAACCCTGACCCCAGGATTCCCACTCGGGACCAAACAACCTGAACCAACCCCTACCCTCCCTGGACTGGCTTGTAGACCCAGGTCCTGGCCTGCACCCCAGGCCATCCATGGCATTATGATGGAATCATCATGATTCCACAAGACAGGCTCAAACCTCTCTTAGCCTGGGAGGGCACAGGGGTCTCAGTGCTGCCTGGTAAGGGAAACATCCTCTGCTGAGAGCCCACAGTAGGGGGATCCATGTGTCTCAAAGCAGCACCCCCTATCTCAACATGCCCCTCTCTAGAGCCTCTCTCTGCTTTCCAAGGTGACAAGATCCCCTCCCAGTCCCGGGCATATGGAGCCCAAGCCTCATGACAGTTTGTGGGCCAGTAACCAGGACCCTTTTGCAAAGCAGGGACCCCCCTCCCTGTACACCTCTCAGGCTACCTTCTGAGATCAGCGTTGGCAGAGTCTGGAACCAGAGCACATCAGAGATGGCAAGGTCCCCTTCTCAGTGGGCGACACCACCATCCACCCAGATACCCAAGCCAGATCTCCGGGCATCATCCTTGACTCCTCTCTCTCCCCCTGCCCTAATCTATCACCATACCCTCTTGTCTGGCCTCCTGAGAACCTGTCTTCTTGAACCTGTCTGCTTCTCAGCATCCCCATGGCTGCTGCCCTGATACAGGCCCTGACCAGAGATGCCGCTCCCGCATCTAGATCTCATGGAGTTACTGCCTGCTTAGCACCAAGAAGCAGTGTTCGAGGCCTTCTGGAGCTGCTGAGCATGGGGGACACCCCCACTCTGCCCAAAGCAGATCAGGTGAACAAGTTCCTTAACCTGCAAGTCAGGGTCTTGGATGCCTGGGCCCTGCTCCCCTTTCCAGCTTGTGTCGCCACCATCCTCTGCACCTAGGATCCCCCTACCAGCCCACCCACCAGTTCTTACCTCTGTGCCGTTGCCCTTCCCTGTGCCTGGAAGCCCTCTGTGTGCCCTCTTCCTGGCTAACTCCTGCTCATCCTTTAAGACCCACCTCCTCCAGGTAGCCTTTCCCAACACCCTGACCCCAATTGTGTGCATCTCCAATTCTACACTTACCACCTATTTCCTTGATTTGAAAACATCATCAACTGCAAGATGCATCATTTCCAGTTTAGAGACTGGGTGTGTGTGAAGCTTTATAACATGTTTGCGTCGATTGGAAAATGCACCCTGATGTCAGAAATGCTAATATGTGCCAAAAAAAAAAAAAAGTATTTACCATCTCCCACTGTAACTGATGCTCCCAGTTCATCTCTTTGCCCCCAGTTCCCACCATGGGACCTGACACAGAAAGGCATAGTCAATGTTTGATGAATGAGTGACTGACTGAGTGAATGAGCTCCTCAGCCCAAGGTGGCACGTGGAGTTTGGGGCAGAACAGGGCCAGAGGCACATGAGGATGCCACAACAGGAGGCCTCTCACCTTCCCTCCTGCCCCACCCTGACTCTTCAACTCTTTGGGACTCTGATTACAGCCACACACTGACCTGGGTTTTCTGGAGCAGCTCCTATTTTAAAAATTCTGCCTGATGAACTTGTCAAACCAGAATCCCTGTTGGTTCTGAAATGCCAGCCATCCTGCTCTAGAAGGTGGCCCTACCTTCCCCCCACCGCCTGAAAACCCACACTGCCCCTCCCACCCACAGCCCAACCTGCAGCCCTGGTGAGCCTGAAGCCTGGGGACTTTGGAAAGAGCCAGTGTCCAGGGCACCCCTCATTGATTCCTGGGATCCTGGAAAGCCACTCCTGAAGCCCTGGGCTGGGAAGAGGTTGGTGCCAGTCCATGGCCTGGGGAGGCTGGTTTCTTTGGATGGTGCTGCCCTCTGGTGGTTGAAGGAAGGTCAACTGTAAACTTGTCTTTTCAGGCTGGCTTCAGTCATTCCTTGTCTCAGCAAACCTTTGTCATTGCCCAGACTGTGCCAGCCTCCGGCTGGGATGTTGGGAGTGAAAGAGGGGTGGAACCCCATGTCTGCCCAGCTGGCAGACCCACATACACATCAGTACCTGGCATCTCCCCTGGATGACTAATAGGTGTTGCAAACTTAACGCGTCCCACACTGAGCTCTTGCTCCCACCACCCAGCCGCTGTCCAACCCGCTGCTCTCCCGCCTCCCCATCTCAGTCGTGGCTCCTCCACCTTCCAAAAACCTAGGAGTCATCCTTGATTCCTGTCTTCCCTCACCTGCCCTGCCTCACACATACACATGCTCTCATCCAGCCTGTCTTGTCGACTCCCTGGTGTGTCTGTCTCCAAAGTTTACCCCGAATCCTTCCACTGTGCCCTGCTAAACCCGGTCCGAGTCCCATCACTTCCCGCCTGGTGCTGATGCCTGCACCAGCCTCCTCTTGGGGATCCCCGCCTCTCCTCTAGTCAGAGTTTTTACAGGCCTAAATCAAACCCCACCTCCGATGGCTGCCCCTGCACTTAGGATAAAACCCAGCCCCCTTTCTGTGGCCTGTAAGACCCGCACAGTCTGGCTCCTGCCTACCTCTCTAACTCAACTGCATGCCTGGGCCCCTTAGTCTTCAGTCTCTCTGGTCTTCCTTCTGTCACTATAACAAGCTAAGTTCATTTCCACCTCTGGGATCCTGACTTCATAATTCCCCTTGTCTGGAATGTCCTTCCCCTCCTTTCCGGCAAGGTGGGCTCCTGCTCACCCTGCATCTTGTGGGCTGAAAGCTTCCTGCTCAAGGGCTCTCCCTTGGCGCCCCTGTTTGTCGTGGTCACTACTGCATCCCTCACACCCAGCATGGCACTCAGCACTAGGTTAGGGCTGCAAGGAGAAACAGGATTCAGCGGTGGCCCAGTCCAGTGGGGAAGAAGACCCCTAAACATATACCTCCAATTAACCCGGCAAGAGCTATGATTTGAGGAGGTGGGGCGCTCAGGAGAAGGTCAGGGGAAGGGTTGGGGAAAGGTCACAGAGGGCAGAGGAGGAATGGGGAAGGTCTTGAACTTGACATTGTGTGCATGTGAATGTGAGTGAGGACTGGCACATGCCAAGGCCCAGGAGTGCACCGCAGCCCCTCACGTCTCCATCTCCATCGTCCTGGGCTTTGAAGATCCAGGAGGATGAGCTTGGGGGCTTCCCTGACCCCAGGAGGGGTGTCCAGATTGATGGGGAGAAACTCCTGCCTAACACAGACAGACACCTCTCTGACAGCGGGGGCCCAGACAGTGCCAGGCTCCAGCTAGGATGCTGGGAGTTCGCTTCATTCCCTCACTCACTCATGCCGCAAGATTTGTTGAGCTCCTACATGCCAGGGCTTGACCTTGTGGATCCAACATAGGGAGAGACAGACAGTGAACTTACCAGCAACCTACACATAATAATAACCACTGACATTTATTGGGTTCTCACTCTGTGCAGGGTACTGTGCCTAGAACCCGGATGATCTCCTTTAATGCTCCAAACATCCTTATGAGGCAGGTGACAAGTTAATTTAAGAGCCAGGAGCCTCCTCAGGTGAAGTCAGGGAAACCTCTAAGGAAGGGCATTTTTGCCAGAGCCAGAAGGATGGGAGGAAAGCAGTTTTGTTAGGGGCAGAGAAAAGAGCTTTTTAGGCATGTGGAAAATCAAGTGCGGAGGCCCTGAGGGAGGAAAGGGCCCTGGTTATCCAGGAGGCTCCCACATCTCCAGGACGCCATTCCTTCGCCCCTTCCTGCCACAGTCCAAGGACCTTCGGCGGCCCCTGGCCCCTCGGCCCGCAGGCACCGGCCCACAACCCTGGGCCGGGCTTCCTGACCGCTGGCTCCGCCCGACCTGCTTCCCGGGAGCAGCGCCTCTCCCTGGAACTCTCCGGAAGACCCCACAGTCCCCGACCGCCCCGGGCCCATATCCTTTTCCGCCTCAGAACCTCAGCTCGGACATGGCCCCGGCCCGGCCCCGCCCCCGAAACCAGCCCCGGTCCCGCCCATGGCCCCGCCCGGGCCATGGCCAGCCCCGCCCCCTTCCCCGCCCCTGGCCTCGCCCCGCCCCGCCCCGGCCTCCGCAGCGTCCCGCCCCCGGCGCCCTCCTGGAGCCATCCCCAGCGCGCGTGCGCGCCGTCGGCCGCGGCACAGCCTGGCGCTGAAGCCTGTTGGGTTTGTGTCGCGCGCGATTGTGCCTTGACCCTGCCAGCTCACCTGGGAGTGTCCGAGGCATGGTCTCGTAGCCCCCACCGGCCCCACGCTGTGGCCACTGGTACTTGCCATGTCGAGGGGAGGGAGTCTGTGTGTGGAAAAGACCTGGGGTCAAATGCTAGTGTCACCTCCTACTGCCCCTGCTGGGTGCCCTAGGCAAGTTGCTTAACCTCTCTGAGCCTTGCCTTTCTCATCTGTACATGGAGCGCCTCCAGCCTGGCTTCACTAGATTGTTTTGAGGATTAACAGAGATGATGTGTGTGCAGTGTTGGGCTGGGGGAGATGGCTTGCCCAGTGGCCACTGTCACACGTGGAGTATCCTGGGCCTCACTGATGTCTCTCTCTAGGCGTCCTCCATGGTATCTTTTCTCTCCTTTCCTTTCTCTTCTCCCCTCCCCCTTTCTCTTTCTCTGTCTTTCCTTTTCTGGGTGTTTCAGGGTGTTTTCTCTCCGTGTGTCTGTGTCTGTGTCCCTTTCTGCTTCTGTCCCTCTGTCTTGCCATCCTAGCACTCTCATGGCACACTCTGGGCGGATAGCAACTGGACCTGCCTACCCCCTGTAGCGCTCTGGAATGGGGCAAGTGGGGGAGGCAGAAGCTGGGTGACAGCGCCAGGCCGAGGGCAAAATCCAGGCGCTCTCCGACCTCGGGTGCCTGCTCTCACTGTTACCAGCCCACACATGAGTGTCGGTGCTGAGGTTTCCTTCTGGGCCTGGGCACCTGGAAAGGTGATGGTAGGACAGGTCTCCCCAGCCAGCAAGTGCCAGGCCTGCTCTGCTGCTGGCCACTGAAGTGGTACTTAGCACAGAGCTGGCCTAGGAGAGCTGGGATTGTCCCTGCCCCAGGACTAGCTACATCATTTGCAGGGCCCACTGCAAATGAAATGCGGAGCCCCTATTCAAATACTACTAAGAATTTCAAGATGGCAACAGCAGAGTGTTAAGCTAAGTGTGGGGTCCTTCTGAGTGCAGGGCCCTGTGTGACTGCATGGTCACTCACCCATAAAGTTGGTCCTGCCTCCCATCCCATACACCCACCTTACATTGCTCAGTAAATTTCCTTCTCCCCCCACTCCTGGGACAGATGAGGGGGAGGTAGAACTGGCTAAGGCTAGCCTCACCGTCAAGGAGTTCACAGTGCCATGGGAGAGGGCTGGATGCTCAGCAGGACACGAGAGAGCTGTCCCAGGTGTCCCAGGCCCAGTGTTCACATATGTCCCACCTCTGCCACTGACTCTAGGACCATCACTTCACCTCTCTGAGCCTTGGCTTTGTCATCTGTAGAATGAAGACACCTGCCCCCTGGGGCTGGGTGTGAGCAGGACATTCGATCACATGTACACAGAGGCTAGAAGGCCAGGTGGGTAGGACCGACTGCGGAGCTGAGTCTCCAGGTTTTACTAGCCAAGTCACTTCGGGCAGATTGTTTAATGTCCATAACTCAGTTTCTCCCCTTTAAAATGAGGATAATAGTAGCATTGCTGTAGGGGCCAGCCCAGTGGCACAAGCGGTTAAGTGCGTGCGCTCTGCTGCGGAGGCCTGGGGTTCGCAGGTTCGGATCCCAGGCGCGCACCAACGCACTGCTTGGCAAGCCATGCTGTGGCGGCATCCCATATGAAGTAGAGGAGGATGGGCACGGATGTTAGCCCAGGGCCAGTCTTCCTCAGCAAAAAAAAAAAAAAAAAGAAAGAAAAAGGAGGATCGTCAGATGTTAGCACAGGGCTGATCTCCTCACAAAAAATAAATAAATAGTAGCGTTGCTGTGAGGATCATATGAGTTCCTACCTGTATGTGCTTAGAACAGTGATTCACACATAGTGAGGCCTATTACATGTCAGCTGTTTTTACTATGTTGTCCTTGGCTAGAAAAGGCACAGAATGTCCAAGTTAATTCTTCTGGTTGGAGGAGAAACAGGAAGGGCTTCTGGAGGAAGAGGTGTTTGAAGGAAGCATGAATTTTCATAGTTGTGGCGAGGCTAAACACAGCAAGCCCGGGGACCACAGAGGATTCCAGTTGGAGGCCTCGAGACAGAAGCACCTGCCACATGCTAACCATGGTGCTTCCCATTTTACAGGTGCCTGTGGCAGGATGAGTTGACACCGGACCCTGGAGGGTTACTGAAGATTTCTGTGCATGCCTTAGGAAGGTTAATTCATAGCTGAATCCAGGTTACATTGGAAATAGGCAAGAAAAAATAAAAGAGGCTGGTAGCATTAGGACAAGAACCAAGGGGAAAGATGTATGAGTGGAAAAAGTGAATTTGGAGAACGTGGCAACTGTATCAGGAGGGATAGGCCTCTGGGTATCCGAGCTACTGGGGACACTGACTCAGTAGTGTTTCTTGGGCATCTATTATGTGCCAAGCTCTGCGCCAGCTACTGAGGATGACATGGTGAGCGACAGACTGATCCGTGTGCTGGGGGAGGTTCCCGGCTAGCTGGGGAGGCGGACTTTAGAGTCCTAAAAAGCAGGAGGATACTATGGGAGCACATGACCCTGTCTTGAGCAGGATGGGAAATGGCTTTCTGGAGGAAGTAACATGTAAACTGAGGAAGGTGTACCAGCAAAGGGAACAGCACATGTAAAGGCCCAGATATGGTGGAATTGAAAAAAGTTGGCTATGGGTGGAGAGGAGTACGCTGAGGGGCAAATAGTGAGTGAAGAAGCTTGAGGACTTGATCCTGAGACAAACACATTGATGGGTCTTAAGCAAAGTAGTAGTAAAATCTATCTTTTAAGAGAAATGTTCTGGCTGCCAACATGGAGGACCGGGGGCTGGACTGGAGGCCGGGAGGCCACTCAGGGCTCTTGCTGTGGTCAAGGTTCTGGACAGTGGTGGCTTCGACTAGGGTGGCAGGGATGAGGCTACCGAGAGGCAGATGTGTTTCTGAGATATTTAGGAGGTAAAAGTGATGTTCTTCCTTCCCTGGCAACATCCAAACACGGTCACATCCATATCCATCCTCAGGAAACCAACATGAAATCAGCCCATCATACAAGTCCCTGTCCTTTTCTAGAATGTGCAGCAGAGCTGGAGATGGTCCTCAACTATCAGCTTGGGAGTAGGATGGGCAGGGCTGGCCCAGCTCCCCTGAGGGTTGTGGTGACAGCCTACTCAGGACCTCCCAGACTGGATTTCAGCTCTCCTGAGATGCTACAGCCTGGGGTGAGGGGGCAGTCTGCTGGCACCACCTAGCACGCTCGTCTAGAGGCTGGAAGCCTGTACTCCACAAGCCAAAAGCACAGTGACGAGAAGCAGCGGGGTGTGGTGGGACAGATGCTGACTGAAGGCTGTCTGGCCCAGACCTTGCTCAGTGACCTGGGGCCTGTTCTGCAGCTTTAGTGGACGGGGGTTGGCCTTGGCTAAGGGATCTCCAGGGATGGCAAGATTAGAAATCCCCAGGCCCCATCTCAGGAGAGCACTGCAGGGGTCCTTTCCAGCTCTGCTTGGTGACTGCAGGGCCCATTCAAGCACTGCCTTTGGGGAGGCGGGCAGGGGATCAGGTAATCCCATGTTTCAATTTTCACATCCATTAAAAAGTTCACCCTGATGAAGTAAAATGTGGTGTTTCTAGAAGCAAGTGCTGCTTTTTGACACTGAAGAAAAAAAAAAAGGAAAGACAAGTAGTACATGCACATAGCAGGCAACCTCTGGCCTTGGCCTCCAGCATGAGAGCCTGCATGACCTTCTGACTCATCCTTTCTCTCACGCACACACACACCAAGGCAGAAAAGGTTTTGTTTTTTTGTTTTTGTTTTTAAAGCCTTTTTATTAAAAAAAAAAAAAAAACCCAAATCAAAATATTTCCCATCGGAGGCTATTTCTTTTTTTGTCTTTTAAAAATTTTATTACACAAATATCTCCCATTCCCATGTGTCAGAGGAAAGATGTCCTTGCTCTTTCTAAAACCAGTAGTGGAGAACATTTAGGAAACAAAAGTCCAACTAGTTTCCCTCCTTCCCTGGCCCAAAATAACCCCAATGTGTCAACTGAGATAGCATGACTTGTCCCCTTAATGCTTACATTTAATTTAAATTCTTTAGCACAACATTGGAGATTGACTCTAAATCAGCAACAAAAAATATATATTTACAATATTTCTCCGAAAAACAAAAAACACAACCAAACCCTTTAAACATAGTGACTTTAGGAGTTTTATTTATGGAGCAGTTATTTTTTTAATCACCAAGTGATTTTATATTATATATATATAAATTTTCTTCCTTTCCTTTGCGGTTTTTTGCCCCGGTGCTTGGAAAGATGGAGGCAGGGTGTCTGGTCCTGCGGTCTGAGGAGGGCAGGCTCTCCTGGCAAGGCCATATCTCAGAGCAGATTGCAGGAAATGCGATGGAACTCCCGGGTTCCTCTGTCTCCAAACAGACTTTTCTTTCCTCCACATGGACCAACCCTCACCTCTAAAAACCATTTTCCCCTCACAGTCCCAGAGAAAAGGAAGACCCAGCAAGGGCATAGGTCCATCTGCCGCCACTCCTGGGCTCGCTTTTCTGCTGACCAATTTAGGTGCTCGGTAAAAATGCTTGTTTTTCCAAACCAAAAACAAACAAACCAAAACCAAAACCAAAACCCAAAACAAACCATCAGCTTGGAAATTTCTGTCGATGAACTGTCCCAAAGTCAGAGGCACTCTCCCGGCACAATCCCTGCTCTGAAGGGGTCTCTCCACCTCCCCTTTTATAAAAAGACAACAAAACAAAACAAAGCAATCTTTTCAGTATTTTCCACAGGAGCAACCAAAAAAGGCAGGAAGCTTCCAATTATAGGTCACTAACAATAATATTAATAAGGTTTTTGCTCAATACCCAGGGTTCTTTACAGAGAAGTTCCCCTAACTGAGGCACTCTGGAATAAGTCACTGACATTTCCTCAAAGTTTCAGCCCCAGGTCGCAGGGGCCTGGAGACCAGTGAAAGGGGCAGAGGGTCACGGGAGCAGACTGCTGCTTTTAAGGTGCAGCAGAGAGAATCAGCAGATTGGAAGAAACAGACACAATACCACCCCCTACCAGGACCCAGTTTTCTCTTAGGAGGCCAGTCAATGCCAGGGTCAAAGCTGGGCTAGGTGGCAAAGAGGGGGCCCCTCTGCCTCTATTGCTTTGGAAGTGGCAAGGGTGC
This sequence comes from Ceratotherium simum simum, assembly GCF_057802395.1. Classification (NCBI taxonomy): domain Eukaryota; kingdom Metazoa; phylum Chordata; class Mammalia; order Perissodactyla; family Rhinocerotidae; genus Ceratotherium; species Ceratotherium simum. The sequence goes on from NC_141933.1 coordinate 6,262,533, forward strand.
AGTTGGCGTCTCTCCTCGGGTGGCTCACACTCAGACCCCTGGTGCCTAGGCTCCTTCCCCTCCCCCGCAGGGCTTCCGGAGGAGGAGAGCCTGACACTAGGCTACAGGAAAGGGGGCAGGAAGGGATGGGGCTGGAGGATGAGAAGGCGGGGCGAGGTTGTGCTATCGCTATCCTTACAGATGGGGAGCAGAGTGCAAATCCGCGTCTATCATTTATAAGCTCTTGCCACAGGCTGCTGCTACTGAGCATCTCCTCACACACTTAAATATTGACCCAAAAGAAATTCGACCTTTCTGTCTTTCCTTATTTTTTTTTTAAAGTGCAAAAAGCTCTCTGCTGCCCTAGAGAGACGATCTTTGGACAGGCCGTTCAATGCAAAGTAAAAGGGGGCAGCTGATGGGGCTTGACACAGGGCGGTGGAGTGGGAGACACCGCGCTCCCCTCCCTCCCTCCCTCCACACACACGCGTAATACACTCAGCCACACACACAGAGGCACATGCACACCCCCTTCCATGGCTGCAGGCAGAGGGCAGGTGACTGGCTTCTAAGCAGGACCCACCCCCCCAAAAAGGTGCCAGATCAGTGAGCGCTGGCGCTAAACACAGGCCTGGGCTCTGGGGGCTACACTACACCGGAGGCCTGGAGCCTGCTGGGAGGCAGGTGGGGACGTGGCCGGTTCTCTGCTCCCCCCAGCTGGGGGAGATAGGCTGCTCCCTCTGAGGACACACATCCTGGGAAAGCCCTATTCAGGCAGGAATAAGGAACATGTGGAAAAAGGGCGGTGGGAGGCTGAAAGGGAGGGGAATAAGGAGATGGTGCCTGTCTCAGAATCTGCCTAGGAAGCAATAAAATGTGTCCTGGGGTAGGCAGTTCCAGCTCCTGTGAAGAGCCTCAACCCCAATAAGTGCAACAAGGACCCCATGATAGGTAGGTCTGGGGTGGGGTAACCTCATTATGTGAACTATCACGAGCATCGGACAGGATCAAGCTCAAGGGAGGGGAGAGGAGGGAGAGCAGACACGGATGAGAGGTTTTAGACACCTCAACAGCACCAGTGTGATCTGCATGGGTCTGGCATTCCTGGGGCTGCGGGCCCCTCCTGCATAAGCTGGGAGAGTGTGAAGGAGAGACACGCACTGGACACCACAATGAGAACCTCGCCATGGCGACAGGGCTGCTCTCTTCCTTGGGAGTTTGCTCAGAACCAGGCACTGCTGGGGACCATGGATGGGGAGGAGGGCCCCAGGGCCCAGAGCAGATGATGGTTGCACAGACACCTCAAACTGAGAGCCTGACCTCCGGCAGGCGAGCGAGTGGGCGGGCGAGCAAGCGAGCAGGCACCGTGACAGCACACAGCCTGTGCTTTCCCCTCAGATCAATTTGCTACTCCCTTCTTAGGAGGGAGAGGAGCAGGCAGGTGAAGCCTGATGTCCACCACCCTCTCTGCCCCGCCTGTAGGGAAAGGGCTCAAGGGACAGGAGAGCAGAGAGGGAGTGTGACGCTGGCCTCAGAGCCCGTGCAGGGTCGGGGAGAGAGGCTCTCCTGGCTGGGGAGTCAGGGGAAGATCAGTTTCCTGTTCCGTCTGGGCTGGGTGTGTCTTAGCTGATCTTCTGTATCAGCTTCTCGTCAGACAGGCAGTAGAGACTGTTGATGGACAAGTCTGAGATGAAGTGCTCGCAGGCTTTTCGAGTGATCTGCTTACATCCTCGAAGGTCGATCAAGGTGACGTTGGCGATGCGCCGTAGGTAGATCAGGGTCTGGTCTGTCAATTTATTGCAACCTGTGGGGAACGTGACCACAAGAACAACGCTATGTACGCACAGCCCTAGGAGCCTACGTCTGCCGCTCAATTCCCCAGCTCTTTCCCTTAAAATGCTAAACAAAAGCCCGCTTTGCCCCATAACTACCTGCCTCAGAGACCAGAAGTGCCATCAGCTCTGTGGCCTCTGAAGGCCCCCTGCCACCTCACTCCCTGCACGGCAAGGCTGACAAAACTGAAGCTGGATAGTGGCTGTGCTCTTAGGCACCTGACAACTACTTGAAGCCTCAGTCCCCCATCAGTAGAAATCCACATCCTTGTCCAGATGTGAGAAAACAAGTGAACACGGTTCAGTCAAGAGACTGAAGTTCTTTCTCTTCTACCAGTCAAACTCCAGGAAGGGCTGGGACCTCCAGGAGGCATGGGGCACTGTCTGTCATGCAGCATTGCAGCAGCATACCTGCCATGTTGAGCTCTGTGAGGGAGTAACGAGTGGAAGACCCGACAGCGGTGAGTAGATTGGAGGACTGATCTGTCAGGTGGCTGCAGTGACTGAGGTCGAGTCGAGACAGGAGGGGCATGTGGCGAATGATGAGGCGAAGCGTGGCATCTGTGATGTCAAGGCCTGCCAGCCGGAAGTCGGTCATGTTCCGGAGCTTGCTGCGATTGTCCTGACCTGCACAGGCAAGAAAAGAGCCTAGATCAAAACTCGTAACTCTAGCCCAGCTCCAAAGCTGCAGGCAGCTTTAGCTCCTTGCTGGCCAGGCCCCCTTGCAGGGGTTAAGCAGAACTGCCAACACCAGAGAGTGAGCAGTGTGTGGGGGCAGTTTCTAGGAAACCAGACATTTTTTTTCTTCCCAGCTGCTAGATTATTCCTTACTTACACAGCAAAAGGGTATGTGTGGAATGCTCCTCCCCTTCCCACACTCCTACATTTTTGTAGACCATCACGCAAGCAGCTTTTAATGTTCCACCTCAACCATGAAGCCTTCCCAGACTTCCTCAGGCTTATACTCGCTGGACCCCAAACTCCACTGACCCACAAAACGGACTTACTCCTTTGTTTGTAGGTAGTTACCTGGCTGTAAATAGTTAACCTGCACGTGTACATAGTCCATCATTCTGTTCTCAATCTGCACTCTTCTGTTCTTCCACAGCATCACTTCTGGGACTACCTTAGCTTCTGAGGACAGTCTGTCGAAAGACAAAGCTCCCCCAAGACAAGCACAGAGAAGTCAGGCCCAGAGCATACCTGGTTTATCAGCCGGTGGAGTCAGCAAGTCCCGAATTTGAGGGTCCTTGATTCCTACTGCCCACCGAAGATCAAGAGTCCTGAGAAGGGGGCAGCTGGAGGTGCTGAGGGCAGAGACTGCAGACCAGGAACAGCCCGCTAGGAGGAGGTCTTTTAGTCCTGCAATGGAAGGAAACAGAGACAGGCAATAATAATACACTCTATCAGCACATCCAAAGCCTCAACTTCCAGCTGATCGGACCAAGGGAAATGGATTCCCAGTCTAACAGGAGAGAGAGACTATGTCCTAACCTTATTCTAGTAATTCAGCTCAAAGATTTCTATGGTCTCCTCTATTACATCTTCTAGCTTTAGCGGTAAAACTCATTGCTTAGTTCCTACCAGAGCAATGTAAGTGGGAGTGACTTCCTGTCTTTCCAAGACCTCAAAATGCTCAAGGGAACAAGCCCTTAAAAGGGACTGACCAAGGCAACAACTTACTCAAATTTCCTCCTCAGTGGCTATGCTGAGAAACCTACAGGGCTGGCAGCAGCACCTGATCCATTCTCTTCATTGCCTAGGGCAGTGATTGGCCTGCCAGTTGAGTGGCGCCCTGGGGAGAGGCAGTTAAGGTGGCCCCTGATAAATCTCTTGCTAAGCAGAAAGGTAACAATGACACAGGACTGCTGCCCTAAGTTGCCATAAAGCATTTCTAAGAAGCACTGCCAACAACTCAGCTTTCCCTGCCTGCTCCTGGGCCTCTGCAAGGATGGCACAGGGCTGCTCACCTGGCAGCCTATTGACGAGCCACGTCAGTTGTTTTTTGGAGATGTTGGTCCAACTGAGGTCGAGGCTAACTGGCTGCCTCTTGATGATGCCACTGAGAGCCTGGGGTACAATAGCCTTACACCTACTCAAGTCAATTTTTGTCCAGAGTCTCTTGTCGCAGCACCTGTGACAGAAGCAAAGAGAACTAGCTGTCAATAACCTGATACCCTTGTCAGAGGAGCTCCCATCACAGGCTGCTGGAGGCTTGTGGAAAAAGCAGTGCACCTGGAGGGTCACCCTCCCTAGGTTCTTCTACAAGCACACAAGGATGACGCCTGCCATTGTTTTGTCTCAGAGAAGAGGGCTTGTCCTCTACGGCAACCCTATAGGTTAAGTAGTGGATAACTTGACCAGTTCACCCTGATTTACTATGGATAGGCTGAGAACACAGCACGCTTATTAGGGACACATAGCAAACAATATACTCTAACCTCTCATTTGCATTAAAATGGTATGGCTCCCACCAAAGTGTATATAAGGGAGCTTTAAAAAATTTGACTTCTTACTGCCTGAAGCTACTAGGCTTGCCTCCATTCTCTCCCTTGTCAGTCACTCCCGGCTGCCTGAGAAGCAGGGTGCTACTTGGCACATGTGAAGTTCATCCTGCCTTAAGCTCTAGAAAGAGCCCATTGCTGTATCTGGCCGAAAGAGGCTCTTTATTATCAGGCCTGGAGTCTTCTCCCACCCTTGGGTTTCTGCCTCAGTGTTATCTTTACATTTTCTAGCCAGTCCAGACCAGAACTGAAAGGAAGAGGCCTGCCTTTCCACTGCAATCTACAAGTCCACAGGCCACAAACAGCACTGCAACATGCAGGCTTCTGTTTAATATTTTACAGCCCTCACCTCCCAGCGGCTCAGAGTCTGGCTGGCAGGGGAAGGGGAGACGGCACATAATGGGAGTCTTATGTGGCTCAGTCTGGAAACCAAAGGTTAGAGCCAGGCAGGCTCACTAGCCCTATGAAGAGAAATGTTAGGAGAATTTGGGTAGGTCACATATTAATTCAGATTTGGGAAATAAACTTGTGTTTGTGAAGAATGGGGTCTTTATTTAAAGACTGAAAAAATTTCACCAATGGCACATGAAACTTCTATGGCAGAAACAAGCTGCTTACAATAGAGCAGTGGATCTCAAACTTTAACATGTATTAGAATCCCCTGGAAGAGAATTTGTTAAAAACATTGCCTGGCCCACTCCCAGAGGTTCTGATTCAGGAATTCTGAAATGGACCCTGAGAGCCTGCATTTCTAAAAAGGTCCCACATGATGCCACTGGTCTGGGCATCACACTTTGAGAACTACTATTAACAGGGTCTGACTCAGATAGAAAGGATATGTCCTAGGGTCCAGGAGCTTGGGAAAAACAATGCCCTATGGAAATCTTTGTTCATCACCTTTAGGGATTTTTTCCCCTAAGTGTCTTAATCTTCAATTTGAGAAGAAATGGTAGGTCTCATTAAGAAAGACAACTAAGTTTCAGGAAGCTTCAAAACTGAACCCTACTTGCTGGAGAAAGGAATTCTGGTCCAGGTTTGGTGGATGAGAATTAAAACTGTGGGAAATTATGAGCACCTTCAAATTTTTGAAGAGCATGTCCACCTCTCTCAGATGGAGAAGTAATTGAGGCAGGAGCTTAACGGTAGTCATCTGTGTCACCAGCACCGGAGAGTGACTGGCACATCACAGGCTCTCAACAAATGCGTGTCGAGTTCAGGTGACTTGGGGAGAAAACTCATGACTCTGAAGTTTTAGCACAAACTGTACAACCCCATCCTCCAAATCAGTTTCCACGGCTCAGTAAAACGAGAGATGGGAAAGTATGGAGCAGGGAGAGGAAGCAAAGGGCCAAATTTCCCTGATGACACCAGTAGGCACAACTGGCCACACCTTTAACAGGACCCACTGTCTGGGAAACAGACTGGGTTGATTCAATCTTTTAGAACCTGACAAGCCTCCAGATGCCAAGACGCATGCTGTTCTTAGGGAAAACCTGCCACCTACTCCCGTACCCCTATTCCTGATCCCTGTATCCCTGCTCACCATTTATACCACGTCTTGCACACTCGCATACATTCACAAAGTTCTCTGCGGCTGAGGTAGCGGAAGACAGACATCCAGACCTCCCGCTGCATCCAGCTTTCGTCTCCATCCTGAGCCCAACTGCCCCGGCCATTCAGCCTGGCTGCACCCCCCTCCTCTGCACTGTCATCTTCCTCCTCCTCCTCCTCCTCTTCCTCCTCCTCTCCCCCCAGCCCCTCCTCATCCCCACGCTGGGGGGTTCGGGCTGGGCAGTGCTGCACTAGCACACGGGGGGAATGGCGAAGGTTGGCAGAGGAGGCCGTGATGGCCTGCAGCTTGGGCACAATGGATGTCCCGTGGAGCTCTTTGGTGGGCCTCTGTAGCGTGACAGTGAGGTACGATCCCCGGATCTTGGCTTTCTCAACTTCAGACAGCTCCTTTTTGCCGCTGGGATTGTTCTCCTTTTCCCGTACCATGGTGCGCTCTGTGGCCTGCAGCCGCAGCAACTGCCGCCGTTTGAAGCGCTCATCGCGGCTGGCACTGTGGTGGTCGCTGGGGCCAGCCCCAGGGGATGACCGAGTCACCATACCCCGGGGGGAAACCGGGTCATGGATGAGCTGTAGCATGGAAGTGGGTGAGTGAGGCGGGGGTGTGAGGGGCTCGTCGCAGCTCCGCAGGGGCCGCAGGACTTTGGCTTGCACGGCTTCTTCATCACTCTCTTCCATTTTCCGCTTCTGCAAAACAGGCCCGAAACAGCCACGTCAGCACCTCCTTTCTTCAAAACTCTTCAATTTACAGGGTGAGCCTCACTGTTGCTCTCAGGGGACTACAAGCAAGACAGATCACTGCTTTTCTACGGGGAAAGGGGCAACTGCATGCTACAGGGTGGTCATCTCCTCAGAGTCTGCAATCTGAACTCTGCCAGGATCAGCAACTGAACTCATGTCTGTGCTAGAGAAAGCTGATTACAGAACAAAACCCTTAAAATAGGTCACCTGAGAAATCTACCTGTGACAAAAAGGTTTGTGTCCAAGTACAGAAGAGTGGGATCCAGATTTGGGCCACATGATTCCATTAGCCCACCTATTCAACTCATCTCCCAATTCTGGATCATAATTCCCTAGGTAAAGATATCCTTTAAAGAGGCCACAACTCTACCCCTACGCAATCTGAGCATTTTAAGTTCTGTCTCTAATTTAGCTCTTTCACCCAAGAGATGCTTCTGGTGGAAGAAAGAGATGCTAGTGGTGGAAGAAAAGCAGCCTACATGTACTGTTTGGATTAGGATGCAGAATCTGACAGCAGTAAACACCAGGACTTTAGCTCTGCCAGTGTCTGAGCTTGACTCTACCACGCTGCTTCTTCCACTCAGCACCCCACCCAATCCCTGGAGACCAACTGCACGTAAGAGAGAAAGCAGAGAAAGAGAACCTCTGTGAGAAACGGCACTGCTCCCAGAGGAATCTGCTCAGGATGAAAATGAGGAATTCAGGTTTGGTGAAGCCAACATTCCACAAAGGACCACAACCTCATCCTATGCCACTTGTGCTCTCCAGTTGCCTGTCCCTTCCTGGAGCCCACCTTGGCTATGTTGTGATGAAGCCTAACCAACGGGTTCCACTAGGTTTCACAGCAGTAGTTCAGATTTTCCTTAAGGAGACATTTCATGTCCCTAAGCATCAGTCCTGCTCCCTTTTCTCCTCACATTCTTAGAGCACTATGGTTGGAAGAGAATGACCACCTTTTGGGTGCTTGTTTTTACAATGCATTAGAAGGTGGTACTAAAATATAGCACCTGCCAACTCATCTGCTACAGCAGGGGAGCAAGCCCCCATCACCACCACTACCACTGAAGACACTGTAAAAGCTGCTAGTGTAAGAACTTGGAATACGAAGAACGTTAGCACTCATAACCTCTAGAAATCCTTGCCCTCGAAGATATGTAGACTGAAAATTCAACTACCTCAGTGCTCAAGCGGGAAGAAACAGAAAGAAGACAAGGAAACTTGTCTCCATTCCTGCACAGTACGCTTGGAGGAGACCACTGGGGCCTGGTGACTGACACTAGGCCAGCTGCCTCCTCTAAATGTGCCCTTAGCAGGTCTTGTCTTGCTCACCCAAGTAACCAGACTTTTGGCCCTTTGACGTTACTGGTGACCACTGGACCAGAAAATGCAGCTTCTTGGGGCCAAGGTCATGGCACTGGTCCCCTCTAGGGGACGGGCTGCCTCTGTAGGACACATTTGGGCACATGGGCAGGGCTTTCTTTGAGACCACAAAGGTGAAGATGACAAAAATGTGAACCTGCTTAACTGGAAACTCCAGTACACCACTGCATTTACCAGCTGCCTCAGGTCACTGCCTCCCCTCAAGTTGCATTCCTCAGGAGCAACCCTGCTCACCTCATTTCCCTCTTTAAACAGCCCAGCTGTGGTTCCTCTTTCTCTAGGGCCCCAGAGTGTAAAAGGACCTCAGGAATCTGCAGACCCCAAGGGGAACAACATTCAATAATACACAAAAACAAACATTAAAAACTCAAACAAAAGAAAAACAATTAACCAAAGGAAAAAAAAAGATATCAAATAAAACAAAAAATAATCTCCCTGGATCAGAAAAACCATGTGAATAAAGTTGCAAAGGCAATTGTTAGCCATCTTCTAAGCTTTATGCTTCCTTTCTTCTCGTAGTGCAAGTCTGGATCAAGTCCCCTTACCTGGGCTTTCTCTGAGCTGTCCTCCTGGTAGCACTTTGGACACTCCCAGCAGTTTGGCAATTCCTCATTAAGCAATCCCTCTCCATCCATCTACAGGCAGAGAGGGTTAAAATAGGTGTTAAAAATCCGTCTCATTAAAAAAAAAAAACAAAAAACTTAAGCCTCCTTTATCAAACAATAACACAGCCACATGGTTGGGAAGAACCTGGAAGAATTACCCATTCCTAAACACATTGGTCCATAGAAGAGAAAAACCGAGAGCCATCTGGCCTCTTTCCCAGCCACTGGGAAACTGGCCACCCTCACTCTTGGTTACTTGATCAAAGTTAGGCTCCAGGAGGAGATTCCCAAGAGTCTGGGTCAACATCAGGTCTCTTCTCCTGACACATATATACTCCTGAGGGTCTCATGCCACTTTATGACAGGAATGGTGCCAGACCTGAACTTGACTATTGGGCATAGTAGTTATGACTGCTTGGGTTCAGAGACTAGTGACCTATTCTCTGTGATGCAATGTTCTCAGCCGTAAAGTGGGGATAAATAAAAATACCCATCTTAGAGGGTGGTGGTGAGGATTAAATGAATTACATACTATGTAAAGTGTTTAGAAAAATGCCTGGCATATAGTAAACAGTATTAAATAGTATTAACTGTTATCATCATCATGGAGATAACACCCTATTTTATTGATTCTAAGATGCATATTTTTCACATTTATTTATTTATTTATTTGTGAGGAAGATCGGCCCTGAGCTAACATCTGCCAATCCTCCTCTTTTTGCTGAGGAAGACTGGCCCTGGGCTAACATCCATGCCCATCTTCTTCCACTTTACATGGGACGCCGCCACAGCATGGCTTGCCAAGCGGTGCGCGCCCAGGATCCGAACTGGTGAATCCCGGGCCGCCGCAGCGGAGCACGCGCACTTAACGGCTTGTGCCACTGGGCCAGCCCAATATTTTTCGCATTTAAATCCTTCTGAAATTGGGCTGCTTATCACAATTGACAGTGTCTTATAATCAGTCACCCAGGTGGCAGTCATGACATAGGTGACACCTCTGGGAGGACAAAGAATGTACCAGCACCAATGCCCTTTAGATTTAAAGAAATATGAAGAAATGGGGTAGATCCCACTTCAAAGGTTGTCTTAAAGATTAAACAAGAGAATGCATGTAAAACAGTGGTTCTCCACCCTGGCTGCACATTAGAATCACTTGGGGAGCTTTTGAACACACCTAGGCCCAGGATCCATGCTAGAAGAGTTGACTCAACTTCTGAGGTTGAAGTCTGACCTTCCTCATTACTTTTTGGAAAGCTCCTCAGGTGTGCACTGAGCCTGATACAGACTGAGCACTCATTACATTTTAGCTGATAGTATTATTCTCACTATATTTCAGGAACTAATATCCAGAGATACAACGAAGTATGTAGCAGAGATGCTTAAAGGCACGAGGCATTCCAAAACAGATCAGGCAGTTCCATGACGGCCTGGGGACTTCAAACACACTATCTAAAAGCCAGACTATAACCTCCACGTGGGCAGGAACCGGGACTATCTTGTGTACTGGTCTAGCCTCAGGGTTTAGGCACAGTGCCTGACACACAGGAAAGGCATTTGAATCAAGGGCAGATGTTAGACTACTATATGACCCATAGCTGATGGCCCACAGTAGGGATGCTGGCAGCCTCTTGTGATAGATGTCCCACTCTCTTCTGCTCCACTCAGTTATCTTTAGACACTCTATCAGCTGAGACCTCAGGGACCCCGTAGGCCTCTCCTTACCTGAAGGCAGCCAGGATGAACAATCTCGTTGCAGATACAGCATTCCATGAGTTTCTTCTCAAAGTCCTGTGTCTCCTCATTTTGATCTACCTCGCCACAGAGGGAACACGTGACTGAGTGAGGCAGTCTGGGCTACAAGAGGACAAAGACAGAAACCAAGAAAAGAGCAAACTTAGATCCTTATCATTTCAGCTTCCCTTTAACTGAAAATGGGCGATTTGGTTCCTGCAATTCTCCAGTAAACACTTAGGGAGCATGGAGACCGGGTGGAGAGGAGAGGTTTTGGCTGGAAAAATGGCTGAAGAAGAACATGGGGAAAATCAACTAGCTGGGAAGTAGAGACCAACAGAGGTCAGTTTATTTTCAGTTGGCCTGTCCTTGGCTTCACAGGTTCTTCCTTTCTAATCCACTTAAAGAGGGGACAGATGGCAGTAATTTGCCCTTCAAATGCTGGTCTCTCATTTGAAAAGTGGGTAAGGCCGAAAGATTAAATTAAATCATTTTTAGTACTAGATACCTTCCTTCTGAACCCAGGAAGAAAAGGGACAAAAAGAAGAAAGCCAAAAAGAGAGCATAATTTTTTCTCTCCAACTCTGAAGTCTCTATAACTCTATTCTATGTGTATTTCTGTCCCTTTGGCACCACCACCCCTCACCCAAATTCTTTACCCAGCAGATCACTCACTGCCAAGCACTGCCGGAGGACACAGGACTGCTTCATGCGACCAGGCCCCCCAAACTTCTTCATGTCCCTGCAGTAGTGGCAAACACCACATTCTCCCTGCACACAGGCTTTGCATTTTCGACATCGCACTCGCCTCCGCCTGGCTCCTGACACTATGGGGGAGGCAGCAGCTGGCCTCACAGGTGTTAATCGTGGAGCTGGTTTCATAGTGTGAGGCTTTGTGATGGGGATGGTAGGAACCCGCACCTTTGGCCGGGTGGGGAATTTAAGCTGGAAAGAGAAAGCAGAGAGGTCAAATATATCAGGTAGCTATAAGGAATGGAAAGGGTAGAAGATTACATGGCTTGGCAAACTATGGCCTTTGGGCAAATCTGCCCACTGCCTGTTTCTGTAAACAAAATTTTACTGGAACACAACCATGCTTATTTGTTTATGTATTGTCTATGTATTGTCTATGTATTGTCTATGTGCAATGTCAGAATTGAGAAGTTTCGACAGAGACTCTACGGCCTGCAAAACCATAACTATTGATTATCTTTATTTATTATATTTATTATCTACCTATTATTACCTTTACAGAAAAAGCCTGCCAATCCCTCAGGCTACTACTTCAGCCACATCCCTCTCATTCTGCTGAGCTGTAAGATTCCCCCCTCCCTGAAGCTTTCTATGTACCAAAGTCACTCCAGGGGCCCTCCAGTATTTCCTTACCCTGAATATCACTACTCAGAACAGAAGACAGTAAACTGTTGGAGGGTGAGATGTTTATTTCTTTATTACTCTGAATCCAAGCACACAATCTGGTACAGGGCAGACACCACAACAATACTGAAGTGTGAGATAACTCTCTCGGGTCTATGATTATAATTTCAGCACTCAGATTTACCCCGCTAGTGATCTTTTCAAGAACAAGGACTAAGTCTTCTACTCCTTTAATTTCCCACTGTGCCTTAAACACTTTTCTGACACAAAACACGCAATGGCCAAAATGACTAAACTGTTTTGAGGCAGTCCCACGTGGCCTCTGCTTGGGACTGCTTAGGACTCCTCTACCTAGGAAGGAGGAGGTGCTTCTTTAAAGACATCTTCCAGCTACACACCTGTATATTCTGCTTAAACACTCCTGGAATGTGATGGCTCTGCAAGTTTCAGCTGCGGAACACCAAAGAAGGGCCTAATTTATTTGCCGGACTTATGGCTAAGATAAGAATGTTATCATTTATTTTATTTAATAAATAACCTCGATGAAGGACAATATGTAAAAAAATTATACAGGACCTAACTGAAGAGGCATGAAAATTCATAACTGACAATTTATTAGCTAATGGGTAATTCCTTTCTTCTCTTCAATTTGATACTGAAAAGTCCAAATTAAGGGGAATCTTGAGAGTGTGGTCTCCAACACAGAAACACTTTGGCCTTTTAAATATATATGTGATTATTTTAACTAGTTTTAAATCATATCTGTGAAAATAATTGAGTAACTGGGCCAGGGCAGGAACTGATCCATGAACAAACGCACACCTTGCCATCCCAACCTGGAGGCAGGTCTCCTAGTTTGACAGTCCTGTTAAGAGAGTCACCTCCAAAGACAGCCCGTTACCCTAACCTAAGAGTCAACCCAGAACTGAGTAATGATTTTCTGTCTGTCTATATTAATCCACCAAAAGCTGTCTGCCTCTGGTTGTTCTTTTTCTTCCTGTAATGATAACGGTCACCCAGCAAAATGCTTCAGCAGCCTGAAGATCAAGAAGAATAGTTTCTTACCTTATCCCTTTTTGGCCACTGTACTATAGGGACTCCAGTGAGGGCTAACTTGGGATCGCTGTTGGCAAGCTCCTCCAGCAAGATCTAAGGGTAGGGTAGGAGAGAAGAGGGAAAAAAGGCAGGGCACAGTGAACAAAGAGCCAACCACTCCCAAAAATACCCAGACCTAGCCTCAGCCCCACAAGCACAAGGGCAAGAGCAGGCCAGCAACTGCCTGTAGTTTCCCTTCAGAGAGACTCACTGCAAAACAAGGACATCGAAGACCAAAGAGAAAACTCCAATTAGTGCAGCACTATCAATACTTCAGATTTACCTGTGCTCCCAAGCCCGTGCTGTGTACTCACTGTACTGTTAACACTTATGCAGAAGCAACTCACTCCTGGGGCAACCAGTGTTGTCACACAGTTCTATACACGACAGTAAACTTTCTATCACTCCTTTGCTTTTCTATACCAGTTAATGAATATTACTGAATAGTAAGTTTGCCTTCATTTTGCAGATGTCAGCAAGGTGGCAAAAAAAAAGATTAGCTAATACTGAATTAATAATATGAACAGCAGAGTCTTAATGTCTTGATTCAACCCAGGGCTCTGTTCTTCTAAGGCTGATTACAGAAATCTCAATCTCAAATCCCTCTCTCTTACACTTACTTACTTACTTATACACACAGACACACACACACACACACACACACACACACGGTCAATTATTTGCCTTTATTCCTATAAAAGGAGCAGGAACAATCTTAAAGGGCAATAGTTCTCATCGCTTTAACCAATCTAGTTTGAATGACTTAATGAACAATGCTACGGTAAGAAACTGCCACTTGAGTGAATCACATTGGTTGAGTGTTATTTTGAAACAAACCTTTTATGTTTTAGGCAGAAATTTCTGAATCTCAAACCTTCTAGCAGAATGAAATCCCTCTTGCTCTGACCTCATGAGTCCTGAAGCAACAGCAAGAGCAAAAGAACACAAATCCAGGAGATAAATTACATGATCCCTTCCTGGTTTCTTTAGGTGTGTACAGGATGTTAACTGTTTCAGCGAAAACTAAACTTTGATCCTGGACAGGTCAGCATGCCCGGGCCATCTTTAATAATCATTCGCATAATCCTGTGGACTCTGGATCTAGACACCAGGACTTTTGAAGCATGAGGCATTTCTCTACCAAGCAATCTCATACCAAGCAATTTCATCCTTCACCTAAGGATCATGCTCCAAATCCCAGTCAGGACTCAGAAAGACCCTTTAACTCATACCCATGAAGCTCCTCCACAAAGATCCCCTCTGCCAAGTCTCCAGATGCCTCTCACCCTCCCCGCAAACTGATTTCATTTGCAGCCGTTTTATTTACTTCCAGTTGCTATGGCATCCTATTCTGGAGCCTCCTGTTAGCACCACACTGCGTGGGGGTGAAGAGGCGGGGTGCGGTGCCACGTGGGACTAGGCTCTGGTACGGGCTCCTAATCTCCCTAGGGTGAAAAATTCAGGTCCATTCAGAATGAGTGCTAGGGAGCGCACAGCTCCCCTCCCCCACTTCGCACTGCCGAGGAGCAGGACTCTGCCCATTTCCTCTGCCTAAGAGCACTGAGCTGTCCACAAACAGGGACTTTCCACTTTCAGCAAACCAGACGGCACAGAAAGATCCGCGATTGTTAAGAGTAGAAAAGGAGCCTAACTGTCCACCCGAAGCAGTCTAATTCTACCTGAAAGATTCTGTGGGGGGTAGGAAGGGTAGTGGAGAAACTGTGTCTGCGTGGAGGTGGCGGGGGCAGCTGTTCACATATACACGACTCAGTTCCTGGGGTCTGTGTGGGTGTGGAGGGAAACGCAGATTTCCTTCCAAGCCTTATTTCACTGGGGCCATACAACCAAGCACGCCCTGCTTTCATCAAAAAAGGCAGACTCCAGCTGAGGCCCTTCAAGAAACCATATAAAGAAGCCACCACCCTTCACCAGAGGGGGTTTGGGACGGGGAGCGGGGGTGGAGTGCGGAAAGGCTGACGCCTATCTAGGCTCCTGGCATTCGGGAGAACATTCAAACACAAGCCCACACCCCGCACATCACAGGAAGGGGAATAGAACAGTGGCGGCTGGGCAGAGAAGGGAAAAGGATTCCCAAAAGCCAAGCGACCTGATTCAAAAGCACATCCCACCAGGTGAGGTTGTGAACAAGTGCAGTGACGCTCACTCAACAGAGTCACCTAAGCATTGTCCTGGGCTGGCCCCGGGCAGTTCTTCTGTCTCTCTGCCAGGACAAAGTCCCCACAGTTACGCACACCCCACACCAGAAAGGGTTTGCCGCCCGCCCGCCTGACCTTGTGTTTCTGGTCGCTCTGGAGCTGCCGAGGCTCTTGGCTGAAGTTTCCCCAGCGTCTTTGTTTTGTTTTCCGTACTGGAAGTTGTGCTGAAGGAGTTAGGTTTTCCGCCTCTAGGAAAATCCCGATTTACTTGAAAATTCTGGAATCTCCCAGAGTACATACGGCAGGGCAGTCCGGCTATAACCCTTCAGGCAACCCAGAGAGAGCAGCGTGCAGTGCGCTGAGCTCCTTCTCAAGCCCTTCAGCTCAGCCGCGGCTTCCTGTGCCTGCGAACAATGCTGCTGCGTCACCCACATGCAGCTCCCAGAAATGCTTTGCAACGGAAGATGGCAGGAGGGGGAGCTGAGCTCGAGTGAGCGAGTCAGGCAGAGGGCCCAGCCGTCCTGCTGCAGAGTCGGGAGGGGGTGTGCTCGGCAACCGCTCTCTTCTCGCTGATTGGAGGAGAGCCTGCCCGGGGAGGTGAGCTGGGCCGCGCCCCCGCCTTCTCCCTCCCACCACCACTGCAATAGGAGAACCCGGGGCCGGCCCCTGAGGGCTCTGCTGGCCGACTTAGGAAGGCGCCAGCGAAAGGGAAGGCTTTAACCCATTCTGCATCTGGTCCTGCATTTGTCCTTGTCTCAGTCCACACCCTTCCCCTCAGGGTCACTTCGTATTGTTACAGCCAGTGCTCTCTCGCGCTGACTGCACACACACTTTTCTCCCCGTTCTCAGGAAAACATCATCGAGTGGCCCGAAGTTCAGTCTCGATGCTGCCAGGCACCGGAGCTGAGCGCCTCAGGAGTTACCTGCTTCACCTGAACCTCACACTGCCGCTCTCCCAGGCCCAGAATCCAGAACCAGCATACATGTTTCCAGAAAAACCTTCAGGAATGATACATTTCAACCAATATTGAGATAGTCAATACAATATGTCTGTTTAATATCAACTACTTCTACAACAGATGCCTGCCTCTGCTTACGACTGGAAGCTCCACCACCGTAGCAGAAACGCCTAGGCAGCTCTTCTAGCAGTTCCACTATGACCAAGTCAAGCTAGCTGAGGGGCGAGCTCAGGTCAAGGTGCTTTACTCTCTTGCCTTGGAACCAGCTGCAGGGAGCCAGGGAATGCGCATCTGCCAACTCCACATCTGCTGGTCTCCTGGGACCATAACTTATTATGCTGACTCTGCCCCTCAGACTACCCCACCCTCAGGACACAGCACTCCTGTACATTTCCTATTCTAGTCTATTCTAGTCGTTTGTTTTGCCTGCCTCATTCTTGATATTCCCTAGATGAAGCAGCCAGCCCTGCATCCTGTCAAACACCTTGATGTCACTTCTGACAGCCACTCGAGTGACGCATGTCACTCACTCTCCATACACCAATCCACGGCCAGGGTGAAGCTCAGACTGAACAGGCACTCTCTCAGGCTAGGTGTACCAGGCTAGGTTGAGTTCAGATTTATGTAATTTTTAGACTCTCACAAATGTAACTTGGACCTTTTGGATATTACAGAAGCTGCTTTGAAATAAACCTCTGAGGCCATGAAGAACCTAGCTCTTACCACTGGAAACATTCTTATTTATTTCCAGGACAGTTGTTTCAGTGAGTTTCTGGTGCACAGTCAGTAGCCTAACAGGCTTTCTTGGGGGCGGGGGCTTTGCTGCCAGGGGTGGCATATTTTAATTTTTATAGTAGTTTACCACAGAAAGGAGGGACTTTTGTGCTCTTAGGCTGAGCTCTTCCTGGAAATGTTTATATGGTCATTCTAATCCTAAACCCCTCGTTTGCACTTTATCTTAAGACTCAGAGTGCAATCAACCTATTATGTTTGAAAAACTTCCCTTAACAGTGAGAGGTCTTCTTGGAAAATTCTTATTTTGGTCTTAGTGCTATCTAACCTAGAGGGATGATAAAGTATGAATACTTAAGAGAAATACATTATTCCCAAAGTACAAGTGCAAGCTGCAGCAAGCGCAAATTCTAGAGGCCACCAGGAAAGGGCAACACCCAGACAGGGCACCAGGAAATTCACTCCAAGTAGGTTTCCAAATCACAAATTAAACAAGGCCTTTTTTCTCCTATTAACTTAGAATAAAAGACAGGCAACAAAGATCAGAATTGACATTACATGACATGACATGTCATTACATGACATTACATAATACAGGAATATAATGAAAATATTTTAAAGAATTACATCTATTTTAACCTAACCTTATATACCTCGTAGCCAAATTCAATTACTTAAAACTTGCTACTCAGTAAGAATGTGTGAATTTTTACAAATATCTTGTCAGTAAAAACCGCAAATGAAGTTTTATTTCTACAGGTTGCTTTTTTTCCCCCCCTAATCTGACTTAATGGATTAAGATCTAATTATACTGGGTCCACTACCAGTTCTTCTCTTCATTAGTGTCAGAATCATCCCCAAAGTGTCAGATGAAGAAAATTTCTGGTTAGTGTTTCTGTATTTATTTGAAACCATAACTCTCTGCTTCAGTCCCTTCATACTCATGGGATGGAGCCTAGTATAAATTTTTAAATCATAGTTAAAAACTAAAATGTTAGAATCTTAGATCAGGGCAGTGGTACTCTATTACACTACAAAGATCAATTTTGAAATTTATAAGCTGAGAGCTTTTACCATTTATATAATGTTGTAGTAGTCAATTTGTATTATCTAACAGGAAAGATTATTAACTGGTGAATTAAGAAGACTGGCACCTCCTTCCCTCAGGACAGAATCTACCACCTGCCCTCAGTGCTGGCTCAGCGCCCAGTGTCCCGGGCAGCACCTGTACACCTGGAACGCACTTACTTTCTTAGCCCACTTACATGCCTCTCCATCAGTGGATGGTACACCCCTTGAGGGCTTGGTCCACGGTATGTTTGCATATTTACCCCAACACTCAGCCTGGTTCCTGGCAGGCACTATGCAGAGTGGTGAAATAAATGAATTTCATAGATTTGTAACATCTAATTTTTTTTCTGTAATAATGATACTGTTTATTAAGTACTTTACTAACATTTTACATTTTCATTAATTTTCACAACCACCCCACTGAAGTAGATATTATTTTACAGAGGAGAAAATAGGCTTTCATAGATCTCGTATCTTGCCCAAAAGTCACATGTTTGCTAAGCTTATCAAATGTTTTAGAGAAAACAGGAAAGTAGAATAATATTCAACAATACTGAATTTGTTTCATTAAGTGGGTTGGGTAGCTAAAAATATTGATATATTAAAAGCTTCTTTATATATATATAAAAAGCTTCTTTATTACCAAAATAAATAGTAACAAAACAATAAGGTCTCATTAAAAACTCAGAGTCTTGTGGCTGACGTCCACCACGTTGCTGCGACCCTACGTTGCTGCGACCCTGTCAGCAGTCGATGTGCCCTCTCCAGCCCCTCCTGCATGCACGCACATACAGAGACTCTTTTTCTCACGTGAATGGGATTGTACTATATACACATTGCTCCAGGTCTTGCTTCTTTATTCAACATCTATCAAGGACACAACTTCTCAATTTTAGAAATCCAAGAATATCTCACAGTAGGAGAGAATTCCATCCTACCTTTTAGTAAACTTTTAGGAGTCAAGGTTACCCACACCTCTCCCAAAAAGGACTTTACGCATACTGATTACTTCCCCCTGAACTTTACCAATAATCAACACTTTTTAATGCCCCATTTTTCATCTAATCCCCTTCCAATTCTACATTCTTTCTTCAACACTGTAGAACTTAACATCTTAGAATCTTCAAAGCTCCTTTACCATATCACTAAAATTGATTTTTCTTCCAGGCAATATGTAATTATGGATATCTCATCTCACCTCTTCTGCTAGTTATTTGTGAGAGCCATACAGGCTACACGAAACAATTCTTCTCTCTGCAGGAAGGGTAAACCCTGGGCTTGCTTTTGTCCTCCACTGCAGTGTAGCCTTCTGTGCTACAAGCACCAAGTTCTCCAGCACTGCAGTCTCCAGCTGTGCAGTGATTCGGCACCTACTCAATCCAATGCTTTTTTTTCTTTTGGGTGATGCTCAGATTCTTGAAGTAGTCAAGCTCTAAACTCACTATTATCTGAAGCTCAGATTAAACCCAGCTGGTCAAATGTAGGAATAATTACTCCATTCGATCTTAAGTGAAAGTGTCTGCAGAGCTGGCATCTAAATCTGCTGTCTTCTGATAACAGCTGCATTTTGACTATGGTATTGGGTAAACAAGAGAAGGTGTGGTGCGGACAAGCCCCTGCAGGGAGAATTCAAACACTGTCAGCCTATGCAGTCATCCTACTGGCCACTAGTTCCTCATGCTCTGGTCTCTATGCCACTCTCTCTTAGCCAGTGATGGCAGCCATGTTTTTCATGATTCTGGATAAACACAGGAAGCTCTCTCTAGACACTTTTCATAATGCTAAGTACGAGTCTCTTCTTAACTCATTCCCCTCCTTGCTGCCTCCTTTTACTCTGCTTAATATTTGACCAAAATCTTTCTACATTTTCCCCTACCACTCTGCCTCTTCAAATATCTCTATTTAACTACTTTAGTTAAGGGTATTTGTGTATTTCTATCATGACACTTGACCGTGTACAACCGATTAGTGGATTATAAAAGGCTTCCTAAACAACCGGATTCAGTGGAGTCAAATCCTTTAGGACCGAAAAGATATTTTTCTTTTTCATGAATTAGAAATACAGATACCCAGGCCAAAAGAATGTTGGTGAGATATAAACTTAGAAATCTTTCTTCTTAGGGTTTCTAAAGGCAATTATACAAGTTAATAAGTCCCCAAAGTCACAATTTAATGTTTCCCATATGCATCCATGATGGAATATCTACATAAAAAAGAAACTTTTGGGGCCAGCCCAGTGGCATAGTGGTTAAGTTTGGTGCACTCCACTTTGGTGGCCCAGGTTCCCAGGTTCGGATCCTGGGCGCGGACATACATCACTCGTCAAGCCATGCTATGGCAGTGGCCCACATATAAAATAGAAGATTGGCACAGATGTTGGCTCGGGGCCAATCTTCCTCACCCCCCACCCCCAAAAAAAAAGAAAAGAAAAGAAAAAAGAAACTTCTGTAGAAAAAAAGAAAGATGTGAAGATGTTATACTCAAACTCGCAAGAAAATATAATTATATGTCTTATTACAATGGAAAAGAAAAAATTTAAATGTCCTTTGCTCATTCAAGGGTGGGAAAGGAGTTTGGGATCTAGTTTGTGAGTCTGGAAAAGTATGGCTAAGTTTGTTTTGCTGTATGCACATTAATCATTACAGAAATACGACCACACCTACCTGCAAACTTTGTCATTTCCTCCCCTAAATACAAACCACAAAGATACCACCTGCTTCTTCTAGAACAAACCTTATAAAACCAAACTATAAAATCAACTGTCTAGCTTCTGTCACTACAGGAGAGGACCAACTTCACCAGGTTACAACCCCTATTTAGCCTCTTTAATTTTTCACGTTTTCACTGATGCATAAACAGTAAGATATAATTAAAATGTCAATTGTAAAAAGAAAAAAAAGGTCAGGTCCTATTCCCAGACTTTGGAATTCTTTCCTGAGGTGGCTAGCAGAAGGTAGGGAGCCTCTCAACTGGTTAGTGGCGGCTGAGGAAAAACCTGAACCAGGAATCAGGGATGGAAAAGACCTACTATGAGATACTAGCCTACCTTCCTTAAGGTCACATAAAATTACTGCCCATGAATTCTTCTGTGGCTTAAAATAATCTATATGACAGGTTCTAAAAATAACACGACAAATTGTGAACTAGCTTTCTAATACACATACCCAATGCCCTGTACCCAAAACATAGTTCCAAACACTGACTTAAAAAGAAAATTGTGGGCCAGCTCCGTGGCTTAGTGGTTAAGTGCGCGTGCTCCGCTGCTGGCGGCCGGGGTTCGGATCCCGGGCGCACACCAACGCACCGCTTCTCCAGCCATGCTGAGGCCGCGTCCCACATACAGCAACTAGAAGGCTGTGCAGCTATGACGCACAACTATCTACTGGGGCTTCGGGGGAAAAAAATAAATAAGTTAAAAAAAAAAAAAAATCAAAAAGAAAATTGTTATTCCCAGCTTCATGCTTTTTGGTGTTCATATTAATGGTTACTTATGAGGAGAGACATAAAAGAACTTTGTCCAGTTCAGACAGCTCAAATCTGGATTCCTTAAAAATAAATTCATTTCCTTGAGACCAATACATGAAGGCTGGGCTAGGGTCTGAAGATTACTAATGCTGGGAGACCTCTTGAAAAAGAAGAAAAATAGACAACATGAAGAAACCTGAGATAGCAACAGGATGGATCATGTTTAAAATGACAATTTTCTCAGAAGTTACCCCAATGTTTTTAAGTCTTAACACTTATATTTGAAAGTAAATTTAATACTTAATACTTAAATTTGAAAGTAAATATGCTAAACCTATTCAACATAACCCAACATAGAGCAATTTCTTTCCTCTCACTCTGCTTGGGGTGAGACTGCTAGAGACTGTTACCGGCCACTTATGTTCTAAAACATGCCGCTTTATCTGAGGGTAACTTGTTTAAAGTAATATTTCTTAACACAAATACCTTCTCAGGTTCTCCTTTATTTTTAGGGTCAGCCTGAAATCTGTGTTTTTAGGACTAAATTTAAGTCCTAACTGAATATACAAACATTAGTATTTTCATAACAGGGACCTAACCTCACTTTAGGAACTGAAACACTGTGCAGCACACACACACACACACACACACACACACATTAACTTCTCTCTGGTTGAACCAGAGATTATCCAAAATTTCTGTACTTTCTCTCTTGGAATCTACAAACTGACTGCCCTAGCCAGATCAGTAGCTGTCACATAACATAACCAGCGCTTACCTTCACATCAGCAATGAGAGCGTCTTCGTCTTCTATCCCTGTGGGGACACATTTCTTGTGCAGTGGCAGAGACTCCAACTTATCTACAAGGCAGCGAAGGCCTTCAAGCTCAAAATGGGTAAGATGCACCTGCCTGTCCTTTCGGGGGCTACACTGGGGATCCCACACTTGGCCATTGTGGGTGCCACGGCTAGAGTCAGAGGATGAGTCCCCAGACAAGGTTTTCTTCAGACTTGGAAGACTTCGGCAGGTTTTGCCCAGTCCATCATAATCCAGGTTGACCCCATTGGCAACAGGGCTAGTGAGGACAGAGCGCCTACTGCTCAAGCGCCGGGGTTCTCGATCCATTGCTTCCTCATCTCCATTTCCGGACTCCAGCCCATTTAACTCTAAATCTGCCAGTATGAAGAAAACATGTAGTAAGAACATGCCACTTCGCCATGTGATCAATGAGAGAAATAGGTAGCATGGGAGGGGCTTTGAGGTTATAAATGATGAAGTCGTCACATTTTAAAAATGGTCTCTCTTCTTATTCCAACCCATTTGTCTACTGTTGAAAATCAGTAAAGATAGGATCCTGAGCTAGCAGGACAACTGAGGTAAAGGTCAATTGGATTTTCAAAAGATTCAGAAGGGCCCAGTCTTTGAACTGTGTCCTAGAAATAAGTTACCTATGAAAATTAGCTTTAAGTTCAAACTTCAATTTGGGATTATGATTTCATTATCTTCATAAAAAGTAGACAGTATAAAGCACATATATTTAAAAAGTAGTTTTGTTCAAAGTTTTGGTCATAAAATTAAGCTTTGAAACTAAAATCCTAGCAACACAGCTAAAAAAACAAAGTGTATATTTTTTAAAAGGAAGATTTTGATAGCCAAAACAAATTGAAAATAAAAGTTTTAATGAAAGAATTTTTAAATGTTCATTGGTCTTTAATTATGAAAGTAATACATTTTACTATTAATAATTTATAAAATACAGGAAGGTGCAAAACAAATAAATGTCATCCCTTATCCCTCCACCACCCTTGTATAACAACTCAACAGTGTGATAGATTATCTTTCTGTCTTTTTCTATGCATATGTGCTTGACTATGATTGGATGAATTTTTAAATAAAATTGAAATCATGCTGTATGTACAATTCTGTATTCTGCTTTCATGTATTGGATGAGCATTTTTTATCTTCAAATGAGAAAATGAACTATCCTCAGTGGAAAATGCTAAAGCAAAAAGTATCTTGCTTGGATTGAAGACTCCATGAAACATGTGACCACAGGATATTACAATGTTGGCTCCTCTCCACTTTAAGACATGGAACAACCTAAAAATGTATAACTGAAACCATCCAATAAAATAGTTCTCTTGATAGAAGTTGAGGAAACATTAAAGCACAGAGGTTAAGAATATAGATTTTAGAGTCTTACCAACCTGGTTCAAGCTATAGCTTTCCCACTTATTAACTATAAGATCATGAACAAGTTTTTTAATCTCCTTGAACCTTAATATTCCCATTATTTATAAAATGAGAATAATAATACCTACCTCACAGGTAATAATAAGAACTTAATGCATATGAACTGCTTAGTACAGTGCCTAGAATACAGTAAGAGTTATTCTCATGATACATTCCTAGTTTTTATTGTGCCAAAGACCATTCTTTACACAATAAAATATATTAGATAACTGATCATCTTTCTTGAGGAGCTAAGTACTAACTCAAAGATAAGATCCAGAGTATTTCATTTAGCCTACTAATTCACATCTGGGTCAGAGATCAGCTGTAACAGTGTTCAACTCCAATGAATGAATTCAGTACTTCCAATTAGGTAAGTAAAAAGATAAAAAATAAAAACAAAGCTATTGAGTAACAGCCTACTGAACATTCCTGGCCTCACCCTCAGTCCTGCAGGGTGTCCTGAAAGTTCATGCAGGCAGAACACTTACCCATGCTGAGGGACTCTTTCTGAAATTCCTTAGTTAGGTGAGAGCGGTTGGTTATACAGTACACATAACGTTCCAACACGTACCAACACATCTCATAGTAGAACGGATATCGGAACTTATTTGGAACCTACACAGGGAGAAAATAATGAGAACAGCAAGCTGGCAACAATTTTCAAGGAGATAAAAAGACAAACTAAATCACTTCAAATAATTAACCCATGAAAAACTCTCTCTAGTTGACCTACAAACCTAGGTTGGCATTTGGAGCAAGAATTTAAGTGGAGGGCCAGCCCCATGGCTTAGCGGTTAAGTGCTTGAGCTCTGCTACTGGCGGCCTGGGTTCGGATCCCGGGCGTGCACCGACGCACCGCTTCTCTGGCCATGCTGAGGCCGCGTCCCACATACAGCAACTAGAAGGATGTGCAACTATGACATACAACTATCTACTGGGGCTTTGGGGAAAAAAAGGAGGAGGATTGGCATTAGATGTTAGCTCAGAGCTGGTCTTCCTCAGCAAAAAAAAGAGGAGGATTAGCATGGATGTTAGCTCAGGGCTGATCTTCCTCACAAAAAAACAAAAAAAAAGGAATTTAAGTGGATCTGTCAACCTATAAAATGTTGGTGTTGGGAAACAATCACTGAAGATAAAAGGTACTTGGAAAGACCATTTAGAACCACCAAGAAGCTATCTTGGTTGAGTGGAAAAGCATCAAAAAGAAGTTTTGGGACAGAGAATAAAATGGTAGAGTAAGACATGATATACTTAATTGAGAAAATTGTTTTAGGGATCTTAGGATACAAAAACACGCCAAGCACTCTTCCCTTTACTATAGTTTTACCCTGAATCAGAAGGCCATGGAACAAAGACTCTAATGGCAAAACAGGACATGAGACAAAGCTATATGATTTTATTATGTCCTTACATATATGAAAGTATAATTAGAGACTCATTCTCAAGCTATGTCCAGTCTAGGACACGAGACTGAGTATTTTCCCCACTAGCAACTCTTAGCTTGCCTGTTTCAAACTTTGTAGTTTGCCAAGATGGTATGTCCACAAATCAGATTACTGTTCCACATGGCCTAATTAGCCTCTGGTCTTTAGTTTTCTTTCCATTCTCCCCAAGAGTAGCGTGAAATTATTCCAGCTGAATACTAATAAAAAGAATTGCGCTTTAGATCTACCATAGTTGAGGAAAAGGCAAATCAACAGGGGTTAAAGCAGTGAGGAAGACCAACAATGGGGACTATCCTAAACATATTTTGCTGTCTTTTTTTAGAAAGGCCATCTTTCAAAAGGATAAGCCAAACAATACTTTTAAGATTGTTTTGAATATGCAACTCCAGAGAATGTTCCCATCTCCTTTTCAAAGCTCCATGTCAGGCAGTCCTCTTGAATCAAAATATCTGGATGGGAGTCCCGTTTCTTTTTTTTCTGAGGAAGATTCGCCCTGACCTAACATCTGTTGCCAATCTTCCTCTCTTTTTTGCTTGAGGAAGATGGTCCCTGAGCTAACATCTGTACCAATCTTCCTCTATTTTGTATGTGGGTCAATGCCACAGCACAGCTGATGAGTAGTGTAGGCCTGTGCTCGGGATCCGAACCCGGGCCAGCAAAGCAGAGCGTGCCCAACTTAACCACTATGCCACAGGGCCGGCCCTGGGAGTCCCTTTTCAAAACCCTTCACCAGGTCACAGGGCATCACTGTGGAATGAGATCACTCTCCTCATCACAAGGCAGGAGAGGCACATCCTTTTCATTAGCTTTCTAATGCAGATGAGCCAGGCTCTGAATCTTATGTGGCTACAGCTTTAACAACTACAAGAGGTTTCTCCTCCCTTATTTAAAAGTCAAAGTCAAATTAGGGCCGGCCCCACGGCTTAGCGGTTAAGTGTGTGCGCTCCACTGCTGGCAGCCCGGGTTCCGATCCAGGGCGTGCACTAACGCACTGCCTGTCAGGCCATGCTGTGGTGGCGTCCCACATAAAGTAGAGGAAGATTGGCACAGATGTTAGCTCAGGGCCAGTCTTCCTCAGCAAAAAGAGGAGGATTGGCATGGATGTTATCTCAGGGCTGATCTTCCTCACACACACACAAAAAAAGTCAAATTAATTTACTTCTGGTAAGGTGGGGGTGGGGGTGGGAGTGGGGCCACAAGAATTAATAGATACTTGCTTCCCCCAAATTAAATGTAATACACTGGGCCTCTCTGCTGGCCTTTTAAGTGTATCAACACTTTTCTGGAAGGGTCTTTATTAAAAGTTCAGGAGAACTCAAAATTCTAAAGCCCTCTGGGACTTTGTTGAGAGCTGAGTAACACTGACAGAAAAAAAAAAAAGCAACCAAAATATAAAATAGGGCATTAAACTTGATTTTTTCACTTGGAACTCATCAGACTGTATTAATAACAGC
Organism: Ceratotherium simum simum; assembly: GCF_057802395.1. NCBI lineage: Eukaryota > Metazoa > Chordata > Mammalia > Perissodactyla > Rhinocerotidae > Ceratotherium > Ceratotherium simum. The sequence goes on from NC_141933.1 coordinate 6,288,864, forward strand.
CAAGATATCATACACCCAACCTGCCCCATTACATTTTACCTATGCTGCTAGACACCACAGAATATCTAAATTTTTAAGACTAGGTTAGAATTTTTTGAAAAAAAAAAAAAAATTTTAAATCCTCATTACGAAATTATGACACCTTTAAGCACTATCAGGAGAATAATTACTAACACTCAAGTTTAAATAGTATATTTCTATACACTAGCAGGGCAAAAGTAACCAAAACATTGCCTTAAATTCATAACACACTTTATATTTCTTTTGTAAAGAATTCTCCACACATTCTCTCTTAAATTAAACTTTATAAGTTTATAGAAATTAGTAACATATTAAATGGATGCCAGATTGGTATTGGCACATAAAAGATTGGTAGAGAAAGCAATAAAAAAATCACTCTGTGTGTACGTATATAGGGGACCCAATGCAATTTACAGAAACACAGAAGGGTTCCTTATTCGGAATGAAAGAATTAAGCTATACCTAGGAAAAAATGAAATAATATGATGGTTAGATACTGAAATTTGACATTTTCTGATGAACATAGTCTAAAAAATTCGATACATAAATCAAGATCAGTTATCATCAGTTTAACCAGTCTGCAGGAAACTTTTCATGCAGAGATAAGGTGCTCATTTTACCTATGCTCCTGAATATATTTTCTCTTTCTTCCCCCAAACTAGCAACCAATTAAACCAGGGATATAATAGTAATTTTTAGCCAAAAAAAGGGGAATGCTTTCTAAAAACTAATTTTCAGATCGAATCTTACAGAAGGTAGCTGGTATTACCTGTTAGAATAATTTTGAGTTAAACAAAAGTAGTATTTTACTATGAAATTATGTCATTTTTCTCTTTTGAAATATTTTAACTATTATTACAACTTCAAACTTACTAAGCTACTTACTGTCTTTTGTAGTTTCATTACTCTTAACAAGCAGAAATTCACTTTTATAAAATTTATTTATAAAGCTCTGCGTCCTCTTAATTCTACTAATAGGGCAATCCCTGTCACTCCAACAATACTGATCTTGTGTGTAAGATCAACCGTAGCTCTTAATAAAAATAAATGTTTCAAAATAAGTACACCAAAATGGTTAACTGACCATGTTCATAGTAAATAGGTCAATGACCATTCCTTCTACAGTTGTGAATTCTTCATTAATTGCTATTTTTTAATTTTGAAAATTTGAAAATCCACCAAAAAGTTTCAAGAGTAGTACCAGGAACACTTCTACAGATTCACGGGCTATTAACATTTCCCCACATTTGCTAATCTCTATTCATATACACTGTTATTATTTTGCTGAACTACTTGAGGGCAAGTTGTGAACATTACATCCCTTAAATACTCTATACTCTAATTGCTGTTTAATGTCAATACCATTTATACTTTAATCACATATAATTCAGCCCTTACCAACTAGGGTTCTGCTAAAGAATTAAGCCCTATTTCTCTAAGGCACCGGTCAGCTGGCAAACAGCAGCTAGAGAATTTAGTTTGCTGCCTGTTTTTGTAAGGCTTGTGAGCCCTACATCTTTAATGTGCTTTTTACATTTTTAAACGGCTGGAAAAAAAACTAAGAGAAGATTTTGTGACGGGGAAAATTATATGAAATTTAAATTTCGGTGTCCATAAATAAAATTTTACTCGAGCCATGCTCATTTGTTTCAGTATTTCATTCTACGAGGCGGAGTTAAGTACTTGTGACAGATACTATATGGCCCACGAAGCCTAAAATATTTACTATCTAGTTCTTTACAGAAAAAGTCTGCCAACTCTTGCCTTAAGGTACTCGCTGCATGTAATGAACTAACTTTTTTCCTACAGTACATCCAGAATGGTATCAGCTATGTACTATCCTAGAGAAAACTGAGAAAATAAGACACACAAGTCATTTTCTACAGGGCTTAATTCTCTCATGGAACCCCAGTTGAGAAAGGCAGTAGACACATTTATATATTAAAGTACAATAGTTCGAGTATTAGCTAGCAATCAGAGTAAAGATACATGACTTTTTAAAGTGGTGAACCCGGAGCTGATAAATCTCATTACACCAAATTATTCTAAGAGCATAAAAATGAAACACACATTATGTTTATCTTTAACACACATTATCTTTTGGTAATCAAAAGACTACCAAATGTCCTTCTCTAGCCCTACAAATATCCACGATGCCAAGGACCCCAAAGAACTGGAGTCCCCAAACCAAGCATGTAGATCGTGGTAAAATTTTTTTCTCAGTGTTCCTGAAATGTGAACACTGTATTTTAATCCAAAGAAAAACTGAAGTTTTGAAAAGAACTATTAATGAATCTTTTATAACATATGTCTTAAATGGAGTAAATCTCTTCACATCCAATTGTTACACAGATTTACTTACCCGTGTCCGATCTTCAATGTTGTATATTTTTAACTGCATGGGGATATTGAAGCTATGCAAAAAATTGCCTCCAAAGACTAATGTGTCTGTAGGAGTATACACAGCATGAATCCAGCCTGGAAGAAAGGGAATGGAGGGCAGTGGCTGTAAGCACACATCGTAATATGGCTATGGCTCTCTTAGAGAACTAGTACAAGACTTCTAGATCACACTTTTTACTCTGATTCTGCCTCTCAGTGGTTGGTCAAGTTACTTAATCTCTTGCAGCCTCAGTATTCTCTACTAAACCAGGATAAATTATACTTTATATGGTTGTTGGTAGGCATTAAATGAGAAAACGTATGTAAAGTGTTTAGCATAAAACAAACTTTTAATAAATGCTGCTTCCATTTATTGGAGCACCTACTATGAACCAGGCTCAGTATAAGAGAGTTTACACATATTTTCATTTATTCCTCACAACAAAATGAGACAGGGATTTAAATATTTGACCAAAGTGGTATTAGCGGGTAAATATATAGTCAGAATTCTAATACAGGTCTGTGACTCTAAAATCGGTGCTCTAAGTACTTATTTTGGAACTAGTGACTTGATCAAAACTATTGCTGACTCAGCACTCTAGCCTTCACAGACATCCCTTAGAAGAGGAGGTAGTTCTTAACCAGGAGGTGCGTATTGCCTGCAGAACATGTCTTATCCCTAGAGACTCGGTATATCTAGAGCTAATGCAGGGCCCAAACATGTAGATCTGAAAAAACTCCACCGGCAACTCTGATATGCATCTTTAGTAGAAAATCACTACCTTTTAAAAAAAAATAAATTCTCAGCATCTACTCCATAATGACATAAAAGAACACCACTATTTTCTGCCCACCATAGCATCACGACCATTCTTTTTTTTTGATGAGGAAGATTAGCCCTGAACTAACCATCCATTATCAATCCTCCTCTTTTTGCTGAGAAACATCGGCCCTGGGCTAACATCTGTGCCCATCTTCCTCTATTTCTTTTTTTTTTTTGTGAGGAAGATCAGCCCTGAGTTAACACCCATGCTAATCCTCCGTTTTTTGCTGAGGAAGACCGGCTCTGAGCTAACATCTATTGCCAATCTTCCTCTTTTTTTTCCCCCAAAGCCCCAGTAGATAGTTGTATGTCATAGTTGCACATCCTTCTAGTTGCTGTACATGGGACGCGGCCTCAGCATGGTGGGAGAAGCGGTGTGTCGCTGCACACCCGGGATCTGAACCCGGGCTGCCAGTAGCAGAGCGTGCGCACTTAACCGCTAAGCCATGGGGCCAGCCCCTATTTTTTTTTTTTTGTATGTGGGATGCCTGCCACAGCATGGCTTGATAAGTGGTGCATAGGTCCGTGCCCGGGATCCAAACCTGCGAACCCCAAGTCACAGAAGCAGAGGCATGTGAACTTAACCACTATGCCACCGGGCCAGCCCCATCACAACCATTCTTGGTGGTAATCCATCAATTCCTTTTCCTTTAAGAAAAGAAAGTGGGGGGCCGGCTCGGTGGCATAGTGGTTAAGTTCGTGCGCTCTGCTTCGGCGGCCCGCGGTTTGCAGGTTCAGATCCCGGGCGTGGACCGACACACCATTTGTCAAGCCATGCTGTGGCGGCGTCTCATAAAGAAAAAAAAAGCGGAGGAAGATGGGTACGGATGTTAGCCCAGGGCCAATCTTCCTCAGCAAAAAGAGGAGGATTGACAACAGATGTTAGCTCAGGGCTAATCTTCCACAAAAAAAAGAAGAAAGAAAAGAAAGTGGCTAGAGCAGACAACCCGCTTTTCCCCATCTTGCTTACCTGAGGGAATGACGAAGGTATAGCCCTGCTTGAGCTCAATGCGCTGGCAATCTGACACCCGGTCACCCAGAAAGATGTCTCCCTGTTTCCCTGACAGCAGCCAATTCTCGTACAGCTCCAGGTTGTGGGCTGTAGGGGGGATGAGCCAGAAGACCTGTGAGTTAAAAAACTTCAGTCTGTTAACAGCCATTGACATGACCCAGTCGTCTCCCTCAACTGATAAACAGGTACAAAGTTAAGACCAACAGGTAGAAGAGAGGCAAGCAATTTTCCCAGCCCATAGACCTTGACCATTTGGGAAATTCTAGCAGCCTCAAGGAAGTGGATCTTTTTCGTCCTTTACTTGATGAAACAGCATTAGAACTTCCCTGGGGTTTGAGTGTAGAACCTGGAACCCCTCCAGGACTCAGAGAGAGGAAGGACATTTAGCTTGTTGCCTAGGCTGTCCCTTATTCGTCCCTGGCTGTCTGGCCTCTATAGTCCTAAGAAGCACAGTTAGTTAAGTACAATGTCTCCAAGAGACAGGCCTGGTTGCTTTGTTCCAAGGTAGTAACCAAGACCAAAAGGACCAAATTTAAGATATCATTTCAAAGGATCCAAAGTACACAAAATGACTTTGGATTTGGAGGTCCAGTTGTTCTGGACCTCCAGTTGTTTTAGATTAGGACCTCACATTTTAAAAGCATTATCTGTTTCCATTCCAGTTCTACTTTTCTCTCACAAATGCATTCACTTCTAGTGAAGGATGAAAGGGTAACAATAAGAGTATAATACTATAAATCTGATAGTAATTCTAGACTTCCATTTTCACACAGCATTCAGAAACACTCTGACAAGCTGGAATACAGTTCTTTATTAATGAGGACAATCTTTCAAAGTTTATTTAGATCCTCAGAGAAGACGTAAAGGCTTCCTTTGGCCACATTTCAGATCAATGCCTCCATACAGAGAAAGGTGGTCTGGATTCTAATTTGCTGATTTCATTGTGAATCTATCCAAAATTTGTGTTCCCTTCTACTAGTTTATTACACTTCCATGTAGAAAAATTGTCTTGTCCTCCTAAAACCACTTCTTTGCCTTCATTTGGAGAATTCTACATTGGGAATCTAGAAACAAGACTGTTCAGGTTTACTAAGTACTGTGTCAATACTGGTATAATGATAGTGGACTAGATGAATACTAATTCTTACTGAACTCTAGGTGAAGAAGGTCAACTTAATCTGTGATTCTCTCCAGAATAGGGGACTAACTCCTGATAGATTCATTTCCAGGGTATATTAAGCATACATGAACTAAGTCATAAAACCAGCTTCAGATTCCAGTCCCCATCACAGCTGTGATCGTACCTTTCCCCCTTGATGAATGTGATACCAAACAGAGGTACCACCAAAGTCCACATGGAAGTCAGTATAGCAGCCTCGAACACTCATTAGACAGTACCTGACCCAAAAAAAGCAGCAGCATTAGTGCACTGACAAGCAAAAGAGGATCTGCTCCACCACAACGCCACACTCTCCCCTTGTATACTCCCTCTATCTTCCACCTAATCAACTCCCAGTTGATGAGAGGAATGCAATTTCAAGTCATCACACTGCCAGAAGGATATATTTTTTTTCTTTAACTATGTGATCATGGGCTATTGTACTGTTACACACGCTCTTCTTTTTGGAATTGTAAAGTCTACTCTTAAAATAATTCATCTTTTTGATCTTTAGGACACGGAGCAAGGCTTCTAAGGGAGAAACGGTTCCTTGCTATCACTTTGGTCTCCCATAGCACACTGAGGAAAATGCAGGATAAGCCACTTACTTCTGCACTTTAGGGTACTGCATCTCCAAGATGGCATTTGTTGATTCAGTCTGACTTTCCTTCAAATGCCTTGGCCACATGTTGTCTACCCAGTCAATGAAATCCACCTTTAAAAAGGAGAAGGGAAGATTTATGCTTCAAAGGAAGCGTTGGGATTAAAGAGAATTTTAAAGTCAAGAAAAACAGAATTTCTCAAAATACACACTGAAAGACTACAATTTAATTATTAGCAAACTAAAACAATCTGTTGGTGAATCTTAGGGTCAACAGGCAAACATTCTAGAAATAATTATTCATTGAAAATAAAGACTCCTGGTTCCATCAACATGATCGCTAAGACAGCACTAATCAAAATGAAGTTATTAAATGACACAGCAGTATCCAACGAAGCCCTCTCTTCTGTGTCAGCACTAGTATAATCAGTTGTATATTTTTTGATCCAATAAAAGGCGCTGTCTGGAAGGTACATGTAAACTTTCCAAAAGATATAACACTGTTAGAGCAGCAAAAATACCAAAGTTTGAAAGAAAGGAAAAATCCAGTAGGGATTTGTAGCCTTGCATGAGCAACGTGCTATAGAATCTATATCTACTGGGGTAGGAATCAGAAGTTCCACATCTGTCATGTTTTCTTGAGATCATATGCAAGCCCCTGGAACTCATCTGTACAATGAGGATAATTACCTCAAAGGGATATTGTGAGGATTACATGTAAATACATGTTAAAATTTTTTTGAAATAATGTTATCAGGGGCCGGCCCCGTGGCTTAGCGGTTAAGTGCGCGCGCTCCGCTGCTGGCGGCCCGGGTTCGGATCCTGGGCGCGCACCGACACACCGCTTCTCCGGCCATGCTGAGGGCTTTGGAGGGAAAAAATAAATAAATAAAATCTTTAAAAAAAAAAAAAAAAAAGAAATAATGTTATCAGAGTTTAGGAATCTGTTGTAAATAATACACGCTGAAAGAAATGAGAAGCAAAAGCAGTGTGAACTTATTTGAACACTTCACGCTGAACTGTAACATGTCCTATACCTTCAAATGTGTGCACCCAACCACTGAGTTCCAAGAAACAGTCTCAGCTAGATACAAGTGTGAGCCAAACAACCACGAATCCAGCACAGTACTAAAGTCGCAAATATCTAACTTATGGCTGTGGACACCCAGATGTAAATCGTGGGAGAGTGTGTGAAAGGGATCACCAGTGACATGCAAGTTGAAACAAGCAAGACGAGGAGCAACTGAAGGTTAACTTGCTGCTCCATTTCAAAGAATTTTTGCTCAGGGAGCCATGTTTTAACCAAGCATCCACTGGGCCTAGAACACTGAACCTCAGATTCCTTTCTTTCCCTCAAACTAAATCTACTTTCTCTTCTCTTAACGTAGTGGCATCTCCCATCTCCTGGTATTGTCCTTTGGAAAGCCTTTAACAGACTAATACGTAACTGTACTTGCTCAATACACTACAAACTCTGATGTCTGGATGGAGAGAGGAAGGGTCAGGAACACATGAGTATTTTTTATCAAGTGTTCACTCAGAGACAGCTGCATTTTTCTGGCCAGAATTTCTCACCTGCAGCAACAAGTCACTCATTCTGGCCTCCCTTTATATGGTATTATTAGGTATCATCTGACTACCAAAAGAATATTGTGGTGAGGTGTTCGTACTTTTTCTCTTAGGTTAACCTTTAGGCTGTGGATAGGCCTTTTACTAAATAGCCTGATCCATATGAGAGCAAGTCTCCAGTAGGGGTAATCACCAGTTTCTACCTGTTCTGCACCAATACTAGGGGCAAAGTGGCACTGGCCTACGACCTAATCTATTGACAGTGCAAAAACAGCTCAAGGCCTTCCATGAACTAATCTCCCCATCACCAAACAAATGTGCACATTGTATCTGTTGCTATTTTTTTAATCTATGTCTGAGTTCCTGCTGGAACGATACCAGTGAATACTCTCTCTCTTCTCACCAGAGAACCCCACTTTATGCCAGCACCCACAGTGGCATTTAGAAGTTGCCCACCTGACTCTCCCTGAATCTGCTTTTACATGTACTAGTCCTTCTGCCTGGAATTCTAGTCTTCCTTCTCTTTGTCTCATTATTTCCTTCACGTCAAGCTTAGGGATCACTTCCTCCAATTCTCCTTCAGTTTAGGTTAGGTGGGTCCTTCCTATTAGCTTCCACAACACTCTGTATTTATTCACTTTTGAAGCACTTACCACACTGTAGTTTATATAAATGCCTATTTTCTGGTCTTTCTTCCCCACGAGACTCTAAGCATTTTGAGGACAAGAATGATCTTACTTCCCACAGTACCTCCAGCACACAGCACAGTGCTCAGCACGTGGTAGGCACTTTAGCTAATAAGATACCTCTGAAGGTGTGAAGATCATAGTGAACAAGAGATTATGTAGTTTATGTAAAAGATTATCACACGAATGAATACATTCATCAAAACTCACTGAAATGTACACTTACAATGGATAGACTTTATTGTATGTCAATTGTACCTAAAGTTGGTTTTCAAAAGAGTATTACTGAGATATATTAAGCAAAGACCTAGATAAATGGAGGGATATACTGTGGGGAAAAATATCCCAGCAAATAAATAAATAATACCCCAGCAGAATAAACATGTTACTGCTTAGATAGCAAGATCATAAAAAGGCTGCTTGCTTTTAGGAGGCGACCTTGGTAATAGCTCACTCAATCTTTCTGGCCATGTCTCACATCCCTAAAAGATACTAGTGCACCGTCCTCTGCCCCCTAAAAAATTCCAATTTCCGAGCCCTTCCACAGGTTCTACTCCTCCACCTAATGGTGCAGTATTTTTCTAATTTTTATAAAATGATGCAGCCTTTTTATCATTAAAACTACAGACAAAATGAATAAATTAAGGATGTTACAAAGAGGGCTTCATGTATGAATAACACATCTCTAAATTTTAAGAACGGAGGGGCCGGCCCGGTGGCATAGCGGTTCAGTTTGCACGCTCTGCTATGGCAGCCCAGGGTTTGCCAGTTCAGATCCTGGACGTGGACCTACGCACCGCTCGTCAGGCCATGCTGAGGCAGCGTCCCACACAGAGCAACTAGAAGGGTGTACAACTATGACATACAATTATCTACTGGGGCTTTGGGGAGAAAAAAGAAAAAAAGGGGGAAGACTGGCAATAGATGTTAGTGCAGGGCCAATCTTCCTCAAAAAAAAAAAAAAGGAAAAGTATAATCCAGGTCAAGTTTTGCTCAGGTCAAGTTTTGCTTTTATGGCTATAATCATATGATTTTTAAACTGAAATTCTAAAAATATTAAGAATGTTCATAAACAATGTTATTGTGATTCTTACATCCCCTTTTATTGAATTCTTTATTTATTAGGTGGACCATGTTTGGCTAATAACAAGGCTAAATTCTTTTTTTTTTTTTGGTGAGGAAGATCAGCCCGGAGCTAACATCTGTTGCCAATTCTCCTCTTTTTTGCAGAGAAAGATCGGCCCTGAGCTAACATTCATGCCCATCTTCCTCTACTTTATACGTGGGACGCCTGCCACAGCATGGCTTGATAAGCAGTGTGTAGGTCTGCACCCAGGATCCAAACCTGCGAACCCCGGGCCGCCAAAGCGGAGTGCGTGAACTTAACCACTACGCCACTGGGCCAGCCCCAGCAATTACTATATTTCAACTTTGAAAGTCAAAAGGTATAATTAGGATCATTTAAGTGGAGATAGGATAAAATACTGAGACCTTGACTTTAAACAAACGATTAGACTCAAGTGAGTTCTGAGTCAGGAATTAAATGAATAAAAATGGTCCAAAAATAACTAGGTATATTTCAAAAGTGAAACCAATCCCTCTCAGGGAAATAAGTGTTCTCAATGCCCTGTAGGTAACCACTACTTTACAAAGAGATGGGTTAAATCGTTATCTACCTTCAGGAAAGCTAAGGATCAAAAAACAAACTAACTTTTCCTTAGGACGGGTTGTCAATTTATTGCTATTAGTCATTGAGTAGAATCTACTCAAGAAACCATCTCATAATATGATCACCTGGCTCTAAACCAGTTTTCCCCCAAGCTTCTCACCAAGTATAAACCTATAGGATAGAAATTTATTAGGCAAACTTTCTACTGACAGCTCTTATAAGAGTGAATTTTAAGACTCTTCTCCATTAATATGCAAAGGCCATGCTTTAGGTCCCTAAAAGATACTAGCACACTGTCCTTTGCACTTTAGAAAATTCCTATTAAGTTATTGGTGATACAAATCAGAATGGCCCCTCCCTATACAAAATTAAGTGATTTTGGAAAATGATGAACTTTCTAAAAACACAAGTTATTCTTATCAAATTGTCTTGTTCATCTTCGTCTTGGTATGTACAAAAAGTTATAAATTCCCCTAATATTAAACAACCCTCTTGGTGACAATGACAATGTGGACAAAATGAGTAGACTAACCGTGGAGGGCCTCTGCACCATGTTCTCCAGCCTAGTGTGGCTAAACTCTAGGCTGATGACATTATAGAGTTTTTCTCGCTCCTCCTCTGGGGTCTCATAGTAGCGTGTCCACTGAGCCATGGTCATTTCAATGCCTTTCTGTGTGTTCACATCCATGACATCCACCATGCGACGACTCCCTGCCATGAAAAATGCATCAATCATCACTAATGAGCCACTAATACCCTTAAACATATCAAGAATATAAAATACAACTGGAAAGAAACAAGCTATCCTTTCTTATTTAGGATATTTAATAATAGACAAGGAGACAGTTGTCACTTGAGATGGAGAATCAACAGAAAGCCAAATCACAGAGTATGGGAAAGACAACAGGTAATATTAAAAACAACAATCACTCCCTGTGGCATGTTTACTACACATTCAGGCATTGAATCTTATGTTCAGTATCTCACTCAATTCTAACAATTGTAAATGCTAAGTATTAATCTCCATTTCACAGATGAGAAAACAGGTGTTAGGTAACTTACAGGGCAAAGTAGGACAAAAATTCAGGCAGCCCAACTCTAGAGTCAATGCTCTCATCCACTGAGCTACACTGCTTGGATGCAGGTTTGAAGATTGACCTAATCTATCCCATAATTTGAATAAAGGATCCACCAGATAGTGAGTATTGGATTAAATTGGAATCTGTCCATTCTTTTAAAAGGGTTATTTCCCAAACCTGTTAAGTATTTCCTATGCAAATCCCCCTTTTCATTCATTACACAAATATTTACTGAATGATAAAGACACCATGACGGACACAAAGATCTATATCTGACTCTCAACCAACTGAAACAACTAAAACAAAAGCCAGAATGTCACAAGAGGTAGCATAAAATAGTAGGGGGAGAAAACAATAGCTTTAAAGCCAAGGAGACCTAAGTTTAAACCTCAGCTCTAATACTACTTGGGCAAGTTATTTAACTTCTCTGAACCTTGACATTTTCTTCTATAACTTGGGAATAATATAATATCACCTGGTGGCCCACTGTGAGGATTCAATGAAGTAAAATGTTTAACACAAAGTAAGTGCTCAATTCAACAGAAGTAAAAACAAAGGGAAAATATCTTTTTCTTTTTTTGACTAGACTGACCAGAGAAGAATTTTAGGAAAAGAGGAGGAAGACGAGACATTTGAGTAGGTCCTTAAAGAATAAACAGAATTTCAACAAGAAAGATTCAACAGGAGGCCGCCCCATGGCTTAGCGGTTAAGTGCACATGCTCTGCTACTGGCGGCCCAGGTTCGGATTCCAGGCGCGCACCGACGCACCGCTTGTCCGGCCATGCTGAGGAGGCATCCCATATACAGCAACTAGAAGGACGTGCAACTATGACATACAACTATCTACTGGGGCTTTGGGGAGAAAAAGGGAAAAAAAAAGGAGGAGGACTGGCAGTAGATGTTAGCTCAGGGCCGGTCCTCCTCAGCAAAAAGAGGAGGATTGGCATGGATGTTAGCTCAGGGCTGATCTTCCTCACCAAAAAAAAAAAAAAAAAAAAAAGAAAGATTCAACAGAGAGAATTCCAAGCAGAGGCAACAGCATAAGAGAAGATGTGCAAAGGCAGTAAAGCTAAAATGTTAAGATAATGGTGGTCAAGGAAGGGAGAGAAAGAATAAAAAGCTGCTGCTGGAATATTAAGACTATTGTTCAACTTGTAAAAAAATAACACACACTACTATATACATCTATATATACACGTACTTGGTGGATATACCAAGTGTTATTAGGACCTGGTCCCCCGCCTTCAAGGAGTTTACAGTCTAGTTAGAGATAAGAGACAATAGGCAAGAGGACAAGAAATATGGCCACAATGAAGCAGATATGGCAGAGTACACAACTGATAATATGAGGCAACAGACCGAACCTACTCTTCATATTTTGAAAGAAAACGCAAACACTAAATCAAAACTATCTTGAAATACCACTTCATATCCACTAGGGTGGCCATAATTTAAGGAAAAAAAAGAAAAGTAACAAGTGCTGGCAAGGATGCAGAGAAATTGGAACCCTCAGATTTTGCTGGTAGGAATGCAAAATGGTACAGCTGCTATGGAAAGGAGTTTGGTGGTTCCTCAATAATTTAAACATCGTACAACCACACGACCCAGCAATTTCCACTCCTAGGTATACATCCAAAAGAATCGAAATCAGGTGTTCAAAGAAAAACTTGTACAAATGTTCTTAGCAGTTCTAGTCACAATAGCCAAAAGACAGAAATAACCCAAATGTCTACCAATAGATTAAAAATGGATCAACAAAAGGTGGTATACCCATGCAATGGAATACTATACAACCACAAAAAGGAATGAAGCACTGTTATATGCTACAACATAGACAAACCTTGAAAACATTATGCTAAGTGAAAGAAGCAGGACACAAAAGGCTACATAAGTCTATGATGGGATCCAGAAGTCTATATTTTTAACAAGTATCACAGATGAGTCTGATGCAGGTCCTTTGTGGATCACAAACCACAAGAATGCCTGATCAATAGAGAAAAGCTACGGTGGTCCATTAACTTACAGATCCAAGGAATTACTGTCCTGGAGGCCCATTAGGAAAAGAAGTCAAATGATGGGACCGATAAGTACTCAAGCAGGTTTTCTAAGGCCCCCTGAGAGAGCCTTAACTTGTGAGGAGTGGGAACACATTTTAATTACTCAACAGATTTATTGAGCACATACTATACTCCGGAGACCGTGCCAGGTACTAGGAAATACCTAGTACAGGTAGATGGCTGGAATCTAACACAGAAACAGTGAGGGAGTGAAACATAGGGAATTAGAGAACTTTCCTCTACTTGGGCTATCTGTGATTTGCACCTCTTGGATAAACAGAAGAGTTATCCAGATGCCTAAAAAAGGCCCTCAAGTGGCCAAGAGAAAGTACTGCAATACTTAATATCCAACGCGAGACACTGCACTGGACCTTCAGCATAGAGGACAAAACAGAATAGAAGTTGTAGTGTTAGAAGGAAAGCATCAGAAAACTCTTTTGGTTTCATGTCCTGTTGGAAACATTTCTAAAAGATTTTAATCCACTTTACTGCCTTATCATGTATAGGAGTGACCATCTTTGAATTCCTAGGGATCTCGGCATGTTTCACAGCCACACTGAACACCAAATGGTCTACAGAAAATGGACCTGAACTTTACTGACCCCAGGAAGTTTTCTTCTTTAATTAGATTGCTCTAATTTGCTTTATTTTCCTAAATTTTGAATATAGTAAAATATAAATCAGATTAAAGACTCGAGCTAAACAGTCAGTGATGAAGAGAAATTTTCATGTATCTACTACTCAGCTTACAAAGGTGCAAACTCTGGCCAAGTTATCAAATGTATCATTGGTGGAAATTTCTCTGCTTTTAGGGAAAGGAAGAGAACCATAGATATGAATGAAGCATCATCCTCTTGGCTCAGAGAGATAAAATTTCACTTTCTTGCACAGGTTGCCCTGGAAGGCAGGCTCTTCATGGAGAGGAGGGATGCACAGGGATAAAGACGGTAGGCAGGAAAGAAGTAGAGGTTCAAATGCTCTATGTCTAATAAGTACTAAATGAAGCAACTTTTGTAACTCCCTTTGAGAAAATTCTCAATTGCTAATGAAATAGCAGTTTCCAGTCAAGAAACCACTTCAAGAAATATATACCACGATCAAATATATACTTCAATGTTCCCAAGCCTTAAATCTCAATCAGAGATTTAGGACTGAGTCCCATCTTAAATCTTTGCCTCAAAGACACAAAGGCCACAAGCTTAATACTTACCCACACACATTTTGACATCATTCACAGTGAAGTCTGGATCTGGCATCCTGTGAAACAAACATCAGTAAGTATAAACGGGAAGCACTACTTCTTTAGTCAGTGTGAGTTTTTTCTTAAAGTACTAAGAACTCCCCAGGCAAGAAACATCAATCTTCATGTCTAGATTTAAAAATATTTTTTAAATATAAATGATTATATATGTACATATATACATAGGAAAAAAGAATATACAACAAAACGTTAACAGTAATTATTATCTCAGCGTGGTAGGTTTTAGGAGATTTAAATTTATTTTCTTTTTATTTATTTATTTTTTTCCCCCAAAGCCCCAGTAGATAGTTGTATGTCATAGCTGCACATCCTTCCAGTTGCTGTATGTGGGACGCGGCCTCAGCATGGCCGGAGAAGCGGTGCGTCGGTGCGCGCCCGGGATCCGAACCCGGGCCGCCAGCAGCGGAGCTCACGCACTTAACCGCTAAGCCACGGAGCTGGCCCAAATTTATTTTCTTTTTAGCTCATCTATATTTTCTCATTTACCTATAAAAACCATCAATTGTTTTTATAACAAAAGGAGAAAAATATACACTCTTAAAACTAAATGGAAAATTATTTTCTATTATCTACTGCTTTGGGTTATCAATACTGTAGTGTCTATAGCCCTGGTGTAACCTGGCCATTCTGCAACCACATCCAATCAGGCTGAGAACACTTACTTTATTCCAAGTCCATCAGAATTCTTGAAAATTAGAGGGTCTCTTAAGCCACCCCGCTGGATATACTCTACATTAAAATCTGTCACCAAAGGAAAACAACTGTTAGAAAGGCAAGAGGTATAGCCGGAGAAAGATAAAAGGACCATAAAGATCCTAAGTAATAAGGTAGAGATGGTGTTTGCTATTTCTGTGTATACAGTTTGCTCTGCTAGACAATACATGCTTGTTATTAAGAAGCATCTCTTAGGATATAGAGAAAGCACACTGAGAAGCAGGGCTCAAGGGGTTTGCTAAGTCTGTATTTCCACAGTAAATTCAGAATTTAACCAATAGGGAGTAGTACTATTAATGAGTCATCTCATAAATCTTAAGCAGAAATTAACATTATTCGGCCTCTTAATAGCCAAAAAAATTTAATTCTGTCCACTACAGTACATACCATGACATCTTTGTCAGTTTGCCAAGGAGCAAAGCTGCATGGTACACACGGAATCCCACCTCTGTTTTGGTGGTGCAGGTACATGCATAAAAGGACTTATACGCATTATTCTTAATTAAATCCAAACCAAGGGATGGAAGAAGAAAAAGGAAGAGGCCTTTAGGGAAAAACTCCAACAATGTTTTGTTGTTGTTAGTGTCACTGAGTCGACTGCGACCCCTAGTGACCCTGTGTACAGCAGAGCTGAACCATGTCCAGTCTTTTTGAACCATCCTCTCACCTTCCGGCACTATATCAGACAATGATCCGCTGCTGTTCATAGGGTTTTCATGGCCAATTTTTTCAGAAGTGGATGGCCAGGTCCTTCTTCTTAGTCTGCCTTAGTATGCAAGCTCCTCTGAAACCTGTCCACCATGGGGGACCCTGCTGGTATCTGAAATACTGGTAGCATAGCTTTCAGCATCACAGCCACCACAGTATGTCAACCAACAGATGCGTAATGTGGTCCCTGACCAGGAAATGAACCTGGGCCACAGTGGTGAGCGTGCCGAATCTTAACCACTATACCACCAGTGCTGGCTCCCACATGCTCCTGCCCTAATAAATGCTTGCTGCTTCTAATATAGCAGAGAATGACTCACAGGGAGGAAGGATTGGGGGTGAGGTGTGTGCATGAGAGGCATTGTGTACTAAGAGAAAATAAAGATAAATAGCATCATAACATCAACAAGCAATATTTTAGCTGCATAGATACTGAGTCCACAGGTGCCAGAGTCTACAATTTCCTACATCAAGGGGCTGCAGGTCTGAACCAAAATGATACTGACCTTTTCCCTCCATAAAAGTAACAAAATTTGCATTATATTTGTTGGTGTGGAGTTTCTCTTCCAAGTCAAAAGTTCTTTTCCCTTCAATTTCATCATCTGAAATACCATCGTCTTCATAGCGTCGTCGCATGGTACCACGCTGAGGAGAGAGGAACATAAGAATGAAATAATGTATTTTTTCAGGCCTATCTATAAATGTGGTCACAGTTTCCCCTACATGTGCACAAGTGCTACTTTCAACTTCAGTTGCTATATCAAGCACCAATTTTCCTTCTTATAGATCTTTCAACTAAAGGTCAGCTAATGTTCTCAATGTACAGAATATGACAAAATTTTAATGAGCCACTGGGTTCCCTACTTTGAATTTTACCTCTGCTAACTCTTTGAACCTAGAGATATAAATTTACAATAAAAATATCACCAAATAGGGTCTACTAAACATTTTGTCTATCATTGCTTATCAGAGCAGGGACAAACTGTCTTTATAGACATTTCAGGCCAGAATACAAAACTCAATTTTTTCATAGGGGAAAGCTGTATCTAGATTAGCTTTCTAAAACAACTTTCAAAAACAGACTAAAACATTTGAATTAACGAAGCAAAAAACTCTTTTACATCAGATAAAGGAAGAAAGTTAATCTAAACAACAGCATTCCAAAGAGCAGACCATCAATATCTAGCTTTAAGGATAATGTCTCCCCAAAGAAGATATACAATTGGCCAAAAAGCACATGAAAAGATGCTCAATATCATTAGTCATTAGAGGAAACACAAATTAAAACCACAATGAGGGGCTTGCCTGGTGGCGCAGTGGTCAAGTGCTCTCGCTCTGCTCTGGCGGCCTGGGGTTCGAGTTCAGATTCCGGGTGTGCACTGACGCACCACTTGCCAAGCATGCTGTAGTGGCATCCCATATAAAGTAGAGGAAGATGGGCACAGATGTTAGCCCAGGGCCAGTCTTCCTCAGCAAAAAAAAGAGGAGGATTGGCATCGGATGTTAGCTCAGGGCTGATCTTCCTCACACGCACACACAAAAAACCACAATGAGATAACACTTCACACCTACTAGGACGGCTATTACCAAAAAGGTGGACAATAACAAGTGCTGGCGTGAATGTGGAGAAATTGGAACCCTCGTACACTGCTGATGGGAATGTAAAATGGTGCAGCCACTTTGGAGAATAGTTCAGCAGTTCCTCAAAAAGTTAAACAGTTATCATATGACCCAGCAATTCTACTCCTAGGTATATACCCAAAAGAATTAGAAACACATGTCCACACAAAAACTTGTACATGGATGTTCACAGCAGCATTATTCATAACAGCAAAAAGGTAGAAACAACCCAAATGTTAATCAATTGGTAAATGCATTAACAAAATGCGGTACATTTCCACAATGGAGTATTATTTGCCCATAAAAAGGAATGAAGTACTGATATGTCCTATTAACATAGAAGAATCTTGAAAACATTAGGCTAAGTGAAAGAAGCCAAACACAAAAGACCATATATTGTATGTATTGTATAATTCTGTTTACACGAAATGTCCAGAAAAGGCAAATCTCTAGATAGAAAGTAGATTAGTGGTTGCCAGAGGATGAGGAGAGGGAGAAAGTGACTGTTAATGGTATAG
Source organism: Ceratotherium simum simum (assembly GCF_057802395.1). Classification (NCBI taxonomy): domain Eukaryota; kingdom Metazoa; phylum Chordata; class Mammalia; order Perissodactyla; family Rhinocerotidae; genus Ceratotherium; species Ceratotherium simum. The sequence continues at coordinate 6,306,744 of NC_141933.1, forward strand.
GTTTCTTTCGGGAGTGATGAAAACGTTCTGGAATTAGATAGCAGTGATATGTGCACAATCTGTGAATATACTAAAAACTACTGAATTGTATACTTTAAACGGGTGAATTTTATGGTATGTGAATTATACCTCATAAGCTGTTATTTTTTTAAAAAGATAACATGTTGCTTATGCCACAAATTTACCTTTTAGTTATTTACTTTAGCCAATGTTAAAATTTGCTGAAATTTCTTGACTACATACACATGGGACAATCGATGTGGGAGTAGTGGAGGCAAGGGTAAAGTAGCCCTACCCTAGTATGTGCTAAGGGCCAAACCTGGAATTCAAATTCAGATACTGATAATCTAAAATTGCTTACACAGCACCTGAATTTACATAAATACATAAAGAAATGGGACACTGGAGAAAAGTCTCTTAGAGAATGGGGGTCAGGAAAAGGGCAGAAATGAGTCATGAGAAATGAAAATTAAGGAAATAAAAATGACTGTTTCACACCACAGGAGAGCACGATTCAACTTACCAGTTTTGGGTAGAAACACTGAGGGATACCTAATATCTTTTCCATATTCGGCAAAAAAAGCCTTGTAACACTCTTATTCAGCACCTTTGCTGCCATTAAGTCACAGCTCAAAGGCCAAAAGAAGACCTAATTTTGGTAGACCTTTCACTTACTCCAATAACGCCATCACTACTCAAAATATTTTTAGGTATCTTTATCTGGGGGAGGGGAGATACTTTCACTGACAATTTCTAACATGGGTTTGTTTTTTCAAAAGACATCACTCAGTTTTCTTCCTCACCTTATTTCATACATGTGTCTTTGAAGACAACTCCAAAAGATGAGTTCTAAAAAGTCAGAGAGCAAGGGCAACACCATCGGAATAAATGTAGTTTCCCAAAATAATCACTTTTAGAAAGCACTGATGGGCCGGCCACGTGGCTTAGCGGTTAAGTGCGCGCGCTCCGCTACTGGCGGCCTGGGTTCGGATCCCAGGCACACACCGACGCACCGCTTCTCCGGCCATGCTGAGGCCACGTCCCACATACAGCAACTAGAAGGATGTGCAACTGTGACATACAACTATCTACTGGGGCTTTGGGGGACAAAAAAAAAAGAGGAGGATTGGCAATAGATGTTAGCTCAGAGCCGGTCTTTCTCAGCAAAAAGAGGAGAATTAGCACAAATGTTAGCTCAGGGCTGATCTTCCTCACACACACATACACACAAAATATATATATATATATTTTATTATAAAAGTAATGTAATAGAATAAAGAACAAAAACCATATGATAATCTCAACAGATGTAGAAACAGCATCTGGCAAAATTCAGCACCTTTTCATGATAAAACACATTCAACAAATTAGGAATAGAAGGGAACTTCCTCCAGGTGATAAAGGGCATCTACCAAAAAGCCACAGCTAACATCATATTTAATGGTAAAAGACTGAAAACTTTCTCCCTAAGATCAGAAACAAGACAAGGATGTCTGTTCTCATCACTTCTATTCAACACTGCATTAGAAGCTCTAGCCAGGGCAATTAGGCAAGAAAAAGAATACAAGTTTGGAAAGGAAAAAGTAAAACTCTCTCTATTCAAAAATGACATGATCTTATACATAGAAAGTTGTAAGGAATCCACAAGAAAAACTTTTAGAACTAATAAAACCAGTTGTATTTCTAGATACTAGCAATAATAAATCCAAAAATGAAATTAAGAAAACAATTCCATTTACAATAGCATGAAAAAAATATTAAGGAATAAATTTAACAAAAGAAGCCCAAAACTTGTATACTGGAAAAATACAAAACGTTGTTGAAAGAAATTAAAGAACTACATAAATAACCTAAATAAATAAATGGAAAGACACACCATGTTCATGGACTGGAAGACTTAATATTACAGCCATGCGCTGCTTAATGACAGGGATACGTTACAAGAAATGTGCTGTTAGGTGATTTCATTGTTGTACAAATATCATAGAGTGTACTTACACAAATCTAGACGGTATAGCCTACTACACACCTAGGCTACGTGGTACTAATCTTATGTGGCCTCTGTCGTATATGCAGCCCGTCATTGACTGAAATGTTGTTATGCTGCACAACTGTGCTACTTTGCTGTGCGTTCTTAGGCAGTTATGTAAATCATTTAACCTCTCCAGATTCTAATTTTCCCTTGGAGGTAAATAATTTAAGGTCCTTTGTGTTTCAAAATAAAGTCTTCTACAATCTGATTCCGGTTAAGATCTCAGTCCTGTGCCCATGTACATTATACCATGTTGAAAATTTGCTACATACCAGTCCCCCAGGTCTGTATGTCCTTATTCAAAGAACATCTAACTCCAGACTCAGTCCCCTCTGTCCTGACCAGCGACTCTGAGAGAGACCTTTTGGTGGGCAGGGTAGCCCTCTTAGTGACTTCTACATCTTCCTCCTTTCCTCCCTCCTGTTCTCCTGTCCCTCGAACCTCCCCCATATTAAACAAAATTCCATGTGTCTCAATCAACTAGAAGTAAAAGGCAGTTCTTTCTAGAGAGCTTACCCCATTCCCCAAGGGGCACAAAGGAGTCAGAGAAGGAAAAGCTTGTATAAAGTATGAAAAGGCTGTTGCTATTTTTATTAATGACACCCAGAAGGGCTACTGCTCTGAAGGCAGACTATGATGCCAGGGCAAAAAAACTAGTAGTAATAGCAGCTAGTGTTTGAGTGCTTACCATGTGCCAGGTACTGTAATAAACATTCTGCATGTATTAACACATTTAAATCCAACATCCCTATATGATTATTATCCTCTCTACTTTACAAACAAGGAAAATGAAAGACAAGCAACTTGCCCAAGTTACAAAGCTAGTAATGGATACAGCTGGTATTTGAACCCAGACACTTGGGTTCTAAAGCCAATGGTCTTAACCACTGCTCTATACACTACCGAAATTAGTTTAGAATGAAACTTCAGCCAGACCAGCAGCTTGAGGAAGCTGGAAGCAAAATTGTCAAAGGAAAGAGACTGCAGCCAGCTGAAATGGCTCTGACAGAGAGAGGAGGTCAAGTGGTGGGACCTGCTGGCAACAAAGGAGACTGTTTATAAATTAGAAAACTGCGCTTGGTAGACAGAGAATTAGCAAAGGATCTTCCCCAGGATGGGAGGTTTCTGGTATTTGCTAAGGAACACTACATTTCTAGCTATGCCCCTGTTTATTTAATATTCCACCATTCCCGATTTCTAATTCTAGTTGTTACTTGACAAATTATTTTACTGGTCATTTGGCTATTCTGGCTGAAATAAAAATATGGCTATTCCTAACCAGAGACCATTTTATATCACAGAGTGCTTTGAACCTAATACATTTATTGTGTACGCTATTAAAACTTGTTCTCATTCTCTATATTTGTAGTCAAAGTGACCTTTATTCACACCTTCTGTAAAGATGAAACTGCCAATATTTTTTACCAAGATTAATTTCTTCATCTATTTTCTCTAAGATTGTGATCCACCTTACTCCATTACCTGAGAGAAAAATTTTAATTACAGAGCCTCTTTGCTGGTGATGGTATGAGAAGTCAGGTAACAACTAGATTTTCATGTCCCACATCATGATACTACTATTAAAAAAAAAGTTGGGGGGCATATTTTTATAAATTTATAAAGCTATATGGATTAAATCTGAATCTGTGCAACATTTACCAAGTTCCCACTTGATAGCCTTGATATGCACTTACACACTCTCTAAAAAAGAAACAAGCTCAGGCTCTCACCCTGCCCCCTTCACCAATGTATGAACACATACATGTCCCAAAGATCAACTGAACTTTGAAGTGTTGTTCTCATTTTCTTTCTTTCCATGTTTTTGAAATCCTGACATTACTGCAAGGTCACACACTGGGGCAGATACATATATAGTTTGCTACCTACACCCCACTCCCTCATGTGTATGCGTGTGTGTGTACTATAAAAATTATTATTTGAACACTTAACTCATTCATAAAACAAGGATACACTGAATATGGAATAATAGGCAGGTGTTCTGCATACAAAGATAAAAAGGCACAGTTCTAGCCCTCAAGGAGGTCACTGGCCAGTAGGGGGAGACAGACACATAAATAAATTATAGTATTACAATTCAATGTGATATGTATTGAGACAGGTGGATACAAATGTTATTGAAGTCCAGAAGGAAGAACAACTAACATAGAGGGGTTGGCAAGGCTCCACATCACAAATAACATAAGAGGAAATGTCTATTCATTCAGTATAACTTTACTGAACACCTACTAAGTTCCAAGAACTATGGATACACCCTATGTTGCTCCTCTAGAGCAAGCAACCTCTTCAAACTTTTTTTGGCTTCCTCTTCACCGTACTAAATTTCTTAGCATCTCCTTATTAATAAGATTAGATAGATAGATAGATAGACAGATGTAACATTTTAAAAAAATAAAAGGATATAATCTTTGTTCAGAAAATTTGCTAATTTTATTACACCTCATGAGGGATTTTAATGGAAATACTCTAAAACAAATACCCTAAACTAATATCCTAAAACGGTACAAAAACAGTGGGAATCAGTGCCTTACACTTGGGCCCAAATTTTTATTTTTTGCTCTATGTAACACTTATTGCCCCTAAATTAATAAAACATCTGAACACAAGGATAAAGGGAGAACACACACTTAGTTTCAACATAACTGTTCTAATATATTACAAAGAATGTGAGGTAATTGACACAGCTGAAAACGCCTGCATTTCTTTTGTTGCAAGTTCAGCTAGGTCAGTCTTCAATTATTTTCTGGGCTAACTTAGATCAACTTCCTCAGAGATCAACAGTACATAGAACACTTTCTCTATATAAAAAACTTCAACAGATCACAGTAATTCCAACAAGACAGAGTAATCCATAAAAGGAAGGCATAATCTACAGAATTTGGCAAGAAGATTATTCACACCTAATTCTCTTTTGATTAAAAAAAAAAAAAAAAAAAGACAGCTGAGAAGGCAGTGTTCAAAAGAAGAGGCATATACAACACAAAGTGAACTTTTCCCTAAAAGTTCCCTCAGAACTAGTGTCAAATACCTACTATATACAGATTGATCCTAAAATTCTCTGAAAGAGTCAGAATACACTTCCCTGACCACAAATATGCCCTCCACAAAACCAAGTGGCTGAAAAATGAGTTCAAGTGCTGGATCTCTTCCACCAACGTTGCCTGCTTTTCTACATACTATTTGGTATAATCAACTGTTCAGTGTGCCTGCTGCACACTAACCATGCTATTACCACAATTCTGCAAAGGAAAAAACTGTGGCGACAAGTAGCGAAATTCAGGATGAAGATAAGGCATCTCGACACCATCTTGAAGAGAAATAATCTGAGTTCAGATATCATACCAAAAGCACACTTTTGCTCCACAAAATATCCTAGTATATTTACTAGAAGAGTAACTATGAAGTAAAGATATGTAATTCCTCACGCTACCTTCTGTCCCGCTGTTTCAAATCTTCACTTCCTTTTTGTAGCCCCAGAACAATATTTAAACTTACCACTCTTACTATCTGACACTTAATATTAGTCTGAGTTAAGTGAAATCATAACCCAAAGGGAATATAAAACGTTTCCTTTTTCTAACTATTTACCTCCTAGAGTTGAAAAGAAGGGAACTTTAGAAGGCCTCATTACTAGGAAATAATCTTTAAATTATCTGCACACAACAAAAATACCCCCTACCAAAAATGGAAACAATAATGAACTCAAAAATATTCAGTTTCTGGCCGGCCCCGTGGCTTAGCGGTTAAGTGCGCCCGCTCCGCTGCTGGCGGCCCGGGTTCGGATCCCGGGCGCGCACCAACGCACCGCTTCTCTGGCCACGCTGAGGCCGCGTCCCACATACAGCAACTAGAAGGATGTGCAACTATGACATATAACTATCTACTGGGGTTTTGGGGGAAAAAAACAAAAAAAAGGAGGAGGATTGGCAATAGATGTTAGCTCAGAGCCGGTCTTCCTCAGCAAAAAGAGGAGGATTAGCATGGATGTCAGCTCAGGGCTGATCTTCCTCACACACACACACACAAAATTCAGTTTCTCCCTCAACTCAACCAACTTCTTAACTTTCTTTTCATTAGCCAATGAACATCCACTGAGATTCAAATACTCCCTGAACACTTCTGTGTACTGCCTGATTTGGTTCTCTAGCAACAGGCACTCAGAACACAGAAACAAAGGTAAAGCCTAGGTTTTTCACCATCTTCTGTAAGTGATGCAACTGTAAGTCATTAGCACAATACATGGTGCAAGCCAAGCCATTTCAGTTCCTAGAAGGTAAAGATTAGTATATTTGTTAGACAAGAACAATTTACAGAAAAAGAAAAAGCCCCCAGACGTTTATCTGAAATCTAAAGGGGAACTAAGAGTGACCTTTCTGCCAATCACTGAGAAAGGTACTGCGAACCTTAAAGGACAGCTTGTTCTGAAAAACACTTAACTCTAGACATTTGCTCAGTAAATGATATAAACCATGAAATGTGTCACACATGCTGCTTCTCCTAAGTCTGCAGGTGAGTTTAGGGAGATAGCAAGCAGTCACTTGAAGCAAGAAGATATTATATAAAAGCACCTATTTGCAGGCTTGCTACATTCCATTCATCAGGATGCTTTCCTCCATGACCGTTCTCTCTGGAACTATGATTAACGTTTTGAGTCACAGACAAAAGTCAATCTCTTAACTAACATATGACTTCTTTTCTAAACAAACTTGAGATTTAGAGGAGTCATGCAATTTCATGTCTAAGAGTAGAAGCTTTAGGGCCGGCCCCGTGGCTTAGCGGTTAAGTGCGCACGCTCCGCTGCTGGCGGCCCGGGTTCGGATCCCGGGCGCGCACCGACGCACGGCTTCTCCGGCCATGCTGAGGCCGCGTCCCACATACAGCAACTAGAAGGATGTGCAGCTATGACATACAACAATCTACTGGGGCTTTGGGGGGAAAAAAAAAATAAAAATAAATAAAATCTTAAAAAAAAAAAAAAAGAGTAGAAGCTTTAGAAGGAACTGGCAAAAAATCAAGAGCTGCTATTTTATTTATTTTTTAAATTTTATTTATTTATTTTCCCCCAAAGCCCCAGTAGATAGTTGTATGTCATAGTTGCACATCCTTCTAGTTGCTGTATGTGGGACGCGGCCTCAGCATGGCCAGAGAAGTGGTGTGTTGGTGCACGCCCGGGATCCGAACCCGGGCCGCCAGCAGCAGAGCGCGCGCACTTAACCGCTAAGCCACAGGGCAGGCCCAAGAGCTGCTATTTTAAACTGTCCTCCACAAACACATAATTCCTCTCCTCTCCCACTACCATGATGACATTATAATCCCGGCAAGCCCTCTTTCCTTCTAAGCTTTCAGTCACCCATCTGTGCCAACTAAAGTTGAAGCAAAGAAAACTACGTCTTCACTTCTGAATTTACCTAGGAATGTTAGTTTAAGAATGGTAAACTGACCCACAGCATTAAAAAGTCCAACACTAAGAGGCATACTTAATAAAACAGTTATATTCAAGCTACCAGAGAATTCAATAATGCAAGCTAATGATCACGTCTTTGCTAAATTTCTCCAGACTCAAATATCACATCTAAAACATTACCAATCACCTTCAACCAAGTTAAAATTCTTAGAAAATTCACCTTCAGGTATGATCCTATTTATTATTTATCTTTAGCAAAACTACATAATGAGAACAAAGGAAATGGAGTCAAAAGTGGGTGTGGGCCCGGGTCTAGGTATTGTCGCTTTGAGCTTCAAATTCCCTAAGCTTCCATTTTCTCGTGTGAAAACATCAAGAATTTCACCTAATGCACAAGACTGTTGTGAGGTTTAAATGAGAACATCTGTACAAGCACTCTGCAAACTGTGAAATGCCCTATACATAAAAAGAGGAGCTGTATAGAGTAGTGACAGGGTCTGGACCAGGTTTCCAGGGTTCAAATCCTGGTTCAGCGTCTCACTATATATGAGCTACTTTAATAATCAAAATAGAAGTCATTGCACAGGACTGTACGCAGATCAAATGAAATAAAAGACAGAAAGTAGCCAGCACGTGCTCAAAATATATTAGCAATTGTGGTTTTAAACATGAATCAACACTGGACTGGGAAACCAACTATCTTTCCCAAAAACAACGGTCTATGTAGCTAGAGACAAGTCATACTTCACATGCCTCTTTCCAAATAGCATTAAACATCAGATAAGATTTTCTCCTTCTTTATCATCACAAGTGGTAGTCTTCTAATAAGTTTTCCAAGTCCATCCCTTTCAGGAGCTCTTTTATGATTCTACCATCTCTGAATCTCCTCACACCGAATATCTAATCCTAGGGATGAAATTTTACGAAATCCAACCACTGTACTCTCTCCATCTGCACAGTGCCAGCAATTTACTAAGAAGGGATCATTTCTGGAAGGTGTTACTTGGGAGAAGTCCCTGCTCTAAGTGGTAGAGTTGGTTCTACTGTTGTTGATTTCTGGGTAGAGGGAGCTTGAAGGAATGGTCACGTGTGAACCGAGGAAGTGTAGAGCCAGAAGACAGCAGCAATGTGCTTATACAAGAACAAGTTTCTGGACATCAAGACAGCCAGACTAGAGGAGAAGGCTGAAGACAGACTCAAGGAGAGAAGAGGAGTAACCAACAAAAATAGAAAGTTCAGAACACAGTTCAATTCCTGACTTAAAAAAATTCACACTGGGGCCGGCCCTGTGGCGTAGCGGTTAAGCGCGTGTGCTCCGCTGCGTCAGCCCAGAGTTCGGATCCCCGGCACAAACTGACACACCGCTTGTCAAGCCATGCTGTGGTGGCATCCCATATAAAGTGGAGGAAGACGGGTAGGATGTTAGCCCAGGGCCAGTCTCCCTCAGCAAAAAGAGGAGGATTGGCATGGATGTTAGCTCAGGGCTGATCTTCCTCTCACACACACACACACACAAAATTCATACCTACTTGCCTGTGTTGCTCTAAGTCTCAGAAGGTGCTAAGGGAGAAGTAATCATTACACACACTTACAGACAATAAGAATTAGATCGTCTTAATCTGAATTATTTGGCATCTATCTATTGCTATGATTCTCTTGTATTGTTGGGATGTAATGAGAGAAACCCTGGTGAAAGTATGGCAATTATGTTAGAATTTCATACTGCCAAGAGAAACAGGATTAATCAAAGAAATTGAAATGATTTGATAAGTGATAATTCATCCTTCACTATACTTCTTAGGAAGACTGTTCAGTAGTGGAAGAAAGTTCCTAAGAGAGACAGAGTAAAGAATCAGAACAGAGACCCAAAAAGCTCTTTTCCTACCATCATTCTCATGGGAATTCTGAGCTTGTGTGTCCCATGGCCTTTGTACTAGGATTTACATGTCTTGAGTGCACACTACAGGCTGAGGACTGTCCAAGACACAACAGAAATAGAAGAGAGCTGCGATGTTCAAGAAGCTCACAATTTTTTTGGAAAACAAAACTCAATTAAGAAAAGTCTAGAGGCACAGGCAAGGGCAGCATGAGAACAAGAAAGAGTAGGTGTAGACAATTCAGTTTTACAAAGGTGAGTGTTGCTAAGAAATGCTACAGCTAAATATCAATGTGGCTAGATGTTACATCTTCTTCTATTATAATAATAGCTAACACGAATGCTTGCTATGTGCTAATAAGCATTTTCAAGCTCATTTTTGTAGCTCATTTAATCCTCACAACCACCTTATGAAGTAAGATAGTAAAATGTTGATTTTAGTTCTCCAACCCAGAAACAGCCAAAAGAAGGTGGAGGTAGCAGGCTAGGTTTTCCCAAGTAAGTAAGAATAATTTTGCTTTTATTTGCTTTACATAATAAATTACTGAGTAAAATGTTTTAAAGAAAACAAACAAAAAAAACCTAAGAATCAAAAAGGTTGGGTAACTTGAGCCAGGAATACTTAACAAGTAGCCAAGGTGGGACTCAAATCCAGGTCCAACTGATAAAAAAAATCCTATGTTCTACTCAAACTTATAAAAGCAGAAAGTAAAATGGTGGTTGCCAGGGACTAGGGGGAGGGGGAAATGGGGAGTTGCTGTTCAATGTGTATGAAGTTTCAGTTATGCAAAATGAAAAAGTTCAAGAGATCTGTTATACAACATTGTGCTTGTATTTAACAATACTGTACACTTAAAAATTTGTTAAGGGGCCGGCCCGGTGGCGTAATGGTTAAGTTCGCACGCTCCACTTTGGTGGCCTGGGGTTTGCAGGTGTGGATCCTGGGCGGGGACCAACACACCACTTGTCAAGCCATGCTGTGCCGGTGTCCCATATAAAGTAGAGGAAGATGGGACACGGATGTTAGCCCAGGGCCAGTCTTCCTCAGCAAAAAGAGGAGGATTGGCAATGAATGTTAGCTCAGGGCTAATCTTCCTCATACACACACAAAAAATTGTTTAGAGTACAGATCTCACGTTATATATTTTACCACACACACAAAAAAGTGTGACTCTCCCTCCACGCAAAAAAAAAAAAAAAAAAGAAATCTACATTCTTAACCTCTACACCAGAAGTTTTCAAACTCTTTGGACTCAGGAACCCCCTCCACTCAATTACTGAGGACCCCAAACAGCTTTTGTTTATGTGGGTTATATATGTCAATATTTACTGATGACAAATTAAAACCGAGGAATTTTCTAAATTTATAATTGCAAAAGACAACCGACTGTACTTGTATTTCCACTGGGCTCAATGAAAACTCCAGGATTTCAAAGAAATGATTCACTGGACCACAATGAGGTTATAGAGATTATAGCAGGTATAATCAAAAGCTGCTAGTAGGAGCACAATTATAGTACTGAAAACTGAGTTAATCTCTGAAAAAAAAACATTTATATCCTGGTGCCTTAGGAAATTCTAGGACACATAAGAATACACAAATACACATTCTATTAGCCCTGAGAGCAATGTCATCATCACACATCATGTAGTTCTGGAAAACTCCACTGTATTTCTGGAAAATCTCCACTTATCAGAGAATGAGAGAGAAAAAGGCAAATCACATCTTAGTATTACTATGAAAATAGTCTTGACTTCGCAGACCGCTGTAAAAGAATCCCAGGTATATACCATACTTTGAGAACCACTGTTCCATACCAATCTTCTTTAAACCACAGGTTATAAAAATTAATTTAGGTCACATGTGTATTTTTTTAAATGAAATACTAGGATAGAATGAAATGGAAAATATCAGGCAACACAGTACAGGTAAGTACCATTTCCTGAAACTTTTGTATATCCATATGTATGAGAGTACTAGGTTATAACATAAAATGTATTTCCTACTGCAGGTCAGTCAAGAACTGTGAAAAACACTGTACTACAACATACTAATTTCCCTATTCTACTGCCAAAGCAAAGGCTATACACACATAACCTATAATCTTAGACTGAAAACTGAGAGTTTGTGATAAGCTGGATATTCTGCAACATGAAGGCAATTAAAGGTTTCAGATGGACAAAATTTCTGTAGATCGAAGAAAGTCACAGTCACCTTACCATGATATGCTGTTGCTACAGCCATCACTAAAGATTTTCCTACCACCTTCTCCTCCACAGTCAATTTAGGCAAAAAGGAAGGCAAGAGAGGTTATCCAAGCTCCGTCAGCCACACAAAAAAGTGCTCTTTCCTTCCCTCTAAACAGAGCTCTTGCTCTTAATCACAGGGTTTACTTCCTAAATGAAGGGCCTGCCTTCACAGCAAACTGGTCAACAATCACTTTGCTGCTGGCATTATGGCTATTGCTCTCATCCTGAATCTATAGGACTTCTTGGGTCAAAACAACAGCATTCAGACAATGGTTCAAGTTGTAGATCTCCCTCCATATCCTGGCAAAGGCAGGCCTGCATCTGGCGCACTGCAACAAATTGAAACAGCACATAGTGAAAGGCAGAGCCTGTCTGAACCAACAGCTGAAGCTCCACCCACAGTCTGGGCACAATCCAGGACACGCAGAGATCTCAACAATGGTCTCTCTGAGAGGCCACAAAGACAAACTCTACTGAAGGCAGGAGGTGAAATATAACATCACTGTCTCTTCTTCTCTACCAGAACTCAACTATAGAATTTTATTTCACAAAGAGTTTCTCTCCCAATTAGTCCAAACAGACCAACAGGAAGCCTGATGAAAATTACGAGAGAAAAGTTAGTGAGGCAGAGTTAAGTTCAGTGATGCATTATAATGGCATACACTTTTTTTAAATTGTGGTAGCATACATAGAACATAAGATTTATCAATCTAACCATTTTTAAGTGTACAGTTCAGTGGCATTAAGTACAGTCACTTTGTTATGCAACCATCACCACTATCTATCTCCAGACCTTATACAGTATCCCATACTGCAACACTGTAATTAGCATATACTTTTTCAATGATCCTATTCTTCTGATATCAACATACATTAAGCTGCAAATGCACCCCCTGCCAAGGACAGACCCAATTCTACTACTGTCTTCAAACTTGGAAGGAAAAAGGCAAATTCCATGAGAGTAGAGAACTTTCTTTTTACTGCTGTCTCCCCAGAACCTAGCACATGCCTGACAAATACAGATTCAAATATTAATTTGTTACATGGCCAAAATATTACCCTACAGATCACTTAATAACTGCAAAAGGAAAAATATACCTTTACAATGGAAAGATCTGCTGGTTACGACCTTAACCAATCTTAACCATCACTAGCAGTGGGACAATTTAGCATTGTATACTTCCTGACTTGATACAATTTGAAGTGCTCAATCACCCAGGAAGCACTCTTGCCAAAATATTTAATGTGAATCTAATACTCTAGACCCAGGTTTCAGTTCACAAGGAATACAGTTTAGGAAAACAAACTATACAATGAGGAAACAGACAAATCCAGAATGTAAGACACTTTAAAAGACACCATCACTCACACAGGTATAGTTAACTGATCTTTGACAAAGGACCAAAGGCAATTCAATGCTTCAATGTGGAAAGGACAGTCTCTTCAACAACTCGTGCTGAAACAACTAGACATTCACATATCAAAAAACCGGGAGGGGCCGGCCCGGTGGCATAGTGGTTAAGTGCACGCGCTCCGCTTCAGTGGCCCAGGGTTCGCAGGTTCAGATCCCAGGCGCGCACCGATGCACCGCTTGTCCTGCCATGCTGTGGGGGCGTCCCATATAAAGTAGAGGAAGATGGGCACAGATGTTGGCCCAGGGCCAATCTTCCTCAGTAAAAAGAGGACTGGCATCGGATGTTAGCTCAGGGCTAATGTGCCTCACCAAAAAAAAAAAAAAAACAGGAAAAAATCCAAACACAAACCTTATACCTTTCCCCAAAAAGTAACTCAAAATAGATCATAGACCTAAATGTAAAACACAAAACTATAAAACTTAAAACTTCCAGAACATAACAGGAGAAAACCTAGATGACTTTGGGTTTGGCAATGAGTTTTTAGATACAATACCAAAAGCACGATCCACGAAAGAAAAAAACTGGTGTGTTGGGCTTCATTAAAATTAAAAACTTCTGCTCTGCAAAAGATGCTGTTAAGAGAACGAAAAGACAAGCACCAACTGGGAGAAAATATTTGCAAAAGGAGTTGAAAACGTATGTTCACACAAAAACCTGCACACAAATGTTTACAGCAGTTTTATTCATAAATGCCAAAACTTAGAAGCAACCAAGATGTTCTTCAATACGTAAATGAATAAAAAAGCTGTGGTACATCCAAACAATGGAATATTATTCAGTACTAAAAAGAAATGAGCTCTCAAGCCATGAAAAGACATGGAGAAAACTTAAATGAATATTATCAAGTTAAAGAAGCCAATAAAGGCTATATACTGTATGATTCCATCTATATGACATTTTAGAAAAGGCGAAACTATGGATAGTACAAGGCTAAGTGGCTGCCAGAGGTTGGGAGGAGAAAGGGATAAGTAGGCAGAACATAGAAGATTTTCAAGGCAGTGAAGCTTTTCTGCATAAATACTATAATGATGGATACATGTCATTATACATTTGCCAAAACCCATACAGTGTACAACACCAAAAGTGAACCCTAATGTAAACTAAGGACTTTGGGTGATAATGTTGTGTCAATGTAGGTTCATCAACTGATAACAAATACACCACTCTGGTGCGGGACTTTGATAGTGGAGGAAGCTTTGTGCATACAGGAGTAAGGGATATATGAGAAATCTCTGTAGGTTTTGCTCAATTTTGCTATGAATCTAAAACAGCTCTAAAAATAGTCTACCTTTTTAATGTATGTCCACACAAAAACCTGCACACAAATGTTTATAGTGGTTTTATTTATAATTGCCAAAACTTGGAAGCAACCAAGATGTCTTTCAATAGATGAATGGATAAACAAACTGTGGTACAGCCATACAATGGAATGTTATGCAGCAATAAAAAATGAACTGTCAAGACACAGAGACATGGAGGTAATCTTAAATGCGTATTGCTAAGTGAAAGAAGGCAGCCTGGGCCGGCCCCGTGGCTTAGCGGTTAAGTGCGTGCGCTTCGCTGCCGGCGGCCGGGGTTCGGATCCCGGGTGCGCACCGAGGCACCACTCCTCCAGCCATGCTGAGGCCGCGTCCCACATACAGCAACTAGAAGGATGTGCAGCTATGACAGACAACTATGTACTGGGGCTTTGGGGGAAAAATAAATAAATAAAATCTGTAAAAAAAAATAAAAAAATAAAAAAAAAAAAAAGAAAGAAGGCAGCCTGAAAAGGCTACATACTGTATTTGGATTCCAACTATATGACATTCTAGAAAAGGCAAAACTAGGGACAGTAAAAACATCAGTAGCTGCTGGTGTGAGGGGTACGGGGAGAGGGATGAATAAGTGGACCATAGTCGATTTTTAGGGCAGTGCAACGATTCTGTATGATACTGTAATGGTGGATACATGACACTATGCATTTATCAAAACCCACAGACTATACACACAGAGAGCGAACTAATGTAAACAATTGACTTTGGGTGATAATGTGTCAATGTAGGGTCATCAACTGTAACAAATGTACCACACTAAGGCAAGATGTTACTAACAGGGGAAACCAGGGTGGGGTCGAGAAGGGGTATGTGGGAACCCTCTGTACTTTCTGCTCAATTCTTCTGCACATCTGAAACTCTTTAAAAATAAAGTCTATTTGTTAAAAAAAAAAAAGTCAATGTCACAAAAACAAAAAGACAAAGGGACTGTTTAGAGTCAGCAAACTTTTACTGTAAAGGGCCAGAGAGTAAACATTTTAAGCTTTGTGGGGACCGGCCCTGTGGCTTAGCGGTTAAGTGTGAGCACTCCGCTGCTGGCGGCCCGGGTTCAGATCCCGGGCGCGCACCAACACACTGCTTCTCTGGCCATGCTGAGGCCGCGTCCCACATACAGCAACTAGAAGGATGTGCAACTACGACATACAACTATCTACTGGGGCTTTGGGGGGAAAATAAATAAATAAAATCTTAAAAAAAAAAAAAAAGCTTTGTGGGACATATGGTCTCTATCACAACTACTCAACTCTGCCGCTGTAGCATGAAAAATAGTCATAGTCAACACATAAATGAATAAGTATGGCTTTATTTATGGACACTGAAATATGAATTTCATATAGTTTTCATATGTCATGAAATACTATTCTTTCGTTTTTTTTTTTTTTGAGGAAGATTAGCCCCGAGCTAACATCTGTTGTCAATGCTCCTCTTTTTGCTCAGAAAGATTGGCCCTGGGTTAATTTCCATGCCCATCTTCCTCTACTTTATATGGAACGTTGCCACAGCATGGCTTGACAAGCAGTGCATCAACCCACGCCCGGGATCTGAACCTGCGAACCCCCGGCCACCGAAGCAGAGTGCGCGAACTTAACCACTATATCTCTGGGCTGGCCCCTGAAATACTATTCTTTTTTTTCAACCATTTAAAAATGTAAAAACCAAAGAACTGAAAACATATTTAAACAAATAGTTGTACACAAATGTTCGTAACAGCACTATTAAAAACAGCTAAAAGGTGGAAACAACCCAAATGTCCATCAATGAATGAATGGATGAACAAAATGTGGTATATATCCACAACAATGAAATATTATTCCACCATAAAAAGGAATGAAATACTGATATATGGTACAATGTGAATGAATCTTGAAAACATGCTAAGTGGAAGAAGCCAGATACAAAAGGTCACATATTATATGATTCCATCTATATGAAACATCTAGAACAGGTTAATCCATACAGACAGAAAGTCAACTAGTACTTACCAGGAGCTGGGGGGAGGGGGGAATGGGGAGACTGCTTAATGGTATTGAGTTGCTTTTCAAGGGGCTTAAAATATATTGGAACTAGACAGAGGTGACAATTATACAACATATAGAATGTACAAAACGCCAATGAATTGTACACTTTAAAATGGTTAATTTTATGTTATGTGAATTTTACTTCAGTTTTTACAAATGATGTAGGAAAAAAATGTAAAAACTACTCTTATCTGGTGGGCTGTACAAAAACAGGTGGCTAGCCAGAATTGACACATGGGTTGTAGTAGGCCGACCTCTATTCTAGATTAAAAGAGACTAAGAAGTCATAACTAAATGCAATGCATAAACCTGGACTGAAGCCAGGATTGAAAAAGGTCAGAAAAAAGCTATATAGGGGCCAACCCCGTGGCGTAGCGGTTAAGTGCGTGCACCCAGCTGCTGGCGGCCTGGGTTCGGATGCCCGGCATGCACTGATGCACCGCTTGTCAGGCCGTGCTGTTGCGCTGTGCCATATAAAGTAGAAGATGCACACGGATGTTAGCCCAGGGCTAGTCTTCCTCAGCAAAAAGAGGAGGATTGGCATGGATGTTAGCTCACGGCTGATCTTCCTCACACACAAAAAAAGCTACTTAGGACATTTGGGAAAATATAACTATTAGATATCACGAAATTATTTTCATTTTCTTAGGTATGACAGTAGATTTGTGGTAAGGTCATGTCCTTATTCTTAGGAGTGGCATGCTGAAATACTTAGGGGTGACGTGTCACGATGTGTGAATAACTTTAAAACAGTTCGGCCCCCAAAATATATAGAAATAAAGAAATGTGGCAAGTTCTTTAAAACAATTGAGGACTCGAGGTGAAGGATATACAGATGTTCATTATACTACTCTTTCAACTTTTCTCTATTATAACTTTTTCAAAATAAAAAAGTTTTGGGGAAAATATATTTCATGAATGTAGAAAACTAGCTCCAGACAGCTGAATACAAAGTTTGCTGACATATTAAGCCTCATGTCCCACATTCCTTGGAATAAGGGCTTATAAGAACTGGGTTGAGGAATATACCTGGTTCCAGGATCTTTTTCTGGGACAGAAAAGCATCGCTTTTCTAAGGACAAGCTTAATCAGCTAGGAAGATTGGCAGGACCTGTCCCTTGTGAACATGGGTATAAGATGCATCATGAGCACTACAAGAGGAATTCCTAGAAAATACACATATGCACGCGTGCACATCACACACACAATTTGGCACTGTAATCCTGTATTCCCACTGACTTGTTACAAAATTAAATTAAAAAAGTTTTTTCCCAACAGGAAAAAAATCTGACTATAAAAGTTAAATGATGGCGGGCCGCCCCCGTGGCTTAGCGGTTAAGTGCGCGCGCTCCGCTGCTGGCGGCCCGGGTTCCAATCCCGGGCACGCACCGACGCACCGCTTCTCCGGCCATGCTGAGGCCGCGTCCCACATACAGCAACTAGAAGGATGTGCAACTACGACACACAACTATCTACTGGGGCTTTGGGGGGAAAAAAAAATAAAGAAAATTAGTAAAAAAAAAAAAAAAAAGAATGTTTAAGCCATCATTTAACTTTTTTCTTTATTTATTTTCCCCCAAAGCCCCAGTAGATAGTTGTGTGTCGTAGTTGCACATCCTTCTAGTTGCTGTATGTGGGACGCGGCCTCAGCATGGCCGGAGAAGCGGTGCGTCGGTGCGTGCCCGGGATCGGAACCCGGGCCGCCAGCAGCGGAGCGCGCGCACTTAACCGCTAAGCCACGGGGGCGGCCCTAAACATTCTTATTGAACTAAAATCACTCAGCGTCTATGGGATGACCCATCTGAAATTCTACAGCAAGAAAAAAGAAGTATTTATCCCTGGTGCTGGTTGTTCTAGACTAGCAGGGTCCAACAGAGAGACACTATGAGCCATATATGTAATTTTTTTCTAGTAGTCATATTTTTTAAAGGTAAAATTAATTTTAATATTTTATTTAATCCAATAAATCATTTCATATGTAATCAACAACAGCATTTGACTATATCATACAAAAATTATCGAGATATTTTACATTCTTTTTTTGTATTAAGTCGCCAAGATTCAGTGTGTATTTTACACTCACATCTCAATTTAGACTAGCCACATTTCACACGCTCAATAGCCACACACGGCTAGTGGCTGACTATACTGGAAAGGAAAATCTAGCTCTTGGAAGTGGCAAGGGAAGCAAAGCTTAGAAAACAAGCTACCAAGAAAGCGATTTAATATATGTACATGAATCTCCCAAGGCAACACATGCTGAAATTGTTCTATATTTTCGTATGATGATCAGCCAACCAACCAATTACCAAGGTATAATTTGCAAACTAAACTCAACCTTGCTCTGGTATCCTCCATGATATCCTCCAAGCAAAGGAGGTTAATCACATCTCCATTCTGGGCAAGGGCAGCTTTACCACACATCACCCCACGTACATATTGGATTTAGGAGTTCTGTTCTTTGGCTTTCATCACTAGGTTTAGTCTGAAGGCTAGGATGAAAGAAGAGAAGCTGAATCTTTTGCTCCACTGCCCACCACCACTCTCCCAAAATGGTTAGAATCAGCACCTTTTTTGTGTGTGTGTGTGAGGAAGATCAGCCCTGAGCTAACATCCATGCTAATCCTCCTCTTTTTGCTGAGGAAGACCGGCTCTGAGCTAACATCTATTGCCAATCCTCCTCCTTTTTTTTTCCCCCCAAAGCCCTAGTAGATAGTTGTACGTCATAGTTGCACAGCCTTCTAGTTGCTGTATGTGGGACGCGGCCTCAGCATGGCCGGAGAAGTGGTGCGTCAGTGCGCGCCCGGGATCCAAACCCGCGCCGCCAGTAGTGGAGTGCTCGCACTTAACCGCTAAGCCATGGGGCCAGCCCAGAACTAGCACCATTTTATCTTGGCATTTTCCTTTGTCTACTAACCCTCCTCCCCATAGTTTCGTCCAACTGACCTCTAATTCCCAAGAGAAGAGAGATCACGTCAAATCCATATTCTCCAACTCTTAGATCCCTGCTCCTAAAGTAAGTGTGGCCTCTTCTCTTGACTTTCCCTTACCTAAAAATAAAATCCTGCCAGAACAAGTGGCTTTAGGAGAACAACTAACATCACTTCAAGATCAATTTCATTCCATGAGTGGCCTGGAATCCACTTCCCAATGTGTACATATTACAAACAAAAATATCACAGGTAACTACGAAAATAATTTAAATATACTTGAGGATCAATAATATGCAAATAGTAGTTTCAACAACTCTTTCCTACTATCCTCCTCCAAATGCCTCGCTTGTCCCAAAATGATGGTGGCAAAATTTTCACATTTTTGAGAAAACGAAATATCTTTTCTTACTTGTCAGACTAACAAACAATATCTCAGACCCCTAGTTGTGGAACTTAAGGTAAATTGAGAGATGGTGAATTTCATAAGTTCTGCTCTATTTATGGCCAGAAAAGCAAATGTGTACTTTTGAGCTAAATAGCTGAAGCTATGTTCCTTATTTCTTCTGGATTCTTCCCTTTGATTAAACCTTTCTAGGGTTATAAAGAATTCTATAATTTGGCCCAAGATCTGACACTTCATAACAAATTCTTGAATTTTGCTATCCTTTGGTTACTGAGCCTGTAAATACAGATTCTAATGACTAGTAATTGTAATATTTACAAAATTACTAAATCACTATCTTTCTTATTCTTGACCTATGAAAAAGAAAATATACATATGTGTGTATGTGTTTGTGTACGTGTGTGTGTACAAGGCAAAGACGACGACATGGAAGGATACATGAACTGATAAAATGGTTACTTCTGGGGAAGGGATTGGGATTAGAGTGATTAAGGGGATCTTTAGCCTTCTCTGTAATACTTTAACTTTATATATAAATTTATATATATTTTAATAAATGCATTCATATTTTACTTGTATAATTAAAAACCAGTCAGATTTGAAATATGTATGTATATATGTATTTATTTATTTTTTTGAGGAAGATCAGCCCTGAGCTAACATTCGTGCTAATCCTCCTCTTTTTGCTGAGGAAGACTGGCTCTGAGCTAACATCTATTGCCAATCCTCCTCCTTTTTTTTTGTTCCCCCCCAAAGCCCCAGTAGTTGTATGTCATAGTTGCACATCCTTCTAGTTGCTGTATGGCCTCAGCATGGCCGGAGAAGCGGTGCATCGGTGAACGCCCAGGATCTGAACCCCGGGCTGCCAGCAGCGGAGCGCATGCACTTAACCGCTAAGCCACAGGGCCGGCCCAAGGCATATCTTTTAACCTGACCTTTCCCAAGATGGCATAAGAGATGTGGTTAAGTCTAGATGAAATATAAACAAGGCTTATTTCTACTCTCATACACCAAAATCTTCCTTAACAGCATTGTTTTTAAGTTGATTACATACTCTGGACTTATCTGGCAGACACTTTCATAAATCTTAATTCTGTTTCAGCTTCTATCTTGCATAGCTTTTCTAGCTATTTCTATCTGGTTCACAAAATCTTTACTGCTAGTGCTACAAATTAACTTTAGTCCTCTGCCAGGTTCCGAGGAAGTTTCAAACATATTAATATGATCCCAAATGAGATCAGAAAGCTACGTACCTTTGAAAACTTTTATGAAACATTTTTATCCTCCAAATAAGGAAAAAATAGATAAAACCCACTAAAATGAGGGAGGAAAGCATGGCATTATAGTTTATAACCAATATTAAACTGAACAGTTTTCTACAGCAAAAAATGAGAATAAATGGCTATTTTCCATCTACGGTTTTGCAGATGGAAAATGAGCTACAGGATATAGCTCATTTTGTATTTGGTGGCTTCAGTTCTTACTATACAAGCTGTTTCAAGTTCCTTTCCCAAACTCTATTCCCAGTTCTACCACTTTTCCTTACAAATGATGATCTCATGACTTACTTTATAAAGAACATCAAAACCTTAAAAGCTAACAATTATAGTTTTTCTTCCCCACCATGTTGGCCAACCTCTCCCTCTTTCATCCTACCCTCATTATCAAGGCACCTTCTCACCCTCTCACTGGGTCTCAGTAAATTTGCTCAGGTTTCAAGACAACTAAGTTCTATAATGTGCCTTTCCCACTTTCCTTTCTAAAATTATGATTTCTCTGGCTCTCTTCCCTCACCAGTTCAAGATCCACCATTTCCAGAGAAGCCATTATTTAATCCTGATTCCTGAATTCTATCGTCACAACCCACCCACTTCTATCTACTTATAACCATGAAATAACTCTTTTCTTTGCCACTACATCTAGACCAACCAAGCAGATCTCAAATTCTGTCTTCTCTTGAAAGTTTCTACGGGGCTGGCCCAGTGGCGCAAGTGGTTAAGTGCGCGCACTCCGCTGCGGTGGCCCGGGGTTTGCCGGTGCGGATCCTGGGTGCACACCGACGCACTGCTTGGCAAGCCACGCTGTGGCAGCGTCCCATATAAAGTGGAGGAAGATGGGCACGGATGTTAGCCCAGGGCCAGTCTTCCTCAGCAAAAAAAGAGAAGGACTGGCAGTTGTTAGCACAGGGCTGATCTCCTCACAAAAAAAAAAAGAAAGTTTCTACAGTTGAGTGCTATATTCTTCTCACTGATGTCAACTTAAAAAGAAATCTCAGGTTAAACAGGCCAAATGTGCATGCGTGTTGTGCTGTGTTTCACTAGACCGTAAGAATTAGAATAGAGAACAGTGCTTTTGACATACTCCACAGAGTACATAGATCTAAAATAATAGGAATTGCAAAGTTATTATAAAAGAATAAAAGCTCAATGATGCCTTTAGACCTTTTCTTTTCTTTTGAGATCACCCATTCTCTTTTCTGCAATGAAAAAATACATTACTTGCTTAACTTGAACTTTTTGGCAATAAATTTATAAAGATAAAAGTATATCTAAGTAAGAGAACAAATGGATAATTAGTGAAAAGTTGTTGGGGGAATCTCAAAGTACATCCCACAAATTACTTTTTTTTTTTTTTTTAAAGATTTTATTTATTTTATTTTTCCCCCCAAAGCCCCAGTGGATAGTTGTGTGTCGTAGCTGCACATCCTTCTAGTTGCTGTATGTGGGACTCGGCCTCAGGATGAACGGAGAAGTGGTGCCTCGATGTGCACCCGGGATCTGAACCCGGGCTGCCAGCATCGCAGCGCGCGCACTTAACCACCAAGCCACAGGGCCGGCCCACCACAAATTACTTTTTAATTACAAAGGAAAAAATATATTTTTACAGGAATGATCTGACAGTCACACCCGTAACAAAGCAATCAAACCTAGCATCACCAAGAGTGAGACAATCTGACACTGTGTCTCCTGATATGATGCAATAAACAAACATAGGTGGTGACCTATGTAGTATTTTTGCCAAAATGTTTAACCTGAATCTAATCACCTAAAGCTCCATAAACTTAAAATATATCTAAAATGCTCCTTTCTCATGTTTTAGTCTCAATTTAGCCACCATCAAAGGGCCTGTGTGGGAAGATCCCCAACAACCACCATGAAAAATGGATTAGTAGAATGAGTATGGGTTTGGAACCAGACAGACCTAAGTCTGAATCCTAGATCTGCTACTTACTAAGCTTACATAAGCCCTGAGCCTCAATTTCGTCATGTATAAAACGAGGTTGTATAAAATACCACCAACTTCAGAGGTTGTTACAAGGATCAAATGACATATCTAATACATGTAAAATATCCAGAATACTGCCTGGCATATTAGAGCCATTCAGTAAATGTTGGTTGCCCTATCACACCACATATTTGTTCTCTATAATGTGTCATGGATAACAAAGGACTTTTATATACATAATGTCTCATCATCTGATCCTCTCTGTAAACCACAGCTACAAGTCAGTACAAATGAATACAGTAACATGAATCTTCCCGCAAGGAGTTAATCTGCTAACATTATAAAAATTGAAGCATTTGTGCTCATTTGCATAGGGTCTTTTTAATTATTTTATTGGGGTCATACTGGCTTACAACATTGTGTAAATTTCAGGTGTACCTCACTGTGTTTCAGTTTCTGTATAGACTGCATCATGTTCACCACCAACAGTCCTGTTTTTATCAGTCACCATACATATGTGCCCCTTTAGCCTTTCGCCGCCCTCCCACCGACTTCTCCTCTGCGCACTCACTCTTTATACTGCCAGTACATGCTGTGCATGGTCCCAATAAGCACGAATTTCAGCTACCACAGTCTAGTTAAATAACATCAGTTCCCCAACAACATAGTTCAAGTTTCAGTTACCATGGTATATGAACTGTGAGCAGCTGCACAAAGTACCAACTTTACTGCTAGTTCTTCAGTCCACAAATCACTGTGTAAATAACAGATGTGCATCATGATCAGCGGCCAATCACATCACTTCTTTCAAAGTCTGTTGGTGATAAGTCACTGGGTATGTTATTCAGTTCACATACAACGAGCAAAGCGTGTAGCTGTGTTGCCTTCTAGTCTCCCAGTGATAAACCCACGTGACATTTTACAAAAATAGATAATTGAAAGAGGGAATTGGCCTACAAAGATGAAAACAAAGCAAAGAAATAAAAAGTAATAATGTGAATAGAAGTGTAATCTGAAGAGAAAATAAATGGAGTTATATGCCATCAGAGGAACTAAGTGAAGGCAAACTTATCAACATTAATAAGGAAAGTGATTATGACAAAAAGGATGAAGATGTCCTAGAGGAAGTTACACCAGCAAAAACCTTAAAGGAACTCTCAAAGATATTTCATGACAGTTAAAGTGCAAAGGATAAAATGCTGAAAGCCAAGACATCCAAAAGATGTTTGCTCCGTATAAGTTATACCACAAGAAACAGGTAAGCACTATTCAAACCACTCTTGATAAGTTTTTAACAAAGAAATAAGACACTTCAATATGCAATGTTTCTAATGCTTTAAATTACAATGTACCAAAGAAATGTTAGTTTTGCTATTTTTTCACTTCTTTGTACATTTATAACCAACAATGAAATAGTTTTTAATATTTTAACAAAAATTTTCAAGGTCACATCATAATTTTTCCCACTGATCATCTTGCATGGTTTCAGTCTGCATGGTCATTTTTATAATCCCACGCTACCATACAGAGGTCTGCCTGTACGTATATATGTGGATATATACGAGTTTGTGTGTGTGTGTGTGTGTGTGTGTGTGTGTGTGTGTGTTTATATACATGTATGTATTTTTTTCCCATTTACTCCCAAACCATCTGAGAGTAAGTTGCATATATGATGGCCCTTTACTCCTAAATACTTAAGTGTGTATTTCCTAAGAATAAGGATATTTTTTTACCTAACCACAGAACAGTAGTCAACTTCAGTAAATTCTGTAAGTTACTTTTTAAGAACCTATCTACTCTTTAGGAGTGAAAGATGGAATCAATATTTACTGTTCAAAGTCAAAGACAGCAGCTACGAAATTTATAAATTAGTTTTTCAGATGTAATATCTTTCAGGTAATTATATAGCTTACTTTGAAGTTTAAGACACTGTCAATAGTAAAAGTAAACAGATAAAAATAAACGGATAAAGAAAACTTCCTGGGCCGGCCCCGTGGCTTAGCGGTTAAGTGCGTGCACTCCGATGCTGGCAGCCCGGGGTTCGGATCCCGGGCGTGCACCGACGCACCGCTTCTCTGGCCATGCTGAGGCCGCGTCCCACATACAGCAACTAGAAGGATGTGCAACTATGACATACAACTATCTACTGGGGCTTTGGAGGAAAAATAAATAAATAAAATTAAAAAAAAAAAAAAAAGAAAACTTCCTAAAGTTAGTCAAATGTTCAATCCAATAATTTTTTATTACTTCCTAGGTAAAAAGGGAATACAAAATAAATTTTTATAACCCTCACTTTAAAATATATTACAATCCTTTCAGGAATTCAACAATCACAAATGGAAGATCATGATGCTACACAAAAATGTTAAATTAAATAAACCACAGGGTTTAAGTGCATAGCAGAAAAAAAATCTGTCACAAGTAGATAGGGAGAGAATTATATTCAATTGAATTCATTATATTTTGTGGCATCTACCATGTGCCAGACATTGTCAATATTCTGGTAAATAAGACTGTCATGGTTCCTGACCTGAGAATCTAGAGAGAATAAGTGGAAAGACAATCAGGATATTATTTGCTATGACAACAGAAAAATCTAATGTTAAAGAAATAGGGAGGGGCTGGCCCGGTGGTGTAGCAGTTAAGTCTGCGCACTCCGCTTCAGCGGCCCAGGGTTCATGGGTTCGGATCCCAGGCATGGACCGACGCATCGCTTATCAAGCCATGCTGTGGCAGTGTCCCATATAAAGTAGAAGATGGGCACGGATGTTAGCCCAGGGCCAATCTTCCTCAGCAAAAAAAAAGAGGAGGATTGGCAACAGATGTTAGCTCAGGGCTAATCTTCCTCACACACACACAAAAAGCAACAGGGAGAAGAGGCATCTTATCTAGCAGGAAAGGAGAGAGATGTCAAAAATTTCCCAAAGGATGTAACATCTAAGCTGAAACCTGAAGGATAAACAGAATTAGAGAGAGGAGGGAAAGTGTTCAACTCAGAAAGAACTGCATATGCAAAGGCCCCAAAGTACAAGAGGGCACAGAACTCTAAGAAAACACAAACTAGCTGAGTGGAGTATCATTTTCAGGTAATGGGAAAAGAGAAAGGGAGAATACGGTGTAATGAAAAGAAATTCAACCTGCAGTAAAAAGACCTGGTTTCCAGGATTTGCTGTACCACTTATTAGTTCTATAACTTTAGGACAAGTCACTTTACTTCTCTGGGCCTCTATTTCCTAATGAGCAAAATGGGGACACTACTATACTCCCCCTCAAAGAGTTGTCTCAAGGATCAAATTTTTAAAAGCATGTAACAAACCATAAAAGAAAAAAATGATTAAAAAATTCTGCTCACCAAAATATACCATTAAGAAAATAAAGTGACAAGTCACAGACTGGGAAAAACCATTTGCGGCACACATGCCTAACAAAGAACTTGCATCCAAACATAGAAGAACTACAAATCAACAATTAAAAGATGAACAAACCAATAAAAAAGGGGCCAAAAGACTTGAACAGCCACTTCATCCAAGAAGATACACAAATGGCAAATAAGCACATGAAAAGGCACTCAACATCATTAGCTATCAGAGAAATACAAACTAAACTCATGAGATACTACCTCACACTCACCAGAATGGCTAACATCAAAAACCAAATGTCGGCAAGGATATGGAGCAGGCGCAGCTCTGATATATCACTGGTGGGAGTAGAAAACTGAATAGCACTTTAAACAGTTCAGCAATGTCTTATAAAGTTGCACATACATTTACCACATGACCCAACAATTACTCCTTTGTATTTTCTCAAGAAAATGAAAACATGTCCACATCAACACTGTACAAGAATGTTTATCACAGTCTTATTCATAATAGCCAAAAACTGAAAACCTAAAATGTCCATCAGAAAGAGAGTAAACAAATCGTGGTAGATATACTCACAATGGAATATACTCAGCAATAAAAAAGAACAAATATGGAAATACATGGACAAATCTCAAAAACACAATGTTAAGTGAAAGAAGCCCCTCACAGAAGAGCACATGCTGTGATTCCATATATACGAAAACCAAATAGGCAAATTTGTCTATGGTGATAGAAGTCAGATACAGGGATGAAGGGGGACACTAACCGAAAAGGGTCACAAAGGAACTTCCCATGGAGATGGAAATATTCTCTATCTATATCTTGTTTTGAATAGTGATTACACTGTCAAAACTCACCAAACTGAACACAAGACCTGTACATTTTATTGTATGTTACATATATCTCAATTTCTTTAAAAAATGACACTACAGGTATGCAACCAGCAAAACTCACAAAGTGGGAAATTCTACAAGGCAAGTGATCAAATTTTTCCACAAGAAAAGAAAAAGAAAACAGAGGCGAAGTGACCAATAGGTTAAGAGAGACTTCAGACCCATACTAACCATACACAACACGTGGATGGACCTTGTCTGACTCATGATTCGAACCAAACCACCATTAAAAAAAAATCAGATGATTAGGGAAACTTAAACAATGAAGATATTAAGAAAGTGTTCATTGTTTTACTATGATATGAGTAATGTGGTTATGCTTTTTAAAAGTCTCTATATTATAGAGCAACATGGATAAATCTCACAATGTTGGGTAAAACAAACCAAACACAAAAGAACACACACTGTATTATTCCATTTTTTTAAAGTTCAAAATCAAGTAAAACTAGAGCCAGCCCTGATGGCCTAGTGGTTCAAATTTGGCGCACTCTGCTTCAGCAGCCCAGGTACAGTTCACAGGTGCAAAACCACACGACTTGTCTGTCAGTAGCCATGCTATGGTGGTGGCTCACATAGAAGAACTAAAAGAACCTGCACTGAGGCTTTGGGGAAAAGGAGACAAAAAAAGAGGAAGACTGGCAACAGAAGTTAGCTCAGAGAGACTCCTAAAAAAAAAAAAAAATCAAGTAAAACTAAATTATAGTGCTAGAAATCTCCACTTGGGAACAAAAACAAACTAGTGATTGGGAGGGGCATGAAGAAACTTCTAAGGTAGTGGCAATTCCAAATCTTGATTGAGTGGTAGTTACAAGGGTATTCACTTCGTGATCATTCACTGAACTACAAATTTATGTTTTATGTTCTTTTCCGTATGTGCATTATACTTCACAAATAGTATTACTAAAAACTTAGATATACATAGCTGAAGTACATACACATGAAATAAATAAATAAAATAAAACTATCAGGGATTTAATTCAAAATAATTGAGAAGGAGTGGAGGACACAGATGAGAGAAGAATCCCATGTGTTGACGACTGTCGCAGCTGGTGATGGACATACGGGAATTCATTACACTATTGTTCACTTTGTGTATGTTTCAATTTTTCCATAGTAAATTTTTTAATGTTCATAACCTTAATTACTACACTTCTAGAAATGATAAGGATACATTCAGACACACAGAAAAACAAATACATAATTAAGCTCACTGCATTTTTATTTTTAATGCTCCCCCAAAGTGGATACAACCTAATGTCTAATAATCGACAAGTGGGCAAATAAACTATAGGAAATTGCAGCATAACTTTTACAAGGCTTTTTACAAGAGTTTTTAGTGACATGAAAAATGATTATGATAAATTTAGAAAGCAAGATATAAAGTTATATCAAGCATAATCTTTGCTACATAAAAATACTTTCATGCATGGAAAAAAAACTGGAAAGAGATATGCTAAAATGGTAACAATGGTTAATTTTGGAATTATGAGTAACTTGCTTGTATTTTTCACAACCAGCAAATGTAACTTTTATCGTTAGAGAGGGGAAAATCCTTTAAGCTTCTTCCTCATTCACTCACCCAAAATATCGATTCTATCAAAGTTGAGGGAAGAAAGTAAAAACACTAATAAATATTACATTTCAAAATACTGATCAATATAGAAAAAGGTAAACAAAATTTTACCCATGGGAAAATCCTATTTGAATTTTTCTCAAGTCCTTTGTATTATCTCTGTATTTAATCACTATTTCAATAGGAATATTTTTAATATCAAATTAATCCCATGGTACAACTAGCCAATAACTTATTTTTAGAATTTAACAGCATATAAAAAAGCATTATACCCAAAGGAACTTCTCCTTTTCAGAAACTGAATAGAGTCTATCTCACACCTAAGCCACTGTGCCTAGTTTAAAGTCCTGTGGCAATGAACCTATCAGATGCTTGTAAAATGAAGAGACAAGATTTTGATTCAAATGGACATCTGTTAGCTTGCCATTCTATTCCCATTAGAGCTTTGGCAGAACTACTTTTACCTAATAAAAAGTCATCCAATGAATTTGATTAATATAGGTACGCATACATAAAGTCATTCAAATGATTATTACAATAGAAAAAAATTGACAAATTTTAGCCAATAGTTTTGTTTTCAGATGGGTCTTAAAACTAAGTCTCTCATTAAATTAAGGAGACGTACCTAGGTGATTGGAAAACCCTCAATCTATGAAAAATGAGAGAGAAGGCTATTCTTACACAGGAAAGGCTAAGAGGCCTAGAGATGTGATGTCTTCCCAGATCTAAAACCACCCCACCACCACCCACCTGAACTGGACCATGGTGCTAGAAATTCCTATTCTACTTTTACCCAGTGGAGTTCCTTGGCTCATGACTGGTAACTGAGAGTCCCTCAAAGTTCCAACTTGACTTAGGATAGCACAAGTATCAACAGGGCCTTTCCTGGGGCCGGCTCCATGGCGTAGCGGTTGGGTGCGCACGCTCCGCTGCTGGCGGCCCAGGTTCGGATCCCGGCGCGCACTGATGCACTGCTTCTCCGGCCATGCTGAGGCCGCGTCCCACATACAGCAACTAGAAGGATGTGCAGCTATGACATACAACTATCTACTGGGGCTTTGGGGGGAAAAAATAAATAAATAAAGTTTAAAAAAAAATTAAAAAAAAAAAAAAAGGGCCGGCCCCGTGGCTTAGCAGTTAAGTGCTTGCACTCCGATGCTGGCAGCCCGGGTTCGGATCTCGGGCGTGCAGTGACGCACCGCTTCTCTGGCCATGCTGAGGCCGCATCCCACATACAGCAACTAGAAGGATGTGCAACTATGACATACAACTATCTACTGGGGCTTTGGGGGAAAAATAAATAAAATTAAAAAAAAAAAACAAAAAACAGGGCCTTTCCCGAACGTGCTTAAAATGGCCACATGAATTCCATAAGGGGAGAAACTCAAGAAATATAATTTATTTAGAATTATAAAAACCTTTAACAAGACTTCTCTATAGAATTTTTAAAATAGAGAATCTGGAAGAATTTTATATCACATATGAAGAACTGGTAAAAAATAAAGAAATAAGAGACAGAAGTTAATGGATGTCTCCAGATGTTTGTGTCCCCCACAATATAATGTTTAGGACAGTTCCTAATATTTTCATAAATGATATAGAAGACAACATGGAGTAACATTCCAAACAGGAAGGATAAAGTGAGAAAGAGCTTAAAAAGCTAAGGGAATGAGTATTAAATTATTAGCCTTTGACCTGGACAAGTAAAGGTAAAAGACCTAGAGAAAAATTAAGTAATCCATGTAGTAATTAAAATAGTCATGCATCACAAAACGACCTTTTGGTCAATGATGGATTGCATAAGTGACAGTAATCTTATAAGATTAGTACCATATAGCTTAGGTGTGTAGCAGGCTACACCATCTAGGTTTAACACGTTTGCACATGACAAAAATCGCCTAACAACAGCATTTCTCAGAAAGTATCCCTGTTGTTAGGCAATGCATGACTCTATAATGGTTTCTGAACTACTTTTACCTAATAAAAAGTCATCCAAATCTATGTTAATACCTCACAACATTAGCCTAGAATTTCTGGTAAGGTTCTTCATAAAGTAGACTCAATAAATAACTGGTGAATTAAGTCTGCTACTATAGACATAAAGATTAATATAAATAAATCAAAATTATATTCTTACCTTTGTATAAAATCATGGTATTCCCTCTCAATTAGTGAAACCACCCATCAACCAGGAACTCAAGCCAAGAACCCAGCAGTCATCCTCCACTCCAAGAACATCTAGTAGGATCAAGTCTCATCAACTTTGTTCCAAAATACCTCGACTCAGTCGCTCCTCCATCTCCATTCTTGGTACCAAGGCTTTAGTTATCATTTCTTTCTAAACTATTACACTAAATTCTTATCTCATTTCCCTGCCTCTGCAATTCTTCCTTCACTAGTCTATCCTCCCCAACATCCTCCAAGGGCGATCTTTCTAAAACAGAAATATGATCAAGTCTCCCCCATGTTTACAGTTCCTCTAATGTCTCCCCATTACCTACTGTATAAGGTACAAACAACTTAATATGACTCAGACTCTTCGCATCTCCGATACCCTCCCATTCTTATGTTCTAGTAACACTGACTTAATGCTGTTTTGAGCTTGTAGTACTCAAACTTCTTAGTCTCTGAATGTGCTGGTTCCTCTGGTTGGAATTTCCTTCCTCACTCTCTGGCCTGCTTGGACAAATCTTAATGTTCCAATATCCAACTTAGTAGTTACCTCTTCTGTGAAGACTTTCTTTCCTCCTCAGTCACCCCCTCATTTCTCTTGTCTCTGTACTTTGTACCTGCTAAATTTCATTTATCACAGCATGGCATAATTATTTGTTTATAAGGCTCTTATCAGACTATGAGGACAGAGTACAAGATACTCATTCCTGTATACCTAGCACATTCATTAAACACCAACAGTATACCCAACAATGCTTACTGAATAAATAAATGTGCAAAAGGCCAAAACGAACAAAACTTCTGAACCTACGACAATTCTTGTAGTTTTGATAACTACACTAAGAAATAGTTAATAGGTAGAAAACATTTGGAGAAAGGCTATTATAATAAAGAAAAAAAAGCAACTTCCATGTAAGGAGAAACTAAAGAAAATAGGAGTCTTCAATTTAGAAAGTCTAAGATGAGTTATAACTAAAGGTACAAGAGGTAAATGGAACAAACATGATACTGTTTACTAAATCCTGGAAGCGTTCAACCAGGCAGCATCAGTATATCTTAAAAGGAATTTTTTTTATGAACTCTATTTTCAAAAGGTTCCCTTTATTTAACAGAGAGTAAATTTAAACTCAAGATATTAAGCCAAAACAACAACGGTGGAAGAGGGCCACACACATAAAACACTTAGCATAGTGCCAGGCACAAAATATGCATCCGAGATATGCTATTATTATGGTTTCCATCAGTAAAGTGTGCAAATCCCTCTACAGGAAGTAAATGAATACCAACAACAATCAGCATTTTTCAGTCCACAACAACAACCTGTCGCAGGGAACACTGAGGCAAACATTTACTGCTAAGAAAGCTCCTTGGTATAGGAGGTAAATAAGTATGTATATCAGCTAATGCAAAAAAGCAACCTCTACTTTTTGATACTTCTTGTTCTGCCATGCCACTCACTCAAGTCTGTCTAATAAAGGCCTGTACTTTATCCTTCCTTTCCCTTAACCACTTATCATGAAGAAGTTTCCACTGATACGAGAGAAAAGCATGTCTGTGTGCTAGTTGTATATATATAGGTATAAATACACACACACATTTTGCTTTGTGCAAGCCGCATTAAGCTGTGGTCTTCAAATACTTCTGAATCTACTGCCTCCAATTCAAAGATATCTTGCCTTTATAGCTATGCTTAGTTTAGAAAAACGTGCACAAATTCAAGTGGTACGAAACACATATGAAGAAAAGTTTTAAAAATAATTTTAAGCTATGAAGTTTAAACTAAGGTAGTTAACTCTAATTTTTTTTTGAACACAGAAAAACAGACAAACTGCTAAAGTAATTCCAGTGGTTCTCAAACATTACCATCTGTCAGAATCATCTGGTGGGCTTGTTGAAACAGATTGCTGGGTCCCACTCTGAGTTTCTGATTCAGTAAGTTCGGGGTAGGACCTGAGAATCTGCATTTTAAAAAAAGTTCCCAGATGATGTGGTTGGGGTCATACTTTGAAAACAACTGGTTTTGGGCCGGCCCCGTGGCTTAGTGGTTAAGTGTGCGCGCTCTGCTGCTGGCGGCCCGGGTTCGGATCCTGGGCGCGCACCGACGCACCGCTTCTCCGGCCATGCTGAGGCTGCACCCCACATACATCAACTAGAAGGATGTGCAGCTATGACATACAACTATCTACTGGGGCTTTGGGGGAAAATAAATAAATAAATAAAATCTTTAAAAAAAAAAAAAGAAAACAACTGGTTTAAACTATCAGAACTGAGAAAGACCTTGCAGGTGAATAAAGCTTAGATAGCTAACACAGCCTTCCTGATTACCAATCTAAGGTTCTTTCTATTGTTAGGGTTTAGCTTTATGTTACATATGTTCTACATATTTTTAGGAAGTGCACAACACACGTCTGTTCAATTCAACAGACATTTTTTGAGCACTGAAATAAGACACGGTCCTTGTCTTAAAGAAGTCTACTCTAGCTGGGTGAAGAGAGACTCATGGTCAAATAATTACAACACAAAGTGACTGGTCCCACAACAGAAATGCATATGAAGTGCCTTGGGAATGTAACTGAGGAGAACTTAAGAGAAGAATAACATCTGGGGGCCTTGGAGGATAATTAGGAGCTTACCAAGAAGACAGAACGGGGTGAAAGAGACAGCATTTTATTTTTTTTTTTTTTTTTTTTTTTTTTTTTTTTTTTAAAGATTTTATTTATTTTATTTTTTCCCCCCAAAGCCCCAGTGGATAGTTGTATGTCGTAGCTGCACATCCTTCTAGTTGCTGTATGCGGGACTCGGCCTCAGGATGAACGGAGAAGTGGTGCCTCGATGCGCACCCGGGATCCGAACCCGGGCCACCAGCATCGCAGCGCGCGCACTTAACCACCAAGCCACAGGGCCGGCCCAGAGACAGCATTTTAGATATGCACATTCACAGAAAAAAAAAACCATCAAGCACCTACTGTGGACCAGGTACTTTACAAAACATGAGGATAAAATGGTGAGAAAAGGCACTGTAGCAGCCTTTAAGGATGCTTACACTCTAAAAGAGAAACAATCAAATAATAACCCTCGTAAATATAAACTGGCAATTTTGGTAAGTGTTACACATAAGAGGTATTCTATACTATGAGAACTTATAACAAGAAGGTCTGACCTAGTCAAAGAAATGCTTCCCTGAGAAAAGGGCCTGAGCTAAGGTATAAGGGATGGTACCTTAGTATTCTACATACCATGTTCAAACCTTTGCACATAAGAAGAGTGTTTGTAGGTACTATAACTGTTAAGTGGAAATTTCTGTCTCCTTTAAAAGAGGGATCTTGGTAAGCTCAACTCTGTAAGACAAAAGGACTGTCAATTCACTTCTTCACAATGCCTAACACTGACTCTGAATGCTCATGTCCGTTATCCAGGAAACCCATTTCCCAATATCAAGGAACAGGGGAACCAAATTAATTATGAAAGTAGCCCAGCGAGCACAGTATAAGAGCAAGGGTAACTAGATGGTCTCAAGGAACATGAGCAGTCTCTTCCTCCTTTCTCTAATGACCACAACAAGTGGGGCAATCAGATATGGCAAATCCTTGTTCCTTGGCTCGACTTCTCTTTGATTCTGTTCTGACCACGACCCTCCTGGTAACTGTCAGCATTTAACCATAGAATGGAGCAAACTAATTTTATTACATCCTACTTTGTCTTCATGACAAAGTTAACTAACCAGTAATGTTAGAATCTCAATGATATAAACGGTACTGTGCTGTGTGTGCTAGGGAAGTCACGCCTTGTCCTCAAGGAGCATGGAATCTAGACATAATTAAACTTTCCACCTTGTATCCAGTTAGATATCATGAGAGGTACAGAGAAAAAATTATGAAGATTCAGGAAAGAGGTTTCCTTCAATACACGGGATTAGGAAAACATTATTGCAAATGGGCTTTAGAGGAGGAGAACCACAGGGCAGGGACAGGGGACAGAATATCACAAGTGTGGGGCTAGCCCAGTGGCGCAAGCGGTTAAGTGCATGCGCTCCGCTGCGGCAGCCCGGGGTTTGCTGGTTTGGATCCCAGGCACGCACCAACGCACTGCTTGTCAAGCCATGCTGTGGCAGCTTGACATATACATATAAAGTAGAGGAAGATGGGCACGAACGTTAGCCCAGGGCCAGTCTTCCTCAGCAAAAAAAGAGGAGGATTAGCATTGGATGTTAGCTCAGGGCTGGTTCTCCTCACAAAAAATAAATAAATAAATAAAGCTTTGAAAAAAACAAAAAAAGGATATCACAAGTGTGTGGAAAAAAACAAGCAGGTAGCTTAGTTTGGCTGGAACGTACATAGGTTGAGTAGATAGTAAGATGGGGCCAGCCCCGTGGCTTAGCGGTTAAGTGCGCGCGCTCCGCTGCTGGCGGCCTGGGTTCGGATCCCAGGCGCGTACCGACGCACCGCTTCTCTGGCCGTGCTGAGGCCGTGGTCCCACATACTTCAACTAGAAGGCTGTGCAACTATGACATACAACTATCTACTGGGGCTTTGGGGGGAAAAAAATAAATAAATAAAAACTAAAACTTAACAAACAAAAAAAAAGAGTAGATAGTAAGACTATAACAGCCAATTGGGGCCTGAATACCAAGCTAAGAAGTTTGTGTTTACAATGCTAAAACCTTTCAAGTTAACCAAGCACTTATAAACTATTTCCAAAAGATAATTTTTATTTTCACTACTCCACAGTTGAAAAATTAAAGTTCATCAAGGTTAAGTAACTTGCCCAAGTTTACAGTTTATAAGCTGAAATTCAAAACTAGGTCTCATGAACCAAAGTCCAGTGTCCATCCCACACTACCAGTGACTTTATAGAGTGGGAATGTCACAGAGGATGAGAACAACCTGATCAGAACCTCAGAAGCACAACATAAGAAATAATTGAAAAGATACCCAGAAAAAAAAAAAAATCCAAGGAGGAAGCTACTATAATAGTCCAGACTGAGTCAGAACTAGGAGTGGCAGTGGGAACCACAAGCAGATGAGTATCAGAAATCCAGCAAGTCTCAGCAAATGATTCAATATGGAGGATAACAGAGGAAGGAGTAACAGTTGATAATGCCATGAACAAAAAAATGCAGTGGTTGCTTCCATCTTAAAACAAAACAAAACAAACAAAAACCCAAGAGAACCTTCTCTGGATCCTGCACTTGAACTTGCAGCTATGACTTGCTCCCCTTCTCTCTTCACAGCAGAACGTCTCTAAACTTCTCTTCATTCACTGCCTCTGTTTAATCTCACATTTATTTTGAAGAATGTCTTCTGCCCCCAAATGCCACTAAAACTCCTGTGTAAAGTCACCAATAACCTCTATGCTGCCAAATCCAATCGAAATCTCGGTCTTCAATATACTTGGCCTCTGAGCAGCACCGACCTCAGTGGACCACTTCTTCCTCTTTGAAACACTATCACTATATATAAATATATATGCACACAACATAGGAGCACCAAAGTACATAAAGCAACTATTAACAAACCTAAAAGGAGATATTAACACCACCACAATAATAACGAGGGGATCTTAATACCCCACTTACATCAATGGACAGATCATCCAGACAAAAAGTCAATAAGAAAACAGTAGACTTGAAAAACTAGATGAGATGGACTTAGACATATACAGAGCACTGCATCCAAAAACAGCTGACTACACATTCTTCTCACGCATGCATGGAACATTCTCAAGGATAGACCACATGTTGGGAAACAAGGCAAGCCTCAATAAATTTAAGAATATTGAAATCAGGGGCTGGCCCCATGGCGTAGCGGTTAAGTGCGCACGCTCCGCTGCTGGTGGCCCAGGTTCGGATCCCGGGAGCACACCAATGCACCGCTTGTCAGGCCATGCTGTGGCGGCGTCCCATATAAAGTGGAGGAAGACAGGCACAGGTGTTAGCCCAGGGCCAGTCTTCCTCAGCAAAAAAAAAAAAAAAAAAAAAAAGAGGAGGATTGGCATGGATGTTATTAGTTCAGGGCTGATCTTCCTCACAAAAAAAAAAAAGAAGACTAAAATCATAACAAGCATCTTTTCAGATCATAAGACTATGAAACTAGAAATCAACTACAAGAAAATAACTGGGAAAGTGACAAAGATGTGGAGATTAAATAACATGCTACCGAACAACCAATGGATCATTGATGAAATTAAAGGAGAGATCAAAAAATATCCGGAAACAAATCAACATGAAAATATGGCATACCAACTCATATGGGATGCAGCAAAAGCAGTCCTGAGACGGAAACTCACAGCAGTACAGGCCCACCTTAACAAACAAGAAAAATCCCAATAAGCAACCTTAAATTACGCCTAACAGAACTAGAAAAAGAACAAACAAAGCCCAAAGTCAGCAGGAGGGCAATAATAAAAATTAGAGCAGAAATAAATGAAATTGAGACCAAAAAAACACTAGAAAGGATTAATGAAACAAAGAGTTGGTTCTTTGAGAAGATAAACAAAATTGACAAACTCTTAGCCAGACACACAAAGAAAAAAAGAGAAAAGGGTCAAATAAATAAAATTAGAAATGAAAGAGGAGAAATTACAACAGATACCACAGAAATACAAAGGATTATAAGAGAATAATATGAAAAACGATATGCCAACAAATTGGACAATCTAGAAGAAATGGATAAATTCTTAGACTCATAAAACCTGCCAAAACTGAACCAAGAAGAAATAGAGAATCTGAATAGACCAATCACAAGTAAAGAGATTGAAACAGTAATCAAAAACCTCCCAAAAAATAAAAGCCCAGGACCAGATGGCTTCTCCGGTGAATTTTACCAAACATTCAAAGAAGATTAAATACCCATCCTTCTCAAACTATTCGAAAAAAGAGAGGAAAATGGAACACTTCCTAACAATTCTATGAAGCCAACATCACCCTGAAACACTATCAGCATAAAGTGGCGTTTAAGAATACAAACTGGAGGCTGGCCCGGTGCCGTAGTGGTTAAGTTCATGCACTCTGCTTCAATGGCCCGGGGTTCGCGGGTTCGGATCCTGGGCACAGACCTACACACCGCTCATCAGGCCATGCTGTGGCGGTGTCCCATATACAAATAGAGGAAGATGGGCACAGATGTTAGCTCGGGGCTAATCTTCCTCAGCAAAAACAGAGAAGACTGGCAACGGACATAAGCTCAGGGCCGATCTTCCTCACACACAAACAAAAAAAAGAATGCAAACTGGAGCCAGACAAATCTGGGTTCAAAAACCAACTTCTCCAGTTACTACCTGGTGGTCTTGGGAAAATTATATAGCCCCTTCTTGTGTCATTTTCCTGATCTATAAAATAGAGATAATAAAAGCATCTACTTCATAGAGTTATCAGCATTAAATGAGTAAAATTACACTAATGCTTAGAACAGTAAGTACCATAATCCCTTGGCTTCCAAGACACCACTACAGTCATGTATCCCTCAATGACAAGGAAATGTTCTGAGAAATGCATCATTAGGTGATTTCATTGTGTGAACATCACAGAGTGCACTTACATAAACCTAGATAGTATAGCCTAGGCTATATGGTACTAATCTTACGGGACCACTGCTGTATATGTGGTCTGTCATTGACAGAAACACTGTTATGAAGCGCATGACTGTACTCTCGATTTATTTATACCTCTTCAGCCCCTCCTTCTCACTCCATTTGTAAGCCACTTCATGTCTACTCAACTTCAACTACCATACATATGCCAATGTCTGAGACCCAGCTGTATGCTAATAACCCCTTCCTAGGGCCCAGAGTCATCACCAGTTACCTACTCAACAGTTCTACCAGGATGTCTCAAGAGCACCTCGTATTCAATCTACCTAAACTTACTGAAAACTGAACTTATGCTCTTCCCCTCAATCTCCTAATCTGCTCTTCCTTCAGTGTGCTCTATCTCAATAATAAAACTGCACCACAAGCTACTCACATGAGAAAAACTTGGGAGTTGTGCTTCTACGTACCCCCTTAACCTCACCCTCTACATAGCCAATGAACCAAAGTCCTATGATTCTATTTCGTAAATATTTCTCAAAACCTTCCTAGGGGCCGGCCCAGCAGCATAGCGGTTAGATTCACGTACTCCGCTTTGGCGGTCTGGGGTTCTTCCTCACAAAAAAACAAAACAAACAAAAAAACAACAAACAAACAACAAAAAAACTTTCTAATTCTACTGCCAGCACTCTCAACCATACTACCATCATATCTTATCTGAACCACTGCAGCAGCCTCATAATTGGCCTCACCAAATCCATTCTTGCTCTCTTCCTGATCCTCTCTCTATAATATAGCTGTTGATATTGGTCCAAGCATATTACTCCTCTGCTCAACTTCTGCCTTCCCACTGCCTTCAGAATAAAGTCCTACTGGACTTGACCCCTACTATCTTATCAAGATTTTAACTCTCTCCTCCATTCACTTCTCTCTAGTTACAGTGGCACATTTGGTTCTGTTTGGTTGGTAAGTTCCTCAAACATGCCAGATTCCTTCCAACCTCAGGGTTCTTGCGTATGCTAATCACTTCTCCTTTATGCCTGGTTACCTCTTACTCACCCTTCAGGTCTCAGCTTTAAAGGCTTTCTCAGGAAAAGTGTTCTCTGATGTCTCTTCTCACTCCTGAAGTTTAGATTAGGTCACCCTATTATACACTCTCATTGCATCCTGTATCTCCTCTTGTAGTCCTTTGCTTAACTATAATTAATATTACTAGTATAAGTATTTGTTTAATGTCTGACTTCCCCATCAGACTGTAAGCTTCAAGGCAGAGGGATCATGCTTGCTCATCACTGTATCCCAAGAGCCTTGCATGGTGTCTGACACATGATTGAAGTGCTTGTAATATTTTCTCATTTGTACCATAAGGCTTTCCCTTAGCTGGTCCCTCTACTTAGAGCTCTGTTGACCCAGATCTGGTCCCCTAAGCCCTTGGAACTTCACAAGACTGGCTCCTTATCACTCAGGTCTCAGTTACAAAATGCCATCTTCTCAGGGAGCCTTTACTGATCACCCAAGCTCAAGAAGTGATCCCCACCCTAAAAGGATTTCATCACTCTCTTAATTTCTTCAAAGCATTTAGCACTATCTAAAACCACAGTTTTGGGAAGTTCTAAAAAAGTAAGTCCCAAGTCCAGTGCCCATCACAGGTGTAATCACTCAACAAATATTTAAGTGAATGAATCTCCTGAATGAGAAAGGAGGACTTGAGGAACACCCTCAATTCATCAGCAAAACATTTAAAAACTGTGCTCCAACAAAGTCAAATCAGCAGCAGTATAGCTTAGTAGGCTTGGGGGTCAGACTGTCTACTTTGAGTCCTGGCTCTTTCTCTTCTTAGCTGGATAACCTCAGACAAGTTACTTAACTGCTCTATGCCTCAGTTTCCAAACTAGAAAATGGGAATCATAGAACCTACCTCAAAGGGTTGTTGAGAATTAGTTAATATATGTAAAGTGCCAGTACCAAAAACACAGTACACTCAATTAATGTGTACTATTACCCATCAGATCAGGCTTCCCTCTCCCCCTTGTTTCAAATATACAAGATGACTTTTCCTTTATCTTATTCACCCCAAAAGGTCACCATTTCTTTGGACACTGCAAAACTCCAAGAGTGTCTTTCACGTAGATTAAGATATGTGAATGGCACCTTCTGGAATTGTGCAACATGGCAGCACCATCCCCAAGTTCTGGCAACCCGCAGAACTGTGATTATCGAAAAGATTAAGATGATCAAAAGACACAAGAAACAGAGAAGTACTATGGAAACTACTCTAAAATGATCATTATATTTATGAATCTACAGTCTCTTATGGTCTCTGTCAAAAATAAGAGTAGGTTGACCAGATTACTGCCCTAACACAGAAGAGTTCCTAACTCCTGTGATCCAGGGATATGAAGAGATGGATTAAGGTTGGGGCTACCTTGAATTCACACTGAAGGCCACAATCAGCTCAAGAGGCTGTTTCTCAGGAATGGTCATGGGGTATTCAGCTATAGGGTAATTCATAATATTTCAATATTTGCTCACATCAACACACAGCTTTTATCTCATTTTTCTATCCTTCAAAGAGGATATCAGAAGGAAATTTCTTGTTATACAACTATTGATTTCAAGACAATGAACACTTAATTTGGTTACCCAAATAAGTTGATCTTAGGATAAGTTAAAAGCATTAATAAAGAAATTGGCAACTGGGTTGAGGATATGTCAAGATCATGAAGTTAGTTTTGTGAAAATTCAACAAAAGCACCCCACTTCATGCTTACTTTGGGCAAAGCCCTGGGAAATACAATCTGAGAGTGCTTCTGAGATGTTTTGTGTTAGACTTAAAACTCTAAGGTTAACAGCAGATAATCAGGATGGAAACATAGATACAGGACCTATCTACTGAATATTTCCCTTTCAATCAATCAGAATTTTCAATCTCACACTACTGACGTTTTGGACCAGATAATTCTTTGTTGTGCAGGGCTGAGCTGTGCATTTAGGATGTTTTAGCAGCATCCCTAGCCTCTACTCACCAAAATGACAGTAGTACTCCCCTACTCTGACAATCAAAAATGTCTCCAGCTACAGCCAAATGGTCCCTGAAGGGGCAAAATTACCCCCATTGAGAACCCCTGCTTTATTTATTTATTTTTTTTATAATTTTATTTATTTATTTATTTTTCCCCCTAAAACCCCAGTAGATAGTTGTATGTCATAGCTGCACATCCTTCTACTTGCTGTATATGGGACACGGCCTCAGCACGGCCGGAGAAGCGGTGTGTCGGTGCGCACCCAGGATCTGAACCCCGGCCGCCAGCAGCGGAGCGCGCGCACTTAACCGCTAAGCCACGGGGCCGGCCCAGAACCCCTGCTTTAAATAAATTTGTTTC
Source organism: Ceratotherium simum simum (assembly GCF_057802395.1). Lineage (NCBI taxonomy): Eukaryota > Metazoa > Chordata > Mammalia > Perissodactyla > Rhinocerotidae > Ceratotherium > Ceratotherium simum. The sequence goes on from NC_141933.1 coordinate 6,348,541, forward strand.
AACTGTCTAAAACATCCACTCATGTTCTCTCCTCCCCCTTTCAAAAATTCCTCCCTCTAATCAAGTAGGCAGCCTAGTTTCTGGTAACTCGGACTTAATCCCAGATTCTACCTTAATTCTTCATTTGCCTTTACCTCCAAAATCCTCAGAAATCACTTAGTACAACTCCCCCAGCGTGAGGTCAGTTCCCTTGTTCAAAACCATAGTTTGTGATGGAGGTGATACCAGGACTCAGGGCTCATGATCCCCAATCAAGCACCCTTTCCCATCACAACATGCTGCTATCCATCAGTCACCAAGTTTTGTCTGTCCTCCACTGCCCATGTGTCTCACTTCTATCCCTTCCTTTCCATTTCTACTACCTATACCCCAGAGCAGTGCTTCTTAAACTTTTGCATGCATCAGAATCACCTGGCTTATTAAAACACAGATTCATGGGCCCCAACCCCAGAGTTTCTGATTCAGCAAGTATGGGGCAGGGTCCAAAAATTTCCATTTCTAACGTGTTCCTAGGTGCCCAGATAATGCTTTGCTGCTGGTGAGGGGATCACACTACAAGAACCACTGCCCTAGAGTTTAGGTACCTATCACCTGAAGAGGTAATCTATTTCAATATCCTTTTAGACACTTCCCTGACCCGAAACTGCAAAAAAGTTACTCCTAAAACATCACTTTGATCAAATTACTGCTCAACCAAAACAAACCACAACTTCTGGTGGCTCTCTATTTCCCATACCTGGCTTTCATAATTGTTTAAAATGTGTTCCCAACACTATCAATAGTGCCTCCCAAAACAAATCTTCTACTTTACTCCTGGTAATCCAATGGCTGTCCTCAGAATAGGCTTTATAGGTATCCCACTCCATAGTAAAGCTTATGCTGTCTTTACCTCCTGCAAGGCCACCCTCTTCCCTCCTCCTCTCTACCTACCTGAAGGAGGCCTTCACCACTGTATTTGCCAAAACCACTCGTTTGGTCACTATCTGCTGCCTTTTATCTTTATGGTTTAAGTTTTTACCAAGTACTCACAGATAGAGAAAACCCCCAAGAACCTAAAATTTAAAACAGAAAACAATGATATGAGTGACATGCATAAATAAAAGGCTTGACATATACACAAACTGCACAAATCCTGCTGTTTTAATAGATCAAGTGCAACAAGCTGAAAGTTCAAAAAAAGAAAGAATGTGCCAATTTTTTTTTTAAACATGATCGAATACTGGCTGTCAGGTATTTGTACGATCTCAGTTAGGATGTTAAGCAGACATGTGCTAGGGAAGAAATTTTAAAAGTAACCTCAAAAAAAGAGAAACTACTCAACCTACAACTTCCTACAACAGAAGTGGGTATCATTTGTTTTCTGTATGAAATATATCACAAAAGATGATAATGGTGTGAGAGGGGAAACATGGGGTTCAAGGTCTGGTTCTACCCCTTACCAACTTTGTGATCTGGGGCAAGTCAAGGCCATTCTCTAGGGCCAGCCCCGTGGCTTAGCGGTTAAGTGCGCGCGCTCCGCTACTGGCGGCCCGGGACCAGGCGCGCACCGACGCGCTGCTTCTCCGGCCATGCTGAGGCCGCGTCCCACATACAGCAACTAGAAGGATGTGCAACTATGACATACAACTCTCTACTGGGGCTTTGGGGAAAAAAAAAAAAAAAGGAGGAGGATTGGCAATAGATGTTAGCTCAGAGCCAGTCTTCCTCAGCAAAAAGAGGAGGATTACCATGGATGTTAGCTCAGGGCTGATCTTCCTCACAAAAAAAAAAAAAAAAAAAAAGGCCATTCTCTAAGTCTCCATTTCCAGAACAAAAAAATTAAGATTTAAAACTATACCATCAGGGCCGGCCCCGTGGCTTAGCGGTTAAGTGCACGCGCTCTGCTGCTGGCAGCCCGGGTTCGGATCCTGGGCGCGCACCAATGCACCACTTGTCAGGCCATGCTGAGGCCGCGTCCCACATGCAGCAACTAGAAGGATGTGCAGCTATGACATACAACTATCTACTGGGGCTTTGGGGGGAAAAAATAAATAAATAAAATTATTAAAAAAAAAAAAAAACTATACCATCTCCCTTCAGGGTTGTTTTGAGGATTACATAAGGTAATGTATATGAAAGACCTAGTCTAGTACTTGGCACATGATAAATGCTTATTGAATTTTAACCTTTGTTGATATGAAAGCACAACGCAAAATACAGTATTATTCCAAAAATGAGATAAACAGAGCAAATTAATGAAACCTGATTAAGGATGTCCATTCCAAGAAGAAAAATAAAAAAGGACACAAAACAAAGAATGTTGGGGCTGGCCCAGTGGTGTAGTGGTTTAAGTTCACGTGCTCCGCTTTAGTGGCCCGGGGTTTGCAGGTTCGGATCCTGGGCGCGGACCTACGCACCTCTTCTTAAGAGATCCTGTGGCAGGCGTCCCACATATAAAGTAGAGGAAGATGGGCACAGATGTTAGCCCAGGGCCAATCTTCCTCAGCAAAAAGAGGAGGATTAGCACGGATGTTAGCTCAGGGCTGATCTTCCTCACTAAATAAATAAATAAATAAACAAATAAATAAATAAATAAATAAGTTAGTAAATAAATAAATAAAGTTAACTGGATTGGGGCCAGCCCGTGGCTTAGCAGTTAAGTGCTCGTGCTCCACTACTGGCGGCCCGGGTTTGGATCCTGGGCACGCACCGATGCACTGCTTGTCAGGCCATGCTGAGGCAGCGTCCCACATAGAGCAACTAGAAGGATGTGCAACTATGACATATAACTATCTACTGGGGCTTTGGGGAGAAAAAGGGGGAAAAAAAAAAGGAGGAAGATTGGCAATAGAAATTAGCTCAGGGCCAGTCTTCCTCAGCAAAAAGAGGAGGATTGGCATGGATGTTAGCTCAGGGCTGATCTTCCCCATAAAAATAAAAATAAAATAAAGTTAACTAGATATTTTCTTATTTACTCTAATGGCCCAAATACTATAAATGTGTTCATCTGGCATGCATGCTAAGCTTAAGTTTTTATTTGTTATAGCTGTTCTGGTTCTTATTTACACTATAAGACCCCATACCCAGATAGTTTGCTCATCCTTGTACACTAAACTCTCCTCCATTCTAGTGGCCTATTCCTAGCACTCAAGAAAACTGGTAGCAAAGAAAAGTATTTATCAGGGCTTTCCACAATATCAACAAATACTTATTGAGCACTTTCGATGTTGCAGACTGAGTACTTTCTCTTTTTTTGAGGCTACTTATTGAACACTTTCTATGTGTCAGGCACTATTCAAAGAATCCAACATATACCATAAACAAAAACCAAGTTCCAACTCTCAAGGAGCTTACACTCTAATGGAGAGAGATGCAGAAACAAACTTAAGTATGGTAGTGATCAGTGCTCAGCAAAATAAAACAAGAGAAAGTGATACGGCTTAAATATAGTCCTCATTCTGGGTCTCCCAAATACAGCTTACTGTGGAAGACTGATGCATAAGAATAAAGAATTAGGGGGGCCGGCCCGGTAGCATAGTGGTTAAGTTCGTGCACTCCACTTTGGCAGCTCAGGATTCGCAGGTTCAGACCCCAGGCTCGGACCTACGCACCACTCATCAAGCCATGCTGTGGCGGCGTTCCATATATAAAATAGAGGAAGATGGGCACAGATGTTAGCTCAGGGCCAATCTTCCTCAGCAAAAAGAGGAAGATTGGCAACAAAAATCTCTCTCACCAGAAAAAAAAAAAAAAAAAAAGAATTAGCACCCTCGTTGTCTGCATTTTGAATCACCCGAAAAGGGGCAACAAGTTTTGCCTACATCACCAGGAAGGAGGCTGCAAGACTCAGAACAATGTACTCCTCCATCAACACAGACTGAAGGTTAAGTCTAATGAAATAATTATAAACAGGCAAATTCAACTATTTAGACCATTTATAATTTTTTTCTGGTTAACAATATGATACTTCCACGCTAGAGGAAAAAACAGGATTTCATTTTGCCTAGTCCATTCCTGGTCAGAAAGAGTAGGGTCATTCAAAGTGAGACTATCTGTAAAAGAATAATCTGGTAATTGCTGCTGAATCTGGGGAGACAATTTCAAGGGTAACCCAAAGAAAGGTGAGAATATCATCAGGGCTTCAGTGCCCCCAGTTTCTTGCAAGAGATAAATGATTTAGCTATTTCAGACAGAATCATATGTAAGGCACACTAACAGGATTGAACACTGAATAGTATAATAACATCCTTTAGAAAAATCTCTTAATCTCATCATCAAGATTGACAAGCAAACTGAATTCTCAAGTAAATCAACATCTCTCCCTTCAGATAACACTACTAGGCTTAGGTGAATTCAAGAGAAAAAAATATTCAGGTTACATAATTTCTTTTACCCTGAAGGATACTGTCTTCACTTTCTTTTACATTGATTTAGGTATTCATTTGTTTCTACAATTGTCTTTGGCAGGGGCTAGTGAATTTTTTCCATACTAAATGTAACTATATGCATAATATACTACACAGGTTGAGGGCAGATATTATATCCAGTATATTAAAACATATAACAAAGGTCATCTTTTCTAATAAAAAAAAAGTCCCAAGTTAAAAGTGAAGGTCATCATCATAAGACATAGCATAAAAATCTTTATTTAAGCATTTACTTTAGATGCACTTTATTTTGCCCTTCTTTTCCATGCAATAATGTTTTACTCAGGATTGGTGTGATTTCAAAAAACCTAAAAGATCACCAATTATAACTGCTAAGGATTTAACATTTTAGATGAAGAAACTGTAAGATATTATGAACATTCCCTATAAATCAATAAATACTTAAATATACATGGACAGTGACGAATATCCAAAACTACTTCAACGCTTTGGCTCCTGAAACCAAATGAAGAAAAAAACGAAGAAAATGAAGAAAAAAAAAGTTCCATCTTTAGTTTCTGTCAATGTTTCTCAATAAGATCCTACATCTAAATTTACCAGAGATACAAAAATAAATCCTATTTACCTCAGGACAACCGAATATTCACCCATCACCAAAACTGAAGCTTCTACCCCTCTCACTTGAATACCTCCTCAGGTATGTCAACTTGCCTTTGAGATTTGGCTTTGTTCTAGGAATCTATACACAAAACTACTAATCTTTTCATTATTAAAAAAAAATCTATGTCTTGCTTAAGAAAAGTCAAACATTGTTTACACTCCATTGTCCTTTGTCTACGCTGCAAAGTAAGTATTCTAGTTCCAAAGAGTAGAGCTTATACCCCAAATCTACACATACACACCATCTTCAAAGGTACAATTCTCTTCCACATGTAATATGTAAATAACAGTTTGGCAAAAGATAGGCCAATTTTTTTAAAACTAGGTATTTTTGACTTTTTGAAAAATGACTTGTCGGGGGCTGGTCCTGTGGCTGAGTAGTTCAAGTTCCACGCGATCTGTTTCGGTGGCCCAGGTTCACAGGTTCAGATCCAGGGCAGGGACCTATTCCACTCATCAGCCATGTGTGGAGGCATCCCACATACAAAACAGAGGAAGACTGGCACAGATATTAACTCAGGGCTAATCTTCCTCAAGCGAAAAAAAAGAGGAGGATTGTCAACGGATGTTAGCTCAGGGCCAGTCTTCCTCACCAAAACAAAAACAAAAACAATGACTTGTCACAAAGACGATATAAACATATCAGAATTTACTTTACCAAATTAAGTATGTGCACTTGAAATAACTATGTCAGTAAAAAGCATTAAAAGAGCTATTCAATCATGAAAAGTATCCCCATTAGTAAGAATAACAACTTTTTTTTAAAGATAGGTAAAGGGTTCTGAACATAAAAAAGTCATTCTTGTTCCAAAATGAGTTTGGATTCAGACTTTTAATACTGGTACTACGTTTTTTCTCCCAAGCAGCTATTTTGACAGTACGTCACAGAAGGATGACCACTTAGGTTTTGTTCCCTAAAACAACATGGAAGTAACAGTTAATAACATTATAATCAATGTACGAGGTGATTCAATTCAATTTGACAAATATACATTACATGAGACCACACAAACTTTAATCACTAAGCCAAATTAGTAAGCCTCTTGTTTCGTCTCTCTTTCAAACTTTATGTTCCATGGCCAATAACTGCAGAACCAAATAAGTTCTATACTTTGACCTACTTTAAAGACAGACACAGTGTTAAGAAATATATAGTTAACTACTATAAAAATTGGCCTTTATGCCCTTATGTTAGTCTTAAAATTCCTCAACTAAGATCTAACTTAATCAGTAGAGAATTCTGTAATATAAGCACACACTAAAGAGACATTAAAAGTTTGTTAGGCAGACTGACACTCAAATAAGCCACCAACAGGTCTCATATCAAGTTATGTTATGGAAAGGATTTACACGTCAGATATAATTTGTCATGTAATCGTACAAAGGAAAACAGACATCAGTCACCCTAAACTTCAAGATTATTACCCAAAATTCTAAGTAAGAAAGATTCTCCAAAGTATCTGATGTACCCTCTTACACAACACTGCTACAGCAGCACATGAACAAGAAAAAAAAAATATGCTAGATAAGGAAAGGGTTAATGTGTCCAACAGGTAGCAATCACTTTACAACTAAAAAAATATATATCTTGAGGGGCCGGCCCAGTGGCATAGCTGTTGAGTTCGAGCGCTCCGCTTTGGCGGCCTGGGGTTCGCAGGTTCAGATCCTGGGCGCGGACCAACGCTCAGCTTGTCAAGCCATGCTGTGGCGGCATCCCATATAAAGTAGAGGAAGATGGGCAAGGATATTAGCCCAGGGCTGAGGAAGATCCTCAGCAAAAAGAGGAGGATTGGCAACGGATCCTGGCTCACAGCTAATCTTCCTCACACACACACAAAAAAATAAAAAATATATATACCTATCTTATCAGGACAAAAGTCACCGATTCCTTGGATCTCCTTACCACTACACCCCCCTACCTTGTTAAAAAAGGTGACAATGTTTGCTTGCTGAAAGGCTCTTCCTTTGAAAGACTGGATCCCAAGATCTCTCATATGTAACAACTCAACAATTCTATAAGCTTGACATAAAAATGAATTCCATATAGCAATAACTACCTGGGAAGACAGTTTTGCAGCATCCTCTTTCTTTACTTTTCCCAAAGAATTTAAGTTTAATTCAAGAAATGTCAAAACAAAAAATGAATCCTAAACATACCAAATTCCACTACTGATATACTTTATTTCTAAAAGTTAAAGAATTCTAATCTCAACACATGGATTGGGAGACAAGAGGCAAATTTTTGACATAAGCCTTGCCAGAACATACGCCTGCTGGATATACTTGCCGATACACTCCATACCTTTTCAACAGTCACATTAAAAAAAAAAAAAAAGTAGCCTTTTCTTAAGAGTAGAGATCATCAGAAAATGGATTAGAGAATCACTCTTTTTTCCTCCAAACTCAGTCTAAAACGCAGAGCCAAATAAAACTACCATAAATTCCTTTAGTAATCTAGGTCTTTCAGTTCACCAAATTTCACATAATATATACAATTCTGTGGCTTTCCTCTACTCCATCCGGTCTACAATCACAAATTCAAATTTCTGAAATGAATATATGGTGAGAATATTAATAAAGCTCTCTTTCACTGGGAAAAACAAAAATCAAATTCTTAAACTCCAACAGGGAAACCTTGAGAGGAAAGCAGGGCCTAAAGGAGCAAGTATTCATATGCACATACAAGCTAACTCCCACCAAATCATTACTAAGTAAAAATTTCTTTTAACAAGATGTATCTCATACATCCCTCCCAAAATACAAAACACAGAACTTTATCAGCATCCAGTATTCTACCTTCTCTCAATTCTCAATCAATCCCCTCCAACCCTCCAGTTAACCTGTTAAAAAAAAAAAAAGAATCCATAGTTCTACTCCCCAGCTCAAAGCCACAAATCCTGGCACATCATAATCTAAAAAAATTATATAGGACTAACCTTCCTCAAACAGTTCTGCTCCTAAAATTTACATTCTAATCTGACTTAATCAATTAAATTTATTACAATGTCAGTATTGCAAAATTAGGAATCCTTGTCACGTAATCCACAAAATCCTTTGATTTACAACGGCTTCTACAAAAGTTAAAGGCTACATGTAACTCCATTTCCAAAGAAGATGAATATTAAGGCTCTAACTAGTTGGCCTAAAAGCCAAATGAGATATTAATATAACTTCCCTCCTCCTCTGGTGCACAGAAAAGCCACCTGAAAAGTTTTAATCACAGTATGTTCACAAATGGAAACAAAATAGTTACTCTGCTTCAAAATTAAAAAAAAAAAAAAAAAAAGAAAATACTAACCAATCTCTGGCTGTAACGAATCCTTTCTTCTTCGGGTTCCATCTCTCACTCTTCTGTTGAAATTACTGTAAAGAAACCACTCCAGGGCTGCCTTCCTCTTCCTCCTTAGGAACCAGATTGCAACACTAAAGATAACGATATGGAGCAGAGATGAGAACTCATCCTCAAACTCAAGCTTTCTTTTCACGGAAAAGGAGCATTTAAGAAATGTGTAAATTAAAGGCTCTCTGAGGAATCTGGTTCTTCTTCATCCGTTTGGGACCTCTCTGCTCTTGGGCAAGTGGTTCCACGTCAAGATCAATATTAATTACATTACAACTGTCCAAGGCCTAAGCAAAAGGAGACGTTGGTTTCAGTTCCTTGTGGACGGGCCATACCACTTGTTTCTCCCCTCAGGATTACAATAAGCAAGGCTCCCCTTCATGTCAGCATTAGCAAAAAAAAAAAAAAAAAAAAGGGAGGGGGAACACAGGACTTTTCTCTCTAGAGAGCTGACCAGGTGAAGCAGGCACTGAACTAATCCAGATCCTAACCAAATTAGTTCTCTCTCACTGGTAATTAGAAACTAAAGGAAAAAAGGACAGACTAACTATATAAAAAGAGGACAAGAAATGAGGATTTAAAAAATGACTCCAAAACAATTTCCCATACCCCTCTAGTAAAGCCGCACACAATCGTTGCCTTCCTTCCTAGACTCCCCGGATCTTTTCATTCCCAAACCAACCCTCCACCCCAACACAAGGTATGTACAACTCTGAAACAGATTCAAGAAAGTTGCAAATCAAGGACAAAAATTCCATCAGATCCTCCCGGATCAAGTAATAAAATAAACGATTCTACCTATAGATATAAATAAAATACATCTTTTCCAAAAATTAAAGACTGGTTTGCGCGACGGTCGATCCATAATACCAAGAAAGGTTTTTCTTTTTTCTAAATATTCTCATGGATAATGGCTTCCATAGGAAATGCAGATTTTTTTTCCTTTTTGTAACTACATGACGGCCACGTTAACAGCATCCTTTCAAAACTGCTACGAGACAGAAGACCCGATGACACAGCTTGCGAAAGCAGTTCGTGGCAAAGCCCTCCTGGAGGAAGCCCTCGCCCCAAGTCGGGAGGAAAACCGTGTCTGCACCCCCTAGGCGAGAACCGCCCGGGCTTGCAAGCAGCCAGGGCCGGAGAGGAAAAGCGGCCAATCTGGCCGGGCTACCCGAGAGAAAACCGTTTCAATGGTTCACCCATCGGAAAAAGAAATAGAAACTTTACATTAAGTCTTTAGATAACATAGCGAACCAAACTTCCAAGGTGGGGGGGGTTAAGAGGGGGAATCTCACCGGGGATTTTGCTCGTGAGTTCTTGTCCAAGTGAGAAGTAAAAGATTCCAAAAACTGGGAGGACAAATTAAATCCCAAACGTCGACTTCGGCTTTTTCCGTAGCTCAACCCAGTATCCAAAAAGGGTCGGAGCGACCCGGAAAAGAGAGGAAACAGTCGCTGAATCAAACCTCCTCTTCTGGCTTTGGAGCCCGGGAGTCGGAGGCGTCAGGAGAGGGGAGCGCGACCCCTCGGCGCCGAGCCCGGGGCGCCCCCGCCTCCCCCGGGCCAGCGGTCAGCAGCCGAGCCCGAGCCCCGGGCCAGCCCCGGCCGCGGGGAGCGCCCTCCTCGCCGTGCCCTCGGCCAGCAGCCGCCCGGCCGCCTCCGGAGCCCGGGAGCGGCGGCCGATCAGCTGAGACCGGCCGGCCCGAGGCTCCCCGCGCCGCCCCGGCCCCCCGGAACGCGGGCCCCGGCCCCGGCCCCGGGGGGCGGAGGGGGCGGGAGCGGCGCGGCGCGCCGGGCTGGGGGCCCGGGCTCCCCTCGCGTCTCCCTCTCAGCCCGGGCTCCGCGCTGCGGGACGAGCCCCCGGCTACTCCCCAGTCGCAGAGGAGGGACTCCGGGGGATGGGCCCCCTGGCGTTGCCCCTCCTCCCGGAGCGCCCCCTGCCCAGGATAGACAGAGCGGCGACAGGCCCAGCCGCTGGGAAGGTGCTCTGTGAGCCTGAGCCGCAGCCGCCGCCGCCACCGCCGCCGCCGGGGAGGGGTGTTGTTTCCCTCACACAGGAGGAGCCGCTGAAGCAGCCGCCGCCATTTTGAACCCGTCAGACTCTCACATACACACAGCTCCTCCGCGGCGCACTGCGCAGGCGCCGCATCCCCACCCCTCCTCCGGCTCGCCTCTCCACCCCCCACCCCCCTTCAAGCCTCCCTTCGCTTCTTACCGCTCTCCCGGGCGCACGTGAACGCGCACGCGTCACTCCCCTCTAGCGCGGACACTCTGCCGGCGCGCGCACGCGCGGATGCGTCGGCCTCGAATCGTCCGCGCCCGGCGACGCCGACGCGGCTCCCCGCCCCGCCTCGCGTCAGCCTGCCCGCCCTCCCGCCGGCCCACCGCCCCCGCTCCCCGCCGGCTTTCTTCCAGGGCTCGGGCCCGACGCGCTGCTCGCGCCTGCGCGCAGGCCACGGATCCTCCTCCGCGCGCGCCCTCCCCCCTACACGCCCTCGCTCTAACACACACACTTCGCCTCTGTGACCCCGCCCCTCGCCGGCCAGCTGCGCCGGCAGCCCTCCCCCACTTCTCCTGGGAGGGCGGTGACCCCCGACCCCCAACAAAGCACAACCACCCCCCCAGGAGTGGCGAGAAGCGCCCCGTTCCCCTTCAACCTCCCTCTGCCCCAGTCGGCCCGTGACAGTCACGCAACCTGAGGGCCGGGCGGCCTGGGCCAGGGCAGCCGTTGCCCGCCTCAAAGCGGGGTCTCCCGGGGTCAGGCCGCTGGGCCCGGCCGGCTGGAGCGGGGCGTCCCGCTCGGGCTTGCCCAGGGCGAGGGGGCGCGGGGAAGGGGCGCTTTCCCGCCGGCTGCCCTCCCCTCGCGCGTCGGCCGCTGGGCCGAGGCCGGCCTGCCCGCCATCCCCGGGCAGGCCCCGGCGCCCCCGCCGCGGGGCCCGTCCGCCCTGGGCTGCGGGCTCCTCGGTGCAGCGGCCCGGCCCCGCCTCACCCACTCCTCGCCGCTCCGAAGGGGCAGGAAACGGGAGTAGCATGTCTGTCCTGGGCTCGGCTCCCCGGGGGAGCTCCAGGCGTTTGACAAGGGCGTCCACAGGTACCAGGCGCGAGAGTGGTCTCCGCGACGGCCCGGGGGCGACGGCGGCCGGCGCGTCCACCGCGGGCTCGAGGCGCCCGGGGAGGTGGCCCTGGAAGCCCCCGCTCCTCGGCCACGCTCAGGTTTCCGCAGCGCCGGTGCCCCCGGCGGCCCGGGTGGGACGTGACCCCGCCCCCGGCGAGTCGGTGCGCCCCCCACGGAGGGGTGCGCGGGCCGCCCTCAGCCCCTGGGCCGACCCCGCCGCCCCGGGCCGCGGCGGGCGCGGGAGGCCCAGCCGGGAAGATGTCTCCTCTCGGTGCGCGCAGCTTCGCGCGAGGGTCAGCGACGGGGCAGCGGCCGCCGGAGCCGCGCCGGCCCTGCCCACGAACCGGCTCCCGCGGCTCGACAGCTGCCCGACGGGCTAGCAGGCTGGGGACGTCGACGGAGCCCGGCCAGAGGTATCTGAGCAACGCCATGCGAGCAGCCCAGCAGCGATCAGGGCATTTCCCCAGCCAATCTCGTGCTTTGGGGCCCGTTTAAATTATAAATCCCATAAAGGACCGTGGCTGGGGCGTTACGCATCCGGGTCGGCTCTCTTGGCTTCAGTACACTCTTGCTAAGAGGTATCACACAGATCTTTTGCTCCCTGCCTTGGTTTCCCACTCTTTAACCTCTGATTTCCTGAGATCGGGGAATGGAGGACACAGGAAGGGCATGGAGTGAATTTTAGGCAGACATGAGAGAGCCAATTGAAATAATGATGCTTTCTATTTCTAGCAAGGTTTGAACTCTAGAGTAATGGCACTGTGTAAACCGAAGGTATTATTCTTTATTACCACACGAGGTTTTTCTACATGCAAACTTAGGGAGTTTTACAGACATTCTCCCCTTTGTTTCACAACATTCTTAGGAGACAAGCTAAAGTGCCTGCCTGGTAGCATTATACTCATTTTAAAGATAGACAATTGAGGGCCTGCCCGGTGGCATAGTGGTTAAGTTCAGAGCCTTCTGCTTCAGGGGCCCAGTTCTCTGGTTCGGATCCTGGGTGCGGACCTACGCCACTCGTCAGCCATGCTGTGGCAGCATCCCACATATAAAGTGGAGGAAGATTGGCACAGATGTTAGTTCAGAGCTAATCTTCCTGACCAAGGGGAAAAAAAAAAAAAAGACAATTGAAGCCTTTCTATAGAAAGACTATGCAGCTTGCATAGTTACTCCAACAGAGAGCAGTCCAGCACTCTGCAACAGCAGACGGCAACATATCACAACAACAACAAAAGTTTTGTTAATATGGTATCACCCTCTTGCATTCCAGTCATTGGGAAATATTCTTTATTCTGATGCCAGCTTTGTTCAGACTTAAATTTTCAGAGCACTGATAGGAAGATCTTCACCAAAACTTCATCAGATCAAGAACCTTTTTAAGTCTTTCAGACTATAGTAAAATCTATTTTAAAAGCATTCTTTCACATTGGTGCTACCAGATGTGATCCATAGGCCTCTGGCTCTCTGTAGGTGTAGAAAAAGGCAGCAGCTTGTTTGTTTTATTTTTAAGTAAGAGAGACAGACTTTTGCCATTGTAAGATTAAGTAAGTGTTGGGCCTTATTGCTGTGTGCAAAATAAATGGCTTTATTTCCTTCCCATTCATACCTATAACCCACAGGACACTTGGGGGCAAAGAGAGAAAGAGGTTTTGCCCGACTTGCTCAACTTGGTCTTGCCGTTTTTCTTAAGGTCCAGAGCCCCTTAAGTAATTAACCCTCAACACTGAGTTGCTCACCTTCAGCAAACTGATGCCAAAGACAGATTTAACTCAGGTGGGTGTGCTGGGAGGAAACCTAAGAAGGCTCCAAGAATAATAATAGTAATACTTAGTTTGAACAGGACCGCAGGTAAAGGTTTGTCAGATTGCAACCAGCTCTTTTCCAGTTGAAAACCATTTGTTAATTAGCCTGCATTGGGGAAAATGGCATTTAAACACATATACACAATGGTTTCTCCATGAGCAGGCTTTGTTAATATTTGAAAGCAGATGTGCAGGGTGAGGTAAGAAATAGGCAGATGGCTAGTGATTTCTCCCACAATCACAATGGCTCTGGTTGGGAAAGGCATATTTGAGGCTCACTGCTTTGCCCTAAAAGAGCTGTGTTCAAGGAGAATAGAGCTTAGGGATTCCCCAAGAAGGCCACAAGAACTATGAACTATATGGCTTAACTGCAGCTTCAGGTAGATGGGGAGAGTGGTAGATGAGAAGAAAGAAAGAAAGATTCCTTCTAGAAGCATTGAGAAGAGGAACCCTGGCTGGAATAACCTTAATAAGATACTGACAAATCTCTGCCTTCTTGAGCAAAGTTAAGAAGGAGCAAAGCTAAGCAAAGCTCCTTTTGGGAGACTTTAGTGGATGAAAAGAGAATTTTGTAGTCTGGTCAACAGAGTTAAACTTTCCAATTTCTCTGCTTGCCTTAAATGTTAAGGAGGAAGTAGGGATGTCCCAAACAGTGGAAATCTAAACCACAATAGAGAAGTTGGTCTTGAAGATCCCCTGGGAGGTAGCATAACCAGTGGTTAAAAAGCTTTGGCATTGGGCCTGCCCAGTGGCATAGTGGTTGAGTTCTAGAATTCCACTTCGGCGGCCTGGGGTTCACTGGTTCGCATCCCGGGCGCGGACCTACTCACGCTTATCAAAGCCACAGCTTATCAAAGCCATACTGTGGTGGCGTACCATATAAAGTGGAGGAAGATGGGCACGGATGTTAGCCCAGGGCCAGTCTTCCTCAGCAAAAAAGAGCAGGATTGGCAACAGATATTAGCTCAGGGCTAATCTTCCTCAAAAAAAAAAAAAAAAAAGCTTTGGCATCAGAGACTACAGGTCTACTCTGCTTGCTACTAGCTATTCGGTCCTAATGAACTCCTCAAAGCCTTGCTTTTTCATCTATAAAGTGGAAAAAATACCTAACTCTCAAGGTGAAATGAATAATGTCTTAAAGCTCAGGGTCTAGCACATGATAGCCTCCAATTATGAGCATTTACAGTGTTTCTGATCTCTAGTTTTAAGGAAAGTTTTGAGTAAAGATGCTTCAGTATTTAAGCAAATTTACGTAGAGCGTATAGAGTGACTTATGCATAGCTTCTCCTCTTTCCTTTCCTAGCTTCTAGTCTCTCTCTCTTCCCCCATCCCAGTGTCTCTGATCTCCATTTTCCTCTCTTCCCTGACTCTGTCTGTCTGCCTCTCTCATCATCACCTCCTGAGGTCTCTTTCTTTCCATCCTTCTCTCCATCACTCTGCCGCTCCCCACCTGCTGTGTTCATTCCTTTCTCTCAGCCCAGCCATTGTTATGTACTCTGTCATCAGCAGCATAGACCTTACTTGCCCACTTACCTTTACCCGTCCATTTGGTGCATTTAATCACGTGCTCACTAGATTTGTTACTTAATCATTTCCTGAACATCTGCCTCCACCTACCTCCGCTAGACTGTAAGTTCCTTGAAGGCAAGGGCCGAGCCACATTTGTATCCCTCAAAAGACCTTCCAGAATCAGTATCGCATACTTACTGTGTCATCCCTAGGACTTATAAAAACTGAGTGTTGTAATTGTGAGTTTTGAGGCATAGAAAGTTTTCTTTTGAATCTGGAAGTGAAATCTGAATTGATCAGGGGGAAAAAAGGAAGCCAGAAATGGCCTGCAGATTCTCGTATCATTGAACATAGATGGCTTGTGAAATTCTAAGTTTCGTGGAACACAGTTGTCCCTTTCCTTGGGACTGTGGGACCACCCTCCCTGGCCCAGTGCCTGCCTGCTGCCATTTTTTCCAGGCGTATGGCTTGCCTTTGTGCAGACCCGCCCCTCCTGAGTCATGGGGTTGACTTTGGCTGTTGGGGCAGCTGCAGCAGCATCTGGGATCCACCTGCTTTTTTACCAGCCTCAACTTCATCTTGCGGCCAGGCCACCCTCACTTCCACTTCTAAAAGGGAGGGACTTCTTGCCTTTCCAGAGAGTGGAGCTGAAAGACGCAGAGCCCTGGGCTTCACTACACCTGTGCTTGGTAGGGGGAAGTTTCTGGCACCCTGGGATTTCAGGGTCTGTTTGCAACTTTGTGCTTGTTCGCTGGCTGGGCTGGTTATAGTCTTGCAGTGCCCTAGTCACATCTCCAAAAGGCCAGTTGCCTAAACAGTTAGGCCTGTTCCTAGATCCTCCCAGTGGGTCTGATCTTTGCCCGTCTTCTTCAAGGGTGTTCACTGCCTCTTGTCAGCTTCGGCTAAGTCTGGCATCCCTTCGGCTGCTTTGTGAGGGGTCCTTACCAGCTGTGTGCTTTTAGCCCTGTCCGTTAGTCTGTCAAGAGCTCAGTTCTCTCTTTAATGAAATGGAGATAACGACTCCTGCCCCGTTTCCTCCTAGGATTATTGTGGAGTCAAATGGACTAATAGACACGAATGCCCTTTGGAAGCTGGAAGACGACATATTTAGGAAGGATTGTTGGTTCTCCTATTTCTTTTTATTTCTTTTTTTCCTACATGAAGGATTTGTTTTGTCACTGAGTACCTTGTGCCCGACAGTAAATTAAGTGCTTGCATGGAGAAAGGAGGTTTTGAAATTAGAAAACTTGGCTTTTACCCTTGAAAACTTCACATCATGGAGAAGGTACCGTGAAGATGTGACATACTTAGAGAACAATCGTCATGACAGTGAATCACTGGGAGATACTGTAGACAGTAAGAACAGGATATAGAATTGCACTGGGGTGTAAGCCACATGGGGTAGGGAGTTTTGTTCATCTTGTTCAGGTTCATTGCTGCATCCGCAGTGCCTAGAACAGTGCTGGACAGAGTTGGCACTCATTCGTTCGTGTTTATTGGATCAATGAATAATGGGGTTTTCTTGGGTTTTTTTGGTGTGGAAGATTGTCCCTGAGCTAACATCTGTGCCACTCTTTCCTCTGTTTTGTATGTGGGGTGCCTCCACAGCATGGCTTGATGAGTAGTGTATAGGTCCGCACCCGGAATCCGAAGCCACGCGCCCCGGGCTATTGAAGCAGAGCATGCAAACTTAACTACTACGCCACCGGGCTGGCCCCATGAGTAATGTTTTTGAGGGACAGAGGAGTGTGAAGGCTGGAGGGCTTTGAACCCTTGCAGAGAAGTTTGGTTTTGGTAGAGTAAGAGAGGTGCGTATGTTCTGGAGCAGAGGGTGTATAACAGCAGTTGTTCCAGGTAAGCTGTTCCTGCAGCTGTCACCTCAGCTGGGATAGAGGTGCTAGAAACTAAAGCTCCTACTACTGCAAACGGAGCCAGGAGGACATGTGTGACTCTTAGGCCAGTTTATTCGCTCTCTTTTTCTTCCAGCTTCTCTGACCTGGGCTTTCTACTGTCTCCGATTTCTGGGAGTAGTCTTTATAGTCCGTATCAGAGCACAGCCTTTTTTTTTTTTTCATGAGGGAGATTTGCCCTGAGCTAACATCTCTGCCAATCTTCCTCTATTTTGTATATGGGTCGCCACCACAGCATGGCTGCTGATGAGTGGTGTAGGTCCACACCCGGGAACCAAACCCAGGCTGCTGAAGCAGAGCATGCTGAACTTAACCACTAGGCCACAGGGCTGGCCCCAGAGCACAGCTTTTGATGTGATATTATAAACTTAATATCTCCAGTCAATTTTTTTCAAAATGCCTTGTTAATTATACTGTTCATTATATTTGAAGTGTGCAATTTTAAATTGACAATCTCCTTTTTTTCCAAAATGCTTGCTAAATATTTAAACTCTGACACGTATTCAGTCTTCTTTTGCTTTCTGGCTAAATCTATTTTCACACTCTCTGGGGGACTGCAAGAAAATATTGACTGCATTTGAGGTGAGATTTCCTGTGTTGTGTTTTTTGCAATTATACTTGATTTGCCACAGCTTGGAGTTCGTGTTTTGATTTGATCATAATTACTGGATCTGTTTCTACTGTTGATCTAATTATCTTCTTATTGGTGAGCTACGTATTCTTAGTTAACTTTCCTGTATAATTTTATTGGTATAAAGAATGTGGGAGACACTACATCTATACCTTAGTCCTGTATTATTGAAACACATCACAAGGTTTACCCATCTATGTTTTTAATGCATATGTTTATATTGGTGAAAGTTTATGTTTTGCGTAAATGTTAGTATTTTCAATAATATATTTTAGCATTTTCGATTTTGTTTTAGTATTTAGTACTCATTTACTATTTTCTATATTTTATGTATTTTTATAGTCAGCAAATTCATAAAAGTGGGCAAATTGAATTCTCAATTCCAGCTTGCTAGAAGATATAGAATCTGCAGTGGCTTCCTTTTTCTGAATCCACGTTATTCCTGTTGAAGGGACCATATTTCTTTCTGTATGCATTTAAGTTGCTCCTTAATACACAGGCATGTAATTTGGATGCTATTGATAGTAGAACAATGCCCCTAATTTCCACTGCTTTCTCTTCATTCTCTGGTATGCTTCTGGTTAAATCTGCCACCTGCTGTCTCACATTTGATTGACTCTCTATACGACTGTTATTGTGATCAACCACAAAATACATGCCAATTTCTGACTACCTGCTGGGTCCTCAAGATTTAAAATATAAGACTTGGACCCTGCCCTCAAGGAGCTTACAGTTTAAAGAGAGAAGAAAATAAAATCACTACTTGGAAAATGCCAGCCTGCATAAGCAAACAACAGCATGGCAGAGTTGGAGAAGGGAGAGATGAAGACAGTTCCCACGGCTCGGGAACTGCAGCAATACTTCTCCGGGACTTGCTGGTGTTCACTTGGTGCAGCACTAACTTCCTCCCTATAGTATCTGCTGGGTCCTCATCTATTAAGGGGATATTCATGCTGAATCACAGAATCTTAGAGCTGGCATGGAGCTTGGAGGTCATTTATGCCAACCTGCTCATTTTGAAAACTGGCAGTCTGAGGCCCAAAGATGTTAAGCAGCTGGGCCAAGGTCAAGCAGCTAGTTTGCAATGAAATGGGAACCATAAACCACGTCTTCTGATAGCTGCTCTTTCTACTACTCCTCAAATTGATGGCATTTTTAACCATCAGATCTAATGTTCGTTCATTTGTTCCTTCCCCAGAAAGAGCACCTGCCTGTGCAGGGCACTGTGCTTGGCACTGGGGTTGCAGGGTGAGTGTGCACGAGACCACATTGTGGGGGGTCAGGTGACCATATGAATTAGCCTCCAAACTGAGACCCTTTGAAACAGTGAAAGGGCCTAATAATAACTACATATGCATATCAGGTATAGACTAGGATGCACTCATAGGCCGTAATGGACATCAGGTCTATGCAGGATATATACACGGTCTGTACAGGATTCTGTGAGGGCACAAAGGTGGGAGGGGCCAATTCTGCTATAGAGGAGGAAAGGCTTCATGGAGGAGGTGATGCTTGAAAGTTACCGGGGGTTTTGATGTTCACCAAGAATACGAAGGGAGAAGGGCACTTCCCGTCCTTGTCATGCTCTGGACACAGCAGGACGGCTGACAAAACCTGAGTCGGCGGAGGGGCGAATCCTATCCTAGAGGACCTCTCTCACCATATTCAGCAAGTGGACAGGGTTTTGTCTTTTCTAGGGGATGGGTATTTGCTCATCCAGGCAGCAAATATTTATTGAGTATTTACTAGGTAGCAGGCACTGCTGTAGGCACTGAGGAATACCGTGGACATGACAGGCAGATCCCTGCTGAGAGACAGCATGGCGCAGTGGTCCAGTGTGGACCCTGGAGACAACACAGTCTGTGTTCCCAGTCCAGCTGCACCATGCAATGAACACGTCATCTTGCTCAAACCACACAGCTCTCAGGGTTTTGTTTCCTCATTTGTAAAAAGGAGGTAAGAGTCCTTCCCCATAGGTTGTTGTCACAGAATCTACATGCGTTACCATTCACAGTGCTAGAACAGCACCTGGAACATAGGAAGGGCTTATAAACAAGTGTGTGAAATAAAACTGAGCTTACAGTTAGTTGAGAGAGCCATTGCAAACTATTTATTAGATAAATTCTATGAAACAAATAGGAAGGCTTCTCTGAGGAGGTATCATTGGAACTTTCCAGGGAGAGGGAACAGCTTGAGCAAAGGCCCTCAGTAGGATCAGGCATTGGTGTACTCAAAAAGCAGCAGGCCAGAGTGGCCAAGGTGGAGAGTGGTGTGAGATGAGGTCACAGAGTAGCCAGGCGGGGTCACCCAACACTTGCTGTGAGCTGAGAGTGCACACCCATGGTGGGGTCATGGCAGCAGGGCAATGACAAGGTCGAATTCATGTTTCATAAAGGCCTAATACTAAAGCAAAATGCTGGTGAGAAAATTAAGGTGTTCTGTGGATCCCCATGAGAGAAGCTGAGGACATGGCCTCAGGCAGTAAAACGGGTATGGAGAAGAGAGACAAGAGGTTGAAGGAGGACTCCACAGGATCTGGTCACACGCTGGATGTTTGCAAAGTGAGAAAGAGGGAGGGGTCATGGGTGACTGCTGCCTTTCTGCCTCGGCTGGTTTGCTGTGCCACCTTCTGAAGTGGGAGGTCCAGGAGAAGCAAGGGGTGGGGCCAAGAGGATGGGGTCACATTGGCACTGTTGAGGCCGAGGGGCTTCCTAAGGACTGGAATGGAGGAGCGCAGTCTGCGCCTGGTTTGGAGGTCCAAGAATCAACAGCACCAGGTGAAGAGCATGGGAGGAACAAGATGGTCCCTGGAACGTGTAGAAGGAGGCCAGAATCCCAGGGACAGGACCACAGAAGGAGAACTGTGCCCTGCCCATTGTAGGTGCTCAATTACTGCTTGAAGAACGAATGGGTGTAGGAATTGTCCAGAAAAGGAAGAGGAGCCCCTGAAAACAGCTGTGGAGGAAAGACCAGAGAGGCAGGACAGAAAGCATGAAAGCAGCATGAGGAGAGTGTCAAGCAGGAGGAAGGGGTCGAGGGGTCCGATGAAGCTGGAAGACCACCCCTGGATGGGGACCCATTATGACATCACTGGCGACCTTTGACAACAGTGTCAGTGCAGTTGGGGGCGGGGAAATTGGAATGCAATGAGCCAAGAATGAATGGGAGGTAAAAAAAGTTGGCGAGTGTACACCCTTCTTTCAAGGAGCTCCGCTGTGAAGAGAAGAGCAGGGGGAAGACAGGATGGGTGGAGGGTGATGGGACAGAAACGAGCTTGTGTGTGGCCTGTAAGAAGGTGTCAGGAGAGAGAGAGGGCTTGAAAGTGGAACCTGCAAATAATAAGGGATAGAGCAGGAGGTTCTCAGTGTGGAACAGCCACGGGGGCAGCCTGGCCCTGAGATTAGCTCCAGCTGAGAGAAGACATGTCTTCCTCTGAACCTGGAGAGAGGTTGCGAGGGCGGTGCACAGGGAGGTCATTTGGAGGGTGTGGGGGCAGGAGGTTGAGGGGGTTTACACTTGAAATCCCCTGGAATAGTCTGGAGTTGGAGAAAGCAGTGTAGTTGAAGGAGGCTTTGAGTTCCACCCCCTTCTGTCTGACAGAAGCCATGTCTTACTGCTCTTAACTGCCTTGGAGGGAGAAGTGGGTGGATTCAGGGAGCAATGTGAACGATCACCGGAAGCCCACTTCCTGTGACCCCTAGTCATGCCAGAGGTCAGCAAGGACCTGGGCAGGTGCCCTACACAGGAAGGAGAGCTCAGAGTCCACAGCAGGTCACTATGACCCCAGCTGACAGATAAACAGGAGTTTCTGCCTCCCTCAGGCTCTGCCGCTGCCTCTCTCTCCCACTGTTGCCCTTGGGCTTTCTGCAAAGCCTAGCCCTCAGCCCTTAGCTCTTCTCTCCCTGACAGTGTTCCTTTATCCTCCTAACTTCAAATACAGTCTTGGCGGGGGTGACTCCCACGGCTACCTCGGCCCTGACCTTCCCATACCACCTGGCCTCACTGTTGGACCTTCCCCTGGACTCCCTCATGAGGAACCAGGTCTCCTATACGATCCTCTCCTCCAAACAGCCTTAGGCTATGCTTCCTCGTCCTGGGGCCCTTCTGTGCCCCCTTCCCTGCTGCCCCTGTGAATTCCTACAGCGCTGTAAACCACCCACCCAGTTTGGCATTTACTGTGTGCCCTCTTGTGTTTTAAAAATCTCCGATGAGTACGTCTCGTTCTCCCTCCAGTGGAGGAAGCCCCCTGAAGACTAGGGCTTGCCATGTGCTTATTTCTTCCACTGTCTGGAATCAGGCCTCGCAAATAGCCATTTCCTCACTCACTAAATGCTTGTGAAGGTAACCGTGTAGTGGCTGAGTGCATAGGGACAGACTAGAGGGCTTGCCAGGAAAGAGGTGCAATTTGTCAAGTAACAATGGGAGGAGGACATTGCAGGCACATAAAGTATTTGCATCTGAGCAGACTCACATGGGATGAAATGACGGGAGGAAGGGGACGTTGAGTCACTTTGCCAGGAAGGCCCAGCCAGTGGGTGGTAGAGTTGGAAGCGGAAGAGGAATCAAGAAAGCCTGGGGAGAAGGAGCTGGTGGTGAGTTTAGCCCAGGATGGGAATAGGTCAGTCACCAACAGCGACAAAAGGCTCTAGAAAGAACTGTGTCACATGCTCAAGGCAGGAGATGGGAAAAGCAGTTTTGGCACCAGCAGTGGGCACCTGGCAGGCAGTAGCTACTGGAGGAATGGGAAGAGGCGTTGAAACGGGGCGGAGAAAGACCAGTGTTTGGCAGAGGGCACGGAGGGAGGAGGGTGGCGGTAACTCACATAGTCTAAGCTTTGCCCTGTGAGTGGGGGAGAAGGATAAAGAGAGGCTGATGAATGTTGCATTTCTTGGGGGTCCCCATCCAACCCCATTCAAGGGGGTTGTTCCTACGGGTATCCCAGTCTCTCTCTTGGAGATCCCCCTCGGTGGTCTTGAGGGAGAATAGTGGCATCTTCCCTTTGTGGAAGCTGAGGGGGCCAGCCCCTCCTCTCCTCACCCGCTGCAGTTGGGGGGTGGCTTGTGACCTAGGTTTGACCCAGCAGACCCTCTCTTTCAGGATGTTGACTCCCAAGCAGGTGACCTTAGGATGTGGGGAAAAATGGAGATTATTCCTACTTGGCAGTCAGCCTGTTCCTACCAAGCCACTGGCAGTGGGGCCACGGAGTTCCCTGGCTTCCCACCAACCCAAACCTGATCCTCCAGCCCCCAATCGCTTCTGGGAGCCACCTCTACCACCACCACCACCGCACGTGCACACACACACGCTTCCATTAAATCCCTCTCTGCTTTGGTTAGCTGGAGTCAGTTTCTGTTGCATGCAACCAAGAACTCGGACTAAATCTGAGTTCAATCCTGTTGATTAAAGGTTGAGAATGCTGTCAGATTCCTATGCAGATGTGGAGTCTGTAGATGAATTCAGAAGAACCAGAACCGCGGGTTTATTCATCTCTTTGGTCTTCCATGTGCCAGACACTGGGGATAGAAAGACAAGTACGACAGGTGCTGGTCTTAGTGTGGGCAAGTGAGTGTGTCTTAGTTTGAGTTCACCCAGAAGCAAACTCAGATGAAAATTTAAGTGCAAGTGGTTTATTTGGGAAGTGGTCCTAGGGAGCATGGATAGGGGAGTGGGGAAACAAGACAAGGAAGGGAAGAAGCCCACAGTGGGGCATTATCAAGCAAGCTCCTGCAGTGGGCCACTGGAGCTCAGCCTGGCTGGGGCGTCTACAGGCCTGGAAGTTTCATTTATCCACCAGCCACCACCTGTCCTCGTTTGAGGGTTCCCTCCAGAGGTGGTGGGCTGCCCAGCACATGTGCAGAGTTAGTGGCCCAAGCAGCTTGGGCAGAGGCACAGAAAGGGGACTGCTGAGGGGCCACGGGCAGGCTACCACATCCAGGGCTGCAGAATGCAGTGGAGAGAGAGCACTATGGGTTCTCTGAGAGAGCTAGGACAGGGACGGTGGGCACCAGAAGAGAGCAGTCAGTTCCAGAGAGAGAATGTCGTCAGAATTGAGCGACATCCTTCACTAAGGCTTTCTAGGCGTGATGGCTTTTGAGTTTGAACCTGCAGATGTGGTAAAGGAAAGGCAGCTGGAAAGAAAATCTGCTGTGCTGAGATCCCACTCCAGGAGGAGCCAGCCCGACCTGGGGGGCAGGGAGGGGGGCAGCCTGCTGGGCTCTAAGGGAGCAGCAAGAGGAAGGAGGTGGGTAAGCGGAGGCCCCAGGGCAGCAGCATCTCACGGGCTTCCCTGCTCCCAGAGGGCCCTGCTGCCACCAGCCGGGTCTCCACTGGCTGCCAGAGACACCCTTTAAACCACTCGGTTTTATTGAGGGCCCAACCCTATCCCAGCTCTTCACACTGATCCTCGACTCCCTATGAGGAGATGCCATGGTCGCCCCACTTCAGAGACTGAGGGGAAAGGCACAAGGAGGTTAGGCGTCTTGCTCGAGTTCGTGTGGCTTGAACAAGGCAGAAGTAGGGTTTGAACCCAGGTACCGTGCTCCCCAGGCCCATGCTCCCAGCTTTCCCAGAAGGATGATTTAAACATACAGGTGAGGTCGTGTTCCTGCTCTATTAAGACACGGGTGGCTGTGCGTGTTAAATGACAAAGGATGTAACATGAAGTTCGCAGAGGGCTGCTTGCTGCTTGGATGGCTGCAGAGGGCCTCCCCCAGAAGGTGAACTTGAAGGATGGCCGGGCACGGGTGGAGTGCAGGGACACAGTGTGGAAGAAGTTTCCCAGGGTGCCAGGGTGGGGCACAGCAAGGCAGAAGGGGGACAGGCTGGGGGATGGGACGTGTCCACATGACACGGCTGGGAGGTGGGAGTTACCACGTCAGGCACCGGTGAGCGCTAGGTTTGCAAAGGGCAACGAAGACACTGCCCTTTCAAACAGAACCACAGTCTAGTGGAGGAGATCAAAAGGCCACAACAAATGGTGGAGGGAGGTGACAGCTGCTGTGCAGGGCCTGACAGCAGCCTGGGAGTGGAGGAGGACCCAGGAAGCAGGGAGAGCAGTGTGGTTTGGATCCTTCTAGGAAAGGCTGGCCCTGCCCCCTACATCCTTACCACCCCCTCCCACTCTTCCCTCCTGTCTGCCGGCTCCCATCAGCCCAGCGCCCAGGCTAAAGGCACCTGCCCACCCCTCATGCCCCTTCCTCTCTTCTCGCAAGGTTCAGCAGGTGGCAGTAACACGTGTGCTACCGTTAACAGCTGGAAAATGCCCCCATGCCCACCACCCAGGTGGCAACTGTCCTCTTTGATCAACGTTGTGCATGAGGACATCAAGTCTCAGGCAATGGCTGGCAGATCTCAGGGGCCCAGCCCATGCCTGGGCGCTCATGAGGACGGCAATCCCCTGGGAGAAGCCCTGAGCCTTCGAAGCTTCGCCGAGCCTAGGCTGAGACTGTGGCTCTTCGGGCACTGAGATGATGCACAAGATGAGCACTGCTCCTCACAGGGTGCTGTTCTAGACATACTTTGGACCGCACAACTCAAGCTTTGTTTCGTCTTGAGATTCTCCAGGATGGGCACAAGAGAAGGTTGTTAAATTGAAGTTCTGCCGCTTCCGAGAGAGCCCAGCCAGGGGCCAAAGTGCCTTTCCTTTAACCACCTCAGCGACCGCGCTTTGCAGGGGCTGCAGCCAAGGGGCAGGGGGTGGAGGGTGGCCCCACTGCAGGAGCCCGCTCCATGCCCAGGGACACACTGACCCCCAGTCTCCGGGGGATCCCAGCAGCCTCCCCTGCAGTGCAGACACGGGGGCGGAAGCCGGCCTCTCCAGGGAGCAGAGGAGGGAGCTGCAGCTGGCAAGGCAGGCTTGTCTGCAGGGCTCACGGCAGCTCATGCGACTGAAGCAGAAGCTTCTTAAGTGAGGCTGTGGGGGCAGAGTCCCCTCCAAAAGGGAGATGTGGCCTGGGTCTTGCCCACAGCTCTGAGTGACCGTGATGTCCCTGGGTGCCAGGTGTGTACTTGGCAGAAGCTGACAGAGCAGCTTAGAGGGAAGGGAGCCAGAGTGGGGGCACAAACTGGGGGCTCCTAGGTGAAGGGTCTCGGTTCTGGCCCTGACTAGTTTTCAACCTGAACGTATGCTTGAGCATCTCCATCTAGGCGGGTCTGCTGCTCTGTCAGGCCCATCCTGCCTGTGGCTCTTGCCCTGCCCTGCTCCACCCTCAGTCCAGTTGCAAAAATTCTCCAGGGTCCCCCTGCCTGGCTTAGCCTGCAATTCTTCCCTCGCCTCCACCACGACCCCTCATCCCGGGGCCCAGCCCCATGCAGAGGTGATCACACCTCTGTGAGGCTGGACTGGAGAGAACTTCGGCCAGAGGCATAGGGAGGCTCAGGCCAGGTGAGTGGAGGGGATCAGGGCCCCTTCTGGCCAGTGAACAGCTGTTCCTTGTGCACCAGCGGGGGCCCCAGCCTCCCTGTCACAGTGAGCCCTGCAGGCTTTAATACCTGCCTTAATCCCTTCTGCTGACGAGGCCGGCTCGGGGTGGGAAGAGGGGCCAGCAAGCTTGGAGAGGCCCTGGGAGCTGCTCTGCCCACAGCCCGGAGACCCTGGGAGGGGTGGGCCTGTGTCCTGGGCCCTCAAAACCAGGATCACTTGGGCAGGCTGTCAGCCCATAGGCGGGGCCGTGCCCTGGGGCTAAGAATTGAGCTCACTGGGACAAAGTGCTTAGATCTGATTTGAAGCTGTTTGGATAATTTACTTCTGTTAACTGGCTTCCCCCGATCCCTGGGCTAAGGGAACTTGGGCTTGGGCGGACACGCACCCAAGAGTGAAAACTTGTGAGCAAACCCATCAAGGGCTGTTTACATTTCTATTGTCATCGGCCAGGGTCTGTTTGTTTAAACCTCAGGAGGTCTCCCTGGTCCGTTTGGGTCTCCGCTCCAGCTCAGAACTTGAATTTCACAAGTAGGTGTGAATCGCACCCCTCTTATCTGTCTTGAGGGCAGTTCAGGCCTTAGCCAGCCCACAAGCATTTAATCAACATGGTCTGCACTGAGGGAGGCCCAGAGGGGGTGTCACTAAGTCTCTGGGACCTACCCTAAATTGGTTTGCCATCTGGGTACCAGTTGGGCAGCCCCTCAGATGGCTGCACAGCCTGGGTGGTGCAGAGGGCAGCTCAGGCCCTGATGATTAGGGTCTTTAGAGGCCCTCAGCTGAAAGATTATGGGGCCCACTCCAGCACAGATGAGAGAACGTCCAACTCCGAAAATTTCTCCTGGTGACTACTTTGATTAATTTTTTAAATAAGCTTTTTATTTTACAAGTTTTAGATTTACAGAAAAAGTATGAAGATAGTACCGAGAGTTTCCGTATACCCTTACACCCAGTTTCCCCTATTATTACCATCTTCTGTTAGTGTGGTGCATTTGTTACAAGTGATGAACCAATACTGATACATTAGTATTAATTAGAGTCCATACTTGAGGCAGATTTCCTTAGTGTTTAGCTAATGTCCTTTTCTATCCTGGGATCCCGTCCAGGACACCGCACTACAGTTGGTCGTCATCTCTCCTTAGGCTCCTCTGCTCTGTGACCGTTTCTCGGACTTGCCTTGTTTTTGAGGACCTTGACAGTTCTGCGGAGGACCTGTCAGGTAGTTTATAGAATGTCCCTCAATTGGGGTTTATCTGATGTTTTTCTCATGATTGGATAGGGGTTATGGGTTTTGGGGAGGAAGATCAGAGGTAAAGTGCTTTAATTTTTAATATAAAAATCAAATTATTTCCAAAATTGTTCATCCCCCCCCCTTCTTTCTTTCCTGCCTTCCCTCTCTTTTTCTTCCCTGGTGCACCTGTGTTGCCCGCCCCAGGCACTTCCTCCAACTCTCTGTTGGCTAGTGGAGCATTGAGCCCTCAGAGCTAGAGGAGTTGAGGGGCAGGGTGCTCAGTGGGACAGGAGAGGACCTAAAAGGCCAGTGGGGATGTTGGGAGGGCGCCAGTGTGGCATAGCGGTTAAGATCATGGACTTCCTGGGTTCAAATCCCGAGAAGTCTTGCACTTTCTGCAGCTATGTTAAGAGCACTCACCTCATTAGGGTTGTTGGGAGCATTAAGTGAGCTGGTAGAGAATGGCCCCACCAAAGGGGGTGCTTGAGGTGGGTCCTAAACAGTCCTGCACAACTGGAGTGGTGGGAGACAACACCCCCTCCCCCCAAGGGCCCTTCAGCAGATGCCGCAAAGCAGAACTGCCCTCTGGGCTAGCTCTCGGGCTGCAGGAGCTCACTAAGGACAGAGCGGCCTCCCTAGAACACTGGCTGGGCTCCCGTCTGCTGGGCATTCTCCGGGCCAGGTGCTATGTCAAGGCCTCCCATAAATGACCTCTTTCAACCCTCGAAGCGACCCCAGGAGGGAGGTACTATTATCATCACCACTTGACAGAAGAGCAAGCAAGGCCCCGCTCACTGGGTTAGCCATGTTAGTGATCTTGATCTGACAATAAATCAATGTTCCTGAAACCAAGAGTGTCATGGAAAAAGCCAGAAAGAGTTCTTCCTTCTCTAAAACCTTTTTTCTCTAGTTTACTGATCCTGGACTCCCTTTAACAACTCTGAATAAAAGCCACTCCTGCACTTTGACGGGACAGAGTTTCAGTTGGAGGACAGTTGTCACTCCAGTCAGGATTTAGGAGCAGGAAGACCTGAGCCCGCATCCTGCCCGCACTGTGTGACCTTGGGCGGGTCTCCTAATCTCTGTGTCCTTATCTGCACACCGGGGTGTGTGTGTGGGGAGTGATGGAGGGCCATCCAGTAGTTAATATATCTGCTGATCAGCAGGGCTTCTATTTAAATAGCATTTGTTGTTTTCAAATACCCTATCTTAGTAGTAGGAAAACTAGAAGCAACGCAAATACATGTACAACAGCCAATAGGTTTTTAAAAACTTGTTAGAATATTCACTAGATGAAATAATATGCAGCCACTAAAAATGCTATTCACCTAAATGTACTGTGGTATCCCAGATTGGATCTTGGAACAGAAAAAGGACATTAGTGAAAAAACTGGTAAAACCCGAATAAAGTCTGTAGTTTAATTAATAGCATTAACATTAATTTCTCAGTTTTGATAAATGAATGTTAACATTAGGGGAGGCCAGGTAAAGGGTATATGGGGACTCTATGTACTGTATTTGAGTTCTTTTTTAAATCCAAGAACAAGATTTAAACAAGATAAGATAAACTTTTTAAATACAAATTTTACAATTTTTTATTAAAAAATTTAAATGACATTCACAGGTTGTCTGGAATATAGGAATGTTTAGGCTAAAATGTTAAATCAAAAAAGCAGAATTCAAAATTGTGTCACAGTGTGATTATGACTACACAGAAGTTTTCTTCATAGGAAAAAAAGAGGAAAAGAAAATATGCAAATTATCAACAGTCGTTTTGGGTGACCATGAAAATGAGAGTAGTTTAAATCTTTTTTTTTAATGTTTTCCAATTTTTCTTTCATATGGGATCTCAGCTACTCAGAGCTCTCCAGAGGCTGCAAGCATCAGAAAGGGCTGGTTAATTTCAGCAGAAAAGGGCCTTATGGAAAGGCCTGTCTCGTCACTCTCAAAGTCAGTGAGGGAGCAGGGGAGCAGGCCCCCACAGCCCAGGTTACAGCCACTGATTGCTGTCTGTGGGCCCGCCACCCCCACCCACTGCCTGGACAATGCACATATCCAGCCCAGGTTCAAATACTAGACCTGTCACTTGCTGGCTTGTGACCTTGGACAAGTTTCTTAACCTCTCTGCCCCTCAGTTTCCTCATCTGTAAAATGGCACTGCTGATTACTGTAGGATGGTTATGAGGATTGAATGAGTTAATATCAGAATTGTCTGGCATGGAGTAAGCTCTATATACTTGTTAAAGAGAAAAGTACTGCCGGTGTCACCAGAATGAATTTAAACGTCCCTTTTCATCTCTTGACCCAGATTCAAAGTCCCAAGTGAGGAGGCAGAAGAGTTTTTTTTTTTTTTTTTGTGAGGAAGATCAGCCCTGAGCTAACATCCATGCTAATCCTCCTCTTTTTGCTGAGGAAGACTGGCTCTGAGCTAACATCTATTGCCAATCCTCCTCCTTCCCCGCCCCCAAAGCCCCAGTAGATAGTTGTATGTCATAGATGCACGTCCTTCTAGTTGCCGTATGTGGGACACGGCCTCAGCATGGCCGGAGAAGCAGTGCCTCGGTGCGCGCCCGGGATCCGAACCCGGGCCGCCAGTAGCGGAGCGCGCGCACTTAACCGCTAAGCCACAGGGCCGGCCCGGAAGAGGAGTTGATATTGGTGATGTCCTGGCTGCCAGAGTCAGGAGAGAGTGAGGGTCCAGTGGGTGGCCCAGCTCCCACAGAGGAAGGGGTGCTGCCTCCCAGCAAGGCTGCACAGAGGACCAAGGAGCCAGGGTGGGGTCCAGTTACTGGACTGGGAGGCAGGGGTTTTGTAGTACACACACAATAAAGAATTGTTGAATGAATGAATGAATTAATTAATTAATAGGCAATCAAAACAAACGCAACCACAAGAGCCGAGCTCATTTTGGGAGGAGATCCCAGGAAGCAGGAGGAGGGAGTGGGGAAAATGAGACTGGAAAGAGGAGAAGCTCTTAGGGATGTGTCATGGAGGTGGCCACTCCAGTGATAGGGGTATTTATATCCCCGCTCCCTGCAGTTAGGGTGGTCCCGGACCTGGGGGAGGGGATGGGGATGTACGTGAGGCGCATGGGAAGTTGCTCGGAAATGGACCTATGGGGCAGTGATGGTGACAATGGTGTAAAGTACCCTTTATCAGGCCATTTCTTTTTTTTATTTGAGGGGAGGAGTTGGGGTGGGGAAGTGAAAACAGTGGGAGAGCTCAGGGTCTCTAACGTGGCAAGGTTGGGCCAGAGGGAGGCCCTGAGGGGTGTCACCTCTAGGCACTGTGGAGGTAGCCCTTTGTCACGTGACTCATCGCCTTCAGCTGGTGGAAGTACAGGGAGAAGAGAGTTCTCAACTCAGCTGACCTTTCCCATCACCCTCCCGCCCCCATCACAAAGTCTGGGTCTCCATGTGGGCTAGTTCTCCAGCAGGAAGGACCCCAGGGTCCTCCGGATCCTCCCCTTCTCCTTGCTCCCTCCTCCTCCTGCCAGACCCCCAGGATAGTTCTGGCCGCACAGGGCATGTCTCCAGGTGCCAGCCCACAGCACCTTACTTTCTGGGAGCACTCCTTTTGGGGTTCCTTGGCATTCTTAAGTATTTTGATCATCTCCCCAAACTATGTTACAAATTCTGGGGTGGGGTCAGGGAAGGGAAGGCAGGGACGGAGACCCCTCAGTCCCAGCCTGCCTGCCTGGGTGTAGCATAGAGGAAATTAAGCAAACCTGGGTTACATGGCCCCGTGGGAAGCGCTTCTCGCGATGTCTCCTTTGATCTCACTCCAGCCCACACACTTGACTATAATCCTGCGAGGCAGTAAGCACAGAGCCAGGATTTAAACTCTAGATTCTGACCTTAGACCCATAACAGACTCAGGACAGCACAATTCTCATTCTGGGTCGGCCCAGAGTGGCTGAATGGTCGAGTCACCTGGCCACTCTGAGCCTGTTTTTCCTTCAGTAAAATGTTGGGGTGGGCTCGGCTCAGTGGGTGGCGGCTGGTGGGAGCGGTGTGTCACCGAAAGTGCCCCAGGCAGGAGCGATGGGGCAGATCTCCACACCTGCCTGAGAGGCCAGCCTCCCCATGCTGGGGAAAGGCTCCTCTCCCTGGGCCCTGCTGCCCTCTGCTGGTCGAGGTCCAGCCACCTGGCCAGTGCCCAGGGGAGGTCAGCGCTGAGGCTGGGAGTCCCCTCCGGTGTCCACATGCCCAACTCTGCCACTCAGTGCTTTCGGTCCCGCTCTTTAGCTTTCTGAAACCTGTTTCCTCATCTCTACAGTGGGGATTGTGAGGACTGAATGAGGTAGGATTTGCAGAATGTCACCTACAGTGCCTGGCCAGACAGGACTCTGTGGTGCTCCTCTCGTGGGCAGACAGGAGCAGGGGTCCTAGAAGAACCCTGTTTCAGATGCCCGGGTGCGGTGGGGGAGCTCTGTGTCTGTGTCTTTTGTTTACTGAGAAGCACCTCCCTGGCCCTCCCATCCCCAGCTCCCCTCCTGTTGATCTCAATGGCCGGAGCAGGCTTCTGAGTGAATATCGGATGCTCCCCTCCCCTGCTGGTTGTGTCTACATTGCAGCTCCCATGGAGGATGGAGGATGGAGGCTTAGAAGGCAAGAACCACATCCTGCTCACTCCCCCCCGCCACCTGGTGTTCAGTGCCTAGAACAGGGCCCACGTATGAGAGATGACCGGTACATATTTCCTAATCCAATGCATCGTGGCTGCCCTGCGCCCAGCGCTGGACCAGGCTGGTGTCTCCTCTGCAAACTTGGGCCCTGGAGGAATTCCAGCCCCATCCTCCCGGCTCCCCTCAGAGGGTCCAGCCCTGTCCTGCCGGCCTTGCCAAGAGCCATCTACTTCATGCTTCGAGTCCACTCCTCTCTGACGCTTCCCATCCTCGTCATCAGGAGGGTCTGAGCTCCCTCCCTCATCCTCCCAAAGCGTGATGACCCATATTGGGAAGAGGGGACCGACATCCATTAAACACTTCCAGGCTTGCTCCTGCTTTGCAGATCCTGCAACAACTTTGCACAATAAATAATGACCCTCATTTCATAGTTAACCACTCTGATTTGTAGTTAAGACTAAGTGAATAAGCACCAGTTGCGTTAACTCATTTAATCCTCCCAACACGCCAGGAGGTAGGTCCTACCCCTACCCTCATTTTACAGATAAGGAAACTGACACGGAGAGACCCCTAGTGACTTGTTCAAGGTCACAGAGCTGGCAAATTGCAGAACCAGGATTTGAACCCAGGAAAATCCCCTACTTTCCACACTCCGACCTGTTAGGCCCTGGAATGTAGGGTGGGCAGTCAGCTGTTCTGTTTTGGATCACTCTGCCCCTCAGCACCGTCCCAGGCTTTGTTGATTCCCTAGCCAGGGGCTTTAGGATGACTTCCTGGGGGCCGTGAGTGCTGATCCACCAAAGGAAGGGGCCCCGGGAGCAGGAGGAGGCCGGAGAGAGAGAGAGGGTGGCCTGAAGTGGGGTAATCTGCCAGCCACCATCCCCTCCCCACACCCAGATGTGGGGCCCTGGGGGGCTGTCCAGGCGGAGGGGAGAGGGAAGTTTCATGACTCACAGAGTGTGCCCCACCCTGCCTGCCAGGATGCCAGGGAGTGGCCTGTCCTGGAGATGACTTGGGGTCCCCACCCCCACCCCTTGCCTTCCCGGCAGACAACCCCAAGGCTGGGCGGAGGCGGTGTGGAGAATGAAGACACTGTGGTTTGTGGCTCTTGGCCCCAGCGGGCCTCTGGGCTGCGCCTTCCCCGTCTCCCACTCATCTGGCCAAGCCGCCCTGCCAGGCGGTGTTGTGAGGAATTGAAACGGGGGCTTGGCTGGCGAGGAGGAGGAGAGGATAACAACAACCCATAGTAACAACCCTGGCTCCTCAGCCCCATCTCCAAGTGCTGCCACTCACCATGCCCTCCTGTGACACCTGGATGGCTGCGTGCGGCCGCCTGGTGGGATGGGGGCCTGAAGCTGGAAACCGGCCACCTGATGGTCCCGCCTCTCCCAGTGCCAGTGTCTCAGCGATGGAGCTCACCTTCTCTGTGTTTCTCATGCACGCACGCACCGGGAGAGGCCTGCATTCTTCCGTCACTCTCAGAGTCCCCACCCTTCCAGCAGTCTACCCTTGCCACCAGCGCGGCTTCCCAGCCCAGAAGTCACCTGGCCTGGACGTGTGGTGGCTTGTTTCCTGTGTCTGGACATCTGCAGCTGCCCAACTGGTCTCTGATTCCCACCTCTGCCCTCCCAGCCATGCCGCCTGGTCCCGCCACGCCTGTCATCTGAAGGCATCCAACCTGGCCTTTCCCACAGCATGGGAGGAAAAGCCCAGTTCCTCAGCCAAGGGGCCTGCGCAAAGACAATGGAGGCTTTGGTGTGCGGGTGGGTCCGTGTGCGTGCAGTGAGGTGGGAGTGAGGAAGCTGGGGACCCACAGGCTTCCTGGAGAAGGTGGTGTCTGAGCTGGTCTCTGGGGGATTTGCAGGTGGAGGGGTTTGAACAGGCAGGATTGGGAGGAAGGGCATGCCAAGGTGGGGCAACAGCCTGAGCAAAGGCTTGGAGGCTAGCATGGGTCGTTAGTTAGTGCTCCTGGGGTATGGCTCCCTGGGTGTGGCTGGAGTGTCAGGTGTCCTGGGCAGGGAAGGTGGGCTGTGGCCAGATGCAGGAGAGCACAAGTCCCCAGCTGGGGAAGCTGGACCCCCTTCTCTGGGCAGAGGGGCTGTGGAAGGCTCAAGGTGGCAGGACTAGATCTGTGCTTTGGAAAATGGCTCTGCCAGTGGTGAGGAGGATGACGGAGGCTGAGCCCGGAGGCTGGGAGATTATGTGGTAATCTGGGTGGGAGTGGATGAGGGCCTGAAGTGGAGCACTGATTCACAGCATTCATCCACTCGTTCAGCACATGCTTCTTGAGTGCTTCCTATATGCTGGGCACATGGATCGGGAACAAGCCCAGTCCATGCTCTCGGGGAGCTGGCAATCCAGTGGGGAGACAGAACTATGTCAAATGGTGATGAGCTCTCGAAGAAAGTGCAGGAGAGCGGCCAAGGGCGGGGGCTGGAGAGAAAGTGAATGTGTGTGTTCCTGACCCTCCTCTCCAGCGGCCCCCATCAGACTGGGCATGTGCCCACTGCCCCCTCTGTGCAGTGGCCCCAGAAGCCCCTCCCCGGCACACCACAGCCTTCCACCTCCCAGCCCCCATCCTGCTTCCCCTGTGCTCACAGAGAGCACTTCTTCTCTGACCTGGACCTCCCAGCATGCGTCCTGGGAAGTGCAGTGATCGCCTGAGTTGAACTTCAGTCCTGAGTCGAACTTCAGCCAGATGAGATGTTGAAGCTGCAAGAGTGTCACTCTCATAAGATCACACAGCTATAGAAAACGGCAGGACTGAGATTCAAACCCAGATCTGCTGCTGGCTCCAGAGATGGAGCACTCTGCAGGCCAGGCCACATCCTCAACTAGGGGCTGAAAACAAAGATGAAGGAGACGAGGATCAAGACTTCAAGGGAGCTGAGGCCTAGTGCAGGCAGACAGACGTGCAAGCAGTCAGGGGACAAGCATCATAGCAACATACCTACAAGGGCTCCAGGAACACACATTTTGGGAAATTAGAGAAAAGAGATATCAGAGCTGGGCTTAGCTCACTGGGCTTGGGGGCGGGGTGTGGCAGGAAAGAGGAGAATAGGGAAGAACATTCTGAGCATGGAGTGTACATTGGGAAGGAGTAATCAGGCTAGAAATGTAGGCCAGGAAAAGTTGTTTCCCATTCCTGAGCAGCTTATACTAAAACCCCGGAGTGAAGCCTATAATCCAGGTGGGGTTTTCCGAGCAGGCCCCTAAGATCATTTCACCTGCCTCAGCTCAGCTCTGTAACCTGAGCCATGAGCCCTCACCTGGAGGAAGTGGTCCCTCCCCTGGAGCTGTTTCTAATGAAACGGAGGGGATGGGTGTTCTGGCTGGTTCTCTGTGGGTGGGCCTCATCCAATCAGTGGAAGGCCTTAACTGGTTCTCTGTGGGTGGGCCTCATCCAATCAGTGGAAGGCCTTAAGAGAAAAGACTGAGGTTTCTGGAGGAAGAAGGAATTCTGCCTCAAGTCAACAACAAAGAAACCCTGCCTGAGTTCCCAGACTGCTGCCCCACAGAATTCAGACTCAAGACTGCAACATCTCCTCACCTGAACCACCAGCCTGCCCTACAGGTTTTGGACTTGCCAGCCCCCACAATCGTGTGAGCCAATTCCTTAGAATCTCTCTCTCTCTCTCTCTCTCTGTATATCCTATTGGTTCTGTTTCTCTGGAACCTGACTAATGCAATATTATTGACTGTATTACATACATTACATCTATACAATATTATCTATTGTATTTATCACCAATAAAAGGAATACTGTGAACCTTTTGTGAGCAACTGCTGTGAGTCAGGCACCTGCCAAGCTCCTTGCATGTGTCTCATAACGCTCTTACTCACCCACAAGCTCCAAGACATCAGCTGTGATTGCTCCCATTTCACAGATAAGGACACTGAGGCCCAGAGGGTTTGAATAACCTGCCCAAGTTCCTAAAGTGATGAAGCTGGGTTTGGATCCAGGTGGTTCATCTGGCACCTACATGGGGTGGGCTCTTATCCACCACGAAACATGTGTGTAAAGGCATTTCGAAACAAGAGGCATGACACGACTGACAAGTGATTTTAGTTGTTAGTTACCACTGGGATGGGCAGGGCGAGGTGGGAAGGGGCAGGGTGTGAGTTCTGGCCGGAGGGTCCCAGCAACGCAGGATCCTGAAGGTGCAGTCCCAGGAACAGCCGCGAGGTGGCGCCAGGCTGCACAGGCCGCTCCAGGATGCGGTCCAGGGCTGGGAGCTGGGACTCTGTTGGTCATTCCGGGGGTCTCCAGGCCTCAGAGCGATTTCGCTCCAATCCAGGGATCCCAGCCCCAGGGTTGGGGGCCCGGCCTCGGTGGTGCGCATCCGTTTGAGGTGAGAGCGGCGGGTCACAGCCTAGGGACCGGGTCCAGCCCGGCCAACTGGGCAGAGGTCAGCACCCAGCTCCTTCCTATGCTGCTAGGGCGGTCGGGGCAGGGAGGGCCCCAAGCCGTCAGGTCACCACGCAAAAGCTCCGGGTGATCCGCCGCCAGAGGTTGCGACTGCGGCTGCTGAGGGCCACCTCGGCCGCCTCCTGGAAGACGGCATGGACGTTTTCGTGGAGCAGAGCCGAGCATTCGAGGTAGGCCACTGCGCCCACGGACCTCGCCATCTCCTGACCCTAACAGGGAGAATGGATGGGGCTGCCATGAGGTGGGGACCGCTGGGGGGCCTCACGTCCAGCCTCCCCACAGCCCTCTTCACCACCCTAGGGAGTCTCCAGGACAAGAGTGGAAGGTGGATTTTTCCAGGGCAGCCACAGTTCCCGCTCCTTGGCTTGACCAAGGGCATCCATGGCTTCACTGGGTTTCCTGCCTCAGTTCTGGGCTGGGTCTCTGCCTCCCAAGACACCAACTAATTAACTTCCCAGCCTGACCCGGGCATGTAGCAGAGAGGGACCCACAGACTGAAGAGCTGGGGGTCCTCTCTGGGCCTCAGGTTCCCCATCTGTGGGTGGGTAGGACTATCTGCTGTGCACACCACTGGCTCTCCATTCCACAGGTGGAACCTTCCGGAATATTCTAGGTACCACTTCCGAGCGCTGGCAATTCCTGACCCATGACCACCACCAACAGAACCCATACCGAGTGTGCTGGACACCTGGCGCTGCTGAGAGGCTGGGCCGGCCCACTGTATCCCAGAGGTTCCCTCTCCCGGCACCCCCATCCCAGGCTGGGCTTCCTACCCTGTGGTAGGTCACGGGCTCCAACTTATTTTTCCGTAGCTTCTTCACCAGCGACTTGTCCTTGCGCAGGTCGGTCTTGCAGCCCACGAGGATGATGGGCACCTCCTTGCAGAAGTGATTCACCTCTGGGTACCACTGCGGAGAGGGTGGCGGCAAGGGTGTGCGTGTGAGCCATGGAGAATGCTGTCCCTCTCAGCTGACGGGGAGAATGGGCCAGTCTCCTGCTCCCCAGGCAGACTCCACAATGATAATCAGCACAGACAAGGTTTAGAGAGAACTACTCTGCGTCAGGCTCTAAGACTGCACGCATGAACTCATTAGTCCCCCAAGTCCCTGTGGAGCAAGTTCTAGCATCAATCCCATTGTACAGATGCAGTAAACTGAGGCTCAGAGAGGCTACATAACTTGGCCTTGGTCACACAACGGGAAGTGGCAGGAT
This sequence comes from Ceratotherium simum simum, assembly GCF_057802395.1. Lineage (NCBI taxonomy): Eukaryota > Metazoa > Chordata > Mammalia > Perissodactyla > Rhinocerotidae > Ceratotherium > Ceratotherium simum. The sequence goes on from NC_141933.1 coordinate 6,385,792, forward strand.
TTGAGCCCAGGGAGTGGGATGCAGAGCTCTGCTCCCACTTGCTCTAGAATCCTGCCTCTGCAAGGTAAGGGCTCGGTGGCTGCCTCCCCAGCAGGGTAGAATACGTAAGGAAATAAGTGATCCTTTAAAAATAAAGCAGCTCACAAAATGGCTGCAGCAGCTGTTTGCCTGTTGGAGGGAGAGCTCCTTTCCCGTGTCAGCTGCTCTCTGGAATGTGAGGCTCCAGGGCCTGGTTATTTCAGCCTGGACTACAACCAGGGGGCCTGGAATCCAGAGACGGGGGCTTTATATCTCCAGGAGCGCGTGCCTGCTCAGCTGCAGGAAGAATAGGCATCAAACCGTCTGGCTCCGGGAGCCAGATGGGGCCCGTGTGGGGTCCTGGGCGGACTCCCCACACCCCACCCCTCCACAAAACTGCCCTTGAAAAGGGTCACCTCCATGATTCCATCTTGCTAAACCCAACAGTGACTCCTCAGCCCTCATCCTACCTGAGCCCTGACACTGCGGATCACTCCCTCCAGCCCACCCTCCCTGTGCCCGGGGAGGCTCAAGTGTGGGCTTGTCTCTCCTCCGGCTGCTCTTGGCCCCCAGGCGACCCCCCAGCCCCAGTCTAGGCTCTTCCCCACCAGCAGCTCCTAAATGGATCTGCCCAGCCCGGCCCAGCCCTCTCCCAGCAACAGCAGACTCGACTCTGCCTGTCTCTCCACTGGGATGTCCAACAGGCCCCCCATCTCCCACGTCCCCACCCACAGCTTGCTCCTTGTCATCTTGGGAGATGGCAAGTCCCCTTTCCAGTTGCTCTGGTCAAAACGTCTCTCTCCCACCCACGTCCAATCCATCTGCAAATCCTGATGGCTCTGCCTTCGAAATAGATCCAGAATCCACCCACCTCTCACCACCCCCTCTGCTAGCACCCTGGTCCCCGCCAGCCATCTCTCCAGGTCCTGGTGCCTGGAACAGCGCCTGACAGAGAGGGTCTCTGTCAACACTTCTGAATGACTGCGTGCAGCAGACTGCCTGGTTCAAATCCCGGTGTTGCCACTGTAATAGATGTGTATCTTGAAGCAAGTGATCCAACCTGGGGTAATGATAGTGTCCTTTCCATAAGGGTGTTAGGGGGTAAGATGAGTACGTATGTGTAAGTGCCCAGAACAGCGCCTGGCACATGGTGAGTCCGCAACGAATGCTGCCATCATCGTTGTGGTTATTATTACTAATGCTGTCATGGCTGTGCTCTGAGGAACCCTGGAGCAGGCCATTCGCACGGAGGCCGTGGCAGCAGTGGGGGAAGGGCTGTGCCACAGCTGGAGGTGGCAGGAGCAGAAGAACCCAAGGGACTGCACCCCTGACACCTGTGAGCAGCCTCAGGAACCCCTGACATAGCTGGGGAGCATCCTGGGAGGCCGCTGAGAGCCAGCAGTCATGCTGATGGGGTCTGAGAGCTGCTGTAAGCTGAGGCTTCATGCAACCTTGGGTAGGCCCAGGCTGGGCAGACGCAGGGGCCTCTGGGTCACTGGGCATTCTCAGGCAGGGTCACAGTGGAAAGAGCCACAGTGTTCTGAGTCCGCAGTACAGAGCAGGCAAGGAGCACTGGACTGGGAGTCAGAGGCCAGACCCTACCACCAAATTCCCGTGGGACCTTGGGCAAGTTGCTGCCCCTCTCTGGGCCTCAGTTTCCCCATATATATGCCAAAGGCACTGGACCCAATGTCATCCAGGGCCTGCTGAGCTCTGACAGTCTGCCGTGTCGAGGGTGGGGACGGAGCAGAGTGGCCTGGCTATGGGGCCTGTGCCTCCCCAGCCTCCCAGTACCTACCCGGTTGGAGATGTTGTCAAAGCTGTATGGGCTGGTGACATCAAAGCAGAGGAGCAGGACGCTGGCATCAGGGTAGAACAGGGGCCGCAAGCGGTCGTAGTCAACTTGCCCTGGGCAGAGTAGGGGTGTCACTCCCTCCAGATCTCCTGCCTACTGTCAGCAGCCCCTCAACATTGAGGAGGTCATCCCACCGGACGGGGGGCTCTGGATCGGGGCCTGGTTGTGCGCCTCAGGGTCCGACACAAATTTGGCACTTAGCTGATCATTCCATGTGAATGTCCCCCTTGGGGCAGCGTTCACCTGGCCTGCCCATGGGATGTAACCCTTGCCTGGATGAGACCACCTGCTGAGAGAGCCTTGTTCTGGAAGGAGTGGAGGACTGAGGCCATCACTCAGAAGGCTGCTTTGCCCTGGGCTTGGGGGTTGAGGAAAGAGGCAGGCGGGACTCCAGCAAAGCCATCTTAGCCCATCCAAGGTTAGGGGGCTGCTAGGATTCCCTGAGGTTAGCTTTCAGCTCTGGGGTAAATTTGACTCTGAATCCTGGTATAGGCAAGGTCAGGAGGCTGGAGGGCAGAGGTCAAGTTCACGTAGATCTTACAGAAGCTGAAGCCAGGGTGGAATGCTTAGGAGGCCAGGAACAGCCCATCCCTGAGAGCAAAGAGCTGGGGATGCCCCCTTGTCTCCAGGACACAGTGGGCTGCCCTGGGCTGGAGGAGGCAGCCGACATAGGTGCAGAAGCAAGGAGGGGTCAGGCTCCCGGGGGCCCGAATCCTGGCCAACAGCTGTTCCTTGGAGATTGGTCAGCCTCCCTGGTCCAGAAGGAAGGGAGTGGGGCTTGGCTCCGGGCATCTGGGGCCCCGCCTCCACCCTGCCCCACCCCAGCCCTGCACACCTACCTGCTGTGTCCCAGATCTGGAGGTGCACAGGTTTGCCCTTCATCTGCAGGTTAACGGTAAGCCGCTCGAACACGGTGGGCGTGTAGCTCTGAGGAGGAAGGGGGCAAGGGGAAGCTGTGAGGACAGCTTCTGAAGGGAGGTGGCCCAGGCTGCCCGAGCCCAGCAATGCCTGCGGCGCCACCCCTCTTCGGGAGTCAGTAGAGTAGAGTGGTTTCTGGGAAGTCATGGCTGGCGGGGCTGAGGCCTAGCTGTGTGCCCCGTAAGGGCCGGACCTCCCTGGCCTCCTCGACTGTAAAGTGGGAGCATTAAGAGTACCTCCCGCATCGTGTTGCTGTAAGGACTCCGTGAGGCGCTCCATGCAGAGCCCTCGGCATGGGGCCTGGCACGAAATAAGCCCTCCACATGTGCCAGCTACTGTTATTTTTATCTTTGTCCCCCTGGATGGGGGGCTGCCCCATTTCCGAGCTTTCCTTCACGCTGTCCCCTCTGCCTGGAATGACATTGACCTACATTCGTTCGTTCATGAATTCATTCATTCAGTAAACATTAGCACCTTCTCTAGGTCCAGTTCTGGACACTGTGGAGCAAGTAATAAACAAGACTCAGTGTGTGCCCTGGGGAGTACATTGCTTATTGGGGTCCCTCCTTTGCCTCTCAACCTCTCACAATCCAACCAAGACCCCTGCCCAATGCCACCTCCCCCAGGATGCCTTTCCGGATCCCCTCCCACGGCCCCTGCCCCGTTTCTGCCTCTCTTACTTGCCCTGTCTGGCCTCAGGAGGAGGTCACCCCTGCCAGAGGCCCCTCCATCCCAGGCCTGCTCGGCCTGAGCCTGTTCCCTGTCCATAACGGCTGGATGAATGGAGGCAGGACGGGTTTTGTAAACAAATGCAGGAATGAAGAGGGGGCACTTTTACAGATGGGGTCCAAGCAACAGGCGAGGAGGTTTTCCAAACTCTGCCACAGCACAAGTCGTTTGCCCCAAGGGACATGTTGGACTGGCTGCATCTTGGGTCCCCAGGCCTCGCTCGCTTGCTCAGGGCTGGTGGGTGGGACCACAGCCTGGGGGGGACCCTCTCTTTGCCCCTTCCTATTCCCGGTGGGGCCCCCACCTGCCCATGACTCAGGAGGATATGAGCCTGCCTGCCTGCCTGCCCGCCCGCCTGCCCGCTGGCCCTCTGAGTCAGGCCCTGGCCACTGGGAGGGGCAGCCCCTTCGCGATGGGTCAGCGTGGTCCTCCAGGGCACTTGGGAAGCTGCAGGGGGAGGGTGGGAAGCAAGGCAGGTCCCAGAGTGGGCAGCTGGGGCAGATCAAAAAGTCGAGGGTGGCCCTGGGGTAGGGGTTCAACGCACTCTGGACTCTAGCCCCCTGTCAGTCCTTCTACTAATAGGAACAGACAAGGGCTCCACCCACCTCCCCAGGCCCCCCTGCCTGCCCAGGGCCCCTCTCCTCAGGCCCTTTGCCTGGCGGGGGACAGTGTGACATGGTGGCTAGGAGCACTGGCTTTGGAATCAAATGTGCCTGGCTGAGAACTGGCTCTGGCACTCACCAGCTGCGTGACCTTGGGCCAGTCTTCTAGCTGGTTAAAGGAGAAAAGCAGTGTGACAGGGAAGACTGCTGGCAGGTGAGGCCTAGCATAAATGTCAGGGGCAGTGTCCACACCGGCTGCCGGCCGTCCCTCCAGGTGGCACCCCCTGCCCCAGGCCCTCCCCAGCCTGTCACTGTGGAGGGCACTGACGCCTGCTGAGGTCCAGCTTGGCCACCCACTCACCTGCACAGGACCCCTCCTGATCTGAGGTGCAAGGCAGCTCTCAGGAGACACATGTCAGGACTTTGCAAATGCCCGTGGAGATGACACTGTCACTCATTCTCTAGGGAGCTACTGTGTGTGGCCCTTTACCTGCACCATCTCTGATCCTTGCAACCTTGGGAAGTCGGTACTATCCCCATTTTCCTGAGGAGAACAGAGCGGGGAACTGACACGCTGGACAGCTGGCTAAGGACGGAGCCCGGACTTTGTGGCTCCAGAGGCCAGGCTCTGTCCCAGCCACCTGCCTCTCCTGAGGTCATCAACTCTAGCCTCTGGTGCCAGGAGTGGGCAGAGAAGGCCCATTCCCGGCTGTGGGGCTGGGTTGCTCCTCTAGCTTGTAACTGTCACAACCTTTCCCCCTCCCCTGGAATGTCATCCTGGAGACTCTGTATATACCGTCTCTCGTGTTCTTTGACCCCCCAGGCAGGTCACTTTCTGCCTGTGGAACAAATAAGCGCCTAATCTTATCTGTTGAGCTGACCTCGGCTGGAAAAGCAGGGCCGGGCCTGAGGTAGACCGGGGCAGAGATGACTGAGGCGTGGGTCTGCCCTCCTGGGGGCTCACAGACAGATGGATGGATCATAGCAGGACGGGAGACACAGCTCAAGAGAGGAGGGTCAGGGGTTTCCCCCGGCAGCAATCCCATGGGAGTCCTTGTGCGGACCAGCAAGGACTCAGCTGGTTCTGGAAGGCAGGGCTGGTGCTCCCTGCCCCCTCCGATACCCACCCTTCTGCGGGCCCCTGGGCTTCGGCCCTGTGGGAACGGTTGCTGCCCCAAATGCCAGGACTGGGCAGAGGCTGGCGCCCAGCCTGGAGTCACTCCCTGCCTCAGCTCTCTCTTCTCTGCTCCCCCTGCCCCGAACCCCAGGTTGGGCCACAGCCAGACGAGCGTCACTGAGGCCCCTCCAAATCCCAGCCTGCTCTCTGATCTCTGCTCCAGGCAGGAGGCCTGGGAGATGGGACCCCAAGTCTCCTAGCTGCTGGCTCCCTGGGCTTGGAGGGCTGCCAGGAGGAGGAGTCCAGGGGCAGGAGCAGGAGAAGGCTGGTCCAGCAGGCAGAGTACTCGTCGATGCGGAGAGTGTCCTGGTCAGGGGTGGGGAGACCTGCATTCTAGGCCTGTCCTGCCACTGCTGGGCCTAGTTCCTCGAGGTAAGACTCTGTCTCTCTGGCTTCAGTTTTCCCATCAGTAAAATAAAGGCCTTTCCATCTCTCGGACGTTGTGTTTCTTTTAAGTGAAGAGGTCTCTCTTGTGCCTGGAGGCAGAGGGGTCTCAAGGAATCAGGGGCACCAAAGAGGAGAGGAGCCTAGACAAGGCCAGGTCCATCCTCCAGGTGACAAGGATGCCCTCCCTTCCCCTGGCCAGCATCAGTGTGTCCTTCAACACTCACATCTTATAAACTGCGAGATGCCCATTTCCACAGTGTAACCTCTCTGAAATCAGATGGGTCTCACCATCAACGAAGTCTCAGAGCCCAGGACACTGATGATGAGGTGCCACCCCCGCCAACCCCTCTCCTGGGCCTCAGCTGGCCGGCTCCGCCATGGCACGCTCCCTACCGTGCCATAATTGTTGGGTTCCCATAGGCAGCATCCGGGGGCCCAGAAACACGCCTCCCCCCAACTTAAAAAAATGTGACTGGCCAGAGGAGGTGACGTCAACACCATAAACCACAAAACAAGAGTCGGCTCGATGCCGCCACAGTGGAAAGAAAGGCCTGACACTGTTACCAGGCCTGGCCCCTCCTGCCTCCCCCACCGGCCTCCCCAGTGCCTGCACAACCCCAGGGGTTTGGAGGAGGTGGGGACAGGCAGGACGGAGAAAAGGTGCTGGAAGCAACGCCACGGACTCCCAGAACTGGGCTGGGAGGTGGCATGGCGGGTGGGTCAGCCCCTGTCCTGGCGCCTGGGGAGTCCGTGTGGACTGTCAGGGAGCATCTAGTGAAGGTGATATGCCCAGAGCGTCAAGGACTTGCCAGGTCCCACGTGGGGTTCTCTCTCAGCCTTACCTTAATTCCATCTCACCACCACCCTAGGGTCCTCCACCCTATGAGGTTGTGTGAGGGAACGGAGGCTCAGAGAGGCTAAGCAAGGTTCTGAGGGCCACACAGTTCGTTAGAGGAGAGCCAAAGTGCCAACCACCTGTCTGACTGGGGTCTGCTGTGCTCTTGCCCTCCAAGGCAGAGCCCATGGGATGTCCATTACAGGGGCAAGATCTGGGGGAGAAGAGACGATGTTTCCCAAGAAAGATGTTTGCCACCAGTCCTTCCTCTTGCAGGCTTGGAGCTGGGCCCTTGACCATATTAACTCACTCTTCACAGTGACTCTGGGAGGTAGGCGCCATCGTTATTCCTATCACGCAGTTAAGGAAACAGGCACAGAGAGGGTAGGGGACCTGCCCAAGGGCACACAGCTGTAAGTGGCAAAGCCACGATTCGAACACAGGCAACCTGGCTCTCGAGTCCTCAGTCCCTCTTAGCCGCCCTGGGCCACCAAGTGCTCCCCTAAGACCTGCTATGTACTAGGCTGCCTAAGTCAGCCACTGGGACATCTCTCCCAGGTTGGTGCCATTCTTGCCACTTGACCCATGATATTGAGGCCTTCACCCCCCGCCCCGCATGGCACAGAGAGAACTGCCTTTGACCCCACACTCTGCTGGGAGACCCCTAGGGAGGCCAGGCGGGCGCATGTCCTCGGCAGCTCCCGCACAGACGGGGCGCACTGGGGCGCCTGGGCGGGGATGGGGGATGCGCGCAGGCCCTGGGCGCCGCGCCGGCGGGGCTGGCACTCACCTCGGGGAAGGCCCCTTCGGCGAAGACCATCAGCAGCGACGTCTTCCCGCAGCCGCCGTCGCCCACCAGGACCACCTTGACCGAGCGCACGCCGGGCGGCGCCTCCTCGCCCACCGCCTGAGCCGCCTTCATCGCGGGGCCGGGCGCCGGCGGCTGCGGCGCAGCGACGGGACGGCGCGGGGAGGCCGGCGGGGCAGGAATGTGGAAGGGGCGGGGCGGCGGGAGGAAGTCGAGCCGGGCGGGCCGGGGCCGGGGCGGGCGGCCGGGCCCAGGTGAGAGGCGAGCCGGCATCGGGGCGGCCAGGCGCGGCGGCTGGGCTGGGGCCCTTCCCCTCCTGTCCCATTCAGCCGCTAAAGAAACATTTATTGAGCGCCTGCTGTGTGTGGGCGCTGGGGCCAGAGGAGGGGAGACCCAGACTTAGCCTCTGTCCTGAGGAGGGCACGGGGATCTGACAGGGAGAAGACAAGGAGCTGGGCAGTGACAGTGTGTGTGCCAAGGTGTAGACAGGGAAAGAGGAGGCACCTGGCCCACTTCCCCTGGGAGGAGGGAGGTGAGGGTTGGCCGTGTTCACCTACTAGCTTGGTGGGGACAGGGACTGTGTCCCTGGTGCCCAGTATAGGTGGGGCACTGAGCATTGATGAATGAATGAGCATTTCCCCCAGGGCTCTGGAGACAGAGCATACCACAGTCCTCCCTCTGGCTGTTTCAGGCCAGGTAGGAAGGGAGTGACCTGGGCATGTCCCTATGGGTCAGTCGCTGGCACTGCCAGACCTGGCCTGCCTTCGCCAGCCAGCACCAGGAAGTTTCGCTGCAGGCGGCTGACCACCTGTCTCCCCTCTGGCTGAAGCATAATCTGGTGAGAGTGATGGAACCTTCCATCTATAAAGTGCTTGGAGCAGGGTCTGGCATGTGGTTGGTGCCATGTGTGAGTGATTCTTATTCTTTAACCAACACTGATGGCCCCTCTGTGCCCAAAGGCCTGGGGACCCCAAACCGTTCAACACAAAGTCCCTACCTTGAGAAGCCCATGGCCTCGAATGGGAGACAGGCAGGACCTCAGTGTGACGAGAGCTAGAGCAGAGGGAGGGAAAGTTAGTGGGACCGGAGTAGGAAAGAGGGGCTTCTTACCCGTGTTGGGGGTCAGGAAACCCTTCTGAGAAGAGAGGCCAGTTTTGAGGAAAAAGTGAGACACAGTCAGATGGGGGAAGGGAAAGGTGTTCCAAACCGAGGGAACAGCACATGCAAGGTACGGAAGCAAGAGAGAGGTGGGGTGCTTTGGGGGGCCGCAATCCTTCCTGGGATGGAGGGCGAGGTTGGGTTGGGGAGATGGTGCCAGGGGTGAGGCTGAGGGCTAAACGAGCCTGGATGGTTTGGATGCCAGGGATAAATACAAAACTGATTGGAAACTCACTGTCCCCTGACTTCCCACCCTTGTTAGTAGCCAGAATTGAAATCTCTTAAAATGGACACAGGGGCCTCCCCAGATCCTGGACTGAGTGTTTTCAGTGAAGTTCAAAGGAACAGGGGGCAGAAGTCTTTGGGTTTTGAACCTCCCCCCATGCAGGTCGTGACGTCATTCCATGACGGGAAAAAGCACCCTCTGATCCTCACTGTGGCCTCAAGAGGCAGCTGGGGCGGGAGTCACTGCCTCACTGTGCAGAGGCAGAGAGGGACCCTGACTCCTATTCCAAGCTCACCCAAGGCCACCATCAGCAAGGCAATGGAGGGAGCATCCGAGGACTTCCCCGCCCTCCAGGCGCCCCTTCCTCCCCGAAACTGCCATAGGGTTGGGCATGACTTGGCGCTGGGCTGGGTGTGAAGCCACTGAGCAGGGTGCCCCGCCCCAAGGAGTGGTTGGGAGGGGCCCCATCCCCCAGCCATCAGCTGTTGGCCTCGTCATCCCCTTTCCTCCCTGTCGCTCTGTCATCAGGCTTTGGGTGGCAAGGCTGGGAGGCAGGTGGGGCCAGGCTGGGGGTGGAGGGAGTGGAGAGGCGGGCAGATGTGTTTGGCCTTGGTCGCTATGGAGATAATCACTCTAATGACACCCTTGACATGTGTCACACTTTACAGTTTCACTGAAGGTTTCCTAATAATAACAGTGCCCATTAATGGATTGCTCACCATGTGCGGGCACCGTCCCTTTGCACGTGGGAATTATTAGCCCCATTTCACAGATGAGGAACCTGAGACCTAGAGAGGTTAAGTTCTTCTCTAAGATCCACAGCTAGTAAGAGGAAGAACCCGAATTTGAACCCAGGTCTGGCCACAAAGCCAGGCTCTCTCCGCCATCACCCCTCCTACGCGTTATTCCCTTCAGCTCTCAGACTGTGGGGTGGGCAGAGCAGGTGACTCGCCTCCCCCATCCTACAGATTTGGGAACTGAGGCTCAGAGAAAGGCAATGGCTTGTCTCAGGCTAGCAAGACGCAGAGTCAGGATTTGAACCCAGATCTTCTGATATTAAACCCAGCCCCACCCCCACTCCATGCTTATGCTTCTGCGAGAGGAGGATGAGCCAACGCGCCAGGGAAATCTGCCCTTGTTGGCAGGGAATTTCCCCAAGTCTCAGACATCACTGAGCCCTGGACGGCACTGTTTTCTTGGAGTTTATTTTGGAGTCGGGAAGTGGCCTGGGTCACAGTCTGCCTCGCCAGGGTACTGTTTACTGTTTCACTGTTTTTTTGTGGCTGCTGTTTACCACTAGCCTGAGGGTGACTCAGCCCCTTGACGCCCCACCAGTCCCAAGCCGAGTCCTTTGGGTACCCTGCACAGCAGGTCACTGCCCCACAGACCCCCGCCCAGCAGAGGTGGCCAGGCCAGTCCTCGGCCTGACATGGAATCCTTTCCTTGGGATGCAGGTGGCCAGGCTGGCTCTTCCAGGCCGCAGCCAAGCCTTGAGCACCTTAACAGCGAGGACGAAGGCCAAACCATCTCTGTACCCCCAGACAGGAGTGCCTGCCCCAGGCTGACACCCAGCTGTGGCTCAGGATGTTATGTCCAGTTGACTGTCTGGCTGGACAAACAGGGGAAGGGAAGAAAATGAGGGAGCAAGGAGAGAGGAAGGAAAGAGGGAAGATGAGCTGACTCAGAAGAATAAACAAACTGAAGAAATGACTAAAGGCACAAATGGTTACATGGATGAGGGAATACATTGCTCGTGACCTGGCTGTGGGGTCAGCAGACAGGTGACCTCCCTCCGGTCTCCATCTGCTCCATGGCCCCCCTAGCCTTGGCTCCTCTGCCCCATTTTCTGGCACCTCACCCCCATCCTCCCTGAGTCCCCTGCTGTCCCGGCCAGTCTCTGCTGCCCCGGTGTGGCCGCTCTGCTCCCTGCACCATCATTACCCAGGGCTGTCTGCTCCGTGCGGGGTTCCTGGCTTGGCCAGTGGGGTGTTTATGGATGTCTGAAGCAAGGGGGAAAGTGGGTGCCGGGTGGCGGCGGGGGGAACTTCAGAGGTCCAGTCTTGCCCCTTGGGATGCCTTGACAGTGTACACAGGCTCCTCATGCCTCCCTCTGTACCCTCCTCTCTTTCATCCCAAACACCAGATCCCAAGAGCACTTGTGCTTGGCCAGAACTCTTCCACCCAAAGACTTGATGTCACGTTTATTGAGCATCTACTGTATGCCACACACTTGGCGTGTGTCATTTCATCCCATCCTATGAAGTATGTATAATTCTTATCCTTCTTTGACAAATGGGGAAACTGAGGTCCAAAGGGGACAGATAATTTGCCCAAGATCCCACAGCTGACAAATGGAGGAGCTGTGATGCTAACCCAGGCATTTGGGCTGTAGAGCCCCTACATACAGAATCCCCAAAAGTCAGAGGTGCGGGGGAACTTCAGAGGCCTTCTTGGTCAATCCACTCATTCTTCAGATGGGGAAGCGGAGGTCTCGAGAGGAAGGGACCTGTCGCACAGCAAGTAAGCAGCAGACCAGTCTATGGCAAGTGGAACCCAGAAGGGCCTCTTCTGCCGAGTTTCCTTCTGTCCGGCCTCCCTCAGGCCAACTCAACCCTGGCTGCCATTTGATGGAGCCCAGGGCTGGGGATGCAGGCCTCCTGCCCCTGCCTCCTCTCCCTGTGTCGCCATGACTGATCCTTCTGGGTGGGATGGGAAGGCTGGTACTGGGGTGGGAGTGGGCGGGAGTGAGGAAGACCTGTGGTCCAATCTTCATGTTTATTTAGCCTTCAGTTTGTCCCTTCCGGTGTCTGTGGGCACAGACGACCACAGGCAGGAGAGGGGAAGTGAAGTTTGGAGTTGCCGTCAACCGTGGATGCTAAAGTGGCTCGTCCTGCTCCTCCCACACGCGGCCTGGCCCAGCCAATGCCGCTGGTCAGGTCAGGGCTGTCATCTTGGTAGGGCTCGGTTATCCCTGAAGGCTCCCAGACAGAAGGGGCCTGGGACCCTCAAGGCAGGCCCACGCGCCTGGGGTTAGAGGAGGGGACAAGAGTGAGGGGGAAGGAGGGGCAGGAAGAGAGGGAGGATCTCGGTTTGGGCCCTGCTGAATGAAGCTAAAACCAAAAGGCAGCTTGATTGTCCCCCACTGACGAAGAGCCCCACTCGCTGATGTCCCTCCTTGTCACTCCAAAGCTGCTTAGAGCGGCCCCCTTCCTCCCTCTGTCCCTCTGACCTGCTCCTGCCCAGGAACCCTCTGTGGCTCCCCACTGCCTGCAGGACCAGACCCTCAGCTTCACCCTGGCTTCCAGCCTCAGCCGGCTGTGTGGCTCCCCAGACACACGTGAAACCTTTGTGCAGGCAGTTCATGCCCGGAGGCCCCTCTCCCTCCTCCAGGTGTGCCGTCCTCCCTGCCTGCAAGGCCAGTGCTCTTGCTTCCATCTCCTCCGGGAAGCCTTCCCTGCTGTCCACCCTTCATGGGCTCCTGCAGCGGCCTGTCCCATTGATACCTCTGTCTGCCAGGTGTTGGCAGGGAGCTTCCTCAGCAGCTCTCCATAGTCAGGCCCAGTGCTGGGCAGGCCTCCTGGGGGCTGCTGGGAATTCCCACCCAGATCCTCCTCCTCCCACACTTGCTGTCATCTTCCAGGGCAGGGGAGAGGAGGGGAGGGGAAATCAGAGCAGCCTGGGATCCAGAAGGGCTTCTCTGCTGCCCCTTAGCCCCACCCTCCAGGAGTTGCACAAGGAGGCAGTGTGGCTTAGTGGTTAAAAGTGTGAGATCTGGATCCAGACAATCTGAGCTTGAATCTCAGCTCTGAGACTTCCTGGCTGTGTGATCTTAGGCTAGTTACCTCACCTCTCTGAGCTTCAGTTTCTATATCTGAAAAAAGGGGATGACAACAGTACTTACCCATAAGTGTTGCAGGGTTGCAGGTTGGGCCCCAGCACTCACTGAGCTCATACAGCCCTTTTCGCCTCCAAGCCTCTCCCCTGGCTCCCATCTCCCGTCTTCCCCCAACTTTGCTCTAGCAAGATCCATAAATTTGCCACATTTTTGCCCACTCCTGCCCTTTTCTATATGCTGTTCCCCCTGCCAGGAACGCTTTTTCAGCCTGTCCGCCTGATATGCTTCTTCTTGCCCTGAAGATAGTTCAGCAGCACCACCGGGAAGCCCTCCTTGATATTCCCTACCACCATCCTCTCCTGCCAGACCTGGCTCAGGGCCCCTTCTCTGAGTTTCCCAAGCAGCCTGATGGCATTGGTCCTTGTGATGGTCTCCCGACCAGACTGGGGCCTCCTTCCTCTTGGGCACCCCGCAGCAGGGGCAGCAGTGCTCATGGTAACCCATGCAGGGGCCTGAGTCCCTGATTCCTGGAGAAGAGACGAACGCGATTTGGGGCTGAGCAGGGCTCCCGGAAGCCCCTCCTTCCCGCCCCAGCTTTATTTTGGTTCTAGAATCATTCCAGTCAGCATACTCAGTCCCCGCCACGCCCATGCCAGGTGCACAGTCAACATTTCATGCAGTTGGAGGGAGGAAAGAGGGGGAAGAGAAGGTGGTAGTCAACGGCCTGCACCACTTAGCTACTGGGGCAGCCAGAGTTGGGTCTCTCAGGCTGAGGGGGCTCACCAGCTGTGTGTTCCCGGGCCCTGTGCTGGCCTAGGCTGTGCAGACCTCCCGGTGCTGGCCACAGGGTGGACGGCCTGGCCACAGGGGTGGGCCATGGCTGTGTTGGGTAGCTCCAGTCCCGTGACCATCCCGCACCCCTGCCAACATCACTGGGGATAACTAGTTGGGCCTGTGTCTCCAGAGCTCACCAGGGTCAAGGAACAGAGGCAGCCAGCCTGAGAGCCACGCTCTCACCTGTGGGCGGCCCTGTAGAGCAGATGCTGCTGCTGCACACCCCCACCCCCATTCCTTTGACCCTGCAGGGGCACCCACCCGCAGCTGCCCGCTCCTCTAGGGCTGCCTTTGTGGATGGGAGCTGCCTTAGCCAGTGACACCTGGAGGGCTATGCACACCTTCCCTCCAAATGCGGTGGGGTGGTAGCCACAGGCGACACGTGTGGGGCTGTAATAGCCCAGCCCCTTCACTTCTGGGCAGGAACCCCCTGGCGTGCCATTCACATAACAGAGCTCCTCTCAGCCATCTGGCTAAATTTCGACTCTCTTGAAGCCACAAAGTTGTGGGGCTGCACCGAGGCCTCCCTCTCTTCCTTACAGGTTTCTCCCAAGGGGGGAGCCTACCACATCCTCAATAAACCCTTTGCCTGAGAATCTCAGGTCTGTTCTGGAACTCAACCTAGGACACCTGGTGTCCTGGGGGTTTGAACCGTGCTCCAGAGCCACCTCCTTCTCAGTCTGGCATTCAATCCTGCCCCTCGCCTTCCAACCTGACCCCCCTCGACTTCCCCTCACGGCCACTGCTCAATCCAGCCTGCTCGTCGTGTCCTCCAGGGTGCCTGCGCCCACAGAGCCCTCTCCCACTGCCGGGCCCCTGCAGTCTGTATGCCGGCTGCCCCGCCGCCCACCAGCCCCACAGGCTGAGGCGTCTCTCTTCCCGGGGCCGGTCTGGAGAGACTCAACAAACACCTGTGGAGCCAATGCCTGATTTACATGGGACTGAACACAAGGACGCCGGTCTGGCCCTCTTCGGACCTCTGGGCCTTGTAAGGGTTACGGTTCAAGGGGGTAGGTTTCATAGAGAATAACTCCAGAGCCAGGGTCCCAGGTGGCCTGCGGGCCTGCACTTGGCCTGGTCTCTTGGTTTCTTCTCCTGTCCAGAGAGAGGCCCTCATGTCCACTGTGGTGGCTGAGGACTGCGTTTGTGACAGGGAAGTTCACGTCCCTGCCATCTCAGGCTGGGCCGGCCGCCTGGGACACCCTCAGTTCTTTCCTTGCCCCTCAAAGCGCAGCTCCCATCTCGTCCCCCCAGCCCCCAGAGCCCTCCCTGAGTCCACATGGCTGGGCCACCATTCAGCACTGAGCAGATCACCAGGGCAGCGGGATCTTGTCTTCCTGACCTCCGAGGAGCTGTGTCTTATCCGTGTCACCCTGCCAGTGCCTAGCACAGTACCTGGCCCCCAAGACTCACTCGGTTCCTGTGCGTGGCCCAGCCTGGTGCTGGCCTCACAGCAGGGGTGGGGTATGGGGAGCTCGCAGGTTCTGAGAGGCCAAGGCCCCCTCCCAGGCCGAGGGACACACCTGTTGGGGATCTCGAGATGGGGGCACAAGGGGCCAGTGCCCGGCTGCCCTCCCCAGGTCCTGGCCCAGCCACAGCTGGCCCTCAGTGGGAGAAAACCTTGGCTCCCTGGACATCTGGCCAGGCCCACTCCTCCACTGCAGTCTGGACAGAGGGACCAAGATGGCTCGTGGGGACTCCCCCAGGGGACCCCAGCGTTCACAGCTGCAGCTGGACTGTGGAGAAGGGCGTTAGAGCTAAGCTTGCACCAGGCTCCAGGCGGCTCCAGGGCCCGCCCTGGCCCTGTCCCGGCTGCTAGTTTCGCCGGACGGCGTGCCACATGGACACGGGCCTGCGCAGCGTGGCCAGCATCTGGTTCCAGTGCGTGGTGCCCATGCCACTGGCTGATGGCCCAATGATGACATGGCCCACGTTGTCCCCACGGCCATCGCTGCTGCTCTCAGCCACCGTCACACGGAGAGACAGGTCCTGGGGAGGAAGTGACACAGGTGCTGGGGACCAGGAGCAATGCCAGAGGTCCTCCATGGCTCCCAGGCCCCAGCCTACAAATGCCAGGCCCCAGTGTCTCCCTGAATCCTCACCTCTGATCTGCCTCCCGCCACAGCCCTCTGATGCTGCCTCCCTACCCAGTGGTGGCACTAGCTTGCCCAGGCTCAAATGCCAGCCTCACCACTTCCTTGCTGAGTGACCTTGGCCAGTGACTTTGGCTCTGCCTCAGTTTCCCCATGTGTAAAATGGTGATAATAATAGTTCCTACCTGTTCTGGGAACAAAATGAGTGAAAATGTGTAAAGCACTGAGAACAGTGCCCGCACACAGTCAGCGCATTATGGACGTCTGTGTTATGCCTAATATAATCATATGCTGGATTCATAACCGAAGAAGGGAAAGAACTGGCTTGAGATCCCAGTGGTGAGGCTGGAACTAGGGCCCCGCCTGATTTCTCTCCTCCCCCTCCTCCTCCTGGTCCCAAGAAGCCAGGAGGTGGTGGAGTAGTGGCATTATGACCACCGGGGGGGAAGCAGGGGACAGATGGGCAGCCTGTCCCATGAGGGTGGCAGAGCAGGGCAATGACACCCAGGACCAACCAGAGACGCTGCTATGTCTACCTGGACTAGGAACACCCAGAAGGAGGCAGGGCTCTGGGCTTTCAAATTCAGACGAGGTGTCTGGGAGGGAAGATTAGGTGGGCTCTGTACAGCCCCAGGGCCAAGGGGCAGGTTTTGGCTCCAGGCACAGAAGGACTTTCTCAGTGTCAGGAATGCCCAAGGATGGAAGGAGCTGGTGAGGGGAGGTAGTGAGCTCCCCATCCTCTGAGGCAGGCAAGCAGGGCACTGGTGTGGCCCAGGCTATATCCTCTGCAGTCTCTCCATCCTTGGTCTGTGATATCTGTGCTGGGAGGGTGTCTCCCTGGGACATATCACCTTCCGAAGGCCATGGGGGTGTGGGTTGCTCAGCAGGGCCTCTGCAGGTAGAACCTCGGGAGATTCAGGGCCAGAACTCTGGGCCCTTGGGTGAGCCCTGGCTCATCTCCAGGCGTCTGTGGTTCCCTCCACTGGGAAGTGACTTCCCCCAGATCTCAGCTTCGCTAACCCCCCCTGCAGAAGCGCCCCCGCCCCCAACCACCAAAGTCTGGCATACTCTTAGTGGGTTAGGACTATCTGGGGACTTTCCTGCCTGTCCCTCGTGAGCACCAAGGAAGCAGTGCCTGTGTCCCTAGTGCCCACATAGCGCTGGTACCTAGTGGGTGCTCAATAAATACTTCTCGACTAGAAAGGTGATGGCTTGAGACAAACCATCACCACCCGCAGGAGCCCTGAGATGCTAGGCTGGAGGGGACGGAGTAGCCCAGAGCCCTGGGGGACACCTGGCCCGGCATCCCCCCTCACCTGGAGCACGATGGCTGGCACCGAGAAGATCATGGCTTCGTTGAACACCGGGTTGGGGTCGTCCCTCTTCACAGCTGTCTTCTTTTTGCTCATCTTCCTCCCATCTTGCAGCAGGTACACCTTGACGAAGGGGTCTGTGGGAGGGTGAGGGGGCGGGGGTGAGGGCCACACTCACTTGGGATAGCCCTGCCCAGTCCCAGTGGCCCACTGGCTCCAAACATCCCGAACCTTCGCTATTGCCATTATCTCCTGCAGTCCTGCCCTTGGTCCTTTATCTCTTTCCTATTATACAGATGAGCAAACTGAGGCTCACACGCAAGTCAGGAGAAGAGCTGGGCTCAGGCAGCCCGCCTCCCAGCCCACGCACGTGCTGCCCTCACATGACGCTCCGGGGAGCTCGCAAACCCACCACTTTCCTTCTATAAATGGCCTGAGCGCAGACATCAGCCCTGAGTCACCCAGCGCCTGCTCAGCGGAGCCTGACTCAATGACGTGCAGCCCTGAAATAACAAGTCACTGCTCATCACCCACCGCCCACTGGGTGTCCTTCTGCGCCTGCCTGGACCCCGGATACCCCCAGGTTCCCAGAAGGACAGGCTCCGTCAGCTGTCTGTCTTCATTTACTGGGGGCTGAGGCTCCTGCAGGCCTGGGGCATCAGGTCCTGCCTGGCATCCACACCATCCCGGTGGCCCCAGTCCCCATTTGGGATCTGGGACGCAGTCCAACCTGTGGGAATGGAGCCTCCACCACGTATTCCAGTTCTGGGAAGCAGGTACCCACCTTGGTTTCTTCCCAGTGCCCCCACCTCGAGTGCTGCCTCCTGCTCTCAGACCCCAGAGGTTCCCTGCTATCCTCCGTGGTTCCTTTGTTTCCCCAGCTAGATTAATCTTCCCACTGCGCCTGGCTCCTGAGCTCAGCCAAAGCCGGGGGTGGGGAGGCCTGGGACCATGCCCCACACCTGCTGGTGCCTCCAGGTGCCCAGGGCTTGGCAGCCAGGCCACAGCTCCCAGCAGCCATGTGGAGGAGCCGGGCAGCCAGCAGGGCCTTACCCGCTGTGGTCTTGTCATTGGTCCAGACGAGATTCTTGGCTTTCACCACGACCACGGTGAGGCGCTCGGCCGTAGGGAGGTAGCTGAGGGAGAGCAGGATCTCGCCCACAGCGTCAGCGGCCTGGGGACAAGTGAGTGGCTCAGAGGGCTCCTGCCCCCTGGACTTGAAGGGTCCAGGGAGAGGCAGAAGCTTCCTTCTCCATTGAGAACTTGCTGCTCTCGGGGCCCCTTACATCAACCAGGGCACCAGGCAGGTGGGATTGAAAAAGGGGCCCCCTCCCCTACTCCACGGAGCACGCGCCATCCCTCACTCCCATGGGGTGTGGGTCCTGCCTTGGAAGGAGGGCCAGGAGTCGCTTGTTAAATGTAGCAACCAAATGCAGTTATGTTTCCTCATTCCCGAACAAGGAAAACATTCTGTGGTCATTGTACACAGAGGTCCAAGTAGACTAGAATTAGTAGATCATTTACTTAAATAACAATGATGCTCCCTCAGCACTCCTACACTTATAAAGGTAAACTTCAGCTTGGTCTCCGTCTGAAATAACTCACTTTAGGGCTAGAGGAGTACTATTATCCTATAGGAGTAGAGCTTCCAAAGGTTTGGTGGTAGGAGCAGTAGAAGAGCTATGAACAGTGGTCAGAGTGTTTTCCAGTTGCATGTAGTAAACTGAGTTTCCTTGAATGTGGCTCAGGTCTCTTTCTCTAACTTCCTAAAGTTGTTGGTGTTCAGATTGCTGTGGAGGACGGTGGAGTCCCTCCTCTCAGGCGTATGTGTGTGATGCTCTCTTCACGAGTGGACGGACGGGCAGACTTACCTTGTTCTGGTCCTGGAGGTAGAGCCAGCCGCTGAAGGGCTGCAGCGGGAGGTCGAGCACAGAAAGTTTCAGCTCCACCACGCCAGTGCTGACATTCCGCTCATCCTCATCGATGCCGAACACGGAAAACCGCAGGCTCTTCTCCTCCAGCGCTGCAGGGTCCAGGGGGATGGAAAACTTCTCGTCGAAGAAGATGGAGTAGGCGTTCCTCTGGATCTGCAGAGAGAAAGGGCTGTGGAAGGAGCTCTGACGTGGGGAGGAGGTGGCAGTCAGGGGCCTGTAAAGCCATGGTAGGGAGAGAGCACTGGATGCGGAGTCTGGAGACCTGGGCTAGAGTCCTGGCTCTGTCGCCCCCACAACCTATCTGTTGCCCCCACAACCTAAATGCCAAACCTTCCTTTGGTGGCTCAGCCTTGATGATTTAAAAGCCCCCTGTCTTTTCAGTGGTGGCCAATCTAGTGGCCTGGCATTTGAAGCTTCCACAATCTGACCTGACTAATTCCCATTCTCAGTGTCCATGGCTCCACAGAACCCTTGTGAAGCACTGGCTGAACTGGTCTCCATCTTTTGTGCACATGTTCAAGACCAGCCCTGGACCAGGCGTGCAATGAGTACAGATAACTGTCTCTGGAGTCAAGAGCCACCGATGTCCAGCCCCGGCAGAGCCTGGCCAGGACTGCCTGAACATCATGGGATGGATGGACGGGTGGAGGGACTACGCGAGGCTGGGCAGACTCAGTTTCCAAGCCTAGTCCTGCCTGGTGGGTGCCACTGGCCTCCTCCCAGGAAGTGTGGGCAGGCCCCCGGGGAACGGGCTCTCCAGGGCGCTGCTCCCCCTTCCGTGGGGGGCAGCCTTAGTCATTGCCTGGTGATATTTAAGGAGAGGAGCTCTCATGCCTGGCACCTCACCTGAAGCTGGGGGGCCGCCCAGCCAGGGCCAGCCCCCCACTTTCTGGGATTGGCTGGGCTGTGGTGCTAAGAAGCTGCCTTGTTGGGAAGACATCCGCCAGCAGCTCCAGGTGCCGTGAAACAGTCTTCCGTCCCTGCCTGGGCTGCGGGAAGGCTCCCCTTACACGGCTCCCGGGGAGCTACATTCCTCACCCCACAGTCTGCTTGAGAATCAAGGGCTCTGTCCCCCATGGGATAAAGCCCGCCTCCTGACCCTGACCTCGGCGTTCAGGCTCTTTACAATCCCCATCTCTCCTTCCTCTGGCCAAACCAGCTTCTTCGCTGTCCCCTGCCCACAGGGGCTTGGGCTCCCTGACCATCTATTGTCTCTGCGTGTGCCCTTTGAGCACATGGGTAGAGGAAAATGGGAATCCCGGGGACGAGTCCCCGATCTCCTGCTCACGTGCTGGGGCTGTCTTGGGCAAAGCACTTTCCTGAGCCTCAGTTTCCCCATCTGTAAGATGCCCGTAGTCTGTCCCCTGGGGGCTAATGAATCACGGACGTGTTGGGCTCTGTGAACCGGGTTCTCAGCACACAGCAGGCTGTGGTGGCTGCTGTCTGTCAATGCCCCCCCTCAAGGGATGTGTCCGGAACCACACAGGGTCCTCCAGGCAGCCCAGGCCATAGGTAGCGTGGTTCCGGATCAACAGGAACACTTCACGGTCCTGAGAGAGCATCTATTGAGCACTTACCAAGGACCGGGCTAAGGACTCTGCAAATATTAACACATCCTCTCCTCAAGAATTATGATGCCCATTTGACACACGGTGAAACTGAGTCACAGAAAGCTTAAGTGACTTACCCAAGGTCACATTGCTAAGAAGTAGGGAACCGGGATTTGACCCCAGGCAGTCAGGCTCCAGGGTCCTGCTCCTAACCACTCACTGGACTGCCTCTAGGAAGCTGGGCTCCTCCTCTCGGGACCCACATGCACATGGCTGGTGGTCAGTTCTAGACCGTCCTAGAGGGAGGGGGACAGGGTGGGGCCGGAGAGGGACGACGGTCTCCACCACCCAGAAACAGCCGGCTCTCAGCATCGGACACAGGCGGGTCTCTGAGGAGTCAGAAGGTACTTGGTCCTGCAGGTCCTCAGGCTCCTCCTCTTCTTGGGTCAGAGGTCATGGTGTCCTGACCTCACTCACCTCGCCCACCCAGCTGCAGTGTCTGGACCCCCTATCAAGCCTGGAGCTACTGGCCCCCCGTGCTGGGCAGCAGGGGTGCCTCCAGCAGGCTTTGCCCCGTCTCGGCACAGCGGAGCAGCCATGGAGGGTAGCCTGGCAGGGGGTGCCGGTGCCTCTCCTTGGCCCTCCCGGTTTCCTCTCCACCCTTCCCCGCCCTGCTTTTGCCCTGGGAGCTGACCTCCACGGACTGCGTCAACAGGCTTCCTTGGCCTCTGGCTTCCGGTGGGGTCAGCCAGTGGGGTCACTGGAGGGACACTAGAGGTTGGGGTGCTTATTTCGCTGACCACGTGCTGACCGAGTCCCTTGACCAAAGGGCACAGCGCCTCTCAAGGCGGTCCTCTCCACACACCTGTCTCCTATTGGGTTGGTAACCTCCCTTTCCCCTCATCCCTTAAGACCAGGAGACCACGCCCTCCAAGAGGTCGCCCTACGTCCCGCCCACACCATTGATAAGAGTCCTGTTATGGGGCAAGCGGTTAAGTGCGGCGCTCCACTGCGGCGGCACGGGGTTTGCCAGTTTGGATCCCAGGCGCGCAGCGACGCACCGCTTGTCAGGCCATGCTGTGGCGACGTCCCATATAAAGTGGAGGAAGATGGGCATGGATGTTAGCCCAGGGCCAATCTTCCTCAGCAAAAAGAGGAGGATTGGCAGATGTTAGCTCAGGGCCGATCTTCCTCACAAAAAAAAAAAAAAGAGTCCTGTTATTAAGCTATCTCCAAACGAGCCTACTTGAGTGTGTCATCCCTTCCCTGTCAGGACCCCCAGTTGACACAGGAGACAGGTGTGGAGATGGACAGTTACCAAACACTGGATTCATGCAGTAGGATTGCTGAGAACTGCGCACAATGGGAGCCCTCAGGCGGAGCCCCAACCTCCCGGGTCTGTCCTCCCTACAGGCAGCGCCTTCGGCTCTGGGGTCAGCATCCAAACCCTCTCACATCCTGCCTGGCCCCCCAGACCCGCCTGCCTGGGGAGGACTCCAGAGCCCAGAGCGCACCCCTGGCCGCTCCTCCACCCCCACTTACCCGGGAAATGCCCACGATCTGCTCGTCGGGCAGCAGGCTGACGCGCATGAAGCAGGACTCGAAACTGGCTTCCTCGCGCTCCAGGAGGTCCTTGCCCTGCAGCACGGCCACGTGGAGGGTGTGGGAGGCGGCATCGTAGTCCATGCTCACCTCCACCTGGCCCAGGGTGAAGTCCTGCCCGAAAGTGTTGCTCACGGAGGAGATGGAGTTCAGGGAGTCAGCCGACTGGGACTTCCGGAGGGTCCCGTAGGGGGCCAGGTCCAGCTCACGGCCCATCAGCTCCAGGGGCCCCAGCTCGCTGATGCTCTCAAAGGTGTCCTCGATGCTGAGGCTGCCTTTGCGACTGGGTGGTCCTCGAGCAGTGGCCCTCGGGGCACTCCAGGCAGACACTCTCTGGGGGTGAGAAAAAGGGACATGGGGGCCTCACAAGGGCAATAGGCACAGTCTGGAGGAGATGGCGAAGAGATGCTGTAAGTCCTGTTCATTGAAGGCACCTCCAAGTTCCCCTTCTGCCAAAACAAGGCACGCCTTAGGTAGGAAGGTCCTTGTTTAATGTTATTTTGTGTCACTCAGTTTTCTCTCTCTAACCAGAATGTAAAAGAGCTTTTCTCAAAATGTTTATTTACATGGACTGAGTTCCATACATAAAGACGTTCGCTGCAGTGATGTTTATAAAAAAAAAATAGTTAGGGGGCCGGCCTGGTGGCATAGCAGTTAAGTTTGCATATTCCACTTCAGTGGCCCGGGGTTCGCAGGTTTGGAGCCTGGGCGCGGACCTATGCACTGCTTATCAAGCCATGCTGTGGTGGTGTCCCATATAAAGTAGAGGAAGATGGGCACGGATGTCGGCCCAGGGCCAATCTTCTTCAGCAAAAAAGAGGAGGATTGGGAACAGATGTTAGCTCAGGGCTAATCTTCCTCAAAAAGAAAAAAAAGTTAGCAACCTAAGTGTCCAGCAGAAGGGTAATGGGTAAGAATACTAGAATATAGCTACTCAATAGATGATCAAGCAGCCTCAAAGGAAGTTTACAAAAATGTCTACAACATGAGAAAGGTTTCATGTTGGGTAACACTCACCCTAGTATTCAAATTTTCCTTTTCTTTAAATTGACCTTGGCACTTGAGAAAACAAAAGCCTTTGTACCATAAGCATCTCTCATGTTGCTGCATAGTCTTCATTGCCATAATTTTTGTGTGTGTGTGAGGAAGATCAGCCCTGAACTAACATCCATGCCAATCCTCCTCTTTTTTTTTGCTGAGGAAGACTGGCCCTGGGCTAACATCTGTGCCTATCTTTCTTTTTTTTTTTTTTTTAATATTTTTATTTTTATTTATTTATTTTTTCCCCCAAAGCCCCAGGAGATAGTTGTATGTCATAGGTGCACATCCTGCTAGTTGCTGTATGTGGGACGCGGCCTCAGCATGGCCGGAGAAGTGGTGCGTCGGTGTGCACCCGGGATCCGAACCCGGGCCGCCAGCAGCAGAGCGCACGCACTTAACCGCTAAGCCACCGGGCCAGCCTTTTTTTTTTTTTTTTTTTATAATTTTATTTATTTATTTTCCCCCCAAAGCCCCAGTAGATAGTTGTATGTCACAGCTGTACATCCTTCTAGTTGCTGTATGTGGGACGCGGCCTCAGCGTGGCCGGACAAGCGGTGCGTCGGTGTGCGCCCGGGATCCGAACCCAGGCCGCCGGTAGTGGAGCGCGCGCACTTAACCGCTAAGCCACGGGGCCGGCCCTGTGCCTATCTTTCTCCACTTTATATGGGACGCCGCCACAGCATGGCATGACAAGCAGTGCCTCGGTGCGCGCCCGGGATCCGAACCCGGGCTGCCAGCAGTGGAGTGTGCACACTTAACCGCTATGCCATGGAGCTGGCCCCATTCGTTGCCATAATTTTTAATGGCCCTCCAATTTGCCATTGAGTGAATAGCCATCATTTATTTTACTATCCCCTACTGTTGGACATTTATGTTGTTTCTAATTTTTTACAAATATAAATATCACAGCATCGAACAGCTTCCTTAAAATCCTGGCTTAGAAGACACAGTCCTTTTGAAAGCTTTTGACACGTTGCCAAAATGTTCTTTGGGAAAGTTGTGCCAATTTACAGTCCCCCCGACAGAGTGAGAGATAGTCCCCTCTGCAACCCCAAATGAGTGAGCACATGGGACCCTTATGTGGTAACATATTGCGGCTGAGCTCTCTGGAACTCTACATGATGTTAGAAAAATTCTGTGCCAAGTGTCAAATGATGAAATATTCAACAGTATATATTGAGAGCCCTAAAAATGTTTGTACTCCCTGATATAGTAATTCCACACCTGGGCATCCATTCAAAGTACACAATCCCAAACAAAGACAAAGTTTTACATATCAAACATGCATTGCATATTTATAATGGTATTTAGTAAATCATGGCACATCCATAAAAAGGAACCTTAGGCAGCCATTAAAATGATGTTTATGATGGTGTTCAACAATATGGGAAAATGCTTCAGCTAGAAGTGAGCTGAGAAGGGCAGGGTATAAAATTCTATGTAGAAATGACACCCATTGTGTAAAAACTATGCATGGAAAAGAGACTTGGGGGATAGATTAAAAATATTGGAAAGAGGGGCCGGCCCCGTGGCTTGGCGGCTGAGTGAGTGTGCTCCGCTGCTGGCGGCCCAGGTTCGGATCCCGGGCGCGCACCGATGCACCGCTTCTCTGGCCATGCTGAGGCCACGTCCCACATACAACAACTAGAAGGATGTGCAACTATGACATACAACTATCTACTGGGGTTTTGAGGAAAAAAAAGGAGGAGGATTGGCAGTAGATGTTAGCTCAGAGCCGGTCTTCCTCAGCAAAAAAAAAAGAGGTGGATTAGCATGGATGTTAGCTCAGGGCTGATCTTCCTCACACAAAAAAAATATGTATATTGGAAAGAAATCAATCAAAATGTTAATAGTTGAAAAACAGTTAACAGTTGTTGCATTTTGGGAGAGGTTTTTCTTCTTTTTCACATTTTCCTGTATTGTTCAGAGGATGGTTTTTAAAACTGAAAGCATTCATTCATTCAGCAAGTGTTCATTGATTACCTACCACTGGGCCATGTGGGAGATATGGAGGGGGACCAGGGTGCCTGTTCACAGGAGGAAATTAACCAGGAGGGAGTGAGGTGGGGAGGGAGTGGAGGCCAATTCTGAGACTGGACGATGGGGTATGGGGTACACAATGCGGGGTGCCCCCTATGAGAGCAAGAGTGAAGGCTCACCTTCTGCCTGGCCTCTGTGTAGGTCTCGCCATACTTCTGCTGAAGGTACCGGTAGTCGTAGTTTGGGAACGGGGAGGGGCTAGGGAAGCTCCCGGATGTCCAGAGCTTCCACAGGCTCACGGCTGCAATTGCCAGCAGCGCCAGGGCCCCGGCAGCATAGACACCGACCTCCCAGTCAGGGGGACTCTTGATGACTACGAGGGAAGAGCAGCCTCTCATTAGTGGACCCTGAGGCCCTCAGTGGTTACAGACGCCCACCCAGGGAGCAGGTAGTTCAGCACTGACTTACTTATTCATTGAACAAATATTTACTGAGTGCCTACTATGTGCCAGGCTCAGTGCTAGGTGCTGGGGATCCAGTGTTGAACAAGACATACACAAGAAATCTCTGTGATTTCTGCTTCTATCCCCTATTGCACAAAAGCATACATTTCTACCAGAAGTGACACTTGGCTAGAGCAGATGAAGAGCTGTGAACAATGGTTAAATATTCACTAGGCTTTAAACAAATAGGGTTGTTTTGCCTCTTTGAGTTCTCTGACCTCATAGCCTTCAGAGGATCTCTTGCTTCCGGACAATCAAAGCAGTCTTTTGGGGTCTGGGGGAAGAGGTAGGAGATTTGGGGGAGAAAATGACCCCATTTTTGCCTCAAACCTTATCTAGAGCAACTCAGTGTCCATCAACTGATGAATGGATAAATAAATGTAGTACATCCACACAATGCAATATTATGCAGAAATAAAAAGGAATGAAGTACTGATACACATTACAACACGGATGAACCTTGAAAACATTACGCTAAGTGAAAGAAGCCAGTCACAAAATACCACATGTTCTATGATTCTACTTATATGAAAAGTCCAAAATAGGCAAATCTATACAGACAGAAAGCAGATTAGCGATTGCCAGGGGCTGCGAGGAGTAGGGGGGAATGTGGAGTATGGGGTTTCCTTTTGGGTGATGCATATATTCTAAAAATGGATTGTACTGATGGTTGCACAGTATACTAAAGTCCACTGAATTATATACTTTAAGTGGGTGAATTTATGGCATGTGAATTTTCTCTCAATGAAACTGTTACCAAAAAAAAAAAAAAAACTTCAGCCGGAAGTGAGAGGCGGCTGCCGGCTGTGCAGGGCTTGGGGACAAATCCAGATGCTCAAATGCTTTTTGTCCACTGATGAGTAAATAACTTGTCTCATCTGAGCCTCACTATCCCCAGCAGAGAAATTAACTACCCCTCACCCGTGTTGGGTGTATCCTCACCTAGCACAGCGCTTGGCTCAGGGCAGGACCAGACACATCGAAAGGCCCTCCTCACTCTACCTGGAGACCTGGCTCTGCTTTCCCAAATGAAGCCAGTGAGATAGTGGGATCATTTTGCAGGAAGTTACACTGTTGGCAAATACCATTCTCCAAACCATTCCCAGTGTTGCCTCTATACTCAAGACAAATGGGCAACTGAGGCACACAAAGAACCTGCCCGAGGTCACAGAGCCAGAAAGGGGTGGTACTGGGATTCCAACTCTGGCAGCCCAACTCCAGAGCAAGCAGGGGTAACCACCTCCCCATCCGGACTTGACCCACAGTGCTTCCCTAGTAGCAGGGTGGACAGAGGTGTGGAGGGCATTTCAGGGGTGGAGACTTATCATCGCACATCCATTGAGCACCTACCGTGTGGGAGCACCCTGTGGAGCAAGTCAGCCCCAGGCCCAGTCCCTGTCCTTAAGGAGCTCACAGTCTAGGGCGTGGGCTGGGCAAATAAATAGACAAAACAGAGTGATGGGCATCGTGATGGGAACAGTCCAGGAGGGCTTCCTGGAGGAGGGACATCTAAGCTGAGATACGAAGGAGGAGCAAGAAGTGTGCCAGGCCAAGGTACCAGGGACTGGGAGTTTAGGGCAGGAAGAAAGGGGGGTGTACAAAGCCCAGAGCATTCAGAGTGCCCGGTGGGAGAAAGGGAGTGGGGCGTTTGGGGCTGGAGGGGTTCCTCGCCACTACTCCCTGAAGCCCAGCCGCATAGGGAGGAATCATGCAGCAGTGGCAGCCCCTCTGGCAGAGGGGGGCCTCAGCCTGCCCCTGCTCTCCTGAGCCCAGCCAACTCTAGCCAGAATCCACAAGACTAACTCACTCCGGAGAAGGGCAGAGCCCAGCCTTCAGCCCCGGCATTTTTCCAGCACTTAGCAGCCTATGAGGTCCCCACCTCCACTTTCTGGGGGAGAACTGAGGCTGAGGGGCTAAGGAACATCTATTTATCAGCTCAAGGCCACGGCGGGGGAGAAATGCAGAGCCTGGGTGCTCGTTCCTTGGCTCCTCTGCAAGCCACCTAGTGTATCTGGGCTTCACTCTCCTCGTCCAGAAAAAGGAGATGACGACAAAAACGTCCCCCATCCAGTGGTTCCACCAGGAAAATTTATTCTAAGGGAAAAATCCCAACAAGTTTTACGTCTGGTGAGTCATCGAGGCTGTATTTATAACAGCAGAAATCCGGAAACAGCCTGGAGGTCTGACCGAGGGGGCCGGTGGTGCTGTCTTCGGAGGGAATGTCATCGGCCTTACAGAATGACAATTGAGGTCATTAGGATGTCAGTGTGGCAATGCAGAGAAACGCTTCGGGCATTGTTAAGGGAGAAAAAAAAATCAATCCTCAACATGGTATAACCACACGATTTTGATGTAAAACTCACACAGCGTATGGACAAGTGCTGGGCGGCCCAGGGAAGGAGAAGAGCGAGAAGTCAGGATGGAGGGACTGTGAGCAAACCCTATTTATTCCTGACTTCTGTTGCTAAAAGGTAACTTGTGGGCTAAATAAAACCACAACAAAGATCAACAGAGGGGCCCAGGGCCAGACCTGACGACTCTCGGAAAGTCCTGGGAGTCTGTGAATAGGGGACGGGATGGGAAAGGACCCGGTAAACTGCAGAGTGAGGTGCACACGAGCAGCTCCTGCTGAGATGTGCACGCTGCCCCAGCTGGCTCACAGCAGGGCCTGGGTGCTAGCAGGGGCGGGCACAGAGGCCTGAGGTCCGAGCAGGTGGCAAAGCAGAGCCAGGCTCCCCTGAGAATGAGGACCCCAGGGGGCTGGGGGACTGAAGCAGAAAAGGGGGGCAGGGCCAGGTACACAAAAGGAAAAGCCCCAGGCAGGTAACAGGAAAGAGACAATTAATGCTCATTTATTTATTCATTTTATTGAATACCAGCCTGGGGACAGTGTGGGAAGAGTCCCCAAGGCAAGTGAGGTCTAAGCTGAGACCAGAAAGGAAGAGGAGGAGGAATCTAGTGATAATAGCTTCTCTTACTGTTCACTATTCGCCAGGCCCTATTCCAAGCACTTCATGTATACGAACGCACTGAGCACTCAGGACAACCCTGGGAGGAAGGCTCTATTACTGTCCCCATTTTACAGATGAGGAAGCCGAGGGAGAGAGGAGATATTTGCTGCCAGACAACCTGCTCCAGATCTGAGCTTGTAACCTCCACACGGGTCACAAGGACCTAGCCAGGCGGAGGCAGGGAAGCACTCCTGGCAAAGGCCTGGAGTTGGGAGACTGTTGTGTTCGCATGGTGCTGGGTGCTCAGTGAATCTTCCCAGCATCCTTGAGGCCGGTCTCACTGCCCCCATTTTACAGAGGAGTCAGTGGAGGCTCAGAGAGGTTTCTTCACTTGCCCAAGGCCATGCCGGGCCCTGGGCCAAGACCTGTGGGCCTGCAGATGAAAAGTGAGAAGGCTGGCTGTTGGATGGGAAAGGGGGTCCCTGGTGCTCCCTTCAGCTCAGCCCCGGGCTGGCTGGGGGCTGTGCTAAGGGAGGAGCTGGGGTGATGGGAGCACCGGCCGAGGAGTCAGGAGACCTGGGTTCATGTCCTGACCCTGTTACTTACTCACGGTCCCCTTCCCTCGCTGAGCCTCCCGTCTTCCATCTGTAAGTGGGGAGGGGACATAAGAAGAAAAGATGGGAGTATATTTCAGCTCTGACACCATCCACCATCAGTTGGAGTGTGTCTGGTGTCTTGAGGCCGTTCCCAAGCTCAGCGCCCGCCGGGGCGCACAGGGGAAGGCGGGAGCTGGGTCCCAGGTATTTGCCATCCCTGCACTGGGCAATCTCCAAGTTTAATGTCCCGTGGATCTAACATTGACCTTCCTGGGCTTCCTCTCACTTGGCCACTTGACAGCCTCCAGGAATGGCCGTAGGTGAGCAGATTCTGCATCACAGCTGATCCTGAGGGAGCAGTGGGACATGGGCCCTCCTGGGAGATCCCCTCAAGTCAAACAGAGGGAGTCGCTTCCACAGGAAGGAGCCACTGGAGCAGAAAGATGAGGAGACCTCAGACTGGTCCCAGCCTGGTGTCCCCAAGGCTGTGTGACCTTGGGCAAGTCACTGATTGTCCTTACCAGTAAAACAGGGCCATTATTGGCGTCCCACAGACACTCCCCACCCCGGGTTTGGTGGGAGGGTCCTGTGAGATGACATGCTTGCCGCTGGGACTCACCGCTCAGGTGGTATTCCGCCACGTCCACGGCCATGATGCCTGCTGCAGTGGCTGAGACTGGAGAGGAAAAGAGAGTCAGCGGAGGGGGCTGCAGAGGGTCACCAACCCTGACCCTATGCCCTGGCCTCCCAGGCGCCCGTGCACCTGTCATCCGGAGCGCACACTCAGCTGTGAGGGGGGCCCAGGCACAAGTAGGTGGTTTTTAAAGTAGCATTTAAAAAAATAGTGTTTAAAGCTCTTTTTCAAGCACTCCAAGAGTTGCCAGATAAAACACAAGTGACATTTGAAGTTGCCTGGAGTACTTTCCTGCCTCTGCCTGGTTAAGTCCTCGCCAGTGACATTTAAGTTTCAGACTCGTTTTTAGTATAAGTATGTCAAAATGCTGCATGGGACATACTTACACTAAAAAATTATGCATTGTTTATCCGAAACTCAAAAGTTACTGGGCTTCCTGTATTTGTATTTGCTAAATCTGGCACCCCTACCTCATTTCCATCCTATGA
Organism: Ceratotherium simum simum; assembly: GCF_057802395.1. Classification (NCBI taxonomy): domain Eukaryota; kingdom Metazoa; phylum Chordata; class Mammalia; order Perissodactyla; family Rhinocerotidae; genus Ceratotherium; species Ceratotherium simum. The sequence goes on from NC_141933.1 coordinate 6,415,859, forward strand.
ACAACAGGCTGATCAGCAGCGACTCTGTTACTCATTAGAGCGGGTCCCTCAGGGTGCTCACTAAGACTTCCTTCAGATGCTTTTGTCTAAATTGGAAAGGACAGGCTGCCTTTCTGCAACATTCTAGCATCTGTCTCTCCACTCCCAAATTTTATGAACCACTGAAGGTCTACGTTGCTCTAGAAAGGTCTGGGAGCTCATACAAGCCATTACCTGAACCCAGGTGACTACTTGTAGTTTTATTATTGCTGTTGCTAAGAAGTAAATCTGGCTCACAGATGTGTTCTAATGGGGGGGGGGGCGGGTGTTGAAAAAGGGAGGCTGGGATGAGCTGTGTCACTCTCAGTTCAAGGGACACGGAAGGGCAGGATAACTCCCAGCCCAACCTCTGTGTTCTCTCATAGTTCAGCGAGGTGGTTATGAACCAGTGAGGTAAACGGGGGAGCTGGGAGGGGGGAGGGTAGGGTAAGAACTGCAGAATGCTTGCCCACCCCAGGGGGAATGCCAACCCGGCCCTGACGAATCTTCCGGTTCTTTAAAGAAAAGCCAGATACCTGGATTTTTTATGTGCAGTTTCTTGATTTTTAAATGGTGCAACCAATTCACAAAAAATGTAAACACCATTTAGGCACAGTGTAAAAAGACCCCGGGCCGTGGCTAGCCCATTTGCAACCCCTTGAAGCATTCTGTTGATGTCTTTTTTGTGTGTGTGTGAGGAAGATCAGCCCTGAGCTAACATCCATGTGAATCCTCCTCCTTTTTTTTTTTGCTGAGGAAGACTGGCTCTGGGCTAACATCCGTGCCCATCTTCCTCCACTTTATATGGGCCGCCGCCACAGCATGGCCTGGCAAGTGGTGCATCGGTGCGCGCCCGGCATCCGAACCCGGGCCGCCAGAAGCAGAGCGCGTGCACTTAACTGCTACACCACGGGGCCGGCCCCTGAAGCACTCTGTTGACTCTTTTTGGGATTGGGGTCAAATCAGGGGTGAGCATTTTCAGGAATCCTAGGGTTCTCCCCAGTCTGTGGCTTTGAAGCCAAGTTGGGGTGCCCTGATCCAGATAGGGTCATCTAGCACATTGGGGAGTGCCATTAAGTCCCAGGCCAGGAGGCCTCAAGAGGCAGGGCAGAACAGGGCCCTGGGGCGAACCCCTGCCAGGGGCCCAGCTCCTCCGATGATGCCCCACTCCCACAGTGAGATGCGGGTTGTCACGGTGATGGGAGAGCAGTGCTAACCACCAAGGGCTCCACCCATGCTGACTTGAGTGGAAGCTCATTTCTGGGACCTGTGCTGGAGATCACGATAATGATAGTTAACCTTGCTAAGCACTTCTTCCACCCAAGCGAGGCTCTAAGCACTTTGCATATATATGACCTCATTTAATCCTCTAACAAGCCCATGAGGTAGGTACTATTATTATCTCTGGTTTGTAGGGAAGAGTCCTGAGGCATGAAGGTAAAGTCCTTTGCCCCGGGCCACACAGCTAAGAAGGTGTTCAACCCAGGCCATCTGGCTCCACGCTCCTAACCCCTGTGCCTCACCGCAGGCCGGCACATGGTTTCAAAAGTTTCCTAAGAACCTTCAGGCCAAACTGGGCACTTGTACAAGCCCAAGGTGGCCCTAGTTCTCGGCAGAAGGGGGTCTGGACACACTGAAATACACATGTTAACGAGAATACGCATGCCCCAGCCTGCCTCTGCCTTGCTAGGAATCCACTAACGCCATCAGCTTTCTTTCCTGCTCACCTGGCACAAGTCGATTTCATGAAAGTGAGGCCGCTCTGGCACAGCCAATGCCGGCAGCATGCTAGCACGGGGTGGGTACACCCCTGCAGCAAGTACACGTGGTACGAAACAGAACCCGGATCTGCTGTTTCAGACCCTGGCTGTCCAGGGGCCCCCATCCGTCCAAGGCCAGTCCAGCTCAGACCCCAGACTCCCACACTGCCCACCTCTCCCCCTGCCCTCATCACAACACCTTTGCCTGGAGGCTGTGATTTCAGTGAAGGTGTGAATGACTCTAGGTACCAGAATGACTTCTGGCCCCAGCCAGAAGTTCCCACAGGGGTCCCCTGTGAAGGGGCAGAAGCCTGACAGGAGGGAGGAGAGAACTTGGGGGGAGACGCCCAGGCTCGGGGGGTGGGGGGTAGGGGGCAGCCTGAGCACACGGTTTGGGGTCAGCTGCGCCCTCACTAGCTCAGAGTCTCGGTTGTCTCATCTGTAAAACCAGGCTCATGACTGCCCTATCGGGATGGAAGGAGAAGTGTGGTTGGGCGTGGCAAATACTAGCTGCCATGGTGATTGGCCTGGCAATGGTCCAAAAGGCCCCTTAACCCTGAGTGGGAACCGTGGGATCACGTGGGCAGCACTGTCAGCCTGCACATGTGTTTTGTCTTAAAGTGAGTTGCCAACATTTAAAAACGGGGAAATTTTCCATTAAAAATGGATTTCTAAAAAAAAAAAAAAAAAGATGGATTTCCAGTTTCCCTTTAAAAGTTAGAAGATCTGGGGACAGTGGGTCTATATGCCCCCTTCCCTCCCCCACAAAATAGCCAGAGCTGGAGCACAGTAGGCTCTGCCCCTTTAGACAGGGCATTTGCTTTGCAGACCTGGCACCTCCCACCCCTCCATTCACTTCCAGAACCTGCTGGCCCCTGGAAGCATTTCTGTTCATGAGCCTGGTAAGCAGGCCTTCAGATGAGCCAAGGTGGGTTCAGAAAGGCTAAGGGACTTGCCCAAAGCCACACAGCCAGCAGTGGTGGAGCTGGGCCTGGCAGCCAAGCTTGCCACCCAGTCCAGTGCCTCTTCTATTAGTAGCCACCGCCCCCATGCCAAGGACTTCACATGTGTCTTCCTCATCACCTCCCGAAGACCCCTGTGGGGCACATCCTATTATTAACCCCACTCCACAGAGGAGAGTGAGGCTCAGAGAAGGGCAGTGGATTTGTCCAAGGTCACCCAGCCAGTAAGCAGAGAGCTGAGACGGAGCCAGATCTGGCTCAGCAGCGAGTGCCCTTCTTAATGGCTTTACTCACCTTTCCTGGGACCCCCTGGCTCCATCTCACCAACTACGACAACCTCAGCAGGCTCCGCAGGCAGCTTGGAGGTCTGCCAGGCAGAGGGGCTGAGGCTTCGGCTGGGAACAGGGTGCTGACAAGGCACATCTGAGGCCAGGGCAGCCTGTGACCAGAGCTTCCCCGAGCTTCTGACACACAGGAAATGGGTCACAGCAGGGGTGAGCCAGAGCTGCCCCAAACCACATCTGAGCCCCTCAGATGCAAGGCCCCTTCCTCGGCCCCTTCCCCACCCAAACCCTAAACCACATGGAGCTTGCTCACTGAAACAGCTCTCGGTTCAAATCCCGGCTTAATCATACTTACCTGGCAATACCTACCAATTGCTGTAAGAATTAGACACAATATATGCTAAACGCTCAGCACAGTGTCTGGCCCGTAGCAGGTACACGATACAGGACTGATCAGTGAATGGACAAATGGATCCCCATTTTACAGATGAGGAAGCTGGGGCCCTGGGGCCCTCAGCATACGAGCAGCCACACTGGGATTGGCGCCAAAGTGCCATGGATCTGAGCCTGGGCTCTTGGCCACCATGCCACCTCCCGACCAGGCCTTTCGGGGGTGGAGGTGGGTGGAAAGAACAGCCACTGGCCTTACTGGAATCTGAACACTGCCGAGGCCCCCTCCGGGGCTTGTCAGACAAAGGGCTTTCCAGGAATTCTGTGCGTCTGCAGGGGAAAGGGGCCCCATGTCTCTGCTCCTCCCAACTGATTTCCTTGATCACCATGTCCCCACATCACATCTCTGGCCAGTAAGGTGTTGGCCCCTACCCTCACCCTGAGACCAGCAGGTAAGAGGAAGGATCAGGGGGTGGGTACAGGGCAGTCCTCAACCTCCCAGGCTTCCAGCCTCTTTGGGCTCTGTAGGTTTGAAATCCTTTTCAAGCGCTCCCCTCCCACCCCAGGCCCACAGAAACCACAGTACCGACGGGCTAGGGTTGTGGTGGCTGGCATTCATTGCGTACCTATGTGCCAGGCACGGTACCAAGGACTTGCTGTGTTATTTCAGCAAATCCTCCCTGCTGCCCTCTGAAGGGGCTGCTGCTCTGTCCACTGCACTAGTAAGAAAACCAAGGTGCAGGAAATGACTTGCCCATGTCACCAGAACTGACAAGAGGCACAGTCCAAGCTTGAACCCCAGCCTGGGAGCCCCTACTCTCCCAAGCTACTTGGGGAAGGTGTCAGAGTTCAGAGAGGGGAGGCAGGAGGCTTGGGTACTTGCTGTGACTCTTCTCTAGACTGGCGGGGTTAACTTGGGTAGATCTCCTGCCCCCTCTGAGCCTCAGTTTCCCATTTCTAGTAGGAAGCACAACCGCTGCTGCTCTCCAGACCTGTCAACCCCTGGCTGGGGAAGGGACTGACATTCCAGCGTGCAGGTTTCCCAGGCACTTTGGGGTGGGGGTGGCCTCAATGACTGATGAGGGGAGCATGCAGTCCCTCTGCAGCCCCCGGAAGAGGGGTTACCTGGATGCCTGACTCAGGGCTCCTCCACCCACAGGCCTGGCTCCAGGCTCTCACATTCGGCCCCATCCCCTCTTCAGCCCAAATCTACTCTCCCAAAGAGCAGCATCATCAAAGGTTCCCAGGAGCCCCTGGAGAGCCCCGCACCCAGGCCGGCGACACCGGACAGAGGCTGAGGATCCTCTCCCGAAATCCTGGAGCCTCCTGGAGATGGGGTGCCACATGCCTCTCAGGACTGAGGCATCTCCTGAAGACCCAGCACCTCCACCGCGGGAAACCCCAGGGTATATGGGGACCGGAGTGTGGCGGGCTGACCCCGGAGCCGGTAGGGGGTGTGAGGCGGCGTGGGGGCAGTCAGGGTGCTGAGTGTGAACGAGAGGGGCGTGTGTGCAGCGCGGGCGCCCGGGAGGCGTGTAAATGGCCGGGTGAGCCGCGTGTGTGCACACGCGGGGCGGGCGTGCGGGGCGCGATGCGATGCGCAGTGCGCGGAGTGGCCCGACCAGGGAAGGGCGCACCGGGCGTGCGTGTGCAAGCGCGGCGCGGGTGTGCGGTCCGCGCGGGTGTGCAGATGCGCAGGTGTGTGCGTGGAGCCCGGGGGTCCGCGCGCCAGGCGCCTACCCCGGCCGTGCGCGGGGGGCGGCCAGGTGCGTACTCACCCCGGCTCCGCCGAGGGGCCGCCGCTCCCGCTCGGGCTCCGACTTGGGCTCCGGGTTCCCGGCCGGCCTCCCGCAGCGCGCACGCACCGGCGTCAAGCCCAGCGGTCGCCGGCTACGCCACCCCTGCAGTGTCGCCGGGCGCCCGCCTCAGAGGAGCGCGGCGCGGGCCGGGGGCTCGGCCGGGCCGGGCGGCGGACGGGAGCTGCGCCGCAGTCCAGGCACGCTCCCAAGAGCCCGCCGCGCGCTCCCTCGCGCTCGTCCGCCCGCCCGCCCGCTCCCTGTTTAATTTAAAGTGACAACCCCGAGCGCTCTCTCCGCTCCGGGAGCCGCGCGGCGCTTCTGCGGTCTGAGCCGAAGATCCCCAAGCGCGCCCTGGAGTCCCTGGGGGGGCTCCCCAAGGCCGAGCCCAGCCCCTCACTCCCAGGCCGGGGGACTAGGGTGGGGTGGGGATGTGCTCACCAGGGGCTCCAAGACGCAGGCCAAGCACTGGACGCAGAGTCAGAAGGCTCGAGTTCTAGCCCCAGCCTGCAGCACCCCGGGTTATTCTTACCCCTTTCTGGGTCTCAGTTTCTCTTTCTGTAAAACGGCCCCGATACTGTGCACTCCTAGGAACCGCTGAGAAAACAGGCGGAGCGGCGGGAAGCTTCCCCTTCGCTGAATGGATGATTACCCCCTCCCACCATGATTGAGCTGGTACTGTAGGCTAACATCATTTCACTTAATCCTCACAATGACGTAAAGGGGTCGTGGTCACTCCATTTTTTAGATGAGGAAACAGGCTCAGGCAGGTGAAATGACCTTCCCAAGGTCACAGAGCCAAAGGTCAGAGACAAGACTTGAACCCAGGTCTGTGGCTTCAAAGCCTATGCTCTTAACCACTTAGAGGTCGTGCTTGCTCTCCCAAAGGAATGAATGAAGCATTCAGAAGATATTTATGACGCCCCCGCTGGATGCGAGGCACAGTGCCAGGTGTGGGCGATCTTCCATCTTCCGGGAACAGGGGGAGAGGTCCGACCCTGCCGGCGCAGTCTGGCGGCGAGGCACGCACGCATTAGGGGGGGCTGGAGTGTGGGCGGGACGGTGCCACGTGCTGTGGGCACAGTAACCAGGAGAGCAGGCTTGATGGGCACCTGGGGAGGCCTCCTGGAGGATCCGGATGAGGGGTAAGGATCTCAGGTGGGGAACGAGTGTGCAAAAGCAGCCGTGGTTCCTGGATCATCTACCCTCTGGGCCTTTGGGGCTGAGAGCAACCTGTGGGCACTGCCCTCTCAGTAGGAGCTGGGTCTGTGCTGGCCTTGTGGGCAGGGGGCTTCCTTGGCTTAGAAGGCAGGACCCTGGGGAGCCAGGGGTGCAGTTTCACTCCCACCAACAGGGGGCGCCCTTGTTTTCCGTTCATTTTCTGTACCTGGACGAGAAAGGAGAAAAAGTAATTATGCCCCTTTGGGGGGTGGGGTGGCTGGGCCCTGGGCTTTCACTACCATTTCTCATTTAACTTAATCTTCTCAGCCACCTGCAGCTTTGATATGACTGAGCCCATTTTCCACGTGAGGACACCGAGGCCTGAGCAACGCCAGGGTTCCTGGTTTGGGAGGGCGTGGTGGGTTGGACACACTACCTGCACCTCTGATCCAGGCTGCTATTGCAACAGCAGAAAGGGGCAGCTGAGGCGGGTCTGGTTCTGGCGTCAGCCCCGGGGGTGATGCAGGGACTGGAGGGAGCTGGAAAGCAGATCTTGCCAATTTCATGTTCAAAACCCTTCAATGAATAGAAGAGCCTGCTGCATGGGGGCCAAAGACACCGCAGCAAAGAAACAAAACTACCACCACCTGCAACAAGGTTGGTGAATTGCACTTGCAATGCTGAGCAAAAGAAGCCAGGCAGAAAAGAGCACAGGCTGTATGATTCCGTTTATAGAAAGTTCAAAAAACGGGCAAAACTACTCTCTGCTGTTAGCAGTCAGGATGGTGGTTCCCATGGGGGTGGGATTCTGGGGTGCTGCTCATGTTCTGGTTTTGATCTCCTTGCTGGTTCTCTGGTATGTTCACTTTGTGAAAATTTGCGGCATTGCACACTTAAGATTTGTATAATTTCTGCATGTGTGATACATTTCAATACAACTTGCAGCAACAAAAACACCTCGTGTGGCTGCCCATCGCCCTGGAATAAAAGCCAAACTCCTTCCTATGGTCCACAAGGCCCTCGCTGCTGGCCTCTCTGACCTGCCGTGCCATCCGCCTCCTCGCTCACGGATCTCCGGCCTTCTGGCATTCCAGACACCTGCCAAGCCATTTTCCGCCTCAGGGATTCTCACTTGCTGGTCTCTCTGCCTGGAAAGCACTTTCCCTGCTCTGGCCAACACTGCTTCCTCCAACTTCTACGCATCACCCTTAAGAAGTCACCTGGACAGAAAGGCCCTCCTGAGGACCCCACAGCATGCTGTTTATTTCCTTCAAAACACCAGCTATAATCTGCAATTATTTTATTTATTTGTTTCATTTTCTGCATCCCCCACTAGACTAATAATTGCAAACATATGGCACGCTTACTATGTCCCAAGCACTCTTCTAACATTGTATTAAGGCATTGAGGCCTCACCCCAACCCATGGGGAGATACTAATCTTAGCCCTCTTTTACAGTCAAGGCAATTGGAGCTCAGAGAGGTTATGTAACTTGCTCATGGTCACAGAGCTGGAAAGCAACAGAGCCAGGATTTGAACCCAGGTAGCCTGGCTCCAGAGTCTCTGCTTTTTTTTTCTTTTCTTTTTGGTGAGGAAGATTAGCCCTGAGCTAACATGTGTTGCCAATCCTCCTCTTTTTGCTGAGGAAGATTGGCCCTGGGCTAACATCTGTGCCCATCTTCCTCTATTTTATATGTGGGATGCCTGCCACAGCATGGCTTGATAAGCGGTGCATAGATCCACACCCGGGATCCGAACCTGTGAGCCCCGGGCCCTCGAATTGGAGCGCACGAACTTAACCACTACACCACTGGGCCAGTTCCCAGAGTCTCTGTTTAAACTCTGCACTTTTACAGATCTTGCCTTTCTTCTTCCTTGTAGTATATCTGGGACAGTGCCTGGCACATAGTAGGTACTCAATAAAGGTTTGTTGTGTGAATAAATGAATGAATGAGTGAATGAAGTGCCGGTGGGAGGGAAGCTTGGATCCCAGAGTGGGTGTTGAGGAGAGGGGATGTGCAATGGTATCTAGGGTCCCAAGGACAATGTAACCAGGGACTGTCTGATAACAGATGGAGGGTCTGAGACAGCTGGAATTAACTGCAAGCTGTGGTCACAGCCAAGGCCTTACCTGGGCCTGGGCACATCTCCTGCCCAAGACGAGCCCACTTTCAGCCTCCCCTATAGACCCTGCAAGGCAGAGAAGCCATCCCCAGAGGGAGCTCTGCCTTGAGGGTCCCCACCCTATCTGGGATCCTAACAGGATGTAGACCCCCTGGCAGGTGATACACCCATCAGGTGATGCTGTGGTGGCCCCAGAGAGGGTGACACGAATCACCTGCCTCTGGCCAGAGGCTCTCTGGACCCTTGGAACCTCCTCAGGATAGGAATGTCCGGTGTGACTTGGAGTCCAGGTTGTGGCTGCAGGGCGGGTCGGTGAAGGCCCTGTGTCGTCATCTCTCTTGATCTGTCGTGAAGTCCCCAAGCTCTAGTAGCTGCAGCCAGCTGCGTCACCAGATCCCGGCCATCTTCTTCACCAGCCTGCCCTTGTAGGAATGTCCATACCTGTGGGCCTGCTGGCACCATCTCCTAGTGGGGCCCCTTCTCATTCTTCATCAGCCTCTGAGACAACTGCAACCAGTTCCTGAAGAGCCAGGGCACCTCAGGTGAGAAATTGCCCTGAGGTCTGGCCCAAAGGATGCTCCATCCCGGCCCCGTGGGGATACTGTATGTGCAGTCAGCTCTATTTACAGATCAAGTAACTAAGGCCCAGAGGAAGGAAAGGCCAGCCGAGGCTGCACAGGTGGGAGGCTCTGGAGACGGGGCTGGTACGTGAGCTCCAAGGCCAGTGCTCCAGCAAGCAGCTCTTCATTGTCCAGGCCCCGGGCCCACCACTTGTCTGCCCTCATCTTGAAGCCTGTGTCCTCTGCAGGCGCAACTCTTTCACTTTTGGAGATGCTTAGGCTAATGCTCCTGGGCACGAGCTCTGAGGTCAGGCAGACATGAACTTGAATTCCCATTCCGGACAAGCGACTTCACTTCTCTGAGCTCAGTGCCCTCATCCGTAAGATGGGGATGAAGCCATTCTCACCTAACAAGGTTGAAGGAGCGATAAAGGACTTCGTGCCTGGTGTAGAGCAAGCCCTCGGCAAATGGAAGCTGCCACTGTTACCCTCCCCCCGCAGATTTTCTCTGAAGTAATAGCACAGAACTAGAATTTATGTACTTGACATTGTGCAAAATGCATTCTCGCCCATTACCCCATGTAATCCTCATAGCAGTTGGTGATGTTGGGGCACATGATCCCTGTTTATGGAAAGGTAATGGATAACTGAGGCTGAGCACAGAGAACTTTCCAGAACTCGCAGGGAGAACTGGAGGTTTCCTCTGGGGCAGTCCTGGCTTCTGGAGGGTCTGAGAAGCTGTGGGACTCTTGCCAATGGCTGGATGGGAGTGAATGTGGCTCCCAGGCCATCCACATAGGGATCCACGAATCCAGAGCCAGGTCCTGTAGCACAGAGTGTGTATTGGTGGGGGTGCGGGGGCACCTAGCCCCCAAGCTGACCTAGGAGGCCAGCGAGAAGGAGGAGATCAAGAAGGGGGCCGGCCCATCCCCTGGGCTCCGCCACAGGAGCATAAGCCTGGCAAAGGGGGTGGGGGAGGTGCCAGGCTCCCTGCCAGAGCCCCCAAACTGGCTGGCTGGATTCATGCCCCCTGTTACCTCATTTACTCCAAGGCAGATGGGGAAACGGAGGCTGAGAGAGCAGGAGCAGGAGTCATGTCGTGAGTCAACAGCGGTGGGGGGTGTGGCACCCTCTGTCCCCAACCCCACCCCCAGGCCCTGTAGGGTGCCTGGCACTTCCTCACCCCTTTCCCAGGCTACCTGCCCCTGGCACCCTCTTGGTCAGTCTCTGTTCCTTCTGTGGCATCTCCAACCTCGACCTCATCTTCATCATGATGAACTACAGTGTGGTTTTGAGGCACAAGGACGATCAGGGGAGACCAGCGGGGACCCCTAGTACCTGGAGCTGGGCAGGGAGCAGGGAGACCCACTCAGCTTTGCGCCTGGGACTGGGACTTCTTAACCCCTCAGCCCCAGTTGCCCCTGGGGTTGGGTGGGTGCTGCAAGAGATGGTAGCAGAATATTGAGGAATGTGGAGATGTACAAAGTAAGGAGTTGAGGAGGGGGCAGAGCTGGCAGAGTCCCTCACCTCTAAGGAGGATGTCAATTTCACAGGAGGTTTGTTGCTAAGGGTGGGATTGTGCGGGGGGACACTGTGGGGTTCAGGGCAAGAGGCTCTGGAGGGCTGAGGGATTGTAGGCCCCTGTGGAAGGCTCTTCAAAGACAGCCCAGTGCCTCCAACTCAGTTTGGCAAGGGCATACCTCATCAGACACCTGGGGAAAATTATTGCCTTCAAAATACAAAAAGAAAAGGAAATTGGGGGGGGCCAGCCCCGTGGCGTAGTGGTTAAGTGCGCACGCTCTGCTGCTGGTGGCCCGGGTCTGGATCCCGGGCGCGCACCGACGCACCACTTGTAAGGCCATGCAGAGGCCGCGTCCTGTATAAAGTGGAGGAAGATGGGCACGGATGTGAGCCCAGGGCCAGTCTTCCTCGGCAAAAAGAGTAGGGTTGGCATGGATGTTAGCTCAGGGCTGATCTTCCTCACAGGAAAAAAAGGAAGAAAAGAAAATCGAAGGTAGTATTTGATCATGCACAACTAGCAAGCTGCACCTCAAGGTAGTGTGGTAAAGAATTCTATTCACTGTGGAGTGTGTATCCATTTTATGCGACACATTGTGAGATGGGGCTTTCAGGAGAAAGAGGAGCTGCATCCTGGGAAAGTCTTAAATGGCCCTGGCCCCCAAATTCTTTCCCCACTTCCCCAGGCCTGGAATTCCCTTGGCTCAGCCTATTCCAGGGGGTGAGACCAATAAAGTGTGGGCACCATCGCCAACAGGCCTCTATTAAAATAGGGCAAAAGAACTGCAGGAGTGCATCTCCTGACCCCTCCCCCCACCCTGAGCCACGGCCAAGGCTGCCCTCCCCCAGGATGCCTGGAGAGAGGTGTCAGGGCCTCACAGGCGTGAGCAGGATGCCAGGCAGCCACAGAAAGCTTTTGGAGGTGGTGGCAGGTGTCATCAGCAGGATGCTGGGCAGCCAGCTAACACAGAGCTGGAATAGTCCTGGCGAGATGAAGGGGCATGAGCTAAGGGTTGGGCACAGAGCCCTGGAAGGGGTCGCGGGACCCGTGGGCTGGTGGGGCTTCACTCCACCCACCTCCAGCTACATCATGATGCCTACTGTCTGGACACTGACCCCCTCTTGGCTCTAGCCTGTCCTCCCACCCCTCAAGGCCCAGCATGTCAGAGCTGGAGCCTGGACGTGGGCAAGGTTGCTAGCTCCAGAAATCATGCCATACCCTCCGCCTCGAGGGAGCCTGGGATAGTGCTGGCATGGATGCTTCCACAGGGGAGGAATGATTGAGTGAAGATCCTTCTTCAGGGTAATTCTTAAGACTCTGTTCTTCTTTTTTCTAGCCTGAGAGATGGCAAAATATTTTCTCTAAATATCTGGGTAAGCCAGAAGTCACAGGTCAGATATTTTCGTTGTATTTTCTCACCATCACTTCAGCCTCTTGTCTAGCCCTCACCATCTCTCAGGCCATACACTTGAAGCTTCAGCCACAATGCCCTACTAACTATTCCCCGAACACACTAAGCCCTTCCTTGCCTCCAAGCTTTTGCTCAATGTAATTCCTTTGTCTGGAATGCCTTCTATCTGCTTCTGTGCATGTAAACTCCTCTTCATCCTTCAAAACCCTTTCCTGTGAACTCTCCATAACAACCAGTCACTCTCCTCTCCCACAGTACCTGGACTCTTCCTCTAGCACATCACATACAGTGTGTGTCCTAGAGGTATTTGTTTCTGTGCCTGTCCCTACTGGATGCTGGCCAGTTGAGGAGTAGATGCCATTTCTTAGTTATCTCTCGGTCCTTCAGGCCAAGCATTTAGCAGGTGCTTTGTCAATATTCAAAAATCAAGAACACATATTTACAAAGGCCTTCAGTGCTAGGCATAGTTCTCAGCGCATTACACGTATTGGCTCGTTTAATCCCCTCAACACCCCTAGATGAAGGTTCCTTGATCAGCCGCCCTTTACACATTCAGAAACCGAGGCATAGAAAGGTTAAGAAATGTGGCCAACACGACATGGAAACAACCTAAGTGTCCATCCACAGATGAATGGATAAAGAAGATGTGGAGATATGTAACGTCAACAAATAAGAGGCATAAACTGCAAGAAAAGCAAAAAGTTTATTTGGGGTCTCAAGAATTGCAATTCGGGAGACACAGATACGAGTAGAAACTCAAAATGCTCTGATTACAGGAAAGGGGCTCAGGGTTTTTATGGGAAAAAGAGAGGCAGATGAGGTGAGTTGTGATAGGGAAGAGTTCATCGGTGCCAGATGAGGTAAGGCTAGGTTTGTGCTTCATAGATTGGCTTGAGATTCAGTCATCAGGCAAAAGGCCAGACTTGTGCTTCATTGACTGGTTAGCGATTCCGCCGTCAGCAAAGTCCAGTTCCATGGGTCCTTGCAGACAGGACATTTTTGTCCTTACTGACTTCTTGGAATATCGATGGTTTGGTCCACTTTGGAAGATAAAGAAAACAAGACGTGCAAGGCAATTCCTCTGAAATGGCTGCTCCAGCTCTATTTTAATATGGCTCCACTCATGTCATCTTTCACAATACAATGGAATATTGTTCAGCCACGAGAAAGAAAGAAATCCTGCCATTTGTGATACTATGGATGAACCTTGAGGGCATAATGCTAAGTGAAAGAAGTCAGATAAAGACAAATACTGCACAATATTACTTATATATGGAATTAAAACAGCCAAACTCAGGGGCTGGCCCGGTGGCGTAGCGGTTAAGAGCGCACTGCGCTTCGGCTGCCCAAGGGTTCGCAAATTCGGATCCCGGGCGCACACTGACGCACCACTTGTCAAGCCATGCTGTCGCAGCGTCCCGTATAAAGTGAAGGAAGACAGGCACTGATGTTAGCCCAGGGTCAATCTTCCTCGGCAAAAAAAAGAAGAGGATTGGCATCAGATGTTAGTTCAGGGTTGATCATCCTCACACACACACACACACACACACACACACACACACACACACAAATAGCCAAACTCATAGAAAGAGAAAGTGGAGTGGTGGTTACCAGTGGCTGGGGGGTGGAGGATATGGGGAGATATTGGTCAAAGGGTACAAAATTCTCGTTATAAAATGACTGAGTTCTGGGGATCTAATGTACAGCATTGTGATTATAGTTAATAATACTGTATTATATACTTGAAACTTGCTACGAGAGTCAATCTTAAATATTCTCACCACAAAAAAGAAATGGTAATTCTGTGATGCAATGGAAGTGTTAGCTAACACTATGGTGCTGATCATTTTGCAGTACATAGTGTATCAAATCAACATGTTGTACACTTTACACTTGCACAACGTTAGATGTCATTTATATCTCAAAAACGCTGGGAGAAAAAAAGAGTTATTTTTAAAGACAGAGTGGTTGATGACAAACTATAAATGAGACCTGATAAGGGGGTTCACGTACTTGATGCTCTTACAACTTGATTGTACTTAAGTGTGGTTTCTACTTTTATCTGGTGGGAGAATAAATCAAATGATTTTCCACTAAAAAAAAAAAGAAATGTGGCCAAGAACAAACACTAGCAGGTGGCAGAGGTGGGATTCAAACAAATGAGTAACAAGCGATAATAATAATGAGCTAATGAATGAACAGACGAGTAAAAGGAGGAGAAAATCAGATGAAGTGGGACTTCCTCGGGATTTAGGGAGGAAGTGCTCCGCCTCAGAAATGAAGAAAAATCCTTCAACTCAAATCCAGTCTTTTAATAAAGAAGTATATTCTTTCTTCTCCCACTCCTTCTTATTACCGCCTCCTACTCAGGAACTGAGAACTCTCCGTGTAAAATTAGCAAACCTGAAGGAGTGTGAAGGAAGCGCTCAGCAGAGCACCCTACACAGCTGTGACCCCTGAGGGTGGGTGGCTGCCGGGTCCTGCAGAACCAGGAGACGGGCCATGTAGCAGTCCCTGGAAAGGCCCTCTGCCCACAGGCTCAACACAGGGCAGGGGGTGTCTTCAGTCTCCCCTGGGGGATGAGGTGCACTGTCTCCCAGGCCTCCTGTCCCAACCCCTCTGGGCTGTCCCCTCCACACTGCCAGCCGCCAGAGCAGCACTTCTGAAACCCTCTGGTGGTCCCTCCCGTCTCCTACTGGGCCTCCCCTGCCTCTGTGTCACCCCAGTCTTGGCCCCACTCCGCCTCCCGGGTGTTCAAGCTCATTCCACCCCACCAGGAACTCGGGTCTCCCACCACATCATCCACTTCCTATTTCTTGCTCATCCTTCAGAGCCCAGCTCATTTCCTCCCACCCCTTCTCTGTGAAGCCTTTTCCAACTGCCAGCAAGTAACGGAAACCCACTCAAGCTAGCTGAAGCAAAAGAGGCAGATTTATCAAAAAGATTCAGCGTTTCAAGGCACCCCAGGGCAGCAATGTAGCCAGGTGTCCATAAAGGACAAAGCTCAAGGATGGAGAGGCAGTCATGAACCCAAGTAGCCAGCCTTGGGGATTCAGCTTTCTTCTCTGCAGCCCCTGATGGGGAAGAATGGCCACCCACAGCTTCCTGGGTGACATCATCTCCTAGAATTCCAACCTCCACTGCATTCTCAGGAGAGAGCTTTGATTGGCTGGCTTGGGTCAGGTGATCAGCTCTGCTCCAATCCCCTGTTGCCAGGAGTGCAGTCATGTGGTACAAACATGGCTGCCAAGGCCTGCCGTTCAGGATGAGGGGAGGAGTAAGGGATGCTGATGGCGCCCAAAAGTTGTCTCTGCCGCCTCCTCGTTGCTCATCCTCACTCTTCCTGTGAAATCCTCTCTCTCCAGCTGTGCTTACTGCACTTCCTTTGCAACTCCATTTCAACTCCAATCGCATTCTTCTGCTTGCTGTTTGAATTGCTGTGTGCCTGTCTCTGTGCACAAGCCCTTATGAGGACCCCAACACGCAGTACAGACAGACCTCTGACCCCGGTATTAGTTCAAGGCCTCCATCCTGAACCTCTAGTCAGGGCGGGCCTCTTGGGTGTACAGCCTGTTCGTGGGCATGGTGGCCCACGCATGGTTTAATGCTCTGCTGTTGCCATCCTGAAATTCTCAGTGACTTTTTTTTTGTTATAATTTTATTTATTTATTTTTTTCCCCCCAAAGCCACAGTACATAGTTGTATGTCATAGCTGCACATCCTTCTAGTTGCTGTATGTGGGACTCGGCCTCAGCATGGCCCGAGAAGTGGTGCGTCTGTGCGCGCCCGGGATCCGAACCCGGACCGCCAGCAGCGGAGCGCGTGCACTTAACTGCTAAGCCACGGGGCCGGCCCTCTCAGTGACTTTTGAATAAAGAATCCAGCATTTTCATTTTGCCCAGGGCCCTGCAACTCGTGTAGCCTATGCTGCCTCTCTCCTTGCCCCACCTTGAGCTCTTCTTCCCAACCTGACTGTCTTAGTCTGCTTGGGCTGCCATAACAAAATACCACAGAGTGGCTTAAACAATAGTAATTGATTTTCTCATGGTTACAGAGGTTAGAAGTCCAAGATCAAGGTGCTGGCGGAGTTGGTTTCTGGTGAGACCTCTCTGTCTTGTAGAGGGCCACCTTCTGGCTGTGCCCTCTCATGGTCTTTCTCATCTGTGTGCCCTGGAGACAGAGAGCGCTCTCTGGTGTCTTTTCTTCTTCTTATGAGGATGCCAGTCCTATTGGATTAGGGCCCCACCCTTATGACCTCATTTAACCTTAATTACCTCCCCAAAGGCCCAAATACAAATACAGTCTGTTGGGGGTTAGGGCTGTGACATATGAATTTGGGGGGGGGGAACACAATCCAGGACCTTCTCAGTTCCTGGCCCCTTTGCTTGCACCCCATGCACAGACTCATGCTTGCCCCTTGGATCTGGCAGGTGGCACTGTCCCTTGGGGTTGACCTCTGGTTTTCCTCCTCAGTGATGGCTCTCCTTGCCTTGGGCACATCACCCTGGGCAGCACCCTGCTCAACCCAGTCTACCCTTGACCTTGTCTGACACAGTCCTCCAGGGCCCCGGCCCTCCAGGCCCGGAGATGCTGGGGCCAGACAGTTTCTCCACTGGGTAGGGAGCCCTCACACCCTTCAGGGACTTTGTTGGCTGCCTGGAGGGTGCTTTTCCCACCTGCCTAACTCATATGCAACCTTCAGGGCTCACAGAACCCCATCCTCATCCTGCATGCCATTTCTGCTCTCTTCCCACTGCCCCCGTGGTGGGGTCATAGTTCCATCCTATGTGGCTTATCTCACCCCTTTAGAACTCCCCCAACCAGTATCACAATGGTCAATTTTGTGCCCATCAGGCCCACTTGTCCCTTATGATGATGAGGACTCTTGTCACCAGCTTCACCCTGATGCCTCACGCAGGGTGGCCACAGAGTGGGCACAATGAGCAATAGGATGCTCTTTGAAGGGGGTGCTTAGGCTTGTCACCTTTGATCCCCTTCTCCCAGGTCCGTTTCTGATTGTAACCAGAAGGTGTGCAGTGAGGACCATCTGCAGGGACAGAGAGGGAGTTGGCCACTTCTAGGCCAAATGAGAGAACAATCTTCTGGGTTCTTTTTTTTGCTTCTCCCCAAAGCACCAGTACATGGTTGTATATCCTAGTTGTAAGTCCTTGTAGTGCTATATGAGCCTCCACCGCAGCACGGCAACTGACAGACGGGTGGTGTGGTTCCGCGACCAGGAAATGAACCCTGGCGGCCAAGGGGGAGAGTGCAGGACTTTAACCACTAGCCCATTGGGGCGGCTCTCTTTTGGGTTCTTAATCATATGCGTTTTAAAAAACAAAGGCCCCAGATAACGTCACAGCTGGTCCTTTTTGCTTTTTATTTGCAGTCATGCTAGTCTTTAAGAAATACATTCGTTAAATTTTTTTAAATTACAGAAACTATACAGTTATATCCTCACTGTACCAAAAATCAAAGAAATGGCTGTAGTTTAAGATTTAAAACACAAAAGTTAGTATGAAAAACTGTAATTCTACCTCTAACTGAGCTCGCTGTTCCGCAATTCTGCTCAATGGCAGAGAAATCCCTGACGCATCTGGCCAATTTAGCATCGGGCACTTTCCATTTACACTTAGACTTTGAAGCCTTTGAGAAAGTTTTCCCCATATTTTTGACCTTGGCTAGCAGTAGGAAATTCACTGCACTTTGAAACCCAGTGTGACATTTAATCAATTCATCATGTAGCAAAAATTTCATAAAATAATGCGTAACGTGATACACTGACATTTTCTATTCTATTCCTATTTTCTACTCTATTCTGTGCTGTTTTATTTGATTCTATTCTGTTGTGTCAACCCACTGAATTTCAGAAACCACTGATGGGTCGTAAGCCAGTTTCTCTCCCTGCCCCTTCTCTTCTCCAGGGCAGATCCAAGCTCCACGGGTCTAGGTGTGGTTCCAGCATCAGGAAAGGGGCACCGGGTCGCCCCACGTTTTTCTGTCCTCCGCCTGAGGCGGGATCACCCCTCAGCTCCTGGATGTTGGCCTCTGTCCAGTGTTGGCTGTTGCTGATCAGAGCCTGAACAGGCCTCTGTCAACAAGTCAACAGGCCACACACCACATCCTCCCTTCCTGGCTCCAAGCCCTTAGGGCCTGAGCTAGTGTTCTTAGAGAGCTCAGCAAACATTCAGAAGCTCTTCTGTCTCTGTGGGGTGCAAGAGTGGTGGCCTGAGGGCCCAGACTGGTTTCTTACCTGCTGGTTTTACCTCAGACATGGCTAAGTAGCTCTCCCTGAGGCTTGTAGGCCTCCTGGGGCTCTTGTGGGAGGCCAGGGCCTGGGACATGGGCAGAGATGGGGGAGATGTGGGGCTGGGGCACATCTCAGGCCCCTAGAGCTTCTCTTCCCACCTGCTGGACGCAGGGAACCGTGCCTACCTCCCCTCCCCCACACACACACCTCCTTCCGCACCTGGGCAGTTGTGGAAAACTTCGTACTATGAGACCTCCAAGGCCTGCAGCCCCTCATTTCTCAACAAACTCCTTCTTCCTCAGAAAGCCCCACAATAGCAAGATCCTACCAGGAGAAGCTTGTTCTCAAGGCTGTTGTTTCTGCTGTGGGCTTTGAAAAGCCTAATTTGAAACCCAAAGCTTATCAATGACTTCTTTGTTCTCCTGTGTCCGCCTCCTGGGGCCAGTGCTGGGGAAGGCCGTCCAGCGGCCAGTGCGGGCGGGTGTAGTGGTGTTGGGGGTGGGGGTTGGCCGGAGGGAATAGTAAAATGAAAGGAAAAACAAAAACAACCTCAGAATTAAAATAATTCTCTTCTACACAGATCAAGCGAAAGCCCCATCCTCCTCATCCTCCCACTCTGGCCTCTAAAAGCAAGTATATTTATCAGCTGATGGTTTATGCACTTACACATACATATATACACCCAGATTTGTGTGTGTGCATCTATATTTTGCTGTTTAGAGCCAGCTTGCCGGAGTTCAAATCCCTCCTCTGCTATTTACTAACTGTGCAACCATGGGAAAATTACTTATCCTCTCTGTGACTCATTTTTCTCATCTGTAAAATGGGAATAACAATAGTAATTAACTCATGGAGTTGTGAAAGTTACATTTAGGGAGAGGCCAGCACATGAGGAGTACTGTGCAGTGTTGCCTGTTGTTGTGGCACTATTTGTACTATGGGTCTATTTCCTGCTTTTTCTTTTTAGTTTTTTTTGGTGAGGAAGATTTGCTCTGAGCTAACATCTGTTGCCAATCTTCCTCTCTTTTTGCTTGAGGAAGATTAACCCTGAGCTAACATCTATGCCCATCCTCCTCTATTTTGTATGTGAGTTGCCCCCACAGTATGGCTTGACAAGTGGTGTAGGTCTGTGCCTGGGATCTGAACCCATGAACCTGGGCCGCCAAAGCAGAGCGTGCTGGACTTAACCACTATGCCACGGGGCTGGCCCCTCATGCTTTTCCTTTATTGCGGAATATTCCGTTGTATGGGTACATCATAGTCTCCTTTTGATGGACCAGGATTGTTCCTAATTTTTATTACAAATAATGCTGCAACAAACACACTGGACATGTGCATTTTTACCTTAAAAATTACAGCCACATTGTCTCCTCCAAAGAGTGTACCAATTTATACTCCTGCCAACCCTAAGTATTTCTCTATGTCCTCATCAATACCTCACACCATCAGTTTGATACATGAGTAAAGATGTTGGTTCATTATTGTTTTAATTTGCAGTTCTCTGATTACAGGGTGGGCTGGCATCTCTTCATGTGAGTATTCACCCGTTTGTCTCCCCTTCTGTGAATTTGCCGATTTCTTTCCTTTGCACATTTACAGGAGTTCTTATGTATCCTGGTTACAGATCTTTCTCTTGTTTTATTTGTTGCAAATAGTTTCCCTCCAGGTTATCTCATCTTTTTTTCTTTCTTTTTTTTAAAAAAATTGTATATATATATATATTTTTTTTTGCTGAGGAAGATTTGCCCCTGAGCTAACATCTGTTGCCAATCTTCCTCTATTTTTTGTATGTAAGCTGCCACCACAGCATGGCCACTGACAGACGAGTTGTGTAGGTCCATGCCTGGGAACCAAACCTGGGCTGCTGGAGTGGAGCACGCCGAACTCAACCACTAGGCCACCAGGGCTGGCCCTTTTTAAAATTTTTTAATACACACTTTAATTTAGAATAGTTTTAGATTTACAGAAAAATTGCAAAGGTAAAACAGAGAGTTCCTATATACCCCACACCCAGCCTTCTCTATTATTAACACCTTCCATTGTATGGTACAATTGTCACAATTAATTAAGCAATATTGACACATTATTGTTAATTAAAGTCTAAACTTTTTCACATTTCCTTAGTTTTTACCTAATGTCCTTCTTCTGTCCCAGGAGCCTATGCAGGACACCACATTTTATCTAGTCATCACATCTTCTTAGGCTCCTCTTCGTTGTGACAGTTTCTCAGACTTCCCTTGTCTTTTTTTTTTTTTTTTTGGTGAGGAAGATTGGCCCTGTGCTAACATCTGTGCCAGTCTTCTTCTACTTTATATATGGGACGCTGCCACAGCATGGCTTGGTGAGCAGCGTGTAGGTCCACGCCCGGGATCCAAACCTGTGAACCCCAGGCCGCCGAAGCAGAGCACTCCAACTTAACCGCTACACCATCGGGCCAGCCCCCCTAGTCTTTTTCTGACCTTGGCAGTTTTGAGGGGGGACTGGTCAGGATTTTGTAGAATGTCCCTCAATTGGGATTTGTCCGTTTTTCGCATGATTAGACAGAGATTATGGCTTTTGGGGGGAAGAGCACAGAGATAAAGTGCCATTTTCGTGGTATCGCTTATCATCACTGTTAGTGTTGACCTTGATCGCCTGGCTGAGGTTGTATGTGGCAGGCTTCTCCATTGTCAGGTGACTCGTTCATTCCCCCATCTCTTGTCTGTTAACTGTGTTTATGGTGCCTTTTCATACGGAAGTTTGACGTGTTCGGTTTCTTTAGATCTGGAAAGACCTTCGTCTAAGGGACAGCAGCAGTGGCGCTAGCAGCTTCCGTGTAGCGAGCGCTCCCACAGCACCAAACCCCATGCTAAGAGCTTCTGCCCTCGCCTCGCCGACCCCTCAGGACAACTTGTAATGTGGGTCCCTTTATTGGCTCCATTTCATAGACGATAAAGCAAAATCTTCCCCCGATTAGCCATGTCAGAGCTAGCGAGTGGCAAACTCAGGATTCCCACCTGGGGCTGTCCGACCCTGGATGTAACTGCTTAGATGTAGAAACCAAGGTCCAGAAAGGGGACGGTTGTCTGAGACCACCCAGCAAGTTGGTGGCTCTGCCCAGGCCCTCCCATGGCCAGGCCACCTCTGACCCCACTGAGTCTGCGGCTGTTTCTCACCCACTGGGCCCTGCCCTGGCCTCTGCCCCACCCCCAGCTGCCCATCCTGAGCCTCCTCCAGGTCGTGTCCTTTAGCCGTTGTGGTTTCTAGCACCCTCAGGGGAAGGGACCCAGACTTCCCAGTAAATAAACACCGCCCACAGATTTCCAAATATACAGAGATAAGTGTCGCCTCAGGCAGGGGTGGCTGGAACTCTAAACATCCCGCCTGGCTCCTGCTCCTCCTGGTTCTGGGTCCTGAATCCTCATCAGAACGGCACGTGTCCTCTGCTGTGTGGCGGAAGAAACCTGCACCCCGGGGCCTCATCGCCACCATCATCAACAGCAGCAGCAGCAGGAGTAGCTAACAGCCACATCCCGGTTCGGTTATATTCTCCACTCTTCACATTTTATGAAACATTTGTGAACAAAGTCTTCCTGAACACCTGGGACAACCGTGTCTCCGTCATTAGACAGAGCCCCCTTGTGAGCCGTCCAACAGGGCTGTCGCCAGCACCCCGCACCCCAGCCTCACGTCCAGGGAATGAATCAGGGTACAGACCGTCGCCACACGGTCGCCACTTACAGAGAGGGCTGCTCTTCAAAAACTCTTGATTGTGCAGGATTTTAAACATATACAAAATTAGGCAGAACACCTCCCTGACCCAATCTCCGTCACCCAGCGTCAGGAGTTATCCATCAGCTCAGGGCTGATCTCACTCATCCATGTTCCCATCACTTTCTCTCACCTTCAGAGCAAACCCCAGGTATTGTATCATTTCACCCACAAAAGGTAAGGATAATCTAAAAGCTGAGGGGTCTTTATTAATGTAACTATAATATCATTTTCGCCTCTAATAAAGGAACTGTTCTATAATATCATCAAATAACTGGTCAATATTCCAGATGCTTCATAAATAT
Source organism: Ceratotherium simum simum (assembly GCF_057802395.1). Lineage (NCBI taxonomy): Eukaryota > Metazoa > Chordata > Mammalia > Perissodactyla > Rhinocerotidae > Ceratotherium > Ceratotherium simum. Next base: position 6,438,149 of record NC_141933.1, read on the forward strand.
TTTCTTTTTTTTTGATGGTTGTATTAGTATCCAAATAAGGGTAATACATTGCAATTGGGTAAGATGTCAGGTTTCTTTGACTCTAGAATTTCTCCCTCTGTCTTTGTCTTTTCCTTTGCGATTTATTTGTTGGAAAAAAGCTGGGCTATTTGTCCTGTAGGGAGCACCATCATCCGGATTTTGCTGATTTCAGTCCCACGGGGTAGATGAACATGTTTCTCTGTCCTTGGGGGCTCTTGTAAATTGGGAGTTGGATCTGGAAGCTTGATAAGATGTATGCTCAACTTTTTTGGGCAAGAATAGTTCATAGATGGTAATGCTTCATATACTGTCTGTTGCCTCTCCTTTTGTGATATTATCGTGTTGCTTTATTTTTTTTAATTCTCGTTTTGGAAAAACTTCAAACCTATGGAAATTTGCAAGGATGGTACAAGGAACTCCGATATACCCTTCACCTTGATTTACCAATTTTTGTCACATTTGCTTTATCACTTTTACATATGTATATTTATTTAAATTATTTGAGAATGGGTTGCAAACATCAACCCCTTCACCTTTAAATACTTCAGCATGCATCTCCTAAGAACTCTCTTCTATAACCATCTCAAAGAAAAACAGGTTCTCTCTATTTTTCACTACACTTCTGACACCAAATGTGTGGGGTTTTTCCTCACATTAAACAATTCTCCAACTCTCTAGACACCAGCCAGATGTCCGACAATTCAGTTCTGGCACTAACTACCCAGAGTTAGAGCAGACCCTGCAGGTTAAGGGCTCAGTCCCACAAGACGGCCCCCACTTCAGACGCCAGTCATGAGCTGCAGGTTGTCCTCTGCTTCTGACCAACCAGCTATAAATCAGGGGTTCTCAGACCCTCTCCTCAAGGTAGATAATTTGCTAGAAACGCTCATGGATCTCAGGGAAACTCTTATGTCTACCGGTTTATTACAAAGCATGTAATAAAGGATACAGATGAACAGCCAAATGGAGGAGATGCAGAGGGCAAAGCACGTGGAAGGGGCATGGCGCTTCCGTGCCCTCTCCAGGAGCGCCAACCTCCCAGTACCTTGATGTGTTCACCAACCTGGAAGCTCTCCGAACTCCATTGGTTAGGGGTTTTATGGAGGTTCCATTACGTAGGCATGATTGATTAAATCATTGGTCACGTGTCATTGGTGATTGAACTCGATCTCCAGCTCCTCTCCCCTCCCCAGAGGTTGGGAGGTGGGGCTGAAAGTTCCAGCCCTCTAATCACGAGGCTGGTTCCTCTGGCGACCAGCCCCCCCATCCTCCAGGCATCACCTCGTTAGCAAAACTCAGGTATGGTTGAAAGGCTTATTATGAACAACAAAAGATGCTCCACCATCCCTATCACCCAGGAAATTTCAAGGGTTTTAGGGGCTCTGTGCCAGGAACCGGGGACAGAAACCAAATATCTATTTCTCATTGTGTCACACCATCAAATTCAGGAAGTGTAACAGCGATACCGTTGCATTCTCTAACATCTAGGTCTTGCCCCACTTTTGCCAATTATCCTGCACTGCTTGTTCAACTGACCTTTAAAAGACTTCTTTCCAAAACACCTACTCCCTGCAGCCATGAGGTCATATCCTCACAAATAATTTATAGATCTATATTAAATTTATTTTTCATTTCATTTTAATTTTTACCAAAGTGTCAACCTACAAAAACAGAAAGCTGTTTAAGAGGCAAAGCGTTTATTTGGGAGAAAAGAATTGCAATTTGGGGAGCAGAGATTCAGGTAGAAACCCAAATAGTGCCCCGATTACAGGAGAGGGGCTCGGGTTTTATGGGGAAAAGGGAGGAAGATGCGGTGAGTTGTATTAAGGAAGAGCTCGTTGGTGCTAGGTGACGTAAGGCTAGGTTTGTACCTCACAGACTGGCTTGAGATTCGGTCATCAGGCAAAATGCCAGACTTGTGCTTCATCGATTGGTTAGTGACGCGGTCATCAGCAAAGTCCAGTTCCATTAGTCATTGCAAACAGGACATTCTTGTCCTTACTGACTTCTTGGAATGTTGGTGGTTTGGTCCATTTTGGAAGATAAAGAAAACAAGACGTGCAAGGCAATTTGTCCGAAATGGCTGCTCTGGCTCTATTTTAATATGGCTCCACTCATGTCATCTTTCACAAAAGCAATCTATGTACTTAGTTTTAAAAATCAAATCGTCTAAACTTATGAAGAAAACTAGCGGTGCTCTGCCTTATCCCACCCCACCCCACCCCCACGGGAGCCCCCAGAGGCTGCCAGCTTCAGCCCTGGTAGGTGTTTCCTCTGGGATTTATCTTAAGATTTCTAGATAATATGCTTTCATTGCAATTTCTTGGTTTTTCAAATGTGGACAGCATCTATTGACTTCCTACCATGGAAGGTAAGGATTTAGTACGTGTTTATCATCCCTCACCCCCGATCTCCTTTCCCCACCCTTCCAATAGAGTTACATCATTGATTAATCATGACTTTTGGTTAGATAAATAGTCATTGGTTACATTATTTTGACCATGTAAATACTGTTCACAGCTGGCCACCTAGTGTTCTATATGTTCATTTCTTTCTCGTACATTTTTGTTTTGTTTTCATGAGCACAGGCTTGGGGCATGATTGCTCAGTGTAAGTGAGCATAAGTGAGGCCATCTTGTTACGCTAAATGGCCCCAGTCCCTCTTCTGTGTGCCTACTTGCTGCTCTGCACCTACTCTAAAAAAATTCACATGCTCTCCTGATTTATGGCCTCCGCTTACGTATGTACTCCCCGATAGCTTGATAAATTAAAACTTTGTTCTATGAGTTTCTCTCCAGAAACAGGCTGAGCACAGGCGGGAAACACACCTACAAGGTATCCACCACAGCTGACAGAAGAATGGAACGATGTGATGCCTGGAGACCAACATCCCTGGACCCCCTCCTTACTGCCCGTTTTCCCTGTAGGACTGCCTCAAGATTCTGTAACCTTTGATGATGGTTTTTTTGAGACATTCATCTGCCATCTTCCTGATTATGCTGGCTAATTGAATTAAAACTTCCTTTCTCGATCCCTAACTCTTTGTGATTAATTGGCTCAGATCGAGGTGAGAGAGCTAGCCTATTGCTAGGTATCATCAGGGCCCCACCCAGAGTAGAAGTCAGTGCAGGTTTGCTAAATGAATGAATGATGCTCATTTAAAAAATCAGGGTCAGGGTGGATACATTCCAGTAAATTCAAAGGATTAGAGAGAGAACCCCAAATTCTCAAATTCTCCTGCCTGACCCAAGTTAGCCTCCCTCTGTGAAGTTCCCTAAACCCTTTTGGAGACTGACACTTCATTCAATGAATCATTCACTCAGCAACTATGAATTGAGCACCTACTGTGTGCCAAGACCTGGGGATACAGCAGGACACAAAACATATCAAGTTTCCACTTCATGGAGCTGACACACTGGTCGGGGAGAGAATAAGAAAATATGTCAGGGGCTGGCCCGGTGGCATAGTGGTTAAGTTCAGCATGCTCTGCTTTGGTGGCCTGGGTTCACGGGTTCGGATCCGCTCATCAAGCCATGCTGTGGCGGCGACCCACATACAAAATAGAGGAAGATGGGCACAGATGTTAGCCCACGGCCACTCTTCATCAAGCAAAAAGAGGAAGATTGGCAGCAGCTGTTGGCTCAGGGCCAATCTTCCTCATCCACCAAAAAAAGAAAAGAAAATATGTCAGCCAGAACAAGTAGGGTAAGGGGCAGAGAGAAAGGGTGGGATGGGGGAGCTATTTTAGGTAGAAATGTCAGGGAAGGCCCCTGTGGTGAGGCAGTTAATGAGCAGAGATTGCAAGGAAGTGAGGCAGGTATTGTGGGAAAGCATTTCAGGTGAAGGGAATAGCAAGTGCAAAGGCCTTGAGGCAGGATAGTATGTTGATGTGTTTAAGAAACAATAGGGGACCAATGTGACTGGAGCCAGGGAGCACAGGGCAGGAGGTGGGGGTGAGGGGCTCCTGATGAAGTTAGAGAGGCAGCCAGACGCAGTTGATGATACAGGCCATGGAATTTACTGCATGTCAGCAGGGAAGCCATTTCCAAATTTTGAGCAGAAGAATGCCCTGATCAGACTCCAGTTGTAGAGGCAAGACCCTGGATGCCATGTGGAAAGTAGATGGCAGGGGGCCAAGCTGGAAGTGGGCCACCAGTGAGGGGGCCATGGAGATGGTCCTAGTGAGAGGGGCTGGTGGCTTCGCCCAGGGCCATGGTGCTGAGAGGGAGAGGAAGTGCTCAGAGTTTGGATGCATTTTGAAGGTGAGGCCAACAAGATTAGCCACTGACTGTGATGGTTAATTTTGTGGCAGCTTGACTGGGGAAGGCATCTGCTTAAACATTATTCTGGGTGTGTCTGAGAGGGTGGTTCTGGATGAGACTAACATTTGAACTGGGAGACTGAGTAAGGCAGATTGCCCTTCCCAATGTGAGTGGGCCTCATCTGATCAGTTGAAGGCCTGAACAGAACAAAAAGGCCAAGTAAGGGAGAATTCAACCTCCCTGCCCGACTGTCTCTGAGCTGGGACATCGATTTCCTCCAGCCTTCGGACTTGGACCGGAACTTACACCATCAGCTCTCCTCGGTCTCCTGCTTGCCAAATGCACACTTCTCAGCCTCCATAATTACATGAATCAATTTTTATAAAAATCTGTCTATCTAGGGCCAGCCCCATGGCGTAGCAGTTAAGCGTGCGCGCTCTGCTGCTGGCGGCCCAGGTTCGGATCCCAGGCACACACTGACGCACCGCTTGTCAGGCCATCCTGTGGTGGCGTCCCATATAAAGTAGAGGAGGTTGGGCACGGATGTTAGCTCAGGGCCTGTCCTCCTCAGCAAAAAGAGGGGGATTGGTATGGATGTTCGCTCAGGGCTGATCTTCTTCACAAAAGAAAAAAAAAAAAGAAATCTTAAAAAAAAAAATCTATCTATCTCTCTACCCACCTACCTACTTACTGATCTAATCTCCTATCTACTGGTTCTCTTTCTCTGGAGAACCCTGACTAAAGCACTGACCACTGAGGTTTCTGCTCCAGGTTATGGGAAGTTTGGAGTTCAGCAGGCTGGACCAGAAGATGGGAGGACAGTTTTGGACATGTGGAGCCTGAGATTCCTATTAGACATTGAGGTGTAGGAAGTTGGACGGAGGAGTCTGAAGTTGGGGATAGGGTGTGGGAGGCTGTGTGATCTTGGGCAATTTACTCTATTTCCTGTAACAGCTTTACATTTTAATTGGAGAACCCATCCTGTCTCCATGTGATTCCAGGGAAGCCAACTCAGACCTGACCAGTTAGAGCCTTACATTGCCTGTCACAGTGAGTGGTCCAGAGATGAGCATGTGGACAGAGAGAAGCACTCTTTCCCTGTGGGCTTTAGGATATCAGGGCTGGGAGCTGCTGCAGCTCCATGAGGAGACCATGAGGCGAGAGTGAATCTGAGAGAGAGAGGGAAATAACATAGGTGCTAGGGATGGCTTTGAACCCCTGATCAAGCTGTACCTGAAGCTAGACCTATGTCTGGATTTTTCAGTTACGTGAGTCAAAAAATTCCCTTTCTCCTCAAGCTAGTTTGAGTTGAGTTTCCTGTTAATTGAAACAGAAAGAGCTGTACCTGAAAAACCATCCAATCCTTTTACTTTCTAAATAAAAAAGGTAAAACCCAGAAAAGATGAACGACTTCCCAGAGGTCACACAACTAGTGAGCAAATGGGTATCTGAGGCCTTTTGAGTAGACCAACCAACCTCTTCACTCAACATCTCTGAAGACTGCTGGTTGGGAACAAGCCACCCCAGCCCCATTGCAGGAATGGAGTCTCCCTCGTAGAGGGACTTGGAAGTCTGGAGTCTCCCGGGGACTCCACTGGCTGCAGGGAGCCCACTGGGCAGGCTCCAGCTCACTTAAGCTCTTCATAGAACGTTCCAGCAGCCCCTGGGGGCCATTCTTCCATGGGAAAGTGGAGCAATGGGCATCAGGAACAGCTTTGGCTTCCATTTTTCCAACCGTCTCTGGTGTGTGGACGTGCAACATAAGCACACTAACTAGCAACGTCCGGCGTCTGTGTGTCCCGGGAGGTGGCAGTTGTGCAAGGAAAGGTGGAGAGGTGGGACCCTTGGCTCCAGGGTGCGAGCAAGAACAGAAGTAGAGGGAGGTTGGGGAAAGATTGGGAGCATGTCCAACGCCAGGCAAATCCCACTCCTGCCTGCCTTGGGGGCAGAAGCAGGGGCCCAGGTCTGCTGCCAGCCTCCTGGGCACCGGCCCTCGCTAACCCATCCACTCCACACTGTCAGAGCTGAAGCCTTCCCTGGGAAGAGCGGGGCCAAGCACCCCACCCTCTGGGAGCTGCTACCCTGGGAGGTGGGCCCCGGGTGGAGGAAAGAAGACAGAAGGTGAAGTTGTACCGAGGCGCGTGGCGGGTGGCTGGGCCTGATGGGGGGGTGGGGTGTGGAGTATAGAGCACTCAGCGAGGGGTCATCTCACTGCGTGTGACCCACTTGAGCTCCTCCCTCCCCCCAGGCCTCGAGACTCTCATCCGTAAGACAGGAGCACAGTCCATCTGCACTCTGCCCAGTGGGTCCCCACCCGTCCGCTGTGTGGAAGTGGTCACAGCCACCCCTCTCCCTCCTCTACTGAAAACCCTGTGACGGCTCCCCAGTGCTCCTCAGGTGAAGTGCCACCCTGGGTCCTTTGAGCCCTGTCCCTTGTCTATCTGTCTGTCCTCACCTCCCCCACTCCCACTTTCTCCCCAGCAAAACTGAGTTATGCCTCCATCTCTGAAGATTCCAGCTGTTTCACCTCTCCGTGCCTTTGCACCTGCCATTCGCTCGGCCTGGTACACCCTGCCCACCTCTTCTGTTGGGGTGAACCATGGCCGGCTCTGCTGTTGGCTCCTCAGCAAGCCTTCTCTGATCCCTGCTCTCCAGGAGCTAACCTTGCCCTTCTAGGGGCACATCTGCTCCCTGAGCCAGCCCCTGGAGTGCTGGCTCATTTCCCTGGCTGTTACCGTGGTGGCCTTCGCAGGGGCTGTGCACGCCCTCCCTGAAATCCTCACCTGAGCGGGTCTCTGAGTGAGCCTTGCTGAGTGTTGGTTGAACTGGCTGCTTGTGCCTGAGGCTCAGAGAAGGGAGACATGGCCTGGTGGGGGGTGGGGACAGGAAGGGTTCAGGGACAGCCACGGTGGGAGGTGGGGTGGGATGAGCAGAGAGGCCTTCCTCTCACGCCTACTGCACTGTCACTAAGAGAGCGACCACCTCCTGGGAGGCCCCAGGGTGGCCGTCTGCTCTGCGGCCGGGGCCACTTTCCTGGAATCTGATGCCCACTGCCCAGCAAGGGCCCAGCCGGGCCAAGGTGAGCCGAGGACACGCTGGCTCCGAGCGCCAGGCTTCTGGAGGCTCTCATGGAGTGGGCACTTCCACGGGCTGGCGCTGGGCTCAGCGCCTGGGTGCCTTGGCCCATCTCATCCCCCCTTGAGCCAGGTGCTATTATTAGCCCCCATTTCCCAGAGGAGGCTGCCAAGGCTCAGAGGGAGGACCTGTCCAGGGTCACACGGGGAGAACTGGCTACTAAGAACTGAGGGCTAACTGCTCTAAGTGCTTTATGTGCGTGAACTCAGGCAATACGACAACCCTGTGAAGAGAGACCGTTATTCTTTTACTGAACAGATGAGGAAACCAATGCACAGAGAGGTTAAGCGACTTGCCCAAGGCCGCCCAGCTAGGAAGTGGCAGACCCAGGGTTCTAACTCAGGCATTTGGCCACAGAGCTTTCAGGCTCATTGCTCTCAGCCTGAGGAGGAGGGTGACGAGGAGGGGGCGATGATGGTGTTCCCTCTCAGGACACAGCATGCCACAGTTTGCAAAGCTTGTGCACACTTGCCAACTCATCTGCCCTTCAGCCCAGGGGAGACACAGAGATCACGATGCCCATTTTGCAGAGAAGAAAATTAAGACCAGAGGAGAGTAATGACTTACCCAAGGTCACTCAGCAAGTTAGTTGCAGGGCAGAGGCCTGGGCCCCAGGTTTGACACCTAGGCTCGGGCCCCCCCTGGCCCACCTGACTGACTAGACACGTTGAGTTTGAGGGAACCGGTTTGGTGCACCCAGGTGGGCAGTGAGTTCTGAGCTGGGAGGCAGGAGATGTGGGGGAGAGCCCAGCTTTGCCTCTGGCTTGCTGTGGGAAGCCTCAGTTTCCTCATTTGTGAAATAAATGGCCTGGATCTGTTGGACCCTGAGGGCCATTCCAGCCTGAATTCACAGCCCCCACGCTGAGAGGTGTTTGGGGACGCGGTGTGTCCTGTTCGCCGCTTTGCTTTCCCCATTACTGCAGCAGAGTGGTCCCATTTCCCTTGCAGGGTATTTTTTCCCACCTGCTAGCAGCCTCCTCCCATCCGATGTGGCTGCGGGCCACAGGAAGCTGTGGAAGACGTCAGGGCAAACCCAGAGCGTCACACTGGTTAAGGAATCAGGGCCTCCCGTTCAATCCGCCTCACCACGAGGCCCCAGTGAGCACTCACTCCATTCTGCTCCGCAGCAGAGCAGCCGGTCATCTGTCTGTCTGTCTGTCTCCCTCTCCAGCATGACTGTGAGCTCCTTGAGGGCAGAGGTCACATGGAAAGATGAGAGCTGGATAAGCAATGAGCTCCCGGTTCTGGAAACATGCGCGGAGAGGCTGAGTGTGGCAGGGATGCTGAGCAGCAGAGAGAATGGAGCTGTGAGGGTGGTTGAAGGGTCTGAGGCCCCTCCAGCTCCTGGCTCTGAGACCTCTGCACGGCAGAGGACTGGGGGCCTCTGCCCTCCGTGGGCAGCCGAAATAGAGCACAGAAGCATAACACTGACTCAGCAAGGATGTCTCTATGTGACCTTTGGGCTGACGCTGGTTTTACGGTGGATAAACTCAGAGAGCCCCCCCGGCGGGGTCCTTTCTCTACGTGAGCCACAATGACCACCCACATGGGGGAGGCCTCCGAGGGGACCACGTCCCCCCATGCGTATCCATGACGTTGGCAACATCCTCTGAGGTCTGCTTGCTCGCTGGCTTGGGAGCTGCCCACACCTGACACCTGCTCATTCTCGCCTTGTTTGAACCCAGCCCGGCTGTGGTTCTGGCCCAGCTCTGTGTGGTACCCATGCCTCCTCCTGTCACCTCACCCCACTCCAAAAGCTGGCAAGGCAAGGTTACCCTCTCTCTTTGACAGATGAGGAAACTGAGGCCCCAAGTGCGTGAGCGTGTGGGCAGCAGTCACAGAGCCCAGCCTGAGGCCCAGTGTCCGTCCCACCTCATGAGGGTGAAGCCTTCACAGGCTGAGGAAACCCGGATGGGCGAGGCCTGAAGAGGGCACATCCTGAGGAGGCAGGGAGGTGGGGAGGGGCCTCATTTGCAGCAAATATGTTCCGAGCCTGAGCCAGGGGCCTCTGCCGTGTCCTGGACTATTCAGATGTCTGCACTTCCCAAATGCACTGTATTCTCTGGCCTCGAGGACTTTGCCCAGGCAGCTCCCTCCACCTGAGACACTTATCCCCTCCCTTGGCCTGGCCAGCTCCGACTGGTCCTCCAGGTCTCCGCTTCAGTGCATTCAGTAATTCAACAACTATTTCCTGAGCTCCTACAATGGGGCAGGCACTGTCCAAAGCGAGCTGTTCGCAGGGAGCGAGAAGAGAAATGTCCTGCCCTCTCGGGGTTTCCAGTCTCCTGAGGTAACCACACGTTGCTGACACTGAATGAGTTGGGATGGGCCTGCGGCTGGGATAGGCAACCCCCAGTTCAGTGGCTTAACACCATGAACGTCTGTTCTGCACTCATGTCACAGTCCAAATGGGTGGCAGAGGGCTCTGCTTCAGTGTCACTGCCATCCCCTGATCTCAGATGGGGTCCCCTTAGACCCTCTGTATCAGGCTGGCTGTGAGGGAAGAGGGAAGCACGGAGGGCTGGGCAGGGAGGTTGTATGGCTGGGTCTGGAGGGGTGTGCATGCCACTTCTGCCCACATTCTACTGACGAGAGCTTGGCCACACAGCCACACTTGACCGCAAGGAAGGCTGGAAAATGTCCTCTAGCTCTAATGTCCAGGTTTGGTGAACACCTGGTCACACTCTGTCGAGAGTTAGAATCACACAGACACTCTGTGTGAGTGTCCTGGGGCTGCTGTAACAATTCCCCAAACTCAGTGGCTTAAGAAACAGAAATTTATTCCCTCTCGGTTCTGGAGGCCAGAGGTCTGAAATCAAGGTGCTGGGAGGGCCGTGCTCCATCTGGAGGTTCTAAGGGAGGGTCCTTCCTGCCTCTTCCAGCTTCTGGGGGCTCCAGGTGTCCCTGGACCTGTAGCCGCATCCCTCCAATCTCTGGCTCCATCTTCCTGTGGCCCTCCCCTCTGCGTCCTCTCCTTTGCGTCTCTCTTATAAGGATACTTGCCATTGGATTTCCGGCACCCGTGATAATCCGAGATGACCTCCTCCTTTCAAGATCCTTAATGATTATATCGACATAGAGCTTTTTTCCAAGTAAGGCAAATTTCACGGGTTCTAGGGATTAGAACATGGACAGATCTGTTTGGGAGCCACCTCTCAACCCACTAACGGGATCACCTGGACTTCTTTACATGGCAGCTGGCTTCCAGGGGCGCAGAAACAGAAGCTGCAAAGCCTCTGAAAGCCGAGGCCCAGAAGTCCCAGAACGTTATTTCCACTGCATTCTATGGGTCGAAGCAGGTCACAGGGCCCGCCCAGATTCAAGGGGAGGGAAGACAGAATACCCATCTCGATGGAGGTGTGGCAGAGACCCAGTGCAGTAGGGCACGAACCATGGGAGGGTGGTTGTGGTGGTCTTTGGAAACAACTCACGGGTGTATGTATGTGTTTTGGTGAAGGCCTCTGCCAAGGGGCCCGGGGATGTGCTCCCTGATGATGGGGTTATGATGAGGCTGAGGTAGAATTGCTCTGCCTGAGTGGGAGCCTCGAGCCCAGCTCAGCCATCAACTCACTGGGTGACCTTGGGCCAATCCCACTTTACTCAACAACGACCTACTGAGTACCTACTATGTGCCAGGCCCCAAGCCAGGCACTGGGGTCTCAGTGGTGAGCAAGCCAGGTCCCCATGGAATTTTCCGTCTTGTGTGTCTTGTGGGTGACAAAAGCTCATAAGTGGATAATCTGATCACTGAACATGACAAGTAGAAGAACAGCAAGGAGCTGGGCTGGAGAATCCCTGGGGACAAACAGGCCAGGATGAGCCTTGAGGGCAGAGACCTGGGGCATGATAAGAAGTCCTGCCCCATTCTGGGCCTCAGTTTCCTCCTCTGGACATCAAGAGGGTTTGTCAGCAGTAGACTCAAACTACGTACCTTGGAGTCCTAGCATTCCCCAGGGGCACCCCAGGACTACTGCAAAAGGGGGCGGAGCAGGGGGCATCTAAAGGTTGTCACTAATTGGCCTAGAAGCTTCTGGTCAGCTCACAGTCCAGGTTCCAAGCCAGACGTCCCAGGCTCTGATCCCAGTGGCTGTCTGGGACAACATTTTCCCAGGACCCCTCTTGTTCTTCAGTGGCCCTCCCACGGTTCTGGGCTTTGGGGAAACGGAGCCATTGGACCTGTCTGTTCATTGGACCCTCTGTTCCCCCCACAAGCCCAGAACAGACTCTGCACCAGAATGCTTGCTGCTGCTCCCTCACCTTTGACCTTAGGTCAGGAGAGACCCAGGGACCCTATGCGAAGTGCCAGTGTCTCTCAAAGAGCTCAGGCTCTTTGGAGTCAGACCCTCCCCTCTGTGTGGCCCTGGGCGAGCCCCTTGCTCTCTCTGAGCCTCAGACTGAGCCCTTCCTCACAGGGGTGAGCAGAAAGGCAAGAGAGAGCCAGGTCCTCGGAAGCTGGCTGGAGGTCAGCTCAGGGAGAGGGGTAATTCCTCGGAGGAGTAAGGTCACGAGAAGTGGCAGGAAAGGCCCAGACTCCTGGGGACCCGCCCCTGGTGTCCCTGCCCCACCATTCTGGGAAGCTCTGGGCCCTGCTTGCCCTGTGGGGGTTGGGAGAGGCCTGGAGGTGAGTTAGTCAGAAGGCAAATCATTTACTTCAGCTCAGCAACCTTTATTCCTGTGTTCAGCCCCAGTGTTGGGCACTGGGTGGAGGTGGGGCCAGAGATGCCGAAGACAATAATCCCTTCCCCACTGTGGGCCTCAGTTTCCCACTCTGTCACGTGGGGAGGGAAGGCTTCCCCTACGTCCTTCATCAGGATACTGTGAGGATCGAAGCGACAATACACAGGCTGGGCCTTTCAGCCACAGAGCACCAGCAGTGAGGTCCCTCAAGACGTGGTCCTTGCCCCGGGGGGGCTCACTGTCTGGGAGGGAGGCTCACGTCCCGCCCACCACTAGCCCCTGGCAGAAGGGCGGGTGGAGCCTGGCCCAGCCCCCGGTGATGTGTGAGAGCCTCTCAGCCGGGGGTCTGGCTTCACTGAGCTCTGTCCTGGAAGCTTATAACTGGTCTTCTGTGGGGCCAGCAGCATTGACACCCCCACTTCTGGGCAGGTTTCTAAGACCCTCATACATGTCACCATCCAGGGGACTCCCATGCCCAGAGGGCAGAGTCCATGAGGAGGCAGAGCTGAGCCCCCTTCTTCTCAGCCCAGCTGGGGTCTTTGCTGTGGAGCCTTGCAGTGGACGGCCAGAGTCGAGGGGCAACCACAGGGACCTCAAGTGAGCTGGTGGCAGAGGCCTCAGTGGGTCACGTAAGGAAGGCTGGAGCAGTCCACATAGAGGAGGCCGCACCATCCACAGTCCAGAAGGGCCGAGAAGAGGTAGGTCAGCAGACACGGCTGTCTCATCCGGGTGTGGCAGGGGCCCCCACCGCTTCCAACCTCCTTAGCTGGTGGTGTCCAGCGAGGTCTCTGGGGAGGCCGGCCAGCTCAGGGTCACGCTGGGGAAGCTGGCAACGAAGCTCGCCCACCTTCTCCTTACCTGCTAGAAGACAGTGGGGTGGGGATCAGGCCCAGGTCCTTCAGCTGAGTGGTGGGCGTCAGGTGTTGTTCCACCTATAGCCACGAGGTGGTGGTAGACCCCAGAGACAAAAGCTCTGGTCACTAAAGGAAGGAGGAAGGGGCCAGGAGCTGGCAGCTCCCACCAAGGGGGTCCAATCCCTCCTTTTCCAGGGGAGAGGGGAGCACAAGTTGTAACCCTGGGGAAGTTGTACTGGCTTATCTCCTTGCTTCCAGCAAGTTCTGCCCATTCAACACACTGACAGATTAATCATCTTAGAACAGCTCTGACCATGTCACTGGCCTGCTCTAAAACCTTCCGTGACTCCCCAGTGCCTATGGGATAAATCCCAAACGCCTTCAGTGCCCTCTGAAATATGGTTCCTGGATCTCTCTCTCCAGCTTCATCTTCAGATAGTTCTATTGTCTTCTTGGTCTATGGCCCCGGATGTTTCTACTTCTGAGCCTTTGCTGCCCTGGTCCCTCTCCTTGGAGTCCCCACCCTCCCCCCTCCCGTCATCAGCCCTCAGCCAAACCTGTTGATACTGTCTCAGCCATAGCCGCTTGTCTCTTTGCTGAACGTGGATCAGCTGCTCCGTGTCCCCCAGGCCCCCTGGCAGCCACTCCTGACCGGGGGCGTCCAGCCCTTCCGGGCCTCCGTCTGAGGACCAGGACTTCTCACGCCCGTGTCTGAGGCTCAGTGCCCGGCGCCGTCGGCCCTCCAGGGGCCTCCCCCAGGACTCTTGGAGCTTGCCATAGGAGGGCTGGGGTCCTCGCAAGGACTGGCTGCGTAGCCCTATCCCCATGGTTCTGGAGGCTGCAGGCGTAGGACTGCTCCAACCCCTTGGCAAGTGACTGACCCTCTGAGATGGCCTGGCGCCTCCACCCACCTGACAGGAGCTCCCTTGGGGGCAAAGGTTAGAGTTACCGAGGTGGCCACCATAAACCAAAGGGCAGGCCATCGGGAGCTTCCCTGAGTCACCCTCGTCACCGCCTCTCCACCTTCTAGGGAAAGGGTGCAGGCCTTTTCCTCCTCCTCCTCCAGGCAGCCTTCCCTGACCACTCCAGCCCTGAAGAGCTTGGCCTTCCCTGAGCTCCTGCGGCCCTGGCTGTCCAAACTCATTCCGTCAACAGTGAGAACAGATGGCTCAACAGCAAAACAGAGACGGGCTTTTAAGAAACAGAACAGCTCCAACCTAGAATAGTCAAATTCACAGAGACAGAAAGTAGCATGGTGGTCTCCAGGGGATGAGGGGAATGGTGAGTTGTTTACTGGCTATAAAGCTTGAGTTTCTCAAGATAAAAAAGTTCTGGAGATTGGTTGCACAGCAATGTGAACGTATGTACCACTACTGAATTGGACATAAAAATGGCTAAGATGGTAAATTTTATGTTTATGTATATTTTACTACAATCTGAAATTTAAAAAAAGAAAAAGAACATCTCCAGGATGGGAGTCAAGAGGCTTGGATTTTTTTCCGGGCCTGGCTCTGCCTCTCATTTTCCAGCACAGAATAAAGAGCTCAGGCTCTAAGGAGAAAATGCCTCTGGGGAAATCAAGGTTCTGTCACTCGCAGCTGTGCGGCCTTGGGCACATTCTCCCCCTGGTTTCCTCATCTGTAACAGGGACAAATAACTCAGGTAATTGTTGTGAGGATTAAATGTGATAATGCTGGGCCAAGCATTAAAAGTGAGTTGGTGGTATTCGTTATCTTGGGCAAATCCCTTCCCCTTGAAGTCAATCTTGTCATCTGTAAAATGGGTTGTTGCGAAAATCAAATGAAATCATGTATGTGGAGGCATGTAAGAGCAAGACTACCAGCAGCAGCTCTTTCTCCCAAGACAGGAAAAAGAGAAAGGTCCCGGGCTGGACTAGTAGATCCGCAGAATCATAGACTTTGAGGGCTGAAAGGGACCTCACACATTTGGTCCACACTCCTTTTTGTTTTAAGCACTGTTTTCTGAGCATTTTTACTGGTTCTGGAGCTAATCCCTCTGTGTATTTCATTGAAATCCCATGATAGTCCTATGAGGTGGGCATTGATACCCATTTTACAGATCAGGAAACTGAGGCTCAGAGAGATCAAGCACCTGGCCAGAGAGCATGCCCAGTAAGTGGCAGAGCTGGGACTCCCACCCTGGTTGGCCTGGCTTTTGAGCCCAGGCTTCAACCACTCTGCTTTCCTGCCCGAGCGTTGGTGGCAGAGGCAGGAGCGGAAGCCAGGCATTCTGCCTCCTCTGTGTTTAGGCTGCTGCACAGGGCGCCCCGTCTGGCTCACCCCAGACTTCTCCCGACCCCCTATTTTCTGGCTTTGCTCTCTGTCCTCTCTTGGAGTTGCTAGGCCTTCCTTGGGTGAAGGGCCTCTTCATATCCACCAGGCTCAGCTCCCCGCCAGAGGAGCTAAGGCAGGGCCAGTGTGAAGAGGAGAATGCAGCAAACGGGCCCTGGCCCTCTGCCCCGGCCTGTCCCAAAGGCCGCTTCATTCCAACCCTGACCACACCCTAATGTCTCATCCATAGGCCAACCCTGACCCTGGTTAAAAAGCAACAAAACCATTACACTCTCTTCAGTGCCCTCACCCCAGCAGAGTCAACTAAAGTCCCCACTCTCTCCAGAGGTCGAGCCGGGCAAGAGCTCGCTGACTCACAGGCTTCTGAGACGGTGGGTGAATCACTCGCTCTTGCGTCAAGTGTGTGGCTGCTGAATACCCTCTTGCCAAGCATGAAATCTTACAACAATTTCCCAAGTCCACGGAGGACAAGGAGAAAATATGTGTTCTCTTCCTCCCCTCCCCACTGCCTCTCTGCCTGCGTCACCCGCCAAGCTCTTACTCCCTTTCCAGACCCTGCTCCGTGACACCTCCCCTGGAAGCCTGCCCAGATCCCTCAGTTCAGTGGTCCCCTCTCCACCCACCCAGTACACAGTGGCAGCAATTACACACATCTGCCTTTCCCCACCACTCCGCGTGTCCCTTGAAGGCTAGGACAATGTCTTTTTCATCTCTGTGTCTGCAGGACATGGCATAGTAAACACTTGGTCTTAAATATTGGACACTATTAATTGTCTATTGCTGTGTAACAAATTATCCCAAGACTTAGTGGCTTAAAGCAACACTCATGTATGACCTCACAGTTTCTGTGGGTCAGGACTCCAGGCATGGCTTAGCTGGGGCCTCTGGCTCAGGGTCCCTCGCAGGCTCTAGTCAGGGGGCTGCAGTCATCTGGAGGTTCGACTGGGGATGGATCTGCTTCCAAGGTGGTTCTAACAACTGTTAGCAGGACTCGGTTCCTTGCAGGTTGTTGGACTGAGGCCTCAGTTTCTTGATGGTTGGTGGCTCTTACCATGTGGGCCTCTCCCAAGGGCAGCTCACAACGTGGCAGCTGGCTTCTGCCAGAGCCGGCAAGGGAGAGGGCAAGAGATGGTGGGTGAGCAGAAGCCAGAGTCTTTGGGGAACCAAAGACTTGGACGTGATCTTGGACGTGACCTCCCATCACTTATATAGTATTCTGTTCCTTTAACTTGAGTCATCAGGCCCAGCCCACACTGAAGGGAGGGATCCCACAGGGCATGAACACCAGGAGATGGGACGGTTGGGGGTCGTCATGGAGGCTGCCTATCCATGAGACCTGGAGTCCAAACCCATCCTATGCCTGAATTTAAAGCCCCACCCTTTCACATGTTAGCTGTGTGCTTTCAGTGAGTGGCCTAACCTCATGTGCCTAGTTTCTCAGGTATAAAATGGGAATAATACCTTATTTCATCAAATCTAAGATGTCATCGATGGAAAGATAGCATTATTTTGTACACCATTAGAAAGAATACCCACTGCCCATTCATTGGAAGACGTGCCCCTTTCAGAGAGGTTAAAACGTGGGGGGAAAAAATGTGTGCCTTGGAATTAATGCAACACACAGTACCTATTTCCTAAGGTGGTTCTGAGACTTAAATGACTGGTGTCATTTAAAGTTGTTGTGAGAGGCCGGCCCCGTGGCTTAGTGGTTAAGTGCGTGCACTCCACTACTGGCAAACCAGGTTTGGATCCTGGGCACGCACCGATGCACTGCTTCTCCGGCCATGCTGAGGCTGCCTCCCACATATAGCAACGAGAAGGATGTGCAACTATGACATACAACTATCTACTGGGGCTTTGGGGAAAAAAGGAGGAGGATTGGCAATAGATGTTAGCTCAGAGCCGGTCTTCCTCAGCAAAAAGAGGAGGATTAGCATGGATGTTAGCTCAGGGCTGATCTTCCTCACAAAAAAAAAAAAAAATAAAGTTGTTGTGAGGTTCAGATATATGGAAGGCTACAAACTGGGGCAGGCTGCCCAGACGTTCCTTCTCACTAGTGAGCCAGTGAAATTAGTCCACATCTACACGCTGCAGTAAAGATCTTGTTTTGATCGTGCCTAGGAGCAGGGTAGAATTTCCGCCCCCGGAAAAGGAGAGATTCTCGTGTACGTAAAGGAAAGTGCCTTAAAACTGACACCAAGTGCTGAAGGTGCCCTGAAGAGAATGGGAGCCCACATCGGGCTTGGGGATGGGGAGAATCTGGGCAGACTCCCTGGAGGAGGTGATGTTGGAATTCAGCCTCGAGGGCAGGGAGGACTGGTGCAGTAGAGATGGGGGTGGGATCCTGTGGGTGACCAGAGCCAGGGAACACACAGGATTGCCCTAGGGTGGGAGAAGAATCTGGAAAGACAGACTAGAGCCCACTCTCCAGGGCCAGGAAGAGGAATCTGACTGATTTGGGGAGGCAGTAGGGACTGAGTGGACCCTGTGTTCCAGGAGCATTTCCCCCTCACACTACTCTGGGGCTTGGGGCTTAGCCCCATTTTTCAGGTAGAATAACAGAGGCTCAGAGAGGTGAAGCAACTTGCCCAAAGACACAAAAGTCAGCAGTGGGCTTTGAATCTAAACCTGCAGAGTCAGGCCAGCAGAGCCCTCGGCAAATGTGTGTTCCATCCCCCATGGGTCGGGCGTGGGTCTTCACGCTCCTGACAGGATGATCAGACAGAACTCTAAGCCTAATAGTTAATGCCTCTAGAATTTTCCTTGAAAATATGATGCCCACCAGAAGTGAGGCCGGGGGCTGTGCAGATATACACATTTGATTTAAAATTGTCTGCGTTATGTTTCAGCTGATAACGTATCTCTTTGCCTGCGCAGCTCATATAATACAGTACGTTTTGGGGAACTAGTTCTTTTACTTCAGAACGAGGGCACCAGATGTGCCCCACTCTTTGGGTGTGCATTTCCCCACAGGAAGCTAGAATGCCAGGCTGGCAGGTTCAACGGCAGACTGTGGCCACCTATCACCTGGAGAAACCAAACACAGAGAACGATAAATAATAATGACGCTACTGATTATAAAAGATCTCACGTTCTGAGCACGGGCTCCGCGCCAGGTGTTGTGCTCAGGGCTTCCTGTACGGAGTCCCGACAGCCCTCCGAGGAATAACCCAGGAGGGTTAGTCTCAGTTTACAGACAAAGCAGTTGAGACCAATATGTGCAGGGGCCTGGAGCTGGTAACACAGGGGCTCTTGCACTTTTTCAAATATGCAGGACCTGAAAATTACTAATGAAGGGCCCGTCCCTTCTCCTGTCTGAGCCTACTTCTCATCTGTAAATGGGGCTGAGCGAAGACAGGTCTGGGCAGGGGC
Organism: Ceratotherium simum simum; assembly: GCF_057802395.1. Taxonomy (NCBI): domain Eukaryota; kingdom Metazoa; phylum Chordata; class Mammalia; order Perissodactyla; family Rhinocerotidae; genus Ceratotherium; species Ceratotherium simum. The sequence goes on from NC_141933.1 coordinate 6,456,782, forward strand.
CTGAGAAGCTGTCTGTAGGATCATGTCCCAGGTGGTCTGTGTCTTGTGGGAAAACTTGGAAACGTAATTGCTCCAGGCCCTTTCGCCTCCTCCGAGGTCTACGATCTTAACTCAAATTTCAGACCAAAGCCCTTCCTTTGGATCTGAATTCTGCACATTCTCTCCTTCTCTTTTCCCCCAAGGCAGCCAGTGGAGCAGAAAAAGCACAGCCTGGGGAGTCAGGGACTAGAGGCCCAGCCCTGGATCTGCCCCTGATGAGCTGTATGATCCAGAGAGAAGTCATTTCCTTTCTCTGAGCCTCAGTGTCCACATCTGCAAAATGGGTACAGCATCCCTGCCTGGGGATGTTGGAAGAACGAGAAGAGCTATGGCTCAGAGTGAGGGGGAGGACCTTATCCCTCCTCTGCCTCAGACCATGGGCAGAGGCCTTGGTGTGGACCTGGGGAAGGGCCGGGGCTGCAATCTGCTAGACCGAGGCCCACCTTGGCAGGTGGAAGTTCTGACTGACTCGTAGAGATCCCATGATGGCAGGAGACCCAGTGGAACCCTCCAGACTAAATGACCAGAGTAGGAAGAGGCCGAAAAGACAGGATGAGTCCCTGGGGGTGGGAGGCTATGGGGTTAACGGAGCCTGCAGACCACAGTAGAGGAAGTGTTGGGATTTAGTTTCCCCCCCAACCCAAAAACCGCTCTTGGGTGGCCACGGCAAGGGCACAGGGTAGCCCCACACAGTTGTACAGTTTCCACACTGCACAAACACACCTGGCTGAAGGAGTAAGCTGGGACTGCAATCCAACTCTTGGTTTGTTGGCTCAGCTGTGCTGGCGTGACTCTGCCCCTGCCCCAAGAAGGGCCTTAGCATTAGCATACCACTCAGAAGGGCATCTTTTCCGCATTGTCACGAGGCACAGCATGTGTTAGCAGCAGTTGTGAATGGGAGTCACCCCTAGAGTCTGGGTGGAGTGAGTTGTACCCCTCGAGGAACTGGGGGGAGGGAAACAGATCAAAAAGAGCAGATGAGTGAGTCCTGAACCCCCTTGCACCCCCATGACACACCCTGAGGGTTCTGTGCTGCTTAGAAGAATAGAAGACACAACTTCACCCCGCAGAAAAGAACTGTTTTGGAAAAGGACTGTTTTGTTTGTTCTTCAGGCAGTGAGTGGGCGTGTCACCAGGGGCCTAGGTGCCCTGCTGTCTGCCCATGATTAAGGGTTTAACCCTGAGGTCTCACCAGCAGTCAGGCTATTTGAGGCTCCAGCTGCCAGAATTTGGTTAATTAAAAAAAAAAAAAATGCCTTTCTTTTATCATCCCAGGACAAGGATCTGGGGCATCTAGGTTTCCTTGTGAGATGCTCAGGGCAAAGCCAGCCTTCTGAACTGTAAACACAGAGGGATGGGCTGTTTCGGGGCTCATGGTGACTGCTACAGTTTGAGGGGTCCCCAAACCCCTCAAACTTTGTCTGGGAGTCCCCATCCTCCTGGGTGCTTCCGCTTACCCAAGCCTCCTCATCCTAACTGCTCCTGGCCTTCCCCACAGCCCCCTCTCAGGCTGTGCTTCCTGAACCTGCTGGCAAGCTGTCCTCACTGACCCCTCCATGCCTCGACCCCATCATGCCTCCTTGCCTTTGCTTGGGCCGTGTATGGGATCCCTTTTACCAGTATATTCACCTGATAAGCTAGCTAGCTATCATCTGTCTGTCTGTCTGTCTGTCTGTCTACCTATCTACCTATCTATCACTCCCCCCAGGAAGCTCTCCAAGGCCCCCCTCATTGGGCAAGGGACCCCTCCTTGAACTCCCATAGCACTCTGGCCATTATCTCTAGACAGTACCACACTGTTTTGAAATCGAGTGCTTTGAGGTCTATGTGCCCCACTGGTCTAGGAGCAGCTTGGGGACAGGAAAGTTGCTCCTTTTCACTGCGTCTCTATTGAGTGCTGCTGGAATGGCTGCGGAGTGAACATGTCTCATTGTCTGCCACCATCCATCCTCCTTCCTGGGCCGGGGCACTGTCGACGCCACCCTCCTCAGAATTTGCTCCTCCTAACAGTCTGTGCCCCGCCTCTTTAACTTTCCCCTTCCTCTTAAGAGTGGTGCCCTCTGACTCCTCTCTCTGTTGGTGGACTCGGCCTCTGGGGAAGGCAGTCCTATTCACTCCATAGTTTTGATATTTTTTGCTGCGGAAAATTCGCCCTGAATCAACATCTGTGCCAATCTTCCTCTATTTTGTATGTGGGTCACCGCCACAGCATGGCCGCCAATGAGTGGTGTAGGTCTGCACCTGGGAACTGAACCAGGGCCACTGAAGCAGAGCACGCTGAACTTCACTAGGCCACAGGGCCAGCCTCTCACTCTGTAGTTTTAATCACTAAGTGTGAGCTAATGACTCCCATTCCTTCATTTGCCAACTATTCATTAAGCAAGTATTGTGTGCCAAACTCAACTCTCGTAGAAATATTCAAATGTAAGGTGGGAACGGGGGTATAGAAGATAAACAAAAACTAAGAACTTTCCAGAAAGTGATCGAAACTAAGAACTTTCCAGAAAGTGATCGATACTAAGAAGCAAGAAAGCAGACATACTCCCAGCCTAACAGGGGCCCATGAGCTGCTCTGCAGCCACCCCGGATCATTTCCTCCCAACAGAGCTTTGCTGCCTGTGCCCTGTGCACCAGACCTAGACTCCCAGCCAGCCCTCCACAGGCTGGTCTCAGCCTCTCTATCCAGTATCACCTTCCCCTAAATCTTCCTAGGAACTCAGCCAAGTTTCTCAAGCTTCCCAGGCCACAAGAATCAGTTGGGCCTTGTTAAAAAGAATAAATAAATAAGATTCCTGGGCCACACCTCGGATTTACTGAGCCTTACTCAATCAGAATCTACAGGGGCTGGGAATCCAGGAATCCGTTTTGTTTTTAAAGAGCCCCAGGGGATTCTTATCATCAAGGAAGTCTGGGTAACAATTTCCCTAGGTCTCTCAGTGGATCTCAATGCTGACCCACACTAGAAATATTTGGAGAGATTCTAAAACTAGCAATGCAATGCAGGGGATCCTGTTCCCCAAAAATGGACTTAAGTGGTATTCTGCTGGTGATTCTAAGACCTCTGAGTTGGTGGTTAATATGCACAAGAACCATGGGTGGGACGCAGGAATCTGTGCTTCCCACTAGCACCCTGTCCTAAGGAGATTCTGTCCCTAGTGGTGCAGAAGCCCACTCTGAGAAATGCTTCTTTTTTTTTTATTTTTATTTTTTGTGAGGAAGATCAGCCCTGAGCTAACATCCACCCCAATCCTCCTCCTTTTTTGCTGGGGAAGACCGGCCCTGGGCTAACATCTGTGCCCATCTTCCTCCACTTCATAAGGGATGCTGCCACAGCACGGCTGGACAAGCGGTGCCTGGGTGCGCACCCGGGATCCGAACCCGGGCCGCCAGCAGCGCGCGCACACTTAACCGCTACGCCATGGGGCCAGCCCCGAGAAATGCTTCTTCTAGCCACATTGGACTCCTCTCCTAGGCTTTCACCTGGGCAGTTTTCTCTTTCTAGAGTGGAATACCCCTTCCCACTTTGTCCTCCTGGGGACCTCATCTTGGAGGCAGGACATAGCCTGGATGAAGAGGTGTTTTGTTTCCTAATCTAACTTGAACTAGATAATTTATATGTCTGAGCTAACTGTTCAAAACCCATACTTTTGTTCACAGCTAGTGACCATTTCTTAGTTCTCAATTAGTTCTTTGTTCAGACCTCCACCTGGTGGTGTTGATGTAAGATTCTCCTGAACCTGGGTGGAGCCATTTGCCCTCTGCTCTAGACCGGGGAGTTCACAGGGACCAGCCAGGATTGAGCCAACATGTCACAGCCCCTGTAGCATGGCCAGCTCTAGAACAGGGCCTTGCCTTTTCTGAGGGACACAGGGACTCAGGTCTTACATGTATGCAGCAGGGGAGAGAAGATACAGGCCAGAAGTGTAGAAGTCACAAAGTAGGCACACACTAGAAGAGTAATAGGGATGACAACTGAACAACAGACTCAGTGTCCATCAAGTCCAACTCCTTTTTTTTTTTAAAGATTTTATTTATTTATTTTTTTCCCCCCAAAACCCCAGTAGATAGTTGTAAGTCATAGCTGCACATCCTTCTAGTTGATGTACGTGGGACGCGGCCTCAGCATGGCCAGAGAAGTGGTGCGTCGGTGCGCGCCCGGGATCCGAACCTGGGTCGCCAGCAGCAGAGCGTGCGCACTTAACCGCTAAGCCACAGGGCTGGCCCAAGTCCAGCTCCTTTTATGAGGAAATTCAGTCCAGAGAGGGAGGAGACCTGCCCAAGGTCACTCAACTTTAACTCTTTCCTGCACAAAGAAAGTTGTGAGGTAGAAGGAGCCCCAGGACTTGGACATCTAATAGAATGTGAGCTCTATGAAGGGACAGTAGGATGGAGTTCAGACAGATAGATGGAAGGAAGGTCAAGGAAGCTGGAGGGACAAACACAACAGACAACAGAGTCAGAGAAGAGAACGGAGTTGTAATATTTCTCCACGCTCAATAAGCAATTTCTAGTTAACAAGATGTTCTCATAGTCCTTGATCCTCCCAACTGTCTGGAATCAGGTTATTTTTTCTCAATACCCTGATTAGCATCTGATGTACCGTATATTTTACTTGTTTATCGTCTGTCTGTCCTCACTGGAAGACAGAGATTTTGGGTTGTTTTGGTCACTCCCGTATCCCCCGGTTGGCACAGAGCCCCGCTTATGAAGCTTTCCGTTCAACCAAACCTTCTAAACCTTCTAGGTCCTGAGTGGCCTCAATTTGTAGATTCGGAAACTGAGGCTCAGAGAGGTGAGGATGCTTGTCCAAGGTCACACAGACGGACTCCTGCCCATCACCACCACCCCCACAGCTGCGAAAAGACAAAATCACGTAAACCCGCGTGGCACAAGCGCCCTCTCCTTCCTCCTGCCCTTCGCCAAACGCTTTTCCTCCGACCTCTTCCCCATCCGCTCGCGTGTAGCTGCGTCTAGCCCGCATCCCTGAGGCCCGGTGCTATCTGTTATGCTTGCGGCTTTGAGAGACACGTGCTGCTCGCCTGAATGAATCGGAGGACCCACCCCCGCCGACAGCCAATCACAGCGTGTCGGAGCCCGACCACTTCCGCCTATTGGGGGCCGCGGCTGCAGCCGTGCGGCCCACGTGGGGCTCTGGAGACAGAGGAGTAGGCGGTGGTGCGCAAGGGGCGGGCTCTGCCGGCCTCGTCTCCAATCCAGGGGCCCGCCGGGGACGCGAGGGGCGGGGCTGACGTGGGGCGCCAAGGCTTAAACGTGACGGGCAGGGGGCGTAGGGAGGAGTCCTGGGCGGGGGAGTGGTGAGTGACGGAGGACACTGTCCAATAACAGGAGGGGTTTGGCTGCCTGAGCCAATAAGAAGTCCGTAAGGCGGGGCCGAGACTGCAGCAAGTTCGGTTGCGCGGAGACCGCAGCTGTTCCCTGTCAGTGGAGGCAGCGGCGGTAGAGGCGGTGGCGACGACTTGCGGCGGCAGCGAGGAGGTGAGTGCCGGCGGCGCCGCGCACCTTCCTCTTCCCGCGGCGGGTCGGAGCGGGTGGGCGTGCGCCGGCGCCGCAGCGGGGGACGCTTATGTAAGGGTCGCGCGCGCAAAGGCGGTGCGGGCTCCACGAGTGACTGCTGGACGAGGCGGCGGCGGGCGGTGTGCGGCGCGACGTGACGTGCGCCGCCCCTCCCCTCCCCCTCCCGCGGAGACGGCCGGCGCGGGCCCGCCCCCTCGCTCCGGGGTCCCCGGGCCCGCGGCCCCGGAGCATCCCTCCCGTGCGGGCGTGGCCGGGCCTCGTCCGCCCCGCGCCCCTGCCGGCGGCCTTATTCCTGTTCTCGGGCCCATTTTGCAGATGGAGAAACTGACGCCCGGAGCCCTAAGACACCTCGCGCCAGGTCCCTGAAGGTTCGAACCCCAATCTGTCAGAAACGGGAGCCCGAGTTTTCCCCATCATACTGGAAGTTGCTCAGCTCTGGCGAAAACCGCGGCGTGTAAGGCGAGGTTTTCCTGTATCCCAAGTGCCCGCGCTCCGCCCCTCGTAGCATCCTCCTAGTAACTTTGCGGGGTATCTCGGTTCCACTTAGTTTCGGGTGAGGACGCTTGAGGCGCCCAGAAGCAGTGATTTCGCCCAAGGCTGCTCTGCTAGGGGGAGGCGGGGCTGGGCTCAGCCCGTTATTTCTGTGGCTGTTAGCAGTTTACAACGTGCGCTCAGCCCGGGGGTGGTGAGGAGCGGCGGGCGGGCCGGGAAGTGCCCTCCAGGGCATGGAGTCAGAGCCCTGGCTTCGAGGACCTGCCATGCAGGTTCCTCCTAGCGTGACTTGCTTTGTACTTTGTGTGAGTTGTTTCGCTTCTGGGGAGCTCTTTCCTCATCTCACGAATGCTGGGGTGAGGCCAGGTCCCTAGGTCCCTGGCAGCTTTGACATTCTTAAACATCTGGTTGTTCATTTTGTGAAGAGAGTAGATGAGGGCTCATCATCCCCATTCTGCAGCTGAGAAAACTGAGGCTCAGAGAGCTGCCGGTATTTGCCAAATCACAGCTAGAGTCTCCCCAGCATGTGCCTTCCCTGTTACTTCCTTACCCACTGCTGCCAGCAGCCCTGGCTTCCCCTTGGCCCTGGTCCCCTGCCTGGGATGCAAATACTTCTGCTGCGGGTGGATGTGCTCGGCATTTCTGTTCACTCGTGGCTACAGCTGTTCTGTTTGCCCAGTCTTCATCTTAACTCTTGAACTCTTAATCGAATTTTTTGCGCATCTACCATGTTCGGAGCCCTCGCCTGGGCACTCAGAGAAGACCTGGGTGATGAGATTAATCCTTGTCCTAGAACTGGCAACAGACTGGTTGGGGGAGAGAAAAAGGAACAGAACTTATGAAGCAGGTCAGAGTGCCCAGATGTCTGTAGAGAGCCTTCATGGGCGAAGCACAGGCCCCAGGAGGACGTGGAGGAGGAAGTTAAGTAGAGGCCGGAGAATCAGGGCAAACCACACACTAAGGCCAGGGAGAGGAGAAAGGGACTGGTGGGGGGCTGGACGAGGATGGAGTGGGGGAGGCTTTGCCGATGAGCTGCCTCATAAGCCTCTTTTGATTCCTCTGGAGCCGGCAGTGAAGAAGCAATGATTGGATTTGAGCAGCCAAGGTTTTATCGTGGAGGAGAGGTGAGTTGTAAGCAACTAGAACCTGCAAGAGAAAGGCTGAGGAAGGTGGAAGGAGAATGTGGGGGAAATAGCGCTTCCCAGTTGAGTGTGAGAAGTTGGGTGGCTCACCGCCAAGAGGCCTCTTCGGGAGGTGAAAGAAGGCGAGGGTACTTGCTAAGTTCAGGTGGGTCAGAGTGAGATTGGGTCCACAGTTGCCGGCGTGCTGGTTTGGGCTCTGAGGGCGCAGCAGGAGGTCTGAGCCACAGGTTGTATCTGTTTGCATTCTCGTAAGCAATTTGAGAGCAGGCGTCCTGTGTTTCTTGTGGCTACCCTACTCTGCCGGAAGGGACTTTGTTCACTATAGTTGCTCAATATCTGTTTGTTGAACTGAATTAGGCTGCCATCCACAGTTTACCCCGAAGTTCCCTCTGCGCCTTATCTCCTTCTCTCTCTCTACTGGAGCTTGCTCCAGCTTGACTGATGCCGCTCTGTGCCAGTTGTCACCTCCAGGATCACCCCTCAGGAAGGTTTGCCTTGGCGGCTGTAGCCCTGTGGATCCCTCCTGCCTTTAATGTGCCGGTACAGGCAACTTGCCCTTTTTCTGTGCTGCTCCTTGCTTTCTCCTTTCCAGTACCCCAGTACCCTAGGTGCTGTGCTAGGTGCCTGTCCTCCCAAAACAGCTCTCGGAGGCCCTAGGACCATGGCAGGGCTGGACTGCAGACCCAGGTCTCTCTCCAAGTTGCAGTTCTCTGGGTCCCTCTTCCCTGTGTCCTCAGAGTCCCTAACGCAGTGCTGGAACAAGTAGGCGCTTGACACATGTTTTGGATGAATTAGTAGAAAATGGCTCATACTGGAGCTGGCCCAGTGGGGTAGCAGTTAAGCGCGTGCGCTCCGCTGCAGTGGCCCAGGGTTCACAGGTTCGGATCCCGGGCGCGCACCAACGCACCGCTTGTCAAGCCACGCTGTGGCGGTGTCCCGTGTAAACAAATAGAGGAAGACGGTCATGGATGTTAGCCCAGGGCCAATCTTCCTCAGCAAAAAGAGGAAGATTGGCAACAGATGTTAGCTCAGGGCTAATCTCACACACACACACACCCAAAACAAAAACAAACAAGAAAATGGTTCAAACTGGAAATCAGTGAGGAGGGAAAGGTGGAAGTTGGGGAACCAGGAAAGGAGTCACATTTGGGGGCTGCAGGGATGATGATTGTATGTCAGTGAGTCTGGGGGAGCCCTGGGCAGGCCCCAGACTGTCCAGCTCTCTCTCTAGCACCCTTCCACATGCCCTGGGTGCCTTCCTCAGGTAAACGTTTTCCTTGAGGATTGCTGTGGGCCTTCTCTTTGGCTGCCTCCCAATAGCATCTTACCCTCTTCTGAGCGGGCCCCTGCTTCCCAGGTCCAGAAAGTGTCCCTGTCTGGGGGCTAGTTTCTCATCTGGAGACTTCTTCGCAGAAGTGGGGCATTTGCCCGCTCACTCTGAAACCTCACCTGGGCCTCACTGGCCATCCCTTCACCTCTTTTCTTAGCTGCTTCTAGTCTCAGCTGTGGATCCTCTGCCACACTGCTGAAGGAGTAGGGCCTGCTGGTGGAAGATGGGAAAATGAGGGAAGGAAGAAACCCTTTCCTCTTGCCTACTGAATGAAAAGATACGATTCCACCTCTTGGGCTCTTTCTTCCATTTGACCCTGCAGGTACCCTCTGGACCTCAGCCCTCGTAGGAGACGATTCACTGTTGCCCCCACACTGGTTTCTTAGTGTCCCTCCTCCTCTCTCGTTCCCGGTGACCTTGTTCTCTGCAGGGCCTCTCCTCATCTTGTCCTGTCAAAATTAAATTATTCTTTAAGACTCAAGCTTTCCTACATTAAGTCTTGCCAAATCTATTCAGTTGGACGTGGGTTCTCTCTTTTAGTATTAGTAATGATAAATAGTGATTGATTGTTATTAATAATAAAAGTCAACCTTTATTGAGCTCTTACTATATGGTAGCAGGGACTTTGCTAAGTTCTTTACCTGTAACATCTTACTGATTATCACAGCCCGACCACAGAGGTACTGTTCGATCCTTGGTTACAGGTCCACCCCAGGCTGTCCAGCTTAGCGTCCCCGTGTGGGTCCCTCTCACATAGCATCCGTTTTTACCCTCTTTTAGCTAGCCCCCAACAACTTGCTTTTTGTCACTGTGGGAGCAGAGCCTGTGCCGTCTGGCATGGTGCCTTATGCAAGGTATGTGCTCAGTAAATATTTTATTGAATTGAATGTTCCAAACATTCATTTTCAGCCTTGTCGTAATCTACCAAGGCATCTGGTTTTCTCAGAACATAGATTCAGTTCATTTGATGGCTTGCTGGCCTATGTCTCCATTTTGCTCTTTATTGACCACTCGCTAGAGCTGACTGACAGGTGTGGCCTTTCAAAAACAAGTGATCTGTAAACTCCAAAAAGTGATTGTGCACTGCCAATTGTGGGCTCCCGTGGGTCTAATCATGGGGTGTGCGCTTACGTGCGTGTGTGTGTGTGTGTGTGTGTGTGTGTGTGTGTGTGTTGGGGGTTGGGTCTCTGCAGGAAAGGATCTGAGGAAATAATCAGGGAAGTAGGAGACACGTCAGCTCTCAGCTCACAGAAGGCAGTGCTTAATTAGTGTCAATTAGCATAGTGAGATAGGAACCAGGCTCAGAGAATTGAGGGAAGGTAGCGCCTGAAGGATTGGAGACAGCTCTGCGGAGAAAGTGGGCCTGGGGCTGGATGGAAATGGGCAGGAAGAGAAAACACTTCAGATAATACAGTCAAAGTTTCTAGAACTTTCTTCTTGTGCAGCAGGTGCCAGAAAAGGATTTTACTTAAATGCTTCTTACTAAGCACGTCGGCTAACGTCTGAGTATGTCCTCTGTACTAGGCGCAGTGCTGGTGCTTTGTGTGTGTTGCCTCATGGGGAACCTTAGGAGATGGGTGGTGGTGTTGCTCCCATTTACAGATGAGGACACAGGCTTTGAGCGGTCACAGGAGCGGGTGGCAGAGCAGCAAGGGTGGGGCCCAGGCAGTTGGACAACAGAGCTGGGGCACCGTCAGCCCTGTGCTATCCTGATGCCCCCCAACCCTGCCCCAGATTCCGGGGATGGAAGCAAAGGAGCAGTTCTTATCTGGGTTCTAAATCTGTGTTCTTGCCACCCCCAGATTCTCTGGGGAGTGCCTGGAGAAACGAGGATAACGCTTCTTTTTTCTTTTACTTTAGACAGCACCTGACTTCCGAGAGGCCTGACAGACACTGAGGGTAAGTCCTGTGCCGGAATCCAGTCTGGGGGATGCGTGCGGGTCGTCCTCAGGAGGAGCTGTAGGTGTTAACAGTCTTTGCAGGTCGGTTATCATGCTCTAGAAATAAAAGAGGCCAAGCTCTGATTTTTGGAAAATATAAGCAGTCCTTGTCTGTTCCCGGTGTCTCTTGGTTTTCTTGGTTTTCACAGGAAAGTGACACCTGGCTCCCTGCTGGCCCCAGTTGGCAGCTGGGCAGCCTCAAGCAGGAGGCCTTGCTTCTGGAAGGGTGCGGCGTGGCAAGCTGGTCAGGGGGAGGGTGGTGAGGCTCCTCAAAACCACAGGAAGCACCTCTAGGGCCGGGCAGCCTCTGGGAAGACCCCTTGAGTCCACGTGGAAAGCAGGTGCTGGGCGGTGAGGGACTCAGGGAAAGGTGCAGCTGGCACGGGAGGTGGCTCTGTCAGCTGGCTGTAAAAACACTTGACACGTGTTTCCAGAGAATGACGCTCAGCCTTTAGGAGTCACAATGACAAAGGCGTGAAGGTGGAATTGTCCCTTCTTCCTTGCACACGTGCTCGGGCAGCACTGCCCTGTACTGCGTTTTAAGGTTTCCCCTCATACACTTGCCTCTCATTGCATTGATGCGGGTGCATCTCCTCAGCCTGAATTCCAAAGCCCTCAGGGCCGGGTCCGCCTGCTGGTCCAGTCCTGTCTCCCGCTGTTGGTGCACGAGCATCCTAGCCAGGCATGATCCTCGCTCTCTGGCTGGCATTCCCCCCGCGTTTCAGACGCTGATAATACTCTTCCCTTCATCCAAAGGCAGGCCAGCTGCTAGTGCCTTTTCACAGCCAGGTGCCCTGGGGACTTTGTGGCTCAGGGACAGCTTAACCCCAGAGCTTGTATTCAGTGCTCAGAGTGGGGATTCCTCCGTATAGGGATTTTTCTTGGGTTTCTACCCAGTGTGTAGGGATTTTTCTCAGGTGACCCTTCATGACCCAGGAGTTGTCCTTTCTGAGATTTTTCTGCTGTCCTCTTTTGTTCCAGGTCTTGGGCCAGTAGTGGCCAGTTAACCACTCTATGATCGAGTTTGCTTAGAAACGCTGGCAGAGTGAAGGCAGATGAGTATGGGGTGGAAACGGCTCGGACCTTTCCTGGACTCCACCCTCCACACAGTTTCCACTGCCCTGTTCTCTGCTTGCTGTCGTCCTCCTATTCTTGGTTGATAGAGTTGAATGTTGTTGCTCTTATTTGAAGGAGAAGTGGGGGAGTTGGGTGAAGGCCCCCAAACTACCTCTCTTATGGAGCTGAGAAATTGGGGCCCAGAGAAGGCAGATTCGCTGAATCTAAGAGTCTCATCTCCCTTCTTTTTGTGTGTGTGTCATCTTTTATTGCATGTCTTCCCCAAAATCTATGGGTAGGAAGGGAAAATCCATCAGTAGGAAGGGAAAATTAGTCGCCAAGAAGGGCTGGCTTCTCCCAGGTCATCTAATTTGTTAAAGCTTATTTGCCTCTTCAGTCCCTAAGTCCCTGCTGAGTCCCCATTAGTTACCGTAACCAAGACTCTGCCGTGGAAGGTTGCCACCCTGCCCTCCTCCTCTGCTGTCTCCTTGGTGATCCTGGAGGGGGGTGGATGTGGGCTTTTTTTTTTTTTGTAAGTGCTGTGTCAGAGGCATAACCCAGGTCATCCCAGCAGCCCCTCATTGCTGCTTTTACCTCCTCATCCTGATTTGCCTACAGGCTGGAGAAGGGGTGGGGCTGCGCTATCCAAGGCTGCTCTAAGTACATTTCCACCAGCTGTGTGTGGAATGGAGCCAAACTCCACATGTGGCTGCTCCTCTCCTGAGCCACATCCTTCCCTGGCTGGGTCGTCGGAGGAAAATTCCATGATCCGGCTCTGCTGAGTCATGCTTAGTCTCTGAGGATACGTGTCACCTTTCGCACATCTGCCACCGGTCAGCCCAGGGTCTGGGAGAGGCTGCAGTTACTACGGAGTGATACTGCTCATCTCTTATACTTGTGCATCACTGTGTGCTTCTCCAAGTGCTTTTTTTTTTTTTTTTTGTGAGGAGGAGACCAGCCCTGTGCTAACATCTGCCATTCCTCCTCTTTTTTTTTTTTTTGCTGAGGAACACTGGCCCTGGGCTAACATCCATGCCCATCTTCCTCCACTTTAACGGGACACCGCCACAGCATGGCTTGCCAAGTGGTGCGTTGGTGTGCACCCAGGATCTGAACTGGCGAACCCCGGGCCGCTGCAGTGGAGCGCGCACACTTAACCGCTTGCACCACTGGGCTGGCCCCCTCCAAGTGCTTTTACTAACTAATGTGCTATCTAGCAATATGAAATTTATTAATGTTACCTCACTAATAATAAATGTTTTATTTATTCTGGAAAACATTCCTCTCCTGTGGATGAGGAAACTGAGGTTCAGAGAGACTAAGTGACTTGGTGAGTTTCAGGTGAAGAGTGAGTGGCATGTCTGAGTGATTTTTGATGCCACACCCCACCCCTACCCCTGGGTTTTTGTGTAATGCCAAGATTGTTCAGAGTTACTTTGGTTGGGGAAAAAAAATTGATTTTCAATTTGTTAAAGTTACCAACTCAAAAATCTAGTTCTTCCTTTAAGGGCTAGTCTTTTAAGTTTAGCTTTTAAGTGCATAAGTGCAGCCTACAAATCTTTCTGTTCTACTTATAATTCTAGAAAATTTTAACAATCAATTTGAAAGGGGCCTTTTGATTAATACTTGATCCTATTTGCAAACTTAACTCATTTGAAAATTTTAAATTGAATATGTAAATTATATTAAACTTCCTTTTTTTTTTTTAGTTTTTTTCTTTTTATTTCTTTCTTTTCCCCCAAAGCCCCAGTAGATAGTTGTCTGTCATAGCTGCACATCCTTCTAGTTGCTGTATGTGGGACGCGGCCTCAGCATGGCCAGAGAAGCAGTTCCTCTGTGCGCGCCTGGGATCTGAACCCCGGGCCATCAGCAGTGGAGCGTGCGCACTTAACCGCTAAGCCACGGGGCCGGCCCTCAACTTCCTTTAATTATTTTAATACTTCCAATTGTCTGATTAAAAAACGTCCCTAATACTTAAATAATTCCTGTAAATCTAATAAATTAAGCTAACTCTTAAATTTTCTTAAACATTCCAATACTGTTTTATGTTTTATTTTATTTTATTATTTTTTGTGTGTGTGAGGAAGATCAGCCCTGAGCTAACATCCATGCCAATCCTCCTCTTTTTGTTGGGGACGATTGGCCCTAGGCTAACATCTGTGCCCATCTTCCTCCACTTTATGTGGGACGCCGCCACAGCATGGCCTGACAGGTGGTGCATCGGTGCGTGCCCAGGATCTGAACCCGGGCCACCAGCAGCAGAGCGTGCGCGCACTTAACCGCTACGCCATGGGGCCGGCACCCTATGTTTAATTTTTTTTAACAGCTTTATTGAGGTATTTTTGGCATAATAAATGGCATATATTTGGGCCGGCCCAGTGGCTTAGCGGTTAAGTGCGCGTGCTCCGCTACTGGCGGCCTGGGTTCGGATCCCAGGCGCGCACTGACGCACCGCTTCTCCAGCCGTCCTGAGGCCGCGTCCCACATACAGCAACTAGAAGGATGTGCAACTATGACATACAACTATCTACTGGGGCTTTGGGGAAGGAAAAAAGGAGGAGGATTGGCAATAGATGTTAGCTCAGAGCCGGTCTTCCTCAGCAAAAAAAAGAGGAGGATTAGCACGGATGTTAGCTCAGGGCTGTTCTCCCTCACAAAAATAAAAAAATAATAAATTGCATATATTTAAAGTGTACAATGTATAAAATTTGACATATGTATATACTTGTGAAACCATAATCACAATTAAGAGAGTGAGCATATCCATGACTTCCAAAAGTGTCCTCATGGCCTTTTGTAGTCCCTCCCTTCCACTCCTCTCTGCCTCCCCCAACCCCAAGTAACCACTGAACTGCTTTCTGTTACTGTAGATTAGTTTGCATTTTCTGGAATTTTACATAAGGGGAATCACATAGTCTGTATCCTTTTTTGTTTGGCTTCTTTCACTCAGCGTAATTATTTTGAGATTTGTTCATGTTGTTGTATGTATCAATAGTCTTTCCTTTTTATTGCTGAGTAGTATTCCATTATGTGGCTATCCCACGATTTGTTTCTGTTCACCTGTTGTTGGTTGTTTCCGTTTTTTCCAGTTTTTGGCAATTCTAAATAAAGCTGCTGTGAATGTTTGTGTACAAGTCTTTGTATGGATACATATTTCCTTTTCTCTTGGGCAGATGTGTAGGAGTGGAGTGGCTGGATCGTATGGCAGGTTTCTGTTTAACTTAAACTCCCCAACTCTCTTCCAAAGTGGTTGTTGCATTTTACGTTCCCACCAGCAGTGTATGTGAGTTCCAGTCCCTCCACATCCTCAGCAACACTGGATGTGACTAGTCTTTTTAATTTTAGCCGTTCTAAAAGCTGTGTAGTGGGATCTTGTGGTTTCAGTTCGAATTTCCCTGGTGACTAATGATGTTGAGCATCTTTTCATGTGCTTGTTTGTCATCTGCCAATACCGATTTTATTTATTTATTTTTTTGTGAGGAAGATCAGCCTTGAGCTAACATCCGTCACCAATCCTCCTCTCTTTTGCTGAGGAACATTGGCCCTGGGCTAACATCCGTGCCCATCTTCCTCCACTTTACATGGGATGCTGCCACAGAATGGCCTGACAAGCGGTGCGTTGGTGCGCGCCCGGGATCCGAACCCCGGGACCGCAGGAGCGGAGCACGTGCACTTAACCGCTACGCCACTGGGCCGGCCCCATGCCAATACTGATTTTAAACTTAGTAAAATTCCTACTTAAAATCACAAGTCTAAACCAATTACTCAGTTACATATTTTAATTGGAATCTTGAGACTAACTTGTTACTCTGAACAGACCAAATTCCCTTGAACGTTAAAGTATAGAAAGTAACAGATAGAGATTTCTTAACACAAAATTATAAATGCTATGGTTTTTATTTTCTCAGGCATATTTATTCTTAATGCTGTATCTTCCTGGAATTCAAGAAGCTTACCTAATAAGGAAAATAATGATATGATCTCAAACTATAGTAAACTACTTTCCTAAGCAACTTTTGGAGTTTCTTTCTCAACTAGATGACATTTCTTTATTTTTTTATTTTTATTTTATTTTTTTTATTTTTAAAGATTTTATTTTTTCCCCCCAAAGCCCCAGTAGATAGTTGTATGTCATAGCTGCACATCCTTCTAGTTGCTGTATGTGGGACTCGGCCTCAGGATGGACGGAGAAGTGGTGCCTCGATGCGCACCCGGGATCTGAACCCGGGCCACCAGCATTGCAGCGCGCGCACTTAACCACCAAGCCACAGGGCCGGCCCAATGACATTTCTTTATAATTCAAGCGATTCCTCGCCAAGGTGAAACTAGGTCTTGGCCTTTGAATCCAACTGCTAGGCAGACCCCTGATTCAGTGCCATTTTGCCCCCAAATGGGGATGGTCTCACAGCCCATGTGCCCTAGATTGAAGCATCCCATTGCCTAATCCTTCTCTTCTCATGGAACTCTGCACTTCTTCACCCAGGCTGCTATACCAGACCCAATTAATCTATTTAAGCCTTCATTTCTTATGCACTATGGCCACAAAATAGGTGGAATTAAAATACAAAATAGGTAGAATTTGGATTCTGCGTATTTCCCAAGGCTTTGTCTGACCATGGACTGGTTCTAAAATCATGCCAGTGACCCAGCAGTGTTCGAATTTGAGTCCCAGTCTTCTGGCATTTCCCCTATATGTTACATCTTTTCAAATGAAGAGAAAGGGTGTCTGGTGCTTAAGAGTTCTTGCTTTCTGATCAGGCTTGGTTACCAAGAAATTCTGGCACCTGGAACACGTGCCTTCCTTTTCCTGTTCTTTGGCTCACCCACCTGGAAATGGTGAGCACCCTGGCCTCTCTCTAACCTCCCAGTAGAGAGCTACTGATCTCTTCGGAAGGGCCATTGCCTTCAGATTCTTGTTGGAGATTTGGATTTTAGATGATAAACAGATGTGGACTTGCATTCCTGTCCTGATCACTGGGTATAGCCTAGGGAAGCTTGTGGGTGGTGCGTGGGACTGGCTGAAAATTATTAATGCAATCTGACCTCTCCCTTGATGTCTGATGCTTATGTGGCCCCATGTGGGTAAGAGTGAAGATCTGTGGAGTTCCAAGAAAAGGAAATTTGAGAGGGTGACTGCCTTGGATTCCTGATCTGCAGTTTTAAATACAGTCTCTCCTTACTTGTGGCTCTGAGTTCCCCCTTCATGTGGTGAAGGAGCACTGAGTGATTAATAGCATTTAAGAGTATATTAAATGATGGCAGTGACATCACTGAGTGACAATTTCTGTTCAAAGAGAGAGGAAAATGTGCTCTACCATAGGGCAGGGCATTAAATGGCAGGGGAACAGAAAAGAGTAAACCTAAAACTTAAAAAAAAAATTGACATGGCAATTTCAATTCTAGAAATGTAACCTAAAGTATAATGAGGCAAGCACACAAACAATACTATGCTGTTCAGATCAGCATTTTTATAGTAGAAAATGGGAAACCACCAAAATGTACATCAGAAAAGGATTGCTACATATGCAGTCTGTTCAGTGTCATACGAGGAAGCTTTAAAAATAGCCCATGTACCCTAATCAAACTGTCGCTCTAAATTTATTACCACAGAACAAGAGCCATGATGCTTTTACACAAGAAAGGTACATTATAAAACAAGACGTGTAACATCTCATTTTTGGTTATTTTGGAATGCTATACCAAAAGTTTTTTTCTGCGTGTTGGAATTATAAAATTGTGTGTTAAAAAAATTTTTTTTTTGCTGTGTCTTAATTTTAAATAGGTTTTTTAAAAAAAAGTAAAGGATGCAATTTATAACACTACTTGGGGCTTAAGATCAGGTACAAGGTATTTAACTATCAGAGTTCTTCTGTTTTACTCCTCTTCTCCAAAAAATTCTTTGAAGGGATGAAAACCTTTTTATAAATGCCATATGAGATATACATTCTTGGGGCATGAGGGAGTAAGATATTCCTCGATAAAAGAAATGAGAAAACTGGCATTAACTGACATAATCAACTTTTTAAGAACTCTGGAAATTAACCAAAGGCTTGCAGCAATCCAAGGAATATTTATTCAAGAAAAATGCCTGAATTTGTTTTCAAGAAAATATGGGGGGCCAGCCTGGTGGCGCAAGTGGTTAAATGCGTGCGCTCCGCTTTGGCGGCCTGGGGTTCGCCGGTTCGGATCCCGGGCGCGCAGCGAGGCACTGCTTGTCAAGCCATGCTGTGGCGGCATCCCATATAAAGTGGAGGAAGATGGGCATGGATGTTAGCCCAGGGCCAATCTTCCTCAGCAAAAAGAGGAGGATTGGCAGATGTTAGCTCAGGGCCGATCTTCCTCACACGCACAAAAAATATTATGAGGCATGCAAAGAAACGAAGAATGGCACATACACAGGAAAAGAAGCAATCAATAGAAACTGTCCCTGAGGAAGCTCAGACTCCAGACTTCATAGACAAAGACTTTAAAGCAGCTCTTTTAAAATATGTCTAAAGAACTAAAAGAAAGTATGAGAATAGTGCCTCACCAAATTGAGATGATCAATAAGTGATAGAAATTACAAAAATAACCAAAAAGAAATTCTGGAGTCGAAAAGTACAATAACTGAAATGAGAAAGTCACTAGAGGGGCTCAGCAGCAGAGTTGAGCAGGCAGAAGAAAGAATAAACAAGCTTGAAGATAGGTCAATTGAGATTATCCAGTCTGAGGAACAGAGAGAAAAAAGAATGAAGGAAAATGAGCAGAGCCTCAGATACTTGTAGAACACCATCAAGCCTATCAACATACACATAATGGGAGTCCTAGAAGGAAAGGATAGAGAGAAGGGAGCAGAATGAATATTTGAAGAAATAATGGCCAAAAACGTCCCAAATTTGATGAAAGACAATAATTTACAGACTCAAGAAGCTCGTGAACTCCAAGTAGGATAAACTCCAAGTAGGATAAACTCAAAGAGATCCACACCTAGACATACTATAATCAAAGAAAGAATCTTGAAAGCAGCAAGAGATAAGCAACTCATCATGTACAAGTAGTCTTTGATAACATTAAGAGCCCATTTCTCCTTGGAAACCATGGAGTCCAGAAGGCGGTGGGATGAGCATAGATGCCATATGAGGCAAAACCTTCAACAGTATTTGACTTTTGAGTCTTAGATGGCTCTGATGTCTTCCATCTTCATGGATATGTCAGTTTTGTCCCTAAATAACAATTACTGACACTGCTTTCATACTTGACCTGCAGGAACTCGGTCTTTTACCAAGTTCCCCTCCCCAAGTATTTCTAGAAATACCTAAAGAAGGCTTATTATGTATTCCATCAAGCCTGGGACATAGTAGTGGCTCAAACAAAAACATTTGTTAAATGAATGAAATCTACCTGGGTTGCTTATTTCCTTGGCCAGCTGTCTGTCCACTCCTCTCTTCTGCATGTCACCAATTTCTCCCAGCCCCAGGGCTGTTGCCTCTCTCTTCATACTGTTTTGCCGTAAACATGCAAATAGACCTGTCTCATAACTTCTCAAAGTACACCTTTTAAAAATATTACTAACATTTTACAAAATTTTACTGAATGCTCGGGGATAGCAGAATGGAATTATAATACAGAAAGACAAGTTTTGTCCCCAAAGGTGAATTCAACATTCACCTCAAGAGAAATAGGGCTGGCCCAGTGGCTTAGTGGTTAAGTTGGTATGCTCCGCTTTGGTGGCCGGGGGTTCACAGATTCGGATTCTGGGCACGAACCCACGCACCGCTTATCAAGCCATGCTGTGGTAGGCATCCCACATATAAAGTAGAGGAAGATGGGCACAGATGTTAGCCCAGGGCCAATCTTCCTCAGCAACAAGAGGAGCATTGGCAACGGATGTTAGCTCAGGGCTAGTCTTCCTCATAAAAAAAAAAAAAAATAGAACTGCCATAACCTAATAATGGCAGCCTCTCCCCTACCCATCAGCCATCAAAGTTTCAACAAATTTTGGGGTCTCATCTCAGCTAGCTTACTCCAGGATACCATAGAGCCAACTGCTGATGTTCTATTGCCTTTGGTTTTGATAATATTCCTTATATGTGTATAGCACTGTATCATTTTATTATTTATTGGACATTCTCACTGGGACAGGTTAAGGTGGTGGTTTAGTTGTTTATGGATGATGGACCAGAGGTTCAGAGGGTTCAGTGACTCACCCAGCTCCACCGGTGAGAGAGAGCTGAGCTTTGAAAGCAGCTGTTCCAGTTCCTGGGCTCGGGTTCTTCCTGCTGTTCACAGGGTGTTAGAATGCGACATCTCGGTGTCACTGTGCACAGGGCAGAAAAGACCAACCCAAACCTCTCCGTCTTTCCTACTTAAATTAATCTCTTGAGAGGTGTTTGCACCTTCTGTCACCAGAATTGTCACTTGTCACTATTTGTTGTCCCTTGGGCTTGTGGCCAGTTGGGAGTCTTCACTCAGGGCAGAGCTCTCCCTGCCGTGTTGCCTGAGGCTGATTCAGTAAGAACTTAAGGTTTTCCTCGGCCTCTCTGGCTTTTGACTATCCCATTCCAGCGGGTTGCAAAACACATTTGTGTTTTTGCTGACCTGGGCCATCTTTCCATCCTTTTTTACTTCTGAAATTCTTAAATGGCAATTTTAATATTTGGCAGAATAAATTCCCCATGATCTAATCCTGAGTTTTCACAACTGACTGAATGGTTTCAGAAGGGCAAAAGTTATTCCTGCGCAGTATTCCAAGAAATTGTTCGTTCTTTCCTCAAGCATTTACTGTGCATCTGTGGCAGGCACAGCTCTTTACTGGGTGCTGTACAGCTTCAAGAGGATCTGACGATGTGGCCCTTGCCCTCGCGCCCTTATCGTGTGGTTGGGGTGGGAAGGAATGCATGCTCAAGTAGTGACTAGTTAATAAGGAATAGTCATAATTGCCTTTTACTGAGTACTGTTTCTGTGCCAGGTAAGATGCTAACTGCAAAAATGAATGCAGAAAATTACCAGGGAGGGGGCTGAGAGTAGGGCCCTGGAGTCAGGGGTCAGGGGTGGAGTTCAAGCTTAGCTTTCTACCAGCCCTGTCATTTCTGGCAAGTTCCTAAGCTTCTTTGAGCCTTGATTTCCTCATCTAAAATAGGGGCAATAAGACCTTCCTCACGGGGCTGTTGGGGGGATTAAATGAAATAACTTATGTAAAGTGGCACCCAGTGGACATGTCATAGCTATGGCTCTGTTAATGGTACCAGTGGAGAACAGTTACAGGAGAGCTCACTGTGGAGAGAACACGTGAGTCCAAGGGCCTGTGAGCTGAGGGGACTGTGTCAGGTGGGTGGCTACTCAGGAAGGACTTCTTGGGAGAGCTGGCCCTTGAATGAGGTGTCATATTTGGGTTGGTGGAGAGGAGGGGATGGCACCCAGACAGTAGCACATGGAGCAAATCATGGCAATGAGAAAAGCCAGGCGTTGGGTAAAGGGTGATGCCCCAGCCTCACTGGCCGGAGGAAGGCGATGGAAGCTCCACGAGGATGAAGATTTGCATCTGCTGTGTTTGCTGCTGAACCCACAGGAGCCTGGTGCTTAGGAAATCTTGTTGGAAGAATGGATGCTGTTGGGGAGTAGTGAGCGTGAGTGCCGGGAGATGCATTCTGTGAATGTCCAGCTGCGAGTTATGAGACAATGAGAATTCTCTGAGATGCTTGAGCCTGCGACCACCCACAGGTGAATGGGGTTTGAAAGACTCTTCTGGAAGAGTCTTTCTGGCTGACCTGGGATGGGGAGAGTCAGGAGGTCAGAGTGGAGGACTAGCTCTGAGAGGCAGTTCTTGCAATTTGGACGTGTAGTCATTGACGCAGGTGTGGAGCAGGGAGGGGGTGGTGATGGGAAGGAAGAAGCAATTACCAATTGCTACAGGAGAAAAGGTGTCCTGGGGTGAAGCGGAGAGAGGAGAGGAGAGCTCTGATTACAGTGCTGCCTCCATCCTGAAATGCAGAGCTGGAAAAGCAACCTAATTCATGTAGCTGGATGACCTGAGGTCAGGAGAAAAGTGGAGAGGCATAGGAATAGGGAATTGGGATGGGGTGTGTGGGGGATCAGAATTGGCTACCTCAAAATATGTCTCTTTACCCTGATTATTTTCTCTGAAAGACAGAAATTTTGACCCCCCCCCCCCCCCACTAACTGCCTAAAAGAATTTAACTCTGGGTATGGATAGACTGGGAGGGTCCTTGCTAAGCAAATTCCAAGTAAAAGTACAAGTTATCCTTTGTAAGACACATTTACATTTATAAGGGAAATCTCCATTTATAAAGGTATCTCCCTCTCTGTACTAGGAAGACATAAGGGATGACCTTATGTCTAGAAACTCTTATCAGTGCGGAAGGTGAGGACTTAAATCTGCATACTCTTGTTTACTGTGCTTTCTGGTAATCTCCCATAGCTGGCTCCCCCCGACTCCCAACATCCTCCTTTGTCTACCTGAATATGCTATTTAAGGTGAAAACTTCCACCATTTATCGAGATACTCAGTTACCCAGTGGGTCTCTCCCATGTATACATGTTATAAAGCTTTGTTTGATTTTCTCCTGCTATTCGGTCTCATGTCAATTTAATTTGTAGCCCAGCCAGAAAGGACCCAGAGTGGGTAGAGGATGTCTTCCACACCTTCAGCCATCTCGGGAGATGGGCTGTTAAGCCCAACTCACAATTTCCTGAGAAAATTGAGTTTGCTTGAGACCAGAACAGTTAGTCCTGAGACCTTACCTGGAGAAAACCTTATCCTGAGAGGAGAGAGGTCAAGCTGAGTCCTAAGATTCCCCAGCTGATTTCCCCAGCTCTTGCCTCTCAGGGCCTTCCCTTTCCTCCAGTTTTCGGGCTCAGAGCCCCTTCCTGCTTCGTTAGGCCGGGCTGGAAGGGCTAACAGGAGAGAAACACCTTCTGAGTACTGGGCACCTTCCCTTTCCTTCCAGGACAGGATGAGTGGGAGTTGAAATTGCCTGCACACGGATTTACTCTGAACAAAACAATGTATTGTAGGTGAGTTTGTATTTGTAGATGTTAGATTTGAGAAGTTTTGGTTTTTTGTTGTATTTTTTAGGTGCATGGCGAGGAAGACTTTTTGGAGAGAGGGATTCTCCTAGCATACTCAGAATATGAATGTATAACTCTGGTTTCTGGTTTTCCCCCAAGTGCTTGGTTTTCATGGTTCTCTGCTAAGCCTTTGGAAGGGCATTTGGTCAGCTGCATAGGCAGGTGGGGGCACCTGCTGACAAGAGAGGAAGCACGCTGAGATTGAAGTCACAAGTGAAGGGATGGTGTGCTTTATCTTCTAAGAAGAGATCCAAGTCTAGTCATGTGGCTGCCCTCTCTGGTTTTTTTTTTTTTTTTTTTTTTTACAACTCTGAGTAATTTTTCTTTCCCCTCATGGTTGGCCTCTCCACCTGGAGGGAACACACAACTTAAAGAGGCTTTTCCCCCCAGGGGGTGGGTGGAGAGCAAATTCAGCCATTGCTAGCAGATGTATGGCCCCAGAAGGACATTCTAGCCACTGCCTCTTTGAGATTTTTGTCCCAGATCAGCCAGCCCAGCAGAGTAAGCGCAAGGGTCCAGTCATTGATGGGGTCCCAGCCAGGGTTCTCTGATGGTGTTTTTTACCTACAACAGTTCTGACATTAAACGCGTAGTATTTTTCCCAATACCAACAAATTCTCCCACTCTCTGAAACCAACTGGGTGTCCTACAATTTAAATCAGTTCTGACACTAACCACCCAGAGTTAGTGCAGATGCCAGTCACAAGTCCCAGGTTGCCACCTATATTTCTGACCAACCAGCTATAAATAGGGGATTCCCACAACCCCTTCCTTAGGTTTGATAATTTGCTATAATGGCTCACAGAACTCAGGGAAACACTTGACTTCTGATTACTGATTTATTATAAAGGATACAAATGAACAGCCAGATGAAGAGGTGCTTTGGGTGAGGTCTGGAAGGATCCTGAGCACAGGATCTTCTGCCCCTGTGGACTTGGGGCATGTCACCCTCCCGGCACCTGGATGTGTTCACCAACCCGAAAATTCTGAACCCTGCTGTTTAGGGTATTTGTGGAGGCTCCATTACGTAGGCATGATTGGCCATTGGTGATTAGCTCAATCTCCAGCCCCTCTCCCCTCCCTGGAGGTACAGGGGTGGGGCTGAAAGTTCCAGCCTTCTGATCACATGGTTAGTTCCTCTGGCAACCAGCCCCCATCCTGAAGCTATCTAGGGGCCCACCAAGAGTCATCGTATTAGCATAAACTCAGGTGTGGTTGAAAGGGGCTTATTATGAATAACAAAAGATGCTCCTCACACCTCTATCACTAAGAAAATTCCAAGAATTTTAGAAGCTCTTGTGCAGAAACCTGGAACAAAGACCAAATATATATTTCTTATTATATCACAGTATCACAGGGTCTTTGTGGGATTCTAGGCTTGGATGGGCTGGAGTTCTACCCTTGCTGTGAAATCATTTGAGATGATGGAGTGCCTTCCACCCTGAAGACAGGTCTAGTGGACAGTTACTGATAAGGCAAAGGAAGCAGAGGTGTGACCCAGGTAACTGCCTTAGAGGCACTACCCACGGACCTACTAGAGTCGTATAACAGGTTACCAAGTGGTAACCCAAGGGTTTAGGGCGGAATGTTTAAAAAAAAAAAAAAAATTGTGTATTTTAGCTAGTAATACTCTCACCTGGTACAAACATTTATGTGTATAAAAGTCTCCTTTTGTTTTTTCTCTCTCTCCTGTCTCCCCTCCCCCCCGCCCCCCAGTTCTGCTCCCTAGAGGCCACCTCTGGTTAGAGTATCTTGTCTATCCTTTTAGAGATGATGTGTCCATTCAAAATATAAATATATTTCTCTTCTTTTTTCCTCCTACACCCTCTCTCTGCTCTGTGCCCTTTCACTTATCAATTTATCTTAGAGATCTTCCCATATCAGTACAGAGATGTCTGCCTCTTTAACAGCTGTGTGGCATTCCATAGTTTTTCTGTCATATGTTTATTGCAAAATATATCACAAAAGACATATTTAAAACATACGTGTATACATACACACATTGAAACAGAATAATAAAGTGAACATCTGTGTTCCCATCCCCCAGGTTAGGCAATAAAATTAGGAATATATAAGCCCCCTTTGTGCCCTCCCCAGTTGAAGCCCCTTACCCCCACAGCTGTTCTGACTTTTGTGATAATCATTCTCTTGATTTTTCTCGATAGTTTTACCAGCTATGAACAATCTCTAAATAACTTATTGTTTAGTTTTGCCTGGTTTTGAACATCATAGACGTGGAGTCATCCTGTAGACCTCTGTGACTGTGCTCGGCATTACATCTGTGATTCATCTATATGGATGCACAGAGCTCCATTCATCTTCACTGCTGTGTAGCTTTCCGCTGTATGAATGTGCTACAGTGTATTTATCCTTTCTACTGCTAAGAAGCCTTTGGGCTGCTTCTGTGTTTGCTCTTAGGAACAACACTGCTGAGAACATTCTTCTACATGGCTCCTGGTGTGCATGAGCAACAGTTTCTCCAGGGTATAAACTAGGAGTGGAATTGCTGGCATGTGAAACTCTTTTCTAATGTGGTTGTGCTAATTTACCCTTCTTCCCGCCAGCAGTATAGAGCACTGAGTGTTTTCTGATCACCCACATGGTGGGAATTTGGACTGCAAATCTGTGAGGGCTATTTTTGATAACTTTTTTTTTAATTTTATTTATTTATTTATTATTTTTTGCCCCCAAAGCCCCAGTAGATAGTTGTATGTCATAGCTGCACATCCTTCTAGTTGCTGTATGTGGGACGTGGCCACAGCATGGCCGGAGAAGCGGTGCGTCAGTGCGGACCCGGGATCCAAACCCGGGCCGCCAGCAGCGGAGCGTGCGCACTTAACCGCTAAGCCATGGGGCCGGCCCTATTTTTGATAACTTCTTGGGGTGGGTTTTTTGTTTCTCCAGCTGCTCAGTGACAAGGATTGAGACGCTTGATTTTTCTTGCAGGTGACTCTTCGGAGTGAGGAGAGGTAGATCAGGTTTATTTCTGCTTTACTCTTTCTCTGAGGAAGTAGCCTTTGGAAGTCCCAGCTTCACTGGAGGCAAGGTCTCCTTAGATTTCCCACCTTGGGTGGACTCTGGGCTGTGCCACTGTGCCCTTTGAGGCTTTGAAAGCTGAAGCTCAGGTTTGTTTGGTTCTGCAAGTGCCTTCAGGGCACAAGTTTCAGTGTTTACTTGTCTCTCTGGGTTTCTGTCTCTGCTTAGATTTTGGCCTGAGTGTTCCTTGTTTTCTTGCTAACTTGTCTATGCTTTTAAGAAAAAAAATTTTAAAAATATATAAGTATTTACATATATACATACTTAGACGTATTTTATTCAGCATTTTTAGTTGTTTTCAGCAGGAGGGATGGATGGTTATCTAGCCCAGCTAGAAAAACTCTTGTTTAACTTTAAAGTAGTGCTTTTCAGATGAGGTTCTTGCCTCCCTGGGGATATGCCTTCCATTCTCACTTTAGAATAAGACCGCCAGCAGCACAGTGATGTTATGCAGGCAGTCTGGGCCACTCCCCCAGAACTGTAGTGCTTTGATGCTTGGGTTGGGCCTGGAAATCTCACTCACTCATTTCACACTCACTGATTTGTCCCAGAAGGCCACTTTGTGAATTTGTAATGGAACATGGAATCCCTGGTGTCTGCCCCTTCTAGTTTTAAAGACCCGTGCTTGGCCCATCTGTACCAAGGGAGTCTTGCTGGGGGCTAGGTCCACTTAGCATTCACTCTATAGATAGAGTTGCTTGGAGAACTGGAATAGCACAGGCAATTAATAATACATGTCTTAAGGGATTTTAGAATGGTATTGTCCTATTTCAGACCCTGGTCTCCCTTGTCTTTGGTTGCAGAGTCTTACTTTCACATAGTTCTTTTTCCAAATATTTTGCCCTTTTGATTTCTGAGATTTCCCTAATTCTCACATATTTTGCATTCCTGGGGAGACTGTTGTGAATAACCCATTGTCATTCTGCTACTGCCAAGTTGATCTTGGTAGGTGTTAATTTCAGGCTGGCCTGATTCTTGTTTGTTTTTGTTTTTTTAAAAACTCTTTTTATATTGTTCTGTTGTCTGAATACCAAAAAGGCTCCTTATTTTTTTCTCCTTTTTTCTTATTGTGGTAAAATACACTTAACATAAAATTTACCATCTTAACTGTTTTTAAGTATAAAGTTCAGTGGTATTAAGTACGTTCACATTGTTGTGCAACTGTCACCACCATCCCTCCCCATAACTCTTTTCACCTTGTAAAATTGAAACTCTGTCCCTATTAAACAACTTCCATTCTCACCTTTCCCCAGGCCTTGGCAACCACCATTATACTTTCTGTCTTTTCATGTGCATATTGGCCGTTCATATATCTTGTTTGAAGAAATGTCTATTCAAGTTCTGCCCATTTTTGAATTGTTTGGTTTTTTTGTTGTTGAGTTTTAGGCGTTCTCTATATATTCTGCCTATTAATCCCTTATCAGATATATGATTTGCAAATATTTTCTCCCATTCTGTTAGTTGCCTTTTGTTGTTTTGGTGAGGGAGATTGGCCATGAGTTAACATCTGTTGCCAATCTTCCTCTTTTTGCTGAGGAAGATTGGCTCTGAGCTAACATCTGTGCCCATCTTCCTCTATTTTATGTATGGAACGCTGCCACAGCATGGCTTGACAAGCGGTGCGGTGCGTCGGTGCGTGCCTGGGATCCGAACCTGTGAACCCTCGGGCCGCCAAAGTGGAGCGCGCGCATTTAACAGCTATGCCACCTGGCCGGTCCCCGTTTATTAGTTCTAACAGCTTTTTTTGTGGAATCGTTCAGGTTTTCTGCATATAACATCATATCATCTGCAAACAGAGATAATTTTACTTCTTTCCAATTTGGATGCCTTTACTTTCTTTTTCTTCTCTAATTACTCTGGCTAGAACTTCCAGTACTGGGGACCAGCCCCATGGCGTAGTGGTTAAGCGCGCGCTCCGCTGCTGACGGCCCGGGTTCGGAACCCCGGGTGCGCACCGATGCACCGCTTGTCAGGCCATGCTGTGGTGGCATCCCATACAAAGTGGAGGAAGATGGGCACAGATGTTAGCTCAGGTCAGTCTTCCTCGGCAAAAAGAGGAGGATTGGCATGGATGTTAGCTCAGGGCTGATCTTCCTCACAAAACGAAAGAAAGAAAGGAAGGAAGGAAGGAAGGAAGGAAGGAAGGAAAGGAGGGAAAGGAAGGAAAGAGGAAGGAAAGAGAGAGAGAGACAGAGACAGAGACAGAGACAGAGAACTTCCAGTACTATGTACAGAAGTGGTGAAAGCAGGAATCCTTGCCTTGTTCCTGATCTTAGAGGAAAAGCTTTCAGTCTTTCACCATTGATTATTATGTTCACGAGGGCTTTTCATATATATAGCTTTTATTATGTGGAGGAAGTTTCCTTCATTTCTTATTTTCTTGAGTGTTTGTATCCTGAAAGGGTGTTGAATTTTGTTAAATGCTTTTTCTGCATCAATTGAGATGATCCTTTTTTTTCTCTCCTCATTTTGTTGATGTGACATATTACATTGATCTCTTTTCATATGTTAACACTCCTTGCATTCCAGAATAAATCCCAGTGGGTCGTAGTGTATAATCCTTTTAATATGCTGCTGAATTTTGTTTGCTAGTATTTTTTTGAGGATTTTTGCATCAGTGTTCATAAGGGATATTGATCTGTAGTTTTCTTTTCTTGTAGTGTCTTTGTCTGGATTTGGTATCAGGGCTCTGCTGGCCTCATAGAATGAGTTAGAAAATGTTCCCTCCTCTTTAATTTTTTTGAAAAGTTTGAGAAGCATTGGTATTAGTTCTTTAAATGTTTTGTAGAATTCACCAGTGAAGCCATCGGGTCCAGGGCTTTTCTTTGTTGGGAGATTTTTGATTACTGATTCAATCTCTTTACTAGTTATAGGTCTATTCAGATTTTCTACTTCTCTGTGATTTAGTCTTGGTAGATTTTGTTTCTAGGAATTTGTCCATTTCATCTAGGTTGTCCAATTTGTTGGGGTACAATTGTTCATAGTTATCTTTTATAATCCTTTTAATTTCTGTAGAATCAGTAGTAATGTCCCCACTTTCATTTCTGATTTAGTAATTTGAGTCTTCTCTCTTTTTCTCTTAGTCTATCTAGCTAAAGCTTTGTCAATTTTGTTTATTTTTTCTAAGAACCAACTTTAGATTTTATTGATTTTTCTCTACTGTTTTTCTATTCTCTGTTTCATTGATCTCTGCACTTAATCTTTATTATTTCTTTCCTTCTGCTTGCTTTGGGTTTAGTTTGTTCTTCTTTTTCTAGTTCCTTAAGTTGTAAAATTAGGTTGTTGATTTGAGATCTTTTTTTTTTTTGTGAAGAAGATCAGCCCTGAGCTAACATCTGATACCAATCCTCTTCTTTTTGCTGAGGAAGATTGGCCCTGAGCTATCATCCATGCCCACCTTTCTCTACTTTATATGGGACACTGCCACAGTACGGCTCCACAAGCAGTGCATAGGTGCACTCCCAGGATCCGAACTGGTGAACCCCGGGCCGCCGTAGTGGAGCTCGCGCACTTCACTGCTGTGCCACCAGGCCGGCCCCGAGATCTTTCTTGTTTTTTAATGTAAGTGTTTATAGCTGTAAATTTCCCTCTTAGCACTGCTTTCACTGAGTCCCATAAGTTTTGGTATGTTGTGTTTTTGTTTTCATTTGTCTCTAAGTATTTTCTTATTTCCCTTGTGATTTCTTCTTTGATCCATTGGTTGTTTAAAAATGTGTTCTTTAATTTCCACAAATTTCTGAGTTTTCCAGTTTTCCTTTTGTTATTCATTTCTAACTTCATCCTGTTGGCGTCAGAGAAGACACTATGTATGATATCTATCTTTTTAAATCTGTTGAGACTTAATTTGTGGCCTAACATGTGGTCTATCCTGGAAAATTTCCCATGTGCACTTGAGAAGAGTATGTATTCTGTCGTTGTTGGATAGAGGGTTCTGTATATGTCTGTTAGATCTAGTTGGTTTATTGTGTTGTGTAAGTCCTCTCTTTCCTTTCTTATCTTCTGTCTGGTTGTTCTATCCATTATTGTGAGTAGGGTATTTTTTTGTTTTTTTTCCTCTCTCTCTTTTTTTTTTTGGTGAGGGAGATCAGCCCTGAGCTAACATCCATGCTAATCCTCCTCTTTTTGCTGAGGAAGACCAGCTCTGAGCTAACATCTATTGGCAATCCTCCTCCTTTTTTTTTTTCCCCAAAGCCCCAGTAGATAGTCGTATGTCATAGTGGCACATCCTTCTAGTTGCTGTATGTGGGACACGGCCTCAGCATGGCCGGAGAAGCGGTGCGTCGGTGCGCGCCCGGGATCCGAACCCGGGCCGCCAGTAGTGGAGTGCGCACACTTAACCGCTAAGCCACCGGGCCGGCCTGTGAGTAGGGTATTAAGGTCTCCAATTATTGTAGAACTGTCTGCGTCTCCCTTCAATTCTGTCAGTTTTTGCTTAATATATTTTGATGGTCTGTCATTAGGTGTGTAAAATTATATAATTGTTGTTTTCTTGCTATATTGGACTTTTAATTAATATGTAATGTCCTTCTTTGTCTCTTGTAACATTTTCTGATTTAAAGTCTGTTTTCTCTGATATTGGTAGAGCTGCTTCTGCTCTCTTTTGGTTACTATTTGTATGGAATATCTTTTTCTGTCCAGTCACTTTCAATTTGTTTGTCTTTGGATCTCAGATCAGTCTCTTGTAGACAGCATATAGTTGGATCATGTGTTTTTATCCATTCTGCCAATCTCTGTCTTTTGATTGGAGAGTTTAATCCATTTACATTTAAAGAAATTACTGATAAGGAGGGACTTAGCTTCTATCATTGTGCTATTTGTTTTCTACGTGCCTTGTAGCTTTTTTGTCCCTCATTTCCTGCATTACTGTTTTCTTTTGTGTTTAGTTGAAATTTTGTAGTGAAATATTTAAATTCCTTTCTCATTTCCTTTTGTGTGTATTCTATAGCTATTCTCTTTGTGGTTACCATGGAGATTACATTTAACATCCTAAAGCTATAACACTCTAATTTGAATTTATACCAGCTTAACTTCAATAACATACAAAAACTGCTCCTTTACAGCTCTGTCCCCACCCCTTTCAGTTGTTAATGTCACAAGATTATGTTTTTATATGTTGTGTGCCCTGAAACATAAACTAATAATTCTTTCTTTTTTTAATTTTATTTATTTACTTTTGCCCCCCAAAGCCCCAGTAGATGGTTGTATGTCATAGTTGCACATCCTTCTAGTTGCTGTATGTGGGACACAGCCTCAGCATGGCTGGAGAAGCGGTGCGTCGGTGCGCACCTGGGATCTGAACCCGGGCCGCCAGCAGCAGAGCGTGCGCAAGAGTGTGCGCACTTAACTGCTAAGCCACGGGGCCGGCCCAAACTAATAATTCTTTTAAATGCATTAGTCCCCTAAATTATGTAGAAAACAAGATTTGGAGTTATAACCCAAAGTTACAGTAATACTAGCTTTTACACTAATAATTATATTTTTTCCTTAAATGTATTAGTTTCTTAAATCATGTAGAAAACAAAAAGTACAGTTACAAACCATCGTTACAATAATACTAGCTTTTAGAATTGCCTAGCTTTTAGAATTTACCTCAATTGAGATCTTTATTTCTCCATATGGCTTTGAGTTACTGTCTAGTGTCCTTTCATTTCACCTTGCAGGATTTCTTCGAGCATTTTTTGCAGGTCAGGTCTAGTGGTGACAGAGCCTCTCAGCTTTTGTTTATCTGGGATATCTTAATTTCTCCCTCACTTTTGAAGGACAGTTTTGCCGGATATAGGATTGTGGTTGATATATATATTTTTTTAGCACTTTGGATATATTGGCCCACCGCCTTTTGGCCTCTACAGTTTCTGATGAGAAATCTGCTAGAAATCTTATTGAGGATCCCTTGTATGTGACAATTTGCTTCTCTGTTGTTGCTTGCAAGATGCTCTTTGTCTTTTGAGAGTTTGATTATAATGTGTCTTGGTGTGGGTCTTTGGCATCATCTTAGTTGGAGTTCATTGAGCTTCTTGGATATTTATATTCATGTTTTTCATCAGATCTGGCATGCTGTCAGCCATTATTTCTTCTAATCTCTCTCTCCCTTTTTTCTCTCTCTCTCCTCCTTCTGGGACTCCTACAATGAGTATGTTGGTCTGGTTTGGTGGTGTTCCACAGGCCCCTTAGGCTCTGTCCACTTTTCTTCAATCTTTTTTCTTTCTGTTCATCAGGCTTGATAATTTCCATTGTCCTGTCTTCAAGTTTACTGATTCTTTCTTCTGCCTGCTCAAATCTGCCTTTGAATCCCTCTAGTGAATTTTTCATTTTGGTTATCGTACTTTGCAGTACCAGAATTTATTTATTTTTTGGTTTCTTTTTAGGTTTTCTGTGTCTTTATTGGTATTTCCATTTTGTTCACACATCGTTTTCTTGACTTTCTCCACATCTTTCTTTAGTTCTTTGAGCATCTTTAAGACAATTGTTTTAAAATCTTTGTGTAGTATATCTGCCATTAGGTCTTTTTCAGGGACAATTTCTGTTTTTCCTTTGAATGGGCTATACTTTCCTGTTTGTTTGTATGCCTTGTGACTTTTTGTTGAACACTGGACATTTGATTCTAATAATGTGGTAACTTTGGAAATCAGATTCTCCCCCTTTCCCAGGGTTTGCTGGGGGTTTTTTTGTTTGTTTTCTTTTTGATTGTTTTAGGCTCTCTCTGTGCTGAAGATCAGCCAGAGGTGTAAACTTAAGGTCTTTTTAGGTGTTTTCTGAGGTTTTTCCTAGGCATGCGCAGTCACTTTCTAATATTCCCTGTATGTGGAGTTGTTTTTGAATGTCCTAGTCTCTAATATCTGGCTCCCAAAAGGGGAAAAAGTGAAAAACAAAGTGGGGAGAAGAGGTGAGGGCCCTTTAAATCCCCTGGCAGTCACTTCAAGTGGAGGGGGAGGGGCTTGCAACAATGGGGGAGGTTTGACAGCAATGGCTGTCTGCCTCTTTGTCTGCGTCTCTGGGTTCAGAAGCAGCAATCAGTGATCAGAGCACACATCCCCAATATTTGGAGGTCAGGGTCCTTTTTGCCCACCCTCGCTCCCACAAGCTGTGTGCAAGCTGCTCCCTGAACATGTGCACAGATGCCTGCCTCCTGGCTGGGGGTGGGGGACAGAAGATGCTGCTGTGCTAAGAGCTGAAATTGACTGAAATTAACTGCAATTGACCAAAATTAACTGCAGTTTACCCTCCCAGTCTTCCCCTGGAAGTTGTAAGCCTTCAGCAGACTCCAGAGTTCCAAAATAGTTACATCAGAAGATTCTCCCTACAGTTGTTATCTAGGTGGGAAGTTAGATTCCTAGTGCTTCTTACTGTGCCATCTTCCCAGAATCCTCCTGTTTTATTTCGTGTACGTACAGATTATCATCTTGTTGTTGTATCTTACCATTCCCAATGTACTTTCATGTGTGGTACTTTCATGTGTGATCTCATTCAATGCCTGCCTTGCCTACACATTTGAGAGGACCAGCCCCATATCACAGATTTCAGCAGCTGAGTCCCAGGGAGGTTCAGTAACTTGCCCCTTGGATGCACCAAGTGGTAGACCAACTCTGCTTCTAAGAGTAGATGGGTTTCCAATTTCCACATTTCTCTTGAAGAGGAAGAGAAAGCAATCATTTCTTATTGATGTGTTCATAAATATACAAGTTAACATTCATTTTTTTGTAGAATTCTACGTTATAGAATGATATAAAAAATTAAAAGACAACTTTCCTCCAAAATACCTGTTTCTTTTTTGTATTCTCCTTTTCTAGTGTCCCTTTTTCCTCTTCTCATTTTCTTTCTACAGGAATTTTTCTTTTTTTGTGTGTGCGTGTGAGGAAGATCAGCCCTGAGCTATTAATATCCAATGCCAATCCTCCTCTTTTTTTTTTTTTTTTTTGCTGAGGAAGATTGGCCCTGGGGTAACATCTGTGCCCATCTTCCTCTACTTTATATGGGACCCCGCGACAGCATGACTTGACAAGTGGTGCGTCGGTGCACGCCCGGGATCTGAACCTGCGAACCCCGGGTGGCCGAAGTGGAGTGCGTGCACTTAACTGCTACGCCACCGGGCTGGCCCCGAATTTTGCCTTTTTTACTGTCTCAGTTCTGTAAATCGCCTTCTGAGTTCAGCAAGTGTAACCATCACATTTTGAGCATGTTCTGTGCTGTGGAGCTTTGCCTATTGCACTGTTAATCAGTTGCTCTCTTTCCCTTGTCCTATCTGCATAGTCTCATTTCCCTTGTTAGATCTCTTCTCTCCAGCTTCCCCTCCTTTGCCAGGGAAATGCCCTCGAACCTCTGTGCACCCTGAGGCCTTCCTGCCTCTTCAGTGCTTCTGCTCCTTGCGCCCAGGTGGTATTTGTTCTCCTTAGTCCCTTTGATATCTGCCTGTCATGCTGTGCTCATCACATACCATCAGTCTGTTCTCTGGGCCATTTTATTTTATTTATTTTATTTTTTATTTATTTATTTTATTGAGGTAACATTGGTTTATAACATTATATAAATTTCAGGTATACATCATTATATTTTGATTCTATGTAGATTACATCATGTTCACCACCCAAAGACTAATTACCATCCATCGCCACACACATATGCAAATCACTCCTTTCGTCTGGGTCATTTTAGATATATATTCTTATGTTTGTTTTTATTGTCTTAGACTTTCTTCCTTTTCCGTTTCTTCATGTAAGTTTTTCCTATTCTTTACATTTTTCTCTTCTTTCTCGTAGTCCTGATTCTACAAACATTTCTTGTTTCCCATGCTCTGGTTTCCTGCCTTTCTTACCACTCTCGCACCTTAAATAGGTTTGACACCATCCAGCTCTTTCAAGTGGGAAGAGCAGAACCCAAAGTTAGCACCACAAATGCTATCCTTTTCTTTCTTGCGTGAACAAAGGCACCTTTACTGAAAGCCGGTTATGTCCCGGGGGCTGAGTAACTGCCTGCCCACCTGTCATCCCCCTTGTCTCTTTAGCCTCACAGCAGCATGAATGCACCTAGCAGCATTCCTGTTTTACTAGAGGATCCAAAAGGTCAGCCTGTAGTTTCCCATTGATTATCTGTAATCTCCCTTCTATTGGGTTGTGGGGACAGGAAGGAGTAAACAATCAACAAACACAATCCTGGTTTTCTGTCCGGGCAGCTAATCCTTCATGTATATAGATTGTTAACAATGACTTAAATTTCTGCTGCTTCCCCCTGCCATCTAGTGCATTTCTGGGCTGCTGCGTGCTGTCCATATCAGAGAGTGAAAATGGAGAGACATACAGCAGTGTGACTGGGAGTCGAGCTCTGGAGTCAAACTGTTGGGCTCAAATCTTTGACTAATTAAAGCATAATTAGGGAGGCCAGCCTGGATGGTTACAAATTTTATATGTATATGTGTGTGTGTGTGTGTGTGTGTGTGTGTGTGTATTTATTTATTTATTTTTCTGGTGAGGAAAATTGGCCTTGAGCTAACATCTGTTACCAATCTTCCTTTTTTTGCTGAGGAAGATTGGCTCTGAGCTAACGTCTGTGCCCATCTTCCTCTATTTTGTATGTGGGACGCTGCCACAGCATGGCTTGGTGAGTGATGTGTCCGTCTGCACCCGGGATTTGAAGCTGTGAACCCTGGGCTGCTGAAGCGGTGCCCGCGAACTTAATTAACCGCTATGCCACCAGGCTGCCCACTCCCCCCCCCCAAAATTATATGTTTAAAAAGTCACACATGCATGAATGTTCATAGCAGCATTATTCATAATAGCCAAAAAGTAGAAACAATTCAAATGTCAACCAAGGAATGGATAAACACAAGGTAGTATATCTGTACAATGGCATGTTATTCAGCCATAAAAAGGGACGAAGTACTGATCCATCTACAATGTAGATGAACCTCTAAGACATTATGTTAAGTGAAAGAAGCCAGACACAAAAGGCTTTATTTATTTATTGTATGAAATTTATATGAAATGTCCAGAATAGGCAAATTCATAGACAAAAAGTAGATTGACGGTTGCCAGGGGCTAGAGGGAGGGAGGAATGGGGAGTGACTGCTAATGGTACCATGTTTCTTTTTGGGGTGATGAAAATGTTCTGGAATTAGATAGTGGTGATGGTTGCATGACATTTTGAATGTAGTAAAAAATCACTGAATTGTGTGCTTTAAAATGGTTAAATGTTGAAAAGCACCTAAAAAATAATTGTAAAGTAGCAAACTGAAAGCTTAGGCACATCAGGTTAGACTGTTTTCTCCTCTTTGTCAATGCACCTATACATTTTGTACATACTTGTAACCACTGTATGTACATCATTAGGCCCGTGTGCCAAACAGTTCTAATTGGTCATGTACCTAGTTCCTGGTCGTATCAATTTACTGTGATTTGATTCAGTTTTTAAAAAATTCTACTTCCTACGCCCTGCCAGGCACTTAAGAAGTACGCTATAAATATTTATTGAGTTTCCTGTGCTAGCTATTCCCATTTCATTAGTGTGGACAATTGCAGGTTAGCTATAATTACCCTTTGTTCCAGATTGTTTCAAAAAAGATAATATCCCTTAAATCATGTGCCTTTCAGTAAGGGCTCTACATTTTACATCTGTAAGCTGTGTATATATTTTTCCCGGATAGAAAATAGCCTGCTTGCCTTTTCTGATCACAAAGGTAGTATCTGCTAATTGTGAGAGATTCAGATGATGGTCTTGCCTCGACTGTCGCCTTTAGATTTTAGGGGCCTCCAAACAATTCCACCTCTGCATAAGGCTGCTTTTTTTTAATCCCTCTGCCCTATCATTTTTTTCATTACCTTCTCTGTGTCTTGAGTTTGCCTGGCTTTCATCATTTCCTTCTGAGTAGCTTCTTAGATACCCTCTCTGAGACAAAAGCCTAGGATGCCATTGTCTTCTTGTCCAAAGATCACGTCTATCTTGTTTGCAAATAAGAAGGGAGAATAAATGGAGCGTTTGCCACTTGTTCTGGCAAGTCAACACCCTTAATTCCTAACTTGTTTCTTTCTCTCTCTCTCTTTTTTTTTGCCTCGTGATTGTCTGACATCCCGAAGCTGTGTGCTTTTCTGTGACCCATTTAAAACCCTCATCTGTGACATAGCTCTTTTGTGGAAAGGAAGCAGTGGCTTCTAAGACTTCTCCGTTTCCCTTTGTGTGCGGCAGAGCTGTTCACTAGCCTGCCTTCGTGGTGTTCAGTGGTGTCTGGTCCCCTTTCCCTGCTGCACTCATTGCTCAGCAACCTTGAGGTGGGACATGGTAGTGGTGACGGGCCGATCTCTATTTATGAAGAGATGAGACCTGGTAGCGGTGACGGCTGTTCTCTATTTAGGCCGCTGATGTTACTGACCTGTGTCTTGCTTTTCTCTTGGGAGTTATTTTCCAGGAATGAGGACTCTCTCCTACCCTCTGCATCCTTGGCCGAAACCCCCTTTTTAGCTGACATCAAACTTGGGCAAGACAGTTCATCAGAGTGAGGGGTGAGCCCAGGACCTGGAGTGAAGCTAACAGTGATGGAGAGACCAGTGGCTCTTGGCTTCCTGGGGACAGTACACCATCATGCCCATGTCACCTGCAGCCATATAGGGATGTGGACCAGAGACAGGAGATGAAAGAGGAGAGCAGAGGAAGACCAGGCAGTTCTTCCTGCAGTTGTAGATTCAGGTCCAACAGGGTTGGTGGCCATTGCTTTTCCTAACTGATGCTGATGGCCGAAAGAATGTTTTAATCTTAGGATGTGGCAGCTATTTGTTGAATGAAAGAACATCTGTTGATAGCTACCTCTTCATCTTTCTTGTCATTATTCTGTTTACTTAGATTTCAAGCCTCAAAGCTCTTTCCCATTCTCCTCCCTCTGATTTAAATTAAGAATTTCTTCAGAAAGTCTGTTCTGGGATGGGTGAGCTTTATGTAGACAAAGGGACCCCCAACCTCATTCACAAGCACAGGGGAATTGTAATTAGGAAGATGGTGAGTCTCCTTTTTCCTATTTAACTGAGCTGGGGGATGGGGAAGGAACTCCTTTGTGAATGATATAGGGGGTAGGCAGCTTTCTCTTTGTGGAGCCTGTCAGTCTGAAATTCTCAGGGAGAATTCCAAAGTGTGGGGAAATGATATCAGAATTCTTGGGTGGTTTTGTATCTGCTGGTTGATTTTTCCCTCATTTAGAACTAAATTTATGTGAAAGACTACAACAATAAAATAATAATGGCAGCTAAATTTAATAACGGCAGCTATGTTCAGTATGCTCTGCTGTGGTCTCTTCTGGAGGTAGAAGGTGTTACCTGGAGGAAACTGAGGCTCCAGAGGGTGAAGACTTGCCCAAAGTCGTCCAACCACGAAGTGGCAGAGCTCAGGTTCAGACTCGTCTCTCTGCCCCGACACCCATGCCCAAGCTGTGCCCTGCGTCATGCCACTGCCAACAGAACACCCCCTGCTGCCAGAATGCTGCACATTTATTTCTCTGAATGGCTACGGGTTTTCTCTGTCATTTCTGTGCTCTTCTCAAAGCCTTGGCTTCCTTTTAATTGCCCTTCCCTAGCATCTGACATGATGCCTAGGGTCTGGGAGCAGGCTCCTTTGCTCAGAACATCTTGGTTCTCATCTGTTTTACAAAATTATCCTTGGCCTCTGTTCTCTTTTTGCTTTTGTTTCCTCTCTGGAATGCCACTTCTTTAAGGCTATGGTGAAGATAAAGATAATCCTGCCTAAGGGCTTGAAAAAATGTCAAGGAGAAGTTTTGTTAGCAAGCATTTGAGCTTTTTAGCAAAGTTCTTGCCACACCCCTTGATGCCCCAGTGAAAGTGGGTTGTTCTCATGATGCAGAGGAGACAAGCGTATAAATGGACGCAGTCGGGGCAGTCGAGCCACAGACCCACTAAGGCGTGTTGTCCTCGGCAACATTTCCTCTGTCACATGCATGTATTTCTCTGCATTGAACGAATTAAATTTGAGTCCAGGCTCAGAGCCACTATTCCCCAGGAGGTCAGAGTTCTGATTCTCAGTAGAAGGAAGAAGGCGAAGGGGTGAGGCTGCTTGGAGGAGGGTGCAGTGAAGACAGAGGAGTAGCTCTGAGAGTCTTGGGGTTGATGGGAGACCACTGCTTAGAGTTGGCCCTTTGCCCTTTTCTGAAGCTGCAGACAGGTTCCCAGGAGACAGGCCTTCCAGCGACTGCCACTTTATACACCTGGTTTTAGGTCCTGCCATTTCTCCTGTCCCCCTACACTTGTCCTAGCCCCATATTCTGAGATCTGGGGCTGATGGCCCTGCTGATGAATAGCCTGGCACCTTTCTGCAGAGCGTCTTCTGAGTCTGCTGAGGTTCTCTTGTTGGCATCTGGACTCAGAACACATCTACCTTGCTTTTCCCCCTCCTCCCTCCCCATTCCCTCCATGCCCCAGCTAGAGGCGTGGTATATTCTGAGTCTGTGTTACCATAAGATGAGTTGTCCCTCATTACTTATGCATGCATCTTCTCTCTCTCTCTGCTAATCTGATTATTCCAGATAGAACCAGCCTCATTCTGAATCCATTCATCCATATATTTGTTCAGTAAGTGTTTTGTGCCAGGCCCTGTGGCAGCTGTATTCTCAAGGCTGTATCTGATATCACACCAGTATCACTTGCAGACGTTTGGGTCACTGACGTGCCTTTGACCTGATGCCCGTTTTATAAACTTAGAAATTCCTCTTGAGTAACACAGTATCTCTTCCCCAAAGAGCTGAGGCCTAGATTTTGATTCTGACCTCGTTCAAAGGGGGAGCCTGGCCTCAGCCCCTCACTGCCAGGCTTCATTGTTTTCTCGGCTTGGGAGTTAGATCCCCCCCCACCACCCTTTTGTTATCCGTTTGCTATTCCTAGCACAGATCCTCAGGACTGGCCCATTCACTGCCTCTGGCCTGGAGCCCATTCAAACTGTTGTCACTACTCTTTCCCTCTGCCCCTCCCCCCCAGCCAATGGCTTCTCCTTCCTTCCCAGCTTGTGAAGCTCCTAGAGTCTCCGGAGGGTCTCTGACATCAGCACACGGGAAGCCACACCCAGGGGTCTGCAAAGATGCTCTTTAAGGGTGCGAGTGAAGGGAGATTTGAAAATAGAAAAATTTTCGCCATTCATTTTACCCTTTGAGACTAACCCAATGGCTTGAGACAGTCCACTTGGGTCCATGTTGCCAGAATTGTCTGAGTCTTTTCCAGAGTTTCTCCTGAAACCGTCTGGTTTGTGTGGGCACTGGAGGCTTGTGGAGCTGGGTCTAGCTGCTCTCTGCTGCCGGAGTAGAGGCACTTCTGGATGGACGAGATCTTCAGGGAGCAGCCCTGACTGTTGCTGTCCCCTTCTCCTGGGTGTTCTCCACCTGGCTGGGGCTCTGCTTTAAGGCCAGGGTGAGCACATCTGGAGGCTTAGGGGGTGGGGAAGCCTTTTGTTCATTCTCTTATTTGTCTATTCTTTTTACTCTCATCTTCCCACCCACACGCTCCAAAAGAGAACCTTAGGAGAAGAAATATTAACAGCGTAGACTCTAGAAGATTCGAGTCCTGGTGGTTTGTTTACCTCCCTTATACAGGAGCTGTGGGTGGAAACTAGAATTCTAATTGCCTTCACATGAATTTTTCTTTAATGCATCTTTCGAAGGAGGAAAAAGGGTTTCATTTGCTGTTTTCCTTACCACCTAGAGAGCTCACAGGTTGCTGTGAGGGAATGCTGCATTTTGAGTGAGATTTTGCAGTGGGTGCCCATAAGCGGTAAGAATGCGTGCTGAGGGGTGAGCTGCCGCGTTCCAGTTTCTCCCCTTCCGGTAGCAGGAGGTCCTCCTGGACCGTCCCCACAGCCACCCTGGGCTGTGAGTGCTGCTCTCCCAGAAGGCTGAGGCAGGTGCTGAAGTGCCTCTTGCCCCAGGTCACTCAAGTTCAGCCAAAAAATAATCTCTCCCTTGTTATACAGAATGCCACCAGTGTTCCAGAACCTATCCTCTGTTGGTAACTCTCTTATATCCATCAGAGCCGTTGACAAGCATTTATTTAGGTGTTAGATTACTCTGAAGCTTAGGTCTTGCTAAGGCAACACTCACGCATACCAGGCAGAGCCTAAGAACAATGTACATGGCAACAAACACGTCAACCACTATAAAATGTGGTCAGGCTTCCCAGCCTGGTTCCAGTTTTCCTTGGAGCTTAGTTCTGGAATTTCAGACTTGACCTCTTTTCTTAGCTTATCAATTCTCCACACCTTTGAACTCCTTATGCCAGGTAGGAAAAGGTGGTATCTGGAAACCGATACCAGTTTCATAGATCCTTATGGTAGAAAGTAGCTTTACATATGTTCTGAGAGGGTTTAGGGGTCTCATTTTACAGGTGATTTGCCTGAGGTCACGAAGAACCAGGCCTAGGATCCAGGTATTCTGCCACTAAGTCTCCTGTGTGTTCTGTGATGCTATGTTTATCTCCCTTCACAGTTTATTAGTTCCATAAACATTTACCTAGGGCTTACTTGGTTCCCTGCTCTGCTAGGTTTGGATCCCAGGATGAATAAGCTGTGGTCTCAGGCCTGGCAATGGGCTGAGCTACTTGCCTCTAGCCAGCCATGTCACTTGGGAGGTAAGGCTCTTCTTAACCTTGTTAGGAGCATAGACTGCACGGGTAAAACTGCTTGGCCAACAAGCAGAACAGGCATTCTGTCCACAGCCATGAACCTGGCCTGCCCATTAAGGGAAGACTGTAGGCTGGGCCGAGTGGCGGGGATGCTCGGTGAGGATTTGGGGAATGAGAACCAGGCGCCTTCCCTGGAAGCTGGGCCCATGCACAGAAAGCCTGGGCATTGATGGGAGAGCGAAGGAGGTCTGGGCCCGTGTGCAAAGGTCATTCATTCTTGCTAGTCCCACCAGCAGTAGAGTGAGTTCTAGCAGAATCTGTGGGTGGCTAAAAGAAAGGCAAGTTGGTGTGTTTGTTTTAGGGGGTGAGGAGGAGGAGAGACTGAAGCAGAGGGGGTGGGTGGTATGAAGAGCATGGAGGGAGAGACTGGCTGAGCCAGTGTGGGGAGAAAGGGTAGTTAGCGCTTAGGTTGAAATGCTACAAGATGTGAGCAGAGCTGGTACCTAGGCAAAGACTGGGAAAGAAGGGAGACTAAACCGAATCTGCGGCCTCAGAGGATTAGAACCAGCCTCTCCCTGTCTCCCTTGCTTGCTCCTCAGGGCCAGGACTTCTGCCTGATTACCCTCTCTGTTGCTTGAGCACGAGACTTCAGGACATTTGTCACGGAAGCACGTCTCCCTAGGAATTGCTCTCTGAGGCCTATTGCCCTCTTCCAGGAGCCCCCACTGAGAGGAGGGCCCCCGGCACAGCCCTCTGCGGGGTGGAGCTGAATCATCCCTGGGGCCTTTGGTCTCCATGGTCACTGGGCATGGAGTGGTTTGCAGCTGGCCCTCAGCTTCAGGGAGCCACTGTGTGGCTGAGAGAGACTTGCATTTGCTCCCCAACTGTTTATTGAGCACTTGCCGTGTTCTAGGCCCCGTGCTACATGCTGGAGACCCAGCAGGGAACAAGAAAGACCAAGGCTATCTCCTGTCATTAGGGGAGACAGACAGAAGGCCAGTCCCTGTTTAGTGAGAGCTGTGATAAGTGCTGCAGAGGAAAGCACAGTGGGTAAGGAGAGAGCCTTAACCCGGGCGGGTGGGCTCCGCTGGCTGGGGAAGTCTCCCCGCCACACCCCAGGCGGTTATCTGCCTCCACAGCACGCAGTGGCTGGGTGTGGATCTTGGCAGAACACAGAGAACTTTAGGCAGGTTTCAGGGACTCAGACTCTCCGTGAACCGGAGTGGATGGTGGGAGGAGCCGTGGGAGCCTGACTGGACTTGGTTGCGGAGCTGTCTCTCTGTCGACCTGGTGAGCCCCTGCCACTGGTGCACCCCAGGACCCTGTGTGGCACTGCTCTTAACTGGCCCCTGTGGTGTCATTGAGGTGATCCAGAAATGCTCCGAGGAGA
Source organism: Ceratotherium simum simum (assembly GCF_057802395.1). Lineage (NCBI taxonomy): Eukaryota > Metazoa > Chordata > Mammalia > Perissodactyla > Rhinocerotidae > Ceratotherium > Ceratotherium simum. The sequence continues at coordinate 6,499,399 of NC_141933.1, forward strand.
CAGGGTCTGTTTTAGGTTGAATTAAAGGCTTTCTTGCCTGGCAGCAGATTATCAGTTTGTGGATTATTTTGTTCTCTCCTCACATTTGTTGAGCGTTTTCTTTGGGCCAGGCTCAGTCCTTCCTTCAGAGAACTCCCAGCAAAGTCTTCTTGGTGTCTTTCTTCCTGGCCTCTTACCTGTTGGCCTTCCTGAGAGAGACTGGGCAGGATGAGGTGTGAAATTCAAAATAAGCCACCCTGGGACCCCGCAGGAGTGCAGGTGGAGAAGACTGAGGCGCATTCCGGTTACCCAGGTGCTGGGTGACTGGGAAACAAGAAGCACCTGGGCTGTGAGTCCCTAGATTTCTTTTTTGAAGGCAGCCCTCTTAACCCTTCAAGCCCCTGACTGTGGCTGTGCCCACAGGGCCAGTGCCACCCTAAGGCCGGGCACCTGTGGTCCCCCCTGGAACTCTGTACCTCAGGGGGCCCCACACTTTGGAGTACCTCCCTCTAAATCTTCTAAGTCCCCCTCCAGGGCTGTTCTGGCGGGGCATTCCAAACCCGGACTGGGATCCATCAGCCCCTTTGGGGTGCTCTCAACTCTCTATCCTGTGCTGGCACAACCAAATGTCCTACAGAGTTGTCCCAGGGCCCCATGTTGGGGCCCAGTTCCAGGAGGGCAGCGCCCACTGGTGGCCACAGTATTTCTTTTGTAGGATCATGTGAGATTGGGCTGCCAACATGGTGCTGCTAGCACACTAATTTTGAGTGACTCCAGTTTTTTATATAGATGAGGGGATCCCCCCAAAATAATTGCCTGGGCCCCGCACATCCTAGGGGCAGCCCTGCCCAGAGCCTGCCCATTGGGCCCTCCAGCTCTGCTCAGCAGCCCTTGGCCTGGACCAGAGAAGAGGATAAGGGCCTATTGTTTGTCCCTGGGGCCTGAAAGGCACTTTGTTTGCATTCGGCTCCGGGGCCAGCGGCTCTCCTGCTGCTGCACTTGTAACGGTCTAGTCTCCATGAGAGAGCTGTTCCCACCCTGACTTCACATTGTTTTACTTAATGTCCCGGGAGGGTAGGGCTTTGAGCCAACTTAGGGTCTTGTGTTGGTGGCTGCTGGGTGGAAGCTAGTAACTGAGGTGCTGAGAGAAGGCACCTTCCCCGGAGACCTTAGCTGTGAGAGAAGGAAAAGGGGGAAAAACCCCTTTGTTAACATTGGACTAGGGGGCTGGTTGGGAGGAATCTAGCCAGCTCTGAATTGGCAGGAAGGGAATGTGGTGGGAATGTGGAGAAGTGGTGGGAAAGCCCCCTCCCCGCCCCCGGTGAGCCGAAGCGGGGCCACTGGGCCAGGGCCAGATGGTGGTATTTGCTAGCCTCTTCTTTTCTCGCCCTCTTGCTCCCCTTCCCAGCTGCAGGTGTTCACCGCCTCGCCCCCTCTCGTGTGGAGCAGGAGAACGACCTCAAGAATTGAAGGTGCCTCTTTTTGTGTTGAGGTCAAAGAATGGAAAGGTGGTGTGGGGGCAGAGAGAAAACAAGCAGAGAGCTTGTTTGTTAGGTTTTGAAATCACAGGAAACAATCTGTTCAGCTGAAACTCTGGGCCCTTTAAGGCTGTCAATTACAGGGCTCTGAGGTCAGCGCCCGTTGCTGAGAGTACAGGAATCACATCCCCGTCTCTGCTCACCTCTGGTACCTCTTCTTATGTCACAAAGTGAAGAGGGCTGTTTGTTTTGTTTTCAAGTTGGTTTTCCCTTCTCTCAGTCCACAGAGAGTGGCCTCCTAGACCAGTGTTTCTACAAGTGGGGTCCCCAGGCCCGTACAGCTCCTCCAGACCATTTCAAGGGAGTCCCTGAGTCAGAACAATTTTCATAATAATACCAAGAGGTTACTTGCTTTTTCCACTGTGTTGAGATTTGCACCGATGCAGTTGTGCATTTTGCACAAAGCAGTGATGGGCAAAACTGTGGGCGCCTTCGCAGGAATCAGGGCAGTGGCAGCAGACTGCCCGGCGCTCACGGAGCCCTTCACCCTCACGCACTTGCAGTTCAGAAGAGCCAACTTCACTTAAGACTGGCCTTGATGAAGCGGTAAAAATGATCGCTTTTATTTATTCTCTACGCTTGTGTACACGTCTTTAATATTCTATGTGATGAGTTGGGAAGTAAACATTGCATGCCGAACTATGCTGGTTGGCCTGAAGAAAAGGGGTTGTGTGAGTTGCGAGCTGAACTAGCCGTTTTTTTCAGGGGATGCTGTTTTTACTTGAAGGATCAGCTGACAGCTGTGGTTATTCAGACTTGGGTATCTGACAGGCTTTTTCTCGAAAACGAATGTAGTGAGCCTGTTGCTTCAAAGAAAATAACTAATAGTATTTGTTGCCAATGGTAAAATTAGAGCTTTCAAGCAAAAATTAGAATTTTGGAAAACTTATATTCATTCTCATGGGGTCGACAGCTTCTCAATTCTTAAAGACTGTTCTGATGAGATTGGTGGTGATATTATACATGTCATATCTTGGCATTTTATTATAAAATGTGTCAACATCTTGAAGATCAGCATAACTCAGTGAACCAGTATTTTCCAAATGATCAGTGTGTGAGGTTATAAAATCACGTTGAGTAAAAGGTCCGTGGGCAATTCAGCAAAGGACGCGTGGGTTTTAACATAACGGAGCACATTCAAGTTCAAAGGTTTCAGAGTCCACGTTAAGATTAACTACTATTTGTTAAGTTTTAGTGTAGTATCAAACAGGAGTATCCACAATTGTCTGAAAAGGCTATTAAAATATTCTTCCCTTTTGCAACTACATGTCTGGGCGAGTCCAGATTTTCTTCATAAACATTACTTATTACAACAGATTGAACACGGAGGCGTAGATGTGAGAATCCAGTGTCTTCTTTTTTTTTTTTTTTTAAAGATTTTATTTATTTATTTTTTCCCCCCAAAGCCCCAGTAGACAGCTGTATGTCACAGCTGCACATCCTTCCAGCCGCTGCATGTGGGACGCGGCCCCAGCATGGCCGGAGAAGCAGTGCGCGCCCGGGATCCGAACCCGGGCCGCCAGCAGCGGAGCGCGTGCACTCAACCGCAAAGCCACGGGGCCGGCCCCAGTGTCTTCTATTAAGCTGGACATTAAAGAGATTTGCAAAAATGTAAAATAATACCACTCTTCTCAGTAAGTTTTTGTTAAATATGGTGGTTTTATTAAAAATATTTATGTTAACTTGTGTTTATTATTGTTACTTTTAAATGAATTAATAAATATAAATGAGGGTACTACATCTTGGTATAACTCAGCACTGAATTTGCTTTGCCTACAGAAAGGTTTCCTCCTCTTACTAGAAGACCCTTTGAGGTCAAGGAGCATATAGACTTCCGGTTGATGGTTAAAAAGCAAACACAAAAAATTTATTTGTACAAGGATTTTAACTTTTCAGGAAGCTTTAACATGCATTACTTTTTAAAATTTATTTATTTATTTATTTAATTTTTTTGTGAGGAAGATTAGCCCTGAGCTAACATCTGTGCCCATCTTCCTCTACTTTAAATGGGACGCCGCCACAGCATGGCTTGACAAGTGGTGCATTGGTCTGCGCCTGGGATCCACACTGGGGAACCCTGGGCCGTTGAAGCAGAATGTGCAAACTTAACCGCTAGGCCACGGGGCAGGCCCCTTAAAATTTATTTTTATAACAGCTTTATTGAAATATAATTCACATATAGTCATACCCCACATAACGATGTTTCCGTCAATGATGGACCGCGTATATGATGGTCGTCCCATCAGATTAGTACCATGTAGCCTAGGTGTGTAGTAGGCTCTACCATCTAGGTTTGTGTAAGTACACTCTGATGTTCACACAACAGTGAAATTGCCTAATGACGCATTTCTTAGAATGTACCCCCAGCGTTAAGTGACGCATGACGTACTATAGAATTTAGCCTTTTAAAGTGTATAATTCAGTGGTTTTGTATATTCACAATGTTGTGCAACTATCACCACTATCTAATTCCAGAGCATTCACATCACCCGGAAGGAAACCCTGTGCCCATTAGCAGTCACTCTCTATTACCCTTCCCCCCCACCCCCTGGCAACCACTAATCTACTTTCTGTTTCTATGGGTTTGCCTAATCTAGACATTTCGTATAAATGGAATTATATAATATGTGGCCTTTTGTGTCCAGCTTTTTTCAATTAGGATGCTTGCAAGGTTCATCCGCTTCATAGCAAATAATAGTACTTCATTTCTGATGGCTGAAAAAGAAACCGTTGTATGGATATACCATATTTTGTTTATCTACTCATCAACTGGACATTTGGGATGTTTCTACTTTTTGGTTATTATGAGCGATGCTGCTATGATCATTTACATACATGTGTTTGTGTGGACATGTGTTTTCATTTCTCTTGTGTATATATCTAGGAGCTCAGTTATATGGTAACTCTGTGTTTAATCATTTGAGGAACTCCAAACAGTTTTCCAAAGTGGCTGCACCATTTTATATTCTCACCAGCAGTGTATGAGGGTTCCAGTTTCTCCATATCCTCACCAATACTTGTTGTTGTCTGTCATTTTGCTTATAGCCACCCTAGTGAGTGGGAAGTGGTATCTTATTGTGGTTTTGATTTGCATTTCCCTAATGACTAATGATGTTGAATGTCTTTTCATGTGCTTATTGGCCATTTGTATGTCTTCTGGGAGAAATATCTATTCAGATCTTTTGCCCGTTTTTAATTGGGTTGTTTGTGTCTTTGTGGTTGAATTGTAAGAGTTCTTTATATATTCTGCATATTAGACCTTTGTCAGATTATATGATTTGTAAAAATTTTTTCCCATTCTAGGGGTTGTCCTTTAAACTTTCTTGCTGGTGTCCTTGGAAGCACAAAAACTTTTTATTTTGATGCAGCCAATTTATCTATATTTTCTTTGGTTCCTTGTGCTTTTGCTGTCATAGCTAAGAAACCATTGCCTAATCCAACGCCACAAAGATTTATATTTTATTCTAGGAGTTTTATAGTTTTAGCCCTTACATTTAAGTCGTGGATCCATTTCGTGTGAAGGTCTGTAGGTGAGGGGAGGTCGGGGTCCAGCTTCATTCTTCTGCCTGTGATATCCAATACCCAGGTGTTCCAGCACCATTTGTTGAATCGTCTTGGTACCCTGTTGAAGATCTGTTAACTGTAAATGTGAGGGTTTTCTGGGCTTTCGATTGTATTCCATTGATCTATATGTCTGTCCACATCCCAGTATAACACCGTCTTGATTACCGTAGCTTTGTAGTAAGTTTTGAAATTGCCATGTGTGAGTCTTCCAACTGTGTTCTTTTTCAAGATTCTTTTGGCTGTTCTGGTTCCTTTGCATTCCCATGTGAATTTTAGGATCATCTTGTCAAGTTCTGCAAATAAAGTAAGCTGTGATTTTTGATAGGAATTGCATTGAATCTGTAGATCAGTTTGGGGACTATTGCTGTCTTTTTTTTTTTTTTTTTTTTTTTTAAAGATTTTATTTATTTATTTTTCCCCCAAAGCCCCAGTACATAGTTGTCTGTCATAGCTGCACATCCTTCTAGTTGCTGTATGTGGGACGCGGCCTCAGCATGGCTGGAGGAGTGGTGCCTCGGTGCGCACCCGGGATCCGAACCCGGGCCGCCGGCAGCGGAGCGCACGCACTTAACCGCTAAGCCACGGGGCCGGCCCCAGTATTGCTGTCTTAACAGTATTACGTCTCTAATGCGTGACCATGAGATGTTTTTGTTTAGGTCTTTAAATTGTTTCAATGCTCTTTTTTAGTTTTCACTGTATTAGTCTTGCACTTCTTTTGTTAAATTTGTTCCTCAGTGTTTTATTCTCTTTTGTTTCATTCTTCTCTTACTGTACATTGATTTAACTTTATGTGGATTAACCTCCTCCCCACTCTTTGCTTCTCAACTAGACTGAGTCTCCACAAGGTCTGGTACTTTGGTAGCACAGTGCACTGCAGTAAAGATTTTATGATTTATTTTTTTGTCCACACTGCACTTTTGAAGAAGGCTTGGTCATTATTATCCCTGGCCTAATGGTTGAAGAAACCCAAGCCCAGAACGTGAGGTAACTTGCCTCTCGGCACAGCCTTGGTTAATGGTAGCAGAGGTAGGACCAGGACGTTTCTGATTCACAGCCCACTGCTCCTTCCAGTCATCCTGCATGGGACTGACACTGTATTCTTGGTCCCCTGGGCTTGTGTCTGTGTCGCTGCCTCTCTTATATTGAGCCCCAGGGCATGATGGGAAGAAAGACAGATTAAGGCTGATATCACAAGGGCTGACCTCTGGGGTCACTTTTCTGGGCATCTCTAATGTGCCAGACTCTTCTAGGTATTTCAAAAGTACATGACCTCATTAAGTTCCCAGAGCAACTCTGCAAGATGACTCAGATCATTCTGTATTTTATAGATCATGAAGCGAAGGTTCAAAGGGTCATGTAAACACCCAAGTCAAAGAGCAAATTACGTGTTGGAGCTGCAGTTCAACACAGTTCCCAAAGCTCAACTCTGGTGATGAAAGAGGGGAGTTGTGGTGCTGGAAGGTGTGAGTTGTGGGGAGGAGGAAGGGAATGGGGGCTTTCTTGGAAATTGAGAGGCTCAGCAACACTAGAGTTGGGTTGGATCATTCCAGAAGCATTTGCTCTTTGGCCTGGAGCTGGTATCTCAAAGTGGTTGGCTTGTTGCATCTTTCTAGGGGTGGCAAAGAGATAGTAGAGGCCTGGAAACAGCCCATGTGATCCCATATCCTGAGGCTTTATCCTGTGGCGATTAACTGTGGTGGTGGAAGCTAATTTGCCACATGTCGGTCTTGCCTCCATCATCCACATGGTGAATTCTTAAAGTGTAGGGACCATCACCCTCTATCTTTGTTTCTCTGTAGCACCTAGCATTGCTTCTGTTAAGTGGTGGGCATTCCTTATAAGGTTTTTGTAAAAATAAAAGGCATTCTACCTGCTTGCTTTGCTCCGTAGAAGTCATAGGACCTCACTGCCTCTGTGGCTGGATTTGGGGTGATGGAAAATGGAGGACCAAGGCCATTAGAGGGGTCCAGCTGCCCTGGTGGTGCAAGACAGGAGACATGGGACAGATGCTCAGTCTGCCTCTTGTCAGCTGTGTCCCCACCCGCAGAGGTGAGCGCAGACCGATGTAGTTCCCGCTTGGAATCGCTGATGGGAAGTCTGGACTGTCACATGCAGGGTCAACAGTGTTGTTTCCACATCCGAGCAACCCATGAACCAGAATAGCAGTGAATAACTTTGCCATCAGTTTAACTGAGCCAGACACTTAATCCCTCCCTCACTTCTGTTTTCCTAAGATAAAGAAAACAACTATAAAGCAGTAGTAGTTGGTGGCCTTGGCAGTATTTTACAGCTGCGGGGAAAGTTAATTGCTGCTTTTTTTTGATGCTGGATGTTCTGTTTAGATTGAAAACAGTGGCACCGATGATTATGTTTCTCTATGATGCAGTGACAGGTGGGGAGCTTGCCTTTCTCCTCAGCCTTGTTCTGGTGCCTTGTCCTAGCCATGCCAAGCTGTGCGTAGCTTATGAACACGCAAAGCTGGGTGGCGTCCCCGTCACAAGGCTCCCTCTTCCTAGAATGCTTCCCCTTCCTCCTTCTCTGCCAGTCCACCTGTCGGTCTCCTCCTCATCTTTCAGTCTCATCTCTGTGATGCTTTTCCTGGTACCTGATTCCCCCTTCTCCCACCGCCAGCTTAGAGCTGACAATTACCTCTTAGGCCCTCACCCTACCTGCTTATTTCTATATGATAGTACCCACCACACTTCATTTCACTTCTTTGTATTGAGATATAATTGTCATATAACATTATATTAGTTTCAGGTGTACAACATAATGATTTGATATTTGTATATTTTGTGAAATGATCACCGCAATTAGTCTAGTTAACGTCAATCACCACACAGTTACAAATTTTTTTTCTTGTGATGAGAACTTTTAAGATCCACTCGAGTAACTTTCAAATATACAGTACAGTATTATTATTATCTTTTTGGGGGGAGAATGTTCCTATTTTATTTTATTTTATTTTTTTATTGAGGTAGCATTGGTTTATAACATTACGTAAATTTCAGGTGTACATCATTATATTTTGATTTCTGTGTAGACTACATCATGTTCACCACCCAAAGACTAATTACCACCCATCACCATACGTATGTGCCTAATCACCCCTTTCACCCTCTTCCCTCCACCCTTCCCCTCTGGTAACCACCAATCTAATCTTTGTGTCTCTGTGTTTGTTTTTTTGTTTTGTTTTGTTTTGTTTTTGTGAGGAAGACCAGCCCTGAGCTAACATCCATGCTAATCCTCCTCTTTTTGCTGAGAAAGACCAGCTCTGAGCTAACATCTATTGCCAATCCTCCTCCTTTTTTTTCCCCCTTTTCTCCCCAAAGCCCCAGTAGAGAGTTGTATGTCATAGTTGCACATCCTTCTAGTTGCTGTATGTGGGACACCGCCTCAGCATGGCTGGACAAGCGGTGCGCCGGTGTGCACCTGGGATCCGAACCCGGGCCGCCAGTAGCGGAGCGTGCACACTCAACCGCTAAGCCACGGGGCCGGCCCCTGTATCTATGTGTTTGTTGTTGTTGTTTTTATCTTCTATTTATGAGTGAGATTATACGATATTTGACTTTCTCCCTCTGACTTATTTCGCTTAGCATAATTCCCTCAAGTTCCATCCATGTTGTTGCAAATGGCAAGATTTCATCTTTTTTATGGCTGAATAGTATTCCATTGTGTGTATATACCACATCTTCTTTATCTATTCATCCCTTGATAGGCACTTAGGTTGTTTCCAAGTCTTGGCTATTGTGAATAATACTGCAGTGAACATAGGGGTGCACATATCTTTACGCATTTGTGTTTTCATGTTCTTTGGATAAATGCCCAGTAGTGGAATAGCTGGATCGTGTGGTAGTTCTATTCTTAATTTTTTGAGGAATCTCCATGTACAGTACAGTATTATTAACTATAATCACCATGCTGTACAATTCGTTTCCCTTGTTTGTTTACATATCTAGTGCCTTTCCTGACCGTGAATGCTTTGAGGGCAGGGACCATGCCTCAGTCGTTCTGTGTCCCTAGTGCTCGTAGAGGCCGAGGCAGGCTGAAATGGGCTAAACGGAACATGTGGCATTGCTTCTGCTGCTGGTGATATTTTTGGTTCAGGCCAGTAACAATCTGAAATGCTCACTACAGGTAGAGCTGAGTAAGATGTGGGCCAACTCTCAACCAACCTCTAAGCTGGAGGAGGAGTAGAAACACCTGTTCTGAAGGTTACTTCTGCCTGATCTCCATGTGCCAGAGACGCAGCATGAGCAGAGGTGGCTGGGGCCCAGGAGAAGTGCCCGTGAGGAGTGACATCAGTTTCATTGGGAGTTGCCCTGTCCCCTCCGGCCCTAGGGAGGCCCAAGCAGAGACCTGTGTCCTCTCAAATCCTCTCTCCTCTCAGAACTCAGGACTCTGTACTTCCTGGGAGTACTCCCACTCGAAGCTAGGTGACTTGCTTCCTTGATCTCGTCCCAGATACCAGATGCCATGGGGAGGAAGGTACCAGATTTCACAGTGCCTCTTTGCTGCTGTGGCGTGTCCAGGAGGAGATTACGGGGAAATGAGTGTGTGTGCCCACCCATCTAACTGGGCCGATTTGACCACCAGTCTCTCCGCTTACCCTCGTCCTTCTTTCATTGAGTTCTTCAATGTTGGGAGATTAACAGAAGCTGGAGAAACAGTAGAATGTTAGGATATATTTCTCCTTCCTGTCTGCCCACTTCTCTCATGAGGAAGGTTCTACTTTTATGAGAAAAATTGAGAACAAGTGGAAACAGAAACTGGCTATTCATAATAATCAGATCCATTAAGCCTCACAAACTACCCTGCAAGGTATGTGTTGTTAATCCCCATTTTACAAATGGCAAAATTGAGACTTGGAGGTTAAATGACTTGCCCCATGTCACACACACATAGCAGAGCTACAATCCAAGCCCAGGTCTGTCTCACTCCCAGGCTCTGTTCTCTCACGCCCAGCTCATCCTCCATGAGAACCGAGCATCACCACCTTTGTAACCCCAGTGTTGCTAGCTTATCTGGAGCATCTGGTGAAGAGGTTCCCATCCTTCCTGATTTTTGCCAATTCCTACCCAGGTGTACCCACCCGGAGCTTGTACCTTTTCCCAAGTAGGTTTGGACTGTCCAGTCCTTCTGAGACCTGGACTGGGGTAATCTGTTTTCTGTGCTCGTGTCGTGAGAATTTCAACTCACCTCCATCAGTGGGGATAAATGCCTCTATCCTGTCTTCTTCCCAGTGGTGTAGGGAGATTGAGATAAGCTATGTGAAAGTGCTTGAAAAAACGGACTAAGATCTCATGCTGTAGAAATGTCCTTCAGACTATTCTTTTTTTTTTCTTTTTTTATAGCTTCATTGAGGTATAATTGACATACAATAAACTGCACGTATCGTAGGCTACAATTTGATGAGTTTTGACATCTGTATATACCCATGAAACCATCACCACAATCAAGATAAGAACATAGCCATCATCCCCAAAAGTTTCCTGGTGCCTCTTCGTAATCCAGCCCTCCCTGCGCCCCCGACCCCAGCCCCAGGCCACCACCATTCTGCTTCCTGTCACTATAGACGGCTTGCATTTTTAGGGATTTTCTGTACTGTAATGGACTTCTTTTGTCCCTCAGGCCATTCTTGCTCCTGGCTGACTCTGAGGCCTGTGTGCTGGCCCAATGCTGACTGTTCCCTTCAGCTTACCCACCCAGCAGTTCACCAGCCAGATGGTGGTCTCAAGGCAGACGTGGGAGTCAGTGGCTCCTCTCTGCCCCTAGCTGGAAAGAGCCCCGGCTGCCTGTCCCGATGCCAGGAGAGGACAAGCCTTGCCACAACTCGGGAGGTGTAGCACCGTAAGCAGGGAGTTTGTGCTGGTTTTTCACCTCAGCGTTCCAACCGACCCTCTACTCTTACTGTTCTTGGGCGGAGCCTCTAGTTGGAGTGGCGTTCTGGCCTCACCTTCGGGGACCTCCGGCTGCCTGCCTTTGTCAGGGTTTATTAGTGGTTAGCACCCTTCCTTGGTGGACTGCTTATTGTCAGCTCTGAAGAAAGATGGAGAAGAGGTGGAAACAGAAGTGTGTACCTGTGCCGGTCCGGATCCTGGATCCTAGAGGAGTGAGCAAGTTCCCTCCCACACTGAGTTTTCATTTAACTCGTGGGTGTCCCGGCGACCCCCGGGCGTTTGGACCTCCGTCTGACTTAGGACTCTGCCCAGATCAGGTGTGCCCGCATTTCCTTAGCAGGCTCAGGCCACTGACTTCTCTGGGTGCTGTCTGCCCTGTCAGGCAGTGAGCCCTCTGAACCAGGGAAGGCCCTCCCTGACTAATTAACCTCGGGTTCAGGAAGCTAAGCAGAGAGAGAACACTGAGTTATTGACGGTGCTTTCTCTAAGAACTCGTGTCAGAGCTCAGCCTGGTTTGGCAATAGTGGGGTGCTGCCCAGTGGGTGGGCTCTCTCTTCCTCTTATTGACTGGAGTGGTCTTTGGGATGACAGTACATTAAATGAATTGATCTGTGTGGGTTTCATAGTACGCTCAAGCGTTTAAAAACCCTGCTAATGAAGTCACGCCAGGCCAGTGGCTCACAAGAGCCACTGGGTAACATGTGCCCTTGTGAGGAAAGCAGTCTCCTGGTCCCCTGGGGAGAAAGGACCATAATGACACCAGTTCCCAGGGGACACTTGAGGCATAGCAAGGTCTCAGCAGGAGGAGGGAGACGTTAGACTCCTCATTTTTTTCTTCTCCCATCAGATCCTCTGCTCCTTTTCTTAGGCTAGAAGCTCTCTCTCCTGGCTGCCTCTCCCATCCCTGGCCCTGGCTCTCTTTCCTTTGTAAAACCCAAACACCACGGCCCTTTAAGGCCCTTTAATCCTTCCGCCACAACCAGTAGGCAGTGGCATTTGACCGCCCCCTCCCAGCTCACCCCTGACCTGGTTTTGTTTTTTTTTCCTTCCCTCGAACAGTCTGTTCAAGGTCTACCCCTGAGCTGGAGATTGGCTCACAAGCAGCCTCTCTGTCCTCTGAGCTGTATGGGAGGGGGCAGTTCTGGGAAGTCACTGACAGAAGCTTAATCTAGAACATCAATTATAAACAGGCAGCGGGCAGAGGGCTCAGATTTGGGCGTTCCAGTGCCAGGAACAGCGTGGCCTCCCTGGGGCTCTGCAGACCAGCTGTCACAGTAAGAGGACCACCTTTCAGAGGCCTCTAGGCACACTGTCCTGGGTGGCGGTGTGTACGCACTGTGGCCACTGTTTCTCTTCTGTCTAGAATTTGGCAGCCTTCTAGTACTTGGGAAAGGAGAGGACAGAGGGCCTCTGAAAAAGGTCCTTAGAGAACAGGAATCCAGGGGAGAGGTGGGCTAGATCATTGCTCATGGACCTTGGGGACGGTTCTGGTCAGGGATAGGCAAAACCGAGGAGCCCCAGGTAGGCAAACGCTATTTGAGAATGAAAATGGGTTCTGCCTGAGACCTTGGAGACAGGGGAAGATGGACTGGGGTCCCAGAGCTCTGGGCCAGAATGCCTTTGTGTGGTGGTGATGGTTGGGGGAAAGGTCATATGGTTCTCTTGACTGGGGTCCCTTGTGGAAATGGTGAAGCTGCCAGTGGTGGGGAGAAGGGTCTGCTCTGAGTATAGAGCAGGCCAGTGGCCCACATGTGCTGTGCTCCAGCCCCTCAGCCAGCTTGGGCCTTGCTGAAATGCTCTGGAGCTGCCGAACAGGAGGGCCTGGCTTTCCTCTAGGAATCTGGGAAATGGAAGGGTCAAGATGAGCTCTCCTCAAGACGTGAGTTTGTGATTATATCCTAGGCAGCAATGAAGGCGAAGTGTGTATCTCCCTGCCTTTTGGGAGACCAGATTTCTGGCATTGGCAGGACTCACTGCTCAGATCTAAAGGGAGAGAACTCCCATTTGTTTAGAAGAAAACCTTTCCCTCATTTCAGGGGGAGGAGAAATTGATAAGAGACCCAAATGGCTTCTGGTCTTATCTTCAACTGCAAACAGGTTAGACTCTCTTCCAAGTCATGGGATAAGAATTCAAGGATAAGGGAGAAACTGGCCCTGTGTGTGTGTGTGCGTGCGTGCACATATGTGGTTCGAGGAACAGATGAGAGGGAGGGACGGGGCTGATGTGGACAGAAGGACGTACATTTCCCTCTGCTTTGTCCCAAAATTTCTGAGATTGGAAATTGATAAGGGATGTGCCTTTTCTCCCTGGTGTTCTGGACCAGGGCTGTAGGGATGTGGGTCCTATGACTTTATTCTGTCAGGTGACTTGAAGGGAGACCTGTCATCAGGAGAAGGTCTGAGGCAAGGAGACAATCAGTACTTACTAATCTGGATGGGTCTAGAACGATCTTGTTTGTGCACTTGGTCTCCTTCTGACTGGAATGAAATATGAGTTGCGTGAGGGCAGGGACCTCTTCTCTCTTGTTCAGCTCTGTCTCCAGTGCCTAACAGTACCTGGCACGTTGCAGAGGCTTCATCAATATTGAATAAATGCATGAACAAATGCTTTTTCTTTGCTTATCATTTCACTGAACCTCTCCAACCTCATCTTCTGTTGGTTCCATACCAGACTTCTCCCCTGGTCAGCATCTACTTGGTGCTGCCCAGCCCTGACCTTCAGCTAGTCAGGCGAGAGCACGCTTGCAGGGAGAGGATGCTCGGCCCTGCCGTTCCCTCTCACCACCCGTCCACTCGCTGGGCTGCTGCTGACACCCGTGTGCCAGGTGCAGCGACCCGCTGGGGTGGATCCTTCTTCTGAGCCCAGGTCAAGTCCCCCCTCCATGGCACTGAGCTCTCCTCATCTGCCTTCCCCTTCCCCATCTCCCTTTTCTCTCAAAGCATTTCCTTTGCTTAGAGTAGGTGTTTAATATTTCTTATATCTCCAGGGTGCTAGTCTCAACTCCTTACCAGGTAGAAAGGTTCTGGAAGGCAGAGGCCGTGTTCTATGTTATCCCCTGTCCCTCGACTGTGTGTTACGGGCAGTGGGTGCTCAGTAAACACTTGGTGGCTCTGATTGTATGAAATCTCATCATGGTCCTTCAAGTATGTATTGTGGTTTACGGTTCAGGAAACTGGAGGGACAGTCTCAAGTGTCACATTCAACAGGTCACTTCATCATCAGCCCTCTGCTGGGGGGATAAGCGTATTTCATAGATGGACTAACAGGTTTGGAACTGTTTTTTACTAGTAACATTTCTGACACCAAATACGTGGGTTTTTCCTCACACCAACCAGTTCTCCAATTCTCTGCGGATACCAATGGGGTGTCCTCCAATTCAATTCAGTTCTGACACTGACTACCCAGAGTTAGCACAGACCCCACAGGCAAAGGGCTTGGTCCCAGAAGACGGCCCCCACTTCAGATGCCAACTGCTTGTCCAACTGACGAAGCAGCTATAAATGGAGATTCCCACAATCCCCTCCTCAGGTTTGGTAATTTGCTAGAACTGCTCAGGGAACTCGGAAAAGTAGTTGACTTACTATTACCAGTTTATTAGAAAGGATACAGATGAACAGCCAGATGAAGAGGTACACAGGGTGAGGTTTGGAAGGGTCCTGAGTGTAGGAGTTTCTGTCCCTATGGAGTTGGGCATATGGATGCATTCACCAACCTGGAAGCTCTCTGAACCCCATTGTTTAGAGTTTTTATGGGGGTTCCACTATGTAGGTGTGATTGATTAAAGCATTGGCCATTGGTGATAACTCAATCTCCAGCCACCCCCCCCCAAGTTGAGGGGGAACTGACAGTTCCAACCCTTTAATCACATGGTTGGTTCCTGTGGCAACCAGCCTCTGTCCTGAAGCTATCTAGGGGCCCAACAGGAGTCACTTCATTAGTACAAACTCAAGTGTGGTTGAAAGGGGCTCATTATGCATAAGAAAAGTTGCTTCTGTCTCCCCTGTAGTCAGGAAATTACAAGGGTTTTAGGAGCTCTGTGCCAGGAACCAGGGACAGAAATCAAATTGTATATTTTCTGTATGTCACAATATCACACGGGTCCAGAGAGGTAGAGTAATCTCCAAGGTCATATGACCGGATGGTGGCAAAGCCAGAATTTGAAGCCAAGTTTTCTGACTCTAGGGCCTTGCGCTTTCCGTGGAATCACAGCAGCACAGGGTCTGCAGTGGCATATAGGGGCATATGGCTCCCATCTCCGCTTCATCAAGGCTTTTCCTGTCCTTCATGGAGGGAGATTTCTGCCTGACTTCACTTGACCGTCACCCCACCATCCCCGCCCCGCTAGAACCCTGGCTGTTTTTCCCTGTATCCTTCCAAAGCTCCACCTCCGGGGATGTTGACACAGTGAGTTGACTGCTCACGGAGCCAGGAGAATGGGCTGCGTGGGAGAAGACTGAGGTGTCGGGGAGTGACAAGGAGTTCAGGAAGTGGTGCTGGGGTATGGGGGCAGCAGATGGGACTGGAAAGCCCCATTTTCCTTATCTATAAAATGAAGATAATCTTGCCCTTCCTACTAGTCAAGGTTGCTGTTAGTAACAGAAGAGAGTGTCTGTTCAAGTACCTCATAAACTGCAGAGAGCCATAGAATATTGTTGTTAAATACAATTATAGTACGTAAATTATAGCTCAATAAAACTGTCGAATGGAGTAACACCTTCCTCACAAGTGTTGGTGGGATGACCTGGGTGAGGCCTCATCTAGGGCCTGGCACTTAACAGACACTTGGAGCTGTTATTAATTATTTTTTTATAATTATTGTAAAACATGCTATTCCCTCAGATGGGGGGCAGGTGGCACTGAGAAGGCATCCTGGAGTGGGTACCCCTTGGATTGGGAAGATGGGAAAGGCAGTCTGTGGCCTGGGGCTCTCATAGTTCACTTTCATAATTCACTTATTACCTCAGTAGTAAACCCTGCTTTCCCATAAGGTCTAAAGTTCTCAGCGGGGAAGCTCCTTCCTCCTCAGGGACTATTCCGCAATCTAAGTTCTAACCATTAAGGAGAAACTATTATATTCGAATGAACAGGCCCCCTGCTAATGATGAGCAGAAAAGGGAGTCTTGGCAAGTCAGAACTTGCTCAGTAGGTGAAGGGCCTCCACCCTGCTCCTCTTCCCTCCCAGGCATGCACGTCAGGGTAAAGGCCAGTGTGAGTCTGTGAGCCTCTGGTCATTTCTGTAGGACTCCAGAACAACCCAGGGGAGGTTCCTGCTCCACTCAGCTGGGTGCTTAGTGGGTCTCCCACCGGGATTGCAGCATGCCTGTGATGAGAGAGGGCTAGGGGACGATGGGGGGGAGGACAAGATGTAGGTGTGACTCTGATCCAGCTGGAAGGGAGGAGGCCCTTCACACAGCGTTGGGAGGCCTGGGAGTGGCCTGGGGCAAGCATGGTGGAGGAGAGTTGGAGCTTGGCAGGCAGGGAGGAGAGAGGGTGTTAACTCGTAGCCTAGACAGGATAATAGATCTGAAATCTACCCACAGGCAACTTCTGGGAAGCAGGCAGTGTCTAAGGCCCAGCTCAAGACCATGGGCAGACCAGGGTCTGAGTGCTGTTCAGCTTTGAGACCTTGGCCAAGCTCTTTATCCCGAGTTTCTGTTTCCTTACTTACAAAGCTGGGGCCATAATACCCGCCATATAAGGATTTTGCTGATTAAATGAGGTAATATGAAGCCCTTAATGCAATGGCTGGTCCTCAGTAGCAAGCCCATGCAAATGGCAGCAGTGGTTCGGACACTTTGCCATGTGGCTGTGGTCATTAGGATAAAACTGGCAGTAGTGGATGCCTAGGACTCTGTCTCTGGAAAGCCTCTGCCCCAGCTTTTGTGCTGAAGTTCCAAAGCAGAGGGTGAAAGGTCAGGTCAGGGGGCTACAAAGGTACATTTCCTGGGTCAAGAATAGGGAGAGACAGCAGCAGCAGCCATAGTCATGGTCACATCCTGTCTGGGTTGCTGTTTACATTCTTCCTTCCAGGAACCGAAGCTCTGTGCCATTGAATTCCCTCGCCATCTCCTTGGCTCATGGACTGGGCACTTTGAGATTGGTTTACCCAGAGAACCAAGTTTTCACACTGAGCGAGGTTCCACCGTGCCTTCCTCCGTGGGGGTGTTTGGGATGTGGGTGTCTAGCAGAATAGCAGTAGAGGCTGGCCAGGAACGTTGACGGTCACACCTTGATCCCGAGAAACTGAATTAATCAGCCAAGGCAAGCCAGGCACCCAGCGGGCAAGTTGAGGCCCCCAGGAACGAGCACTAGTGGGAAGCCGTTACTACCACTAGGCTTGAAGACATCGGGAAAGGAAATAGTGTTTCTTCCAGCCTCCTGGGAGGGTTGACAGCCTGGAGGCCAGGCCGCCCAGCGGGTACTGTCATAGTGGCAGGACACAACTCCAGCCAGGACTGTGGCACCAAAGCCAGTAGAGAGAGGGGAAGGTACACCCCAGGTTCTCTCCCCTCCTACTCTTCTCTCTCCTGCCTGTGCCTCCCGTTGGCTGGACCCTCAGGAAGCCAGCAAGCAAGGGGGCCCAGGTGCCTCCACCCACCCTCCCCTGAGCTGAGAAGGGGATGCGGGCAGGTGAGCAGAGAGTAACCAGCCAGGAGGCCTCCCCTGAAGGCTAAATCCTAGTGGAAACATTGCCTCAACAGGTGTGACCGGCAGGGGAGTGCGAACCCTGTCCTCCTCAGGGTCAGAGAAGCTGCTGCTTTGGGACAGGGCTGCCTCCAAATCAAAATTAGTTACCAGTTTCAAATTTGGTCATTGAGGTCTATTAGGAAAGATGATGAATGAAAGGCATAGAGACTGGAAAGGAAGAAGTTAAAAGTATCTTTATTTGCACCTGCCGTGGTCTTGTATAGGAAAAGCTAAGGAATGCACTAAAAATCTATTAAAACTAATAAACGAGTTCAGCAAGGTTGCAGGACACAAGATCAATATACAGAAGTCAATTGTATTTCTATATGGCAGCAGTAAACAAACTGAAAATGAAGAAGACACTTCCATTTACGATAGCATCAAAAAGAATAAAATACTTAGGAATAAATTTAACAACAGAAGTGTAAAACTTATGAGTGTAAAACAAAGTAAAGGAAACCTAAATAAATGGACTCCGTGTTTATGGATCAGAAGACTTATTATTAAAATGGCAGTACTCCCCAAATTGGTCTATGGATTCAATACAATGTCTGTCACAGTTCCAGCTGCCTTTATTAGCAGAAATTAACAAGAGGATCCTAAAATTGACATGGAAATGCAAGGCAACCTGACAGCCAAAAGAATCTTGAAAGAAAACACAGTTGGAGGACTCACACTTCCCGATTTCAAAACTTACTACAAAGCTACGGTAATCAAGACAGCATGGCACTGGCATGAGGACAGACATACAGATCAATGGAATAGAATTGAGAGCCCAGAAATAAACCCTCACGTTTACAGTCAATTGATTTTTGACAAGGGTGCCTAGAAAATTTAACGGGGAAAGAATAGTCTTTTCAACAAATGGTGCTGAAACAACTGGATATCCACATGCAGAAGAATGGAGTTGGACTCTGACCTCATTCCACATATAAAAATCGAAATGGATCAAAGGACTAAATGTAAGAGCTAAATCTATAAAACTTTCAGACGAAAACATAGTCACTGGGGCTGGCCTGGTGGCGCAGCAGTTAAGTGCACGTGCTCTGCTGCAGCGGCCCAGGGTTTGCAGGTTCGGATCCTGGGGGCGCACCAATGCACCGCTTGTCAAGCCATGCTGTGGCGGCCTCCCATATAAAGTGGAGGAGATGGGCATGGATGTTAGCCCAGGGCCAGTCTTCCTCAGCAAAAAGAGGAGGATTGGCAACAGATGTTAGCTCAGGGCTAATCTTCCTCACACACACACACAAAAAAAGACAGATGATAATAAGTGTTGGCGAGGATGTGGAGGAATTGAAACCCTTATACACTGCTGGTGAAATATAACAGGGAGCAGCTGCTGTGGAAAACGGTCTGGCAGTTCCTCAAGCAGTTAAACAGAGTTACCCTAGGATCCAGCAATATATACCCAAGAGAAATGAAAACACGTGCACCCCAAAATCTGTACACAAACGGTCATAGCAGCGTTATTCATAACAGCCAAAGAGTAGAAACAACCCAGATGTCCATCAACTGATGAATGGATAAATAAAATGTGCTATATCTATACAATGGGATATTCTTTGGCAATTAAAAGAAATGAAGTACTGATACGTGCTACAACATGGATGAACCTTGAAAACATTATGCTGAGTGAAAGAAGCCAGACACAAAGGACAATATAATTTATTATTCCTTTTATATGAAATGTCCAGAATAGGCAAATCCATAGAGACAGCAAGTAGATTAGTGATTGCCTCAAACTGAGGGAGCTGAGGGAGTTGAGGGGGTGATGGTTAAGGAGTACGAACATGTCCTATAACTGATCGTGGTGATGGACGCACAGCTCTGTGGATATACTAAAAGTCATTGAATTGTGCTTCAGATGTATGAACTGTATGGTATGTGACTTATATCTCCATAAAGCTGCTTTTTTAAAAGAACGAAAACCTGGCCCCCAACAGTAATCCAGTAGGCTAAAAGACTATGACTTAATGAGGAAACTTTCTTAGTGTTTTGTAACTGCTGGCCCTGGCTTTCCTGGCTGGGCAGAGGTGCTGCCTGCCACTGAGACCCTTGGCCTCTTTTTCTGGGTCTCAGAGCGTGGGAAGACCTCACCTCCAGTAGAAAACTTTAATTCCAACCCAATTTTGTTTTGCTTCAGCTAAACATTCTGGAACCTTACTGCGAATGAGGCACCAAGCTAGGTCCTTTCGTGAAAAAAAACAGGGGCTCTGGAGTTGGACGGGCTCCATAATTCTTGAGTCGGCTACTCCTTTTGGGTCCTTCTGAACCTTATTTTTCTTATTAGTAAAATGAGGTTGATCCCTGTGGGACTGTGGTGAGAATTAAGCAAACCAGTGCCTGGCATATAGTAGGCGGAAAATGAAAGTTCGCTTCCACAGGTCCTGGAGCAAATTCAAGGATGAGTTAGACCTGTCCACAAAGAGCTCAAGGTCCATCCCTCAGCCAACACTTGCTAACCAGGGCCCAGTGAGAAGCCGAAGGGAAGAGGACACCAGAGCTGGCTGGTGCTGGGGGTCATGTAGGGGAACAAGGGCAGGCTTCCTGAGGGAGGGGCCTTGAAGAGCGGGAGGATCCCCTTTTCATATATTGTATTTTATTCACTTGTTGAATAATCAAGAACATAATGCAAATTCAAAAGGGTAAGTAGTGAACGATAAACCATTTCCCCATGTCTCTTCCCCAGAGGCACCACTGTTACCCACGTCTTGAGTCTCATTTTAGAAATACTCTACGCGCGTCCGAGCCTGTGTGTGTCTGAATGTGAGGTCTCCTTTTGGTCGGGCGGGTTTTAACATCTTTTCCCTGGTGCTCCGAGGGGATCAGAAGCCTCGCTCTAAGATGTGGGTTAGAAGCCAGGACCTGGGTCTCGAGTGTCATTCATGCTACTTTCCCTCTCAAGTCAGGTTCAGCCGAGGCCGTTTCCACTGGGGGTCCCCTCAGTCAGAATGCTGGCTCTGCTTTCCCTCAGGGGCCCCGAGGGGAGGGTGCCCGTGGCATGGGTCCTGCGCCCTCTCCCCTTGGTGCGCTGCTCTCAGCTTGGTGCTCCGGACCCTCTGCTGCCTCTCTTTGCGGCTCCTGCTGCCTTTCTGGCCTGTTGCCCCCTTGTTCTGGGGGAGCGCGTCCACAGGAGGAGGGGAGCCAGGGAGGTCAATTGGTGCAGCCCTGGTTCTCTGTCTTTATTTTACCTTCATGCATAATCGACAGTTTAGCTGGATAGAGAGTTTCAGGTTGGAAATCATTTGTCCTTTACAATTTTGAAGGATTGCTTGGTACTTTTCTAGCTTCCCCAGTTGCTGTTGAGAAATCCAAACCCTCAGTGATTTCTTTGTGTTCTTTTCTTTTGCCCTCTTCCTGAAAGCTTACAGGATCTGAAATTTCACATGTCTGGTGTGTGCGTCTGTGTTTGTTCATCCGTCTTGTTGGCTCTCAGTGCTTCCTTCCATGTGGAAACACGTCCTCCTGTCCTGGGAGTTTCTCGAATTCTTCCACTTCTTCCCCTTTGGTTTTCGCCGGTCTCTCTTCTGAGACTCCTGGTGTTTAGCTCTTGGTCTCTTGGACTGGCCTTCTAGTTCTCTTCCCTTTCTTGCCTATTTTCCATTTCTTGGTCTTTTTGCTTCAGTTTCTAGATTTCCTTTACCCTATCTTCTAACCCCTCTATTGGTTTTCTGTTTATTTCTATCATATTTTTAATTTCTGAGAGCTTTTTGTGCTCTCTGAATGGTTCTTTAGAAATATATGCATAGCATATGCATATGCTGTTGTTTCACTGATGTGATCTTTTCTTATTTCTCGGAGGTTGTTAATGCCGTGTTTAAGTTTTCTTGTCCTTGCATAAGCTGTTTCCTCCAATTGCTTTTTTCTGCTGCTTTCCTTTGGTCTCTGTCTTTGAAGGGGTCTTTCCTCGGCTGCCCAGTGCTCATGGTTGCCTGCTCACCATTACCATTAGGGGCCAGAAGCTGCCTGGGGGTCTGGTTTCTGAGTTGCACAGTAGGTGATGTGGTGTGTTCTTCGTTGGGAAACCTCAGTGTCAATGTCCTGAGGTCTTCCCTCTGGGGCTGGAGCAGGTCTCGAAGGAGGGGAAGGGCTGGCCGCTGGTGTTTTGGGAGCTGAGAGGGGCAAGGGGACAGGATGCACAGGCTCGCTCAACCTCCCTCCCCTGTTTCTGGCAAGTTACCCAGGCCCTTGGCTGTGCCTCACTTCCCCCGGTGCAGAGACCCCAGGCTTTATCCCTCCAGAGAGTAAACCTCTGTTCTTCTTCCAGAGAGGACGGGAGAGGGTGGTCTCCAGCAGCCTGAGGTAACGGATCTAGGGATCTAACTGCTTCTCAGAAGCTTTCCACCCAGCCCCCATTGTACTATTATCAGCCCCTTCATCTCAGTCCAGGAGACTTGGCGCCGCTGTTCCCCAGCCTTTCTTGGATTCTGGGGTGGAAACTGGTGGGTGGTCAGCCTTCCCCACTGCCAGTCAGAGGCCGTGAGGTCTGCTAACTTGAGCTGCATTCCAGCTTCCACAGTTATGTTGCTGTGGTCTCCTCTCCTGGTCTCTCTGCTCTTGGAGGTTTATAGCTTAAAAAAAAATTTTCTTCACTGAAGTTTTGGTGGGATTTCAGGAGGGAGAAAAATTAGATGTATAACCCAGACATGAGCAGGCTTTGCACAGGTGGGCACAGGGAGAAGGGTGTTCCAGGTGGGGAGTGTCTCGTTGGAGGGAGTGCTCCAAGGGAGATGGGAAAGTGCTTGGATTATTTGGGAACAAGGAGGAGGCTGTTGGGCTCGAGTTATAGGATCCAGGAGGCTGAGGAATGATGGGAAATAAGGCTCAAGAGGCAAGTTGGGCTCTTGATGGGAGAGGGCCTAAAGGAGGTGAGGTTCTTACCTGTGGGAATGGCGAGGCGGAGAGGGTTTTTAAGAAGAGAGTGAAATAATGCCTGTATTCTGGGACACTAACTATCCATAGTGTATAGCGTGGATTGGTGGCTGAAGCCAACCGATGGTAATGGTTCCTAATGGTTAGGTTTTTGCAGGAGTTCAAGTAGTAAGAAGGGGATGATCTAGGGTCTGTTTGTAGAAATGAAAAGAGGGAGGACATGAGGGAGGTGATAGGCCTTCTTGACTAGATGGTGGGTGAAGGAGAGAGAAGGGCGGAAGATGACTCCAAAACTGAAGCCGTAGCTCCTGGGGAGATGAAGGTGAGGAAGACAGGAAGAGGTGTTTGGTTTGGTTTTGGGGTGTGTGTGTCATTTGGGAGGGGGCAGGTAGGGCATAGGGAGGGAGGGGGGTAAGTTCTGTTATAGATCAGAGATTTGACATGTACGTCCAACAGCCGTTTTGTAAACCCTCACGCTTCAACCTGCAAATGCCTATGTTGGTTAAGAAAGAGAGAGAGAGAGGGAGGGCTGGCCTGGTGGTGTAGCTGTTAAGTGCGCGCGCTACGCTGCGGCAACCTGGGGTTCGCAGGTTCGGATCCCAGGCGCGCACCGATGCACTGCTCGTCAGGCCATGCTGTGGCGGCGTCCCATATAGAGTAGAGCAAGATGGGCACGGATGTTAGCCTAGGGCCAGTCTTCCTCAGCAAAAAAAAATGAGGAGGATTGGCATTGGATGTTAGCTCAGGGCTGATCTTCCTCACCAAAAAAAAAAAAAGAGAGAGGGAGGGAGAGAAAAGGTGTCAAGGGTAGCAGCAAGGAAAATAATCCTTTAGAAACAAAAGAATAATTTTCACATTGTTAAATGAGATTCTCAAAAGAATCTTTATTTTGATATTCTCACGGTTAATTCGTGTTGCAGAATGGCTTCTTAACTGCCTTACGACATGGAGAGAGTGCCTAATTCTTTTCTTCCTTAGCTCATCGACATGTTTTGACCAAATTAAGCACTCTGGACACCAGGCCCTTACAAAAGAAACAGGCCTCTTTGTTTGGGTTCTGTAGCCAAGAGGGAAAATGGAGAAGGGGCGCCGTTCACCCAGCCCCCCTCACTTCCTGTCTATGGGTCAAGGTGGGATACTCAGGCCACATGGGTGTTCTTTCAGTGATGGCTCTGGGGAGGTGAGGAAAGGGCCCTGATGGTAGCGTTTGCCATTTTCTGTGGTATGTACACGCCCACTGTGGCCGATTTCAGGCTACCAACTCAATGTCAGTGAGCACAGAGTTGGGAAGAGGCCGAGCTGGGTAAGCTTGTGGGAGCCAGCTGCACCTGGCGCGTGTGGCTCACGATGGGTCCTTGCTGACATGATGCAGCTGGATGAGAGGACCCTGTTTCTTAGGTTGTCTGACTTGTTGTGACTAAGGAGGCTATCGGGGTCAGGTTGTACTTCAAAGTGTCATCCCAACGAACAAGGTACTTCGTGCACAGCCCCAGCCCCGACTGGCCTCAGCTGTGCTCTGGTTTCCCCCCCCACCCCCCGCTCTCGTACTCCCCTCCCTGCCTCACCTCTGTCCATCAGAAGCAGGTCATGTCCCCACTGTTCAGCACCCCCATTGCTACTACTAAAAGCTGATATTCATAATAAAGGTTGATTCTGAGCCAGGCACTGTTCTAAGCACTTAACAGGCATTAACTCATTTGATCTTGGTAACAACCCTGTAGGCATTACTGTTGTTATCTCTGATTTTACAGATGAAGACTTTGAGGGCCAGAGGCAGTGGGCCTGGTGGAGCTCTGACTGGAACCTCCGACTGTTGGACCCCTGCGGTCTTACCTCCTATGTTATTCCTTCCCTGTTATGTCAGCATCTGGGAATTCTCTTCACATGTTGTTTTTTTGTGTGTGTGTGAGAAAGATAAGCCTCGAGCTAACATCCATGCCAATCCTCCTCTTTTATTGCTGAGGAAGACTGGCCCTGGGCTAACATCTGTGCCCATCTTCTTCCACTTTTTATATGGGATGCTGCCACCACATGGCTTGACAGTGCATTGGTGCGCGCCCAGGATCCGAACCCAGGCCGCCAGCAGTGGAGCACACACACTTAACTGCTACGCCATGGGGCCGGCCCTCTTCACATGTTTCTTTTCTCCTGAGGCCCAGTCTGGGCAAAGTGGGGTTGCCACATAAAATACAGGATGCCTGGTTAAATTTAAATTTCAGATAAACAACAAATAATTTTGTAGTGTAAGTATACCCCAAATATTGCAGGGGATATACTTATACATTAAAAAAAATTGTGGTTTATCTGAAATTCAAATTGTAACTGAACAGTTTGCATTTTAATTTGCTAAATCTGGCAGTCCTTGGCTCAGTAGCTTTATCTTGGTTGAGAAGAGTCAGGAGCCCAGGAGGAGACTGAAGTAATTGGTCTTGCAGCTCACATTTCTCTGGCCAGGATGTGCTGAGAGCTGCAGATCTCTGATCCATGGTATATTTTAAAGTAAAATATACTTAGTATCTGAACTCCAAATGTGTCTAATTTTTGCTTTTTTTCTCTAAAGAAAGAATATTAAAACAGTATTTTATAGGAACATGCCAAAATACAGGTTGAAAACTGCTTTGCTTCCCATTCTGCAAGGATACATAATCACAACAGAAATTTAAGAAATTTCACCCAATCACTGTTTTGCTATTCCAGAAGAATCACTTAACCTAAACCAACTCATTCAGAAAACTGTCTAAATTTTTTTTAAACTCCCTCAGAGGGAAATGCCACTGCTTTTTCTAATCTGTATCTTCTGCTGACCTGACTGGCCAGACATTCTTTTTCAAGTTGAATCTCAGTCATCTCTGATGCAGCTTGAACTCATTATTCCTGCTTCTTGGAGCAGCTGTGGCTCACAGGGAGTTTGTGAACAGGAAGCCCTGCCGTCGGCACATTTATCTTCTTGGGCTGCTGCCTTTCCGGCTGTGCTGCCCAGAAGGTGATGTCTAGGTGTCTCAGCGTAGAGAGCCAGAGGGCAGAAGCTACTGGTCATTTCAGCCCCGGGCTGAGTCAGTGTTGGGTGATGCCGGGGTCCCACCCAGCTACATCCTCATAGCTGCCTGTGGCCAGACGCTGGGGTATTTTACACTGGGACTGTCCCAGAAAATTTAGGCGCTTTGGTCTCAGAGGAGGGAGGTGTTCTTCATCCAGTTCAAGGCCAGCCGTTTACCTGAACCTCAAAGCCTTCTCCGGCTTGCTCCGTCTGTTTAACTCATAGCTGCTTCCCTCCTGTTTCCACATGGCGTGGACTCTATTGACTGACCTCATCCTCGGGGAGATGGAGCTTGCTTTTACCCCCAGCCCCCAGACGTATACCCACTTTCCCTGCCTCCCTCCTCCCAGCATGATTATGTAACTGTTTTTAAGTACATTTTCGTTTTTTACTTTATGAAATCAAGTAAACATTCACACTTGAGAAGGCGCCGAGTGTATACATGGTAACACTTTCTTTTCTTTTCTTTTGTGAGAAAGATCAGCCCTGAGCTAACATCTGTGCTAATCCTCCTTTTTTTTTTTTTTTTTTGCTGAGGAAGACCGGCTCTTAGCTAACATCCATTGCCAATCCTCCTCCTTTTTTTCCCCAAAGCCCCAGTAGATAGTTGTATGTCATAGTTGCACATCCTTCTAGTGGCTGTATATGGGACGCGGCCTCAGCATGGCCGGAGAAGCGGTACGTCGGTGCGCACCCGGGATCTGAACCCGGGCCGCCAGTAGCGGAGTGCGCGCACTTAACCGCCAAGCCACCAGGCCAGCCCTAACACTTTCTTGTATAACTTCTCAGTTTCCGGAGTTACTGTTTGCCTCATCCCTTCATCCCCAGACAAATTGTAGATTGCCGTCTCCTCTCCATTCTTTTAGAGACATTAGGTAATCTAGCCTGTTTGTTTGTTTAAACACCCCTAAGCCCCACGCTTGGGACTGCCCCCCCGCTGGTAGCTGTCTGGCCTCTGCTGTTGTCTGGAGCGGTGGTTCTCTAGGCTGCTGGATGGCAGGCGTGCTGAGGCCTCCTGCACCATCACCCTGAGAGTTCCCCTTGCTTCCTTCTGTGCTGGCTCCCCAGGCCCTGGCTCCCGAGCCTTCCTCAGTCTTGGTTTATTTACTCCCTGTTTTGTTAGTGCCCGTCCCCGGGAGTTTCCCGGGCAAATGGCATGTGGGTGGTAAACTTTCCTTGGTCAGGCATGTCCAAAACGTCTTTACTTTGCCCCCCACACTCGACTGATGGCCTAATTGGGTAGAGAATTCTAGGTTGGAGAACATATCCCCTCAGAAGTAGCTTCTGGCTCCATGTCACTGTTGAAGGCTGCTGTGTGACCTTCTTCTCATTCTCCTCTTTGGGAGGGTAGTAGCCTGAGTGATGGCCCCTGAGTTAACCAAGCCCTCATCCCCAGCACCTGAAGTATATAGGAAAAAGGGTTTTTGCAGATGTGATGAAGATAAGCATCTTGACATGAGGGGATGATCCTGGATTATCTGGGCAGCCCTAAATGTCATCACATGTGTCCTCAGAAGAGAGACAGGAGGTTAGACACACACTGTGGAGAAGGCCAAGTGATGACAGAGGCAGAGCCTGGTGTGACGCGGCCACAAGCAGAGGCGTTCTGGCAGCTGCCAGAAGCTAGAGGAGGCGAGGAAGGACTGAGCCTCCGGAGGGAGTGTGGCCCTGCCAGCGCCTCGATTTGGGCCCGGGGAAACTGATGCTGCATTTCTGGCCTCCAAAACTAAAAGGGAATACATTTCAGTTGTTTTAAGACACCGAGTCCGTGGGTAGTTTGTTTTAGTAGCTCCAGGAAACTAATACAGGAAGCTAGTGGGATCCCACCTGATCCCATTTCCAGGGGCGACTTTGGGCGTCGTGCTGGGATCTCAGAGAGCCCTCGAAACCTGAGGTGCACGTCCTTCAGCTCCAGGAAGCCTTTGTGGGTGATCCCCCAACCCGCACTGGGACTCCGGGGAGCTGGGTGCCGGGCTCCCGGGACTTGGTCTCGTCTTTTCTCACCTTTTCCCTGTTTGCCATACGGCAGCCTTTCTGTCAGGCTTTCTGGGTGATGTCCTCGACTGTCTAATCCTTCTATTTATTATGTTTAAAAATGTCTGCACCTCTATTTTTAATTTCCTAGAGCTCTTTCTCCTTGCCTTTTTAAAATAGCTGCCGCCTCTCCAGGCAATAGCTTCTCTTACTTCTCTGAGGAGATTGATTATAGTTTTTTCTAAGTGTCTGCTCTCTATATTACTTTTCTCGTCAGCGTTCCCTTTTTCTAATTCCCAGTTTGTTTTGGTGAATTTTTTGGCAGTTTCCTCAAACAGCTGGTGATTTGGGATGTCTATTCCTACTGAAGATGGTGACAGCAAAGCCGACTGGAGAGCCTGGGGCTTGTGGCCCGGTTGTCATCACCCTCGGGAGAGGAGACTGCAGGCCCACTCAGTGTCACTTCCTAGAGAGGAGTCCTTGGTGTGGCCTGGCGCTCAGCCTGGGGACCGCTTTGTGGGAGCTGAGAGGTTGCAGTCTCCCTGTCTGTCGGTAGACCTGTCCATGATCCCCTGTGCTCTGTCTGGGCTGGGCCTCATGGCTGAGGAGCAGCCTCTCCAGGGACCTAGGCTCTTGTCTTCTGACAGGTGCTGGCGCCCGGTGGTAGGAGCAGGCCCTGGATGCCCATGACCGGTGCACCGGCTCTGACACTTCTAGCAGCGCGCCTTGGGCACGTGACTCCATCTGTCCTGCCCTAGTCGCAGTGACCACGGCTCTCGACATGTGTGCAGGTGAAGCCGTCGCAGGGGTGGTTGGGAGGATTCAGCGAGTGACTGCAGAGGGCTTGGCCGAGGGTGTTTGCTGCTGCTGTCGTTCCAGTGGGGTTGGGAGGGTCCCTTGGCCGTGTGTGCTGCGGGGACAGGTCCAGGCTATCACTCCCTGAGACTGTAATCAGCCTCTGTTTACGGCCCCACCTTCTGAGGCACCTGAGCCACTACATTCTGAACTTTCCAGGAGCCTGCCGCTCGAAGTCTCTTGCCTGTGGCATCCCCTGCGCATTCTCCACCCCTCAGTCATTGCCCCTCGTCCACTTGCTGTCTCTCGTCCAGTTTTATTGATCGCTCTCATCTTCGGTTGTTGGCCTTCCCGTTCTTTCTCCTTCTGGGTTTGTACTCTTTAAAAAAAGATCCTTTCACTGATGTTTTAGTGGGATTTTAGAAGGGCGTAGAGATGAACCCCTGTGTTCAATCTTCTACGTTTCACCAGACCTAGTTCTTACCATAAAATGTGGAGCAAATACATCAATGTAGTGACATCAGTTTATTCTGGATTCCTGGGTCTCATATTGCTAGGTGTATTGTCTGTGGTTTTCAAATGCTTCATTAAAAAAAAAAAGAAGAAAGAGTCCTTTTTTTTTTTTTTGAGGAAGATTGGCCCTGTGCCAACATCTGTTGCAGTCTTCCACTGTTTTCCTTTTTTTCTCCCCAAAGCCTCAGTACATAGTTGTGTAGCACAGTTGTAGAGTTGTAGCTCTTCTATATGGGACGCCGCCTCAGCATGGCTTGATGAGTGGTGAGTAGGTCCGTGCCCAGGATCTGAACTGGCGAACCCTAGGACTTAACCGCTAAGCCACGGGGCCGGCCCTGAGTCCTTTGATCCCAGTACCCTTTAGCTCATCCTGCGTTTCTCCTCTTCTTACCTAAATGTTCTGAAAGTCCCTGTCCAAACTCTGGGGAGTTTGCAGGAGAGACTTCCTCACCTCTCACTCACTCCTGCCCTCACTTTTACCTCCACCCTCTCTGAGCCGCCACCGAGGCCACCAGGGAGCCCTCTGCTGCTGAATCCCGTGGCTGTTGTTTTATTCCTTATCAGAGCTCTGCTGCTGAATCCCGTGGATTAGACATTGTTCATTCCTCGGAACCCTCAGCTCTCTGGCCGGTCCCTGGATGTCCCTCTGCTCATCTCGATCTGTAGGTGTTTCTGGCCGTCTCATCCGCCCCTCCTGCCCTCATCCCCTGAGCAGACTGAGGATGACTCCCAGATCTCCCTCTCCTGCTGAGAGCTCTCCCTCAACACTAGACTCACAGTCCAGCTGCCTGTGTGCCCTCCCCAGCTGGATAGCTGGCGGTTAACTCAAGCTCATCAGGGTCAGAATTGAGCTCACTCGTCTCTACCGACATTCGCTTCTGTGTTCCCTAACTTGGCGTCACCACCGTTCACCCTTTCCCTTAAAACAGGAGCCCAGAGTTGTCCTTACCTGTTACCCTCATCTACCAGGTGCTGGTGATATTACCTGGGGCGTGTTTCTTAACCCAGTTCTCATTAAATCTTGCCTACATTAGAACATCTTCCTTGTTTATCTTCCACCTCTAGTTTTTCCTCCTCGAATCCAACTTCCTCGGAACGGTCAGAGTGGTCCCTCTAAATTGCAGATCTCTTCTCCCCTGCCTGGTTTCTTTGGTCACATCCGCTGACGTTGAGGGTACAGTCTGTGTTCCTTGCCGTGCATGCGAGCTCCGAACCGGGAATCTAGGTGTCTGCGCTTGGTCTTCCCCTGAGCACCTTCACTCCCTGCCTCCCGGCCTCACTTCACCCTTTAAGATTTGTTCCCGGCGTCTTTCTTCAGGAGGTCTTCTTGCTGACTGCTGGCTCTCCATGCAGCCACATGCTGGCATTGGCACCGTTCACGTGCTTGTGTTTGCTGCCTCCCACTCGGCCTTCCCTGGCCCAGAGGGACGTTGATCCCAGTCCTAAATAGCTCTGTGCTCTGAAGGCCCCTACTGTGGTCTGCATCAGGATGAGCAGGTGAGGGTAGAGGACATCCTTACCACCCTGTGCTCCCCTGGCCCCTGGTTTTTGGGTCTCTCTAGGTTCTGGTCATTTGTGGGGAACCTGAGTCTGTTAGTTTCCTAGGGCTGCCATAACAAAGTACCAAAAACGGTGTGGCTTACAACGACAGAGATTTATTGTCTCTCAGTTCTGGATGCCGGAAGTCGAAAATCAAGGTGTTGGCAGGGCCACGGTCCCTCTGACGGCGCTAGGGGAGGATCATTCCTTGTCTCTTCTAGCTTCTGGTGTTTTCCAGCAATCCTTGGCTTTTCTTGACTTCTAGATGCATCTCTTCAGGCACACGGCCGTCTTCTTCCTGTGTCTTCACATCATCTTCTCTCTGTGTGTCTGTCTCTGTGTCCAGATTTTCCCTTTTTATAAGGACACCAAGCATATTGGATTGGGGCCCACCCTAGTGACCTCATTTTCACTGATTACCTCTGCAAAGACCCTATTTCCAGCTAAGGTCACATTCGGAGGTCCTGGGCGTTGAGGCTTCTACGTTTCTGTTTGAGGAACACGATTCAGCTCTTACACTGGGTGGACCTGCTTGTCCTGAGCTTTCCAGGTCCAGAAGTCCCTGAGGCATCTGGGAGTCCCTCCCTAAGCCAACCAGCATCACTTTCCTGCCACCTTGGAACCGGGGTGAACTGAGTGAGCGAGTGGGGAGGAGGTCCTACATGATTCTCCAGCAGTGCGTGGGTGGGCTGTAAAGGGGTCAGGGAGCTTTCTGGACCACCTGCAAATGCCTGCTGTGTTCTGGTGTCCATCTCCCTGCAAAGCATTGACCAGTCACATTTAGAATTGAGTCTCTAGTGCCTGTTCCCTCACTTAGCCCTGAAATGCTCCCACTCTCAGTCTGGGAGGTCTGGTTTTTGCTGACTTTGCCCTTTTGACCTTCCTTATCAACACTTTGGGTTCTAATCTATGTGTAAGGGACACACTTGTGTGTCCTGCTAGCTTGTGTGTGCTGCTCCTAGGAGGGGCCATGCTGAGCGCTCCATAGTATTTCTGGAATCATACTACTCTGCGAACTCATTGTGTGAGCTGGAGTATTCATTCATTCATTCTCCAGACTTTTAATTTCAGTATCAGGCACTGTGCAGAGTGCTAGGGAGACAATGGGGGACAAAATAGACTGAGGATCCTGTCCCCAAGGTCCTCACAGTGTCTGGTGAGACAGGTCAATGAATGGTTATAACATTAAGGGCTCCTTCCCAAGGATGCAGACACGACCTTGTGGAGAGCCGCATAAGCAGGATAGTGGGGTATGGCAAGGGCAATGACAGAACTATGCTGAAAACAAATGGCTGCCCCAGGGAGGGTATCCGGCCTGGTTGGAGAGGTGAGGGTGTCCAGGAAGGCCCTCCTGAGTGAGTCCTATAGGATGTGTAGAAATGAGGGCAGGTGGCCTTCCCCCTGTGAGCCTTACCCAGACCTTCAGGTGCCTGGGCAGGCATGCACAGGTCGGCAGTAGCGCCCCTTTTGCACCAGGGGGCAGTGTTCACCCTGAAAGTCTCCCTGCTCTCAAAAAGAGGCTGTGACAGGGAAGCCACTGAGGCGCCAGCCGGCCCCCTCCTCATCCCTACACTTCCCTGCCACTCCCCTGCGGGCCTTGAGCACCCCTCCCTCGCCTCCTTTCTCTGAGCCTCCGTCCCCCAGTCCACAAATCTCCGCGGCCCACGCAGTGCCAATTGTCTCAGTTGTCGCTCTTCCACCCTCTCCCCTCTGCCTGCTGCCTGACACTGAGGGTTGCCGGGGCGATGTGGAGCCGCGCCGGCGCGGCTCTGAACCACTGCGGTCCCGCTTAGGTCCCGCTCTGGGTAGGAGCTGCTCGGCGGGGCTGTGCTGCCAGAGGCCCGCATGCTGTTTCCACTCCGAGTCTCTCTCTGGTATTCTCGCTCTCCTTTCTTCTTCCTCTGTCACCTTCATTGTGTGTGTGTCTCCATTCAGCTCCCCCTACCAGAAATCTCAGCCTTAGTCTGTCCTGTCTTGGGTGCTTTGATATTGGCTGTTGCAGCCCCGAGAGTCAGGCGCAGCTTTTCCTTTCATCTGTCCCCGTTGGCCGCCAGCCCTGGGGCCCCCATCGGACACGTTGAGGACAGCGCAGAGCTGCCTGGAAGGAAGGAAGGCTCCCCGAGAGCGGCCCCATCCATCTGAGGCGCGCTTCTGCCACAGCATGGAGTCCTCTGCCAAGAACTCTTTCTTTCTGGTTCTGACCTGCTTTTGCTGGCAGCTGCTGAGGCCGGCTGGGGGCGGGGGACACAGCCTGGTGGGGGTGCTGGGTGGGAGAGGGTAGTAGGAAGATGTATAGGAGCCTTGTTAGTTAATTGAGATTCCTAGGGGCCTGTTTCTGACGCTTTCTCCCTTCTTCTCACCCTCTCTGGCTGCTCTCCAACACACCTCTGAGACAGATGTGATGAGGGACATGGAGGCTCAGGGTAGGCAGTCCAGACTGTGGGCTTTCAAAACAGACACACCAGCCAGCCACCCCCGAAGCAGGCCTTGGCTTTCCCTTCCTTTGTGTCTCCTGCCCACAGCTGCCCTCGAAGGCTGCAGGAGACGCTATGTGAAGAACAGGAATATTCAGAGTGAAAGCAGTATAAATCCTTGAAGGAACGTTCCAGGACCTGATGCTTGGCTGCAGTTTCAAGTGGCTGCCCTTTCCTGACCCCGGCAAGGCTGCCCTGGCTCAGGGCACGTCCACCCTGAGCAAGTGGCCATATTGTCTGGAGCAAAACTTGGACAATGCTGGCCTGACAGCTGAATTCTATGCTGTTTCTGGTTGCAGGAGGCAGCCTGGGAGCTGTAGTTTTAGGTCTGAAGTAGTGGGATTTCTAGTGACATTTTGATGATTTGTTGGACCCATTGAAACTGCCCTTGCTTATGGTGGACGCACGATTGCTGGCACTGTTGGCCTGCTCTCTGGCGGGAAGTGCAGAGCGCTGCTGGTGGCTGTGCTGGAGTTCAGGGCCACGGTCACAGTTTTCATCAGGGGTGGGGTTTTTGGTTTTTGGTTTCCAAGTGCCTGTCACACTGTGGTTCTGATGAAAGTCACAACTTACTCTTTTAGTTGGGTGGTGACTCCGTATGCCCTAGTGGGTCAGAGCTCCGGCTCTGGAGGGTGGCATACAGTTGGGGCTCAGATCTGGCCCTGCTGGGTGACCTCGGGAGTTACTTAATCCCCCTACAGCTGGTTCCTTATCTGTGAAAGGGAGGGCTAGGAGATATGAGCTTCCCTGAGTCAGTACCGGTAGAGCATCCTGTGCCTGGTAAAGAGCAGAGGCTCTGCCAGGTGTGCCGCTCAGGACTGTGCCCCCTCCTGCCGGCGCCGACCTGGGACACAGGAGGCGCTTGGGGAGTGAGTGTTGGATGTTGTGGAAGCAACACGGGCAGATCGTCAGGACCAGGCAGACGCTGTCAAGACCTTTCCCCTGCCTCAGTCCCCTGACTCGGTCCTCGTCACTCGCTGTGAAAGGAGAGCACTGAGCGTATTGATCCAGTGTGGAAGGAGGAAATTGAAGCCTAAAGAGAAGTAGAAACTGTCTGCGGAGTCACGCTGAGAGGCGGCGGGGGAGAAAACAGGTGTTCCAGACACTGCCTGCTTCTCCGTGCCTCAGTCTTGCCGGCGAGGCGTTGTTTACACGTCCCAAGCGAGAGTCAAAGCCGTCTTGTTTCCTGTCTCTAATGCACAACCTGAGGCCAAGGAAAGGGATCTGTCAGCTGGCATTTGCAAAAAATAGCAAACGGGCCTCTCGGGGACTGTCAGCTCTCTAGAGAGGAAACTAGGGGAAGGGATCTTCGACTGATGATGGTTGCTTTTCTCTTACTCGCCATTTCCCCCATCTCTGAGGTCAGAAAGTGTGATGTTTGCTCATGTGCGTCACCAGCACCGAACAAGGCAACTTGATGTCCCTGAGGCGGGTGACCAGAGATGCTCTGGCAGCATCTGAGGGGCCTCTCCTGCTGGGGAGATCCAGCCAGCAAGGGAAAGCAGCCTCCCTGGCTGAATTCAGGGTTGTGGCTCTGCCTGGGAGGGTCAGCTGATGCGACAAGCACGAGGGCTTTCCAAGATGCTGGGTTTGGTTAACAAGGCCATTGGAGCCTTTTTTTCTTTTTGTGGTGAAGATTAGCCCTGAGCTAACATCCAATGCCAGTCCTCCTCTTTTTGCTGAGGAAGATTGGCCCTGGGCTAATGTCTGTGCCCATCTTTTTCTGCTTTATATGGGACGCCGCGACAGCATGGCTTGACAAGTGGTGCGTCGGTGCATACCCAGGATCTGAACCTGCAAACCCCGGGCTGCCAAAGCGGAGCACGTCCACTTAACCACTGTGCCACCGGGCCAGCCCTGCCCTTGGAGTTTTTAAAGAAGATTCTCAGCCAAACTGTCCCCGACCTTGAGGACTTCTTGGTCATTATCCACCAACCAAAAACCCGTGGTGGGAGCCTGGCACCGGCCCCACACTGCTCACCTGTGACCGGCGCCATTGCCCATTTTCTGCCCTGGTGTGAGGGTGACAGGGATGCCATCTGGAACGGTGTCCGAGGGAAGGTCAGCACTCCAGAGGCTCTTTTTAGGAAAGTGCCACTGTGAGGAGAGGCTGGCACTCAGGATGCCAGGGCTTGATCTCGGGGCAGAGGGTCCCGTTTAATGCTGAAGGCAGCTCTCTAGGAGGGTTGCAGGAAGGGAGTTTGGTGCCCTGAGGCCTTCCCACCAGCCTCCACTCACACCTCAGGTGCTCTGCATCTACCGGTGGGTCACTGCATGGCTTCCTGCCTGCGCCACCCCGAGCTTTGCTCAGGGGCCTCTCCCTGCTCCAGCTTTGGGGGTGGGGCAAGATTTAGGGAGTAGTGGGAATCTGCCCACTCAGCAACTCCCTTTGGCCCATCCAGACCAACAAACCAGAGTGGACACATCACACATGTGACCCATGAAGGTCCTGCTTCTGGGAAGAGGGGGCTCCGTGAGGTGGCCCACATCTGACCTGCAGGTTTTCTCCCAGTGAAGTTGATTCTGGAAAGGCTTTGGGAGGCACCAGGCAGTCAAACCTCCTGAATTTCAGGTCTCGGAGGCGGGGTGGGATTTGACCAGGGAAAAGACTGGGTGCTGGGTAATAAGTTCTGAGAAGGGTGGAGATGTTCTGAGAATGAGGCGGTGTTTTTATTTATTTATTTATTTTTTCCCCCAAAGCCCCAGTAGATAGTTGTATGTCATAGCTGCACATCCTTCCAGTTGCTGTATGTGGGACGCGGCCTCAGCATGGCTGGAGAAGCAGTGCGTCGGTGCGCGCCTAGGATCCGAACCCGAGCCGCCAGCAGCGGAGCGCGTGCACTTAACCGCTAAGCCACGGGACCGGCCCTGAGGCGGTGTTTTTATTCATCTTTGTGTCCTCAGGTCCCAGGCCTGGGCTTTGGGGGAGGCAGGGGGAGGGTCCACATGTGACTAAGCTGTGAACTGAGCTGCAGCGTTCTGTCCAGGCTCCAAGGGGCAGTGTGACCTGTGCCCTCTGTCGTCCACGAGAGCTCCTCCTGATCAGCCTCCCAGCCCCACTCTCCCTGCTGGCTGATGTTTCTGTGCCTTTAACTCCAGTGGCAGCAGGAGGTCTGCTGTCCCTCTCCTGGCTGGTGCCCTGCCTCAGACCACCTCCCTCACAGTCTCCTGGTCCCAGGGGTCAGGGGAGCAGGCTTTGGGCTGTGAATCACCTGCTGCCTGCGTGACCCAACCTCCCTGCCTCCCGTTGTCTCCCAGGCCCCCTCTGGGCCCCAGAGCAGGAGGAGGTGGGAAGCTGTTTGGGGTGCCCCTTCCCCTGATTTCAGCCTTGGCCGCCACCCAGGCCTCCAGTGGTCTGGAACCTGAGAACTTTGTATCCTGGAGCCAGAGCCCTCAGGTGGGGCAGCCTGCCGCCCGCGGCCTCCCTGGGCAGAAGCAGCTCTGGGTGCCTGGCTGGTGCGGGGTGAGTGCTCTGGGGAGAGCCACTCCCCATCTGCTTTTGTGGGGTGTGGGTCTTCCTTGAGCGTAGTCTGCCCTCCTTCTCCGGCGAGGTCTGCTGGGCGGCTGGCACACGTTCCAGGCTCTCCCGGCCCGATGCTGTGGCCCTGCCCTGAGCGAGTGGGTGCAGAGTGTGGGTCTTGCGTGGCTGTGTGGAGGCTGGGGGTTCCTTCTTGCTCCCTGTGCTCATCTGGGAGGAAAGGCTGGTGGGACGGTAGGGATAGAGGCCAGTGTTTATCTCCCGAGGCATGGCGCGCAGGGTGCCCTGGCTCAGTGAGCCCCTGCGTAACCCACCGAGGTAGGGGTCGTGTTACTCAGTTTTACAGATGGGGAACTGAGGCCTCGGGTGCCCAGACCTCACAGCTGGGAAAGGTATGGCTGGGAGCAGACCCAGGCCTGTAGACTCCAGGCTCGCGCTGGGCTGCCAGCCCTACGAGGCTGCTCTCTGCTTCACTTTCCCCAGTCCTCTGACTTCAGCCAAGGGCCCTGACCTTTCCCCTCTGTAAATGTCTGCCTGGCTTGCTCCTGTGCCCCAGGGCCTGCACTGCTCAGGTCTCTAGTCCAGGCCTGCTTTCGCTGGGCCACAGGGCTCCGGGGCATTCAGACGCTGCCCACACTGCCCAGAGCCGGGTTCTTAGTTTGTAAGGTGGGACTGCCAGGGAAGCCCTGGTGAGGATCAGATGGAAGAACTTGTGTGCAAGGGTCTCTAACACCTGGCAGCGAGACTACCTGGGTTCCTGGCTGTGAGCTGAGGAGGCACTTGGTACCACCCTGTGGGCATAACCTCCAGGAATCCCTTTCTTTATCTGGAAAAGGAAGTGGGGAGTGTGTGTGGTGCGTGGGGACAGAAATGATCTATTTACCCACAAGACAATAGGTAAGTGCCCAAGTGGTCACAGGGGTAAACCCACCCATGTGGGAGAAAAGATTGGGCCTCCCTGGAAATAGTTGACAGTGTCCTGGAGGTTTGAGAATCTCAGTGCCAGTGGCACCCGCTGTGAAGCTGCTCACCCGTAGACAGGTGAGGAAGACCTATAGCAGGCTCACCTGGGGCAATAAGTGAGGAAGGTGAGGTGGCCCTGCTGTGTGTGGGGAAGGGGCACCAGCCTCCTGGAGGCCCGGCCCCACTCGCAGCAGAGTTTTCACAGGATGTAAGCCGAGTCGTCTCACTCACCTGGGGAGACGATTCAGGAACTCCTCTTAGCTTTTTTCTGCAAAAGTCTTCCTATCCCCTCTGTTTCTTCACTTTGCTTTCTAGTTATGAATACTACGTCCCCAAAGGAGAAAATATAGACTGTAGAGAGACGCATAAAGCAGCACGAAAGAACACCACCACCAATTCTGGAACACAGGCGTGAGTGATGGTGCCACGCTGACAGAGTTCCTCCTGGTTATTTTCTTTGCCTTAAAAAAAAACTTCCTGAGCCAGACCTGATGGCCTAGTGGTTGAAGTTTGGTGCTGTTATTGCTTCTCAGGCCTGGGTGCGTTTCCCAGTCCTGGAACCACGCCACTCGTCTGTCAGCTGCCGTGCTGTGGCAGCGACTCATATGGAAGAGCTAGAGGGACTCACAACTAGGATACGCAACCATGCACTGGGGCTTTGGGGAGAAAAAAGCAAAAAGAGGAAGACTGGCAACAGATGTTAGCTCAGGGTGACTCTTTCCCTGCCAAAAAAAAAAAATTTCATGAGATCATATTATGTATCTTGTAATTTTTTAGCATCACATTCTATCATAAGCATTTTCTGTGTCATCAAAACTGTGCAAACAATCATAATGTCTGTTTGTATAGATGCCCAAGTATTGGGTCTTTAAGTGGGTTCTGATTATTTGCTATTGTAAATAATGCTATTTTGAACATCTTTCTGCGTCCATCTGGGTTCCCATTTTAGAATGTTTCCTTGGGTTACATTCCTAGATTGGTAGTTACTGGGCCAAGGTACATAAATATTTTAAAGCCTCTTGATGGGTTTTGTAGACAGCTTCCAGAGAGCTGCCCTGATATCCAGACGTCCAGACCACCCCTCGGGGGTCTGTCTCCCACAGGCCTTAGTGGCATTAATCTGACCATTTACAACACGATTGCTAATTTAATAGGCAGAGGTGGGGCCTCTCCGTTCTCTTGAACATGGTGATTTCTGGTGAGGTGAAGCTCTTGACAATTTATTAGCCACTTGCATTTACTGTTCTGTTGCTGTGCTGCCAGAAGGAGCGCTTTGCCTCTTCTTGACCTTACCCTGTGCCGTAGCTTGGGCTCTTTCTCCTGGGCCGTCTCCCTGCTGCAGATCCCACCTGCGCCCTGAGCAGAGCTTTCGGTGCCCAGGACGAGGTGGAGATTCGCACCCCACGCCTGCTCTCTGATGTGTGTGCTGTCGACTGCCAGGGCCTGCCTGGTCCCAGCTGCTCCACCGGGAAAGGATTTCCCTCCCAGTGGGCTGGTTATCCGGAGCAGAGCGGCAGAGGATGAGGCTGCTGGTGGCTCTGTGAGGGGGAGATAACAGGATAACATCTGAAGTTCACTGCGCTTTCAGAAAGGTGTGAAGGTCAAATGCTTCCACCCCTGAGCGCCCAGCTGGTACCTCGGCACCTATTGTGAGTGGGTACTGCTCCCCGTGGTTCTCTCTTCCGTCAGTGTTTGCTAGAGGGATGGCTTTTGTCGTTTCTTATTCTGAAATAATTTCAGACTTACAGAAAAGTTGCAAAAGCCGTACAAAGAATTCTCCAACACTCTTTACCCAAATTCCCCAAATACTAATATTTAGCATATTTTCTTCATTATTCTTATATTTTTCCCTGAACCATTTGAGCGTAAGTTGCTGACATGATGCCCCTAAATCCCTAAACAATAAGTGTTTTTCCCTAAGAATGAGAATGTTCTCTGCCGTAACCACAGTGCAGTGATCAGGATTGGAAATTAACGTTGACACAATACTCTTTAGTTCTAATCTGCAGACCTTGTTTCAATTTTATCAGTTGTCTCCCTAATGTCCTTTATCACAGCAGAAATCCAGAATCCATCCAGGATCACACACACACTTTGTTGTTATGTCTCTTCAGCCTCCTTGAACCTGAAAGTTCTTTAGTCTTTGTCTTTCATGACCTTTGACATGTTTGAAGAATGCAGGCCGGTTATTCTGTGGAATGTTCCCTAGTTGGGGTTTGCCTCATGTTGTCTCCTGATTAGAGTCAGGCTGTGCCTCTGTGGCAGGAACACCCCTCAGATCCTTCTTGGCCTCATATCAGGAGGCACATGATGTCCCTTTTGTGCTGGCAATGTTAACCTGGATCGCTCGGTCACCGTGGCATCTGCCAGCTGTGTCCACTTTGTAATTAATAAATAAGGACAATGTCCTCCATTTTAGAAGGTGAGCCAGAGCCCAGCAAGGCTGACTCCCCCGTCCTTGGGCAGCTGGGTTTGACTGGGGGCGCCCACCTCCTGTCCAGGCTCGTCCTGTCTCGCACAGCGGCCCCGCTGAGTCCTCATCATACTCTGCCTCTCGGATGGTGCCGAGAGCACACACTTTGGTCCACCTGACAGACGCGGCGCTTCCTGGCGTTCCTTCTTCCTCTTGGGGCCCCTCAGTCTCCTTCGATGGCTCTTCCTCCTCATCCAGACTCTTAACCCGTTAGTGGGCCCCGAAGGTGCCCGCCTCCCCTCTCTAGTCTGTTCTCCTCCAGGCCATGGCTTCAAACACTACCCATTTGCCACCAGCACCAGGTTTTCTGCCTTGCTCTCACCTCTCCTGTGGGCTCCAGCCCGCTCCCGGCCGGTCCTGGTTCTCTAGTCTCTCTTGTAGCAGGGAGGATCATTTCCACCCACCCATCCTAGAATTTTTCCTTTCCCTCGTCTTCACAGTGGATCTTTCTGCAAATCTTGCCTATTGTACCCCCAAATTCTCCCCAATTCCCCTAGCCCCCATTGCTCACACCCTAGGCAGAGGCACGGTGTGTCTCGTCTCTGCCCCAAACGTGCACCCTCTGACAGTCCTCCCTGACCTCCAGTCCAGAGATCTTCTCCACACTGCAGCGGGTCAGGCCCCTCCACCACCATCCCTCTGTGCGTAGAGGAGAACCGAGAGAGGCCTGGACAGTCGGGCCCCGCCCGCACCTTCAGCCTCCCCTCGTGCCACACTGTCCCCGCCCCCAGCTCTCCGACGGTTCTTTCTTAAACACATCTAGCTCATTCTTCCCTTGGGGCCCAGGCCATCGCTGCTGCTTGACCTGGGGTGCGTTCCCTGCAGATCTGTGCACGGCCGCTGCTTCCCGCCTCGGGTCCCGGCTCATGTGCCCTCCTCAGAGAGGCCTGCTCTTACCCCAGCCCCAGTGAGCTCCCCCTGGGTAGCTGGCAGAATGTTCCGTTTTCTCACCTTTGAGGCACTGATCATGATCTGAAAGGACCTTACTCTGTCTGGTTTTTTCCTCTCCTCTTCTCCTCTCGCTGGAACCTCCTGTGAGGGCAGAGGCCTCCTCGACTGCCTTGCCCTTGCTGCCTCGGCCTGGCCCTGTGCTTGGCTCGGGGTCGATGGTCAGCGGCCATCCTCCCTCCCCGGGCTGAGGGCTTCTCTCTTCTCCTCGTTTCCTTATTTCCCATCTTCTCTTTTCTGTTTGGTCTTTATTTCCCCTTCACCGTCTTGTTCGCCATAATATGACACTGAGGTTTTTGTAATATCTGTTTTATTTATTGAACATATTTTTATGTTCCTTACGTAAAATGGTTGAGCCAAGGGTTATGAACTTTACTAAGAAATAAATCACATGGTTAGCTAGATCCAGGCACTGGGTGGAGCTGAGGGACTGCACGCCGTCCGGCTCCGCTGTGAATAGCTGTGACTTTGAACACATCTTTTTAAGCTTGTCTGCCCCTTGGTTTTCTTCATTTGTAAAATGGGGGAGGGGGTTGACCTCTGAAGATGTTCTACATTCTGGGATTAAGTTGCCCTCTGTTGATTTTTTAAAAATTCTTTGTATTGTGGTAAAATATATATGACAGAATTTGCCATCTTAACCAATTTTAAGTATATAGTTTAGTGGCATTAAGTACAGTCACACTGTTGTGCAACCATCACTACCGTCCATTTCCAGAACTCTTTACATCTTGCAAAACTGAAACTCTGTCCCCATTAAA
Organism: Ceratotherium simum simum; assembly: GCF_057802395.1. Taxonomy (NCBI): domain Eukaryota; kingdom Metazoa; phylum Chordata; class Mammalia; order Perissodactyla; family Rhinocerotidae; genus Ceratotherium; species Ceratotherium simum. The sequence continues at coordinate 6,540,895 of NC_141933.1, forward strand.
CGCTAGCTCCCCACTCCCCTCCCCCAGGCCCTGCACCCACCAGCTGACTGTCTGTCTCTGTGAATTTGATGACGCTGGGACCTCATATAAATGGAATCATGCAGTATTAGCCTCTTTGTGCCTGGCCTCTTTCACTTGCCCTCAGTTGGTTTTCATTACTAATTTGTTTACTAGTCTTCAGTAGAAAGGAAGGTTTCTGCTGCTGTTGAAGAAATATGTGTTTTACCTGAGTGGAGGCCTTGCCTCCTGAGGGCACATTGATGTGGTTCGACCCTCGAGATCCACTTTGCCCTCGTTGCCCAGCCAGAGGTAGCCTGAGGGAGGGACACAGGGATCAGTGTGGTGCTGGGAGGTTCTGAAGCCTGAAACTGCTGAGGCCCAGCTACCTGGCAGAGGGCATTGAGGGGACACTGAGAGCACACATACCAGGGTCACACAGGGCCTCTGGAATTGCTTTAAGAGCTTGAAGTGTTGTAAAAATTACAGTGAGTATTAGAGTACTAGGGTAAGCTTGGGGTTCAGGTTGGGTTTGAATTTGCTCCTCTCCCTCCAGCCAGTCAGGCCCCGGGGAATGTTGGGGTCGGCCAGGAATTGAGGGCGATGATGCAGGCTTCCGCGTGGGGCTGCTGCGGGGCTGGGGCGGGACCCTCGCTCTTCCTGGGGACCCTCTGTGCTGAGGCTGCTCTAACCTGTCTCTGACTTGCCTCCCCAGATGCTGAGGTTCCGAACTGTCCACGGGGGCCTGAGGCTCCTGGGTGTCCGGCGAACCTCCACCGCCCCTGCCCCCTCCCCGAATGTCCGGCGCCTGGAGTACAAGCCCATCAAGAAGGTCATGGTGGCCAATAGAGGTGAGCACACGGCGAGAGGGGCCACACGCCCAGCCCCACCTCAGCTTTCCTCTTCCACCCCGGCCCCCGGCTCCACTCTCTGCTTCTCCCAGGACCCAGGAATCTAACTTCTCATCCTGTTGCCCACCTCCCAGGTGAGATCGCCATCCGGGTATTCCGGGCCTGCACGGAGCTGGGCATCCGCACCGTGGCGGTCTACTCGGAGCAGGACACGGGCCAGATGCACCGGCAGAAAGCAGATGAAGCCTACCTCATTGGCCGCGGCCTCGCCCCGGTGCAGGCCTATCTGCATATCCCAGACATCATCAAGGTGGCCAAGGTGAGCCAGCCGGGCCGGGAGGCCTCTTGAGGGCCAGGACTGGGTCCTCTGTCTTCTCTGTGCTGTGGCCGGCCCCCACGCCAGCTGGCAGTAAGTCTCTGTGAACAGATGAATGAATGAATGAATGAATGAATGAATGAATGAATGAATGGAGCAAGTGAGGTGGGGGAGGTGCAAGAGCCACAGGGTTTGGTCAGGGCCCGTTTGAAGGGGTTTGAGGGGCATTCCACTCTTCTGACCACCCCTGCCCCCAGGAAAACAATGTGGACGCGGTGCACCCTGGCTACGGGTTCCTGTCAGAGCGAGCGGACTTTGCCCAAGCCTGCCAAGATGCCGGGGTCCGGTTCATCGGGCCGAGCCCAGAGGTGGTCCGCAAGATGGGAGATAAGGTGGAGGCCCGGGCCATCGCCATCGCTGCAGGTGAATATGGCGGGCAGGCCACAGGGAGCCACACAGCTCTTCAAGACGGGCCGTCTGGGAAGGGAGCTGGTGGGTTTTGGCAGGGATTCCAGCCTGTTACAGAGGCCCCACGCGTACCTGTCTCCCAACAGGTGTCCCCGTGGTCCCTGGCACAGATGCCCCCATCACTTCCCTGCACGAGGCCCATGAGTTCTCCAACACCTACGGCTTCCCCATTATCTTCAAGGCCGCCTATGGGGGCGGGGGGCGTGGCATGAGGGTCGTGCACAGCTATGAGGTGAGCAGAAGCCCGAGAGAGCACAGCAGGGAGGGGTGGGAGGCCACCAGAGCAGACCCTAGGGTTCTGGGAGTGGGTGGGGGTCACACAGACAGGGAGACAGAGCTGCGGGGCTCAACGTCTGCTTGGCCTTGCCCGCCCTCCCAGGAGCTGGAGGAGAACTACACCCGGGCCTACTCGGAGGCTCTGGCCGCCTTCGGGAACGGGGCGCTGTTTGTGGAGAAGTTCATTGAGAAGCCTCGCCACATCGAGGTGCAGATCCTGGGTGAGTGGGGAGCGATCCTGGGGCCGCAGCACAAGGCAGGAGCCAAGCAGGCCTCGATCCTTCTGGGCTTGCAGCGGCTGGCCCGTGGGACAGCTCCGGAGTCTCCCTCAGGCAGACCCTCCCTCAGGAAGGCGGGCTGTTGGGGCTGCGCTGGTCAGGGCCCTGATGCCTGGGCTGTGATGGTTTCTGTCCTGGCTGCCGCCTGTGGGGAGCAGGCCCTGACTGGCCACAGTGGTTGTGTGGGGTTGTTGGGTGTTTAGGAGGTGTTCAGATGCCAGCAGAAGCCAAACCTGGTTTACCTTCCGCCCCAGGGGACCAGTATGGGAACATTCTGCACCTGTATGAGCGGGACTGTTCCATCCAGCGGCGGCACCAGAAGGTGGTCGAGATCGCCCCTGCTGCCCACCTGGACCCCCAGCTCCGGGCCCGGCTCACAGGCGACTCCGTCAAACTAGCTAAGCAGGTGACGGGCAGGGGCTCTCTGGGGCAGAGTCTCCCACGGGGAGCCTGTTCCTGCAGGCTCGCTCTGAGCTCCTGCAGGCATAGACCTCATGGCCGGTGGTCACTGGGGTGCAGGTGTGGACAGCCAGCTGGGGAGCAGGGAGGGCCAGGGAGACCGGCTCTGGGAGGCTGGGGCAAGGACTCTCTTGGAGGACAGAGGGCTGATGTGGGGTCCTTGGGATCTTGCTGTTTGATAGCAGAGGTGCCAGGCCCAGAGGCTAAGCCTGGAGTACAGAAAGGCTGCAAAGAGGGAGGGAAAGAGGTCACCGACCACTCTCTCAGCACCCTCCGCGTAGACTGTGCTTCTGTGTGGCACCCACAAACTCCCAGCATAAAGGGAATGAGATTCAGTGGCTTCTATCAAGATTAGTAAGCATTATTAAGGCGTTTCTTCCTCACTGGTTGCTAACTGTCCCCTACATCACATTCATTGCAACTCATTTGCTCCTAAGGTCCTCTCTCGTCCAGTCTCTGCCTGCTGGGGCCTGGAGGCGGGAGACAGCAGCTGGCTCCCCAGCAGTGACCTGCCCCCAGACTGGCCCAGGAGAGCACCTGCCATGGCCAGGCCTGTAGCAGGGGTCCTGCTCTCAGTTCTTCTGGTCACCAGGTGGGCCCCTGGTCCTGCTCTCCTTCCAGAGCTGTGCTTCCTCAGACCTCTCAGGCAGCCTGGTCCCAGGAGAGGTGACAGCAGATGAGTCTGTAACCTTCCCCAGACTGAAAGCCAGGGCCGGCACTCTGCAGCGAGGCTGAAGCTGAAGGTGTCGATAGGGTCTAATTTAGAGTTGGGAGTTTGGTGACTTCATATGAGTTGTATTCATACCTTGAGTTTGGTCTTATTTATTGGCTTATGCCATGTCTCATCCAGAACATATGTAAGGGAGCCAAATGAAGTCGAGTGTGTGGTTTTGGAGGACCAGAAGTGACACTAGAATTAGGGTTGAATTTTGAGTTGGAGCCATCATCTGTTGGTTCCCCTCAACTGGCATCTCTTTGGGTAGTGGTCAGTGGTGATGATGCAGTAGAGGAGAACTTTATGAAGACCCTCTAAGAACGAGAAGGGTCCAGGGGAAGCCGGGTATGCATGGGTGGGGCTTGTGCCAGAAAGCCGAGGAGGCCACTGGGGAGAGGACGCCGGTCTGGGCGGACGGGAGCTTCTCCTGAGGTCTCACCCCAGACAAGCTGGGTGCAGCCATCTGAGGCTCCTGGTGGAGTCCTGGGGGAAGACGTCCAGGTGGGGGCCCAGCTGTGGGCTCAGGGCGCTTGTCCCCCCCAGGGGCAGGGCCGGTGGGCTGCCTGCCGTCCACTGGGGCAGGGTTTGTTGCAGTCTCTTCTTTTATGGAACCAACCCGGTGGGTGAGACGGAGTCCTTCTCGGGCTCCCATCGCCGCGCCCCTCTTACCCTGCCGCCCCTCAGGTGGGCTACGAGAACGCGGGCACGGTGGAGTTCCTGGTGGACAAGCACGGCAAGCACTACTTCATCGAGGTCAACTCCCGGCTGCAGGTGGAGCACACCGTCACCGAGGAGATCACCGAGTGAGCGTTACATTATATGCTGGAAGCGTCAGTGTTGTAAGAGCTAGTTCACAGGAGCAAATGAAAATGAGTCAGGGCCGGCCCGGTGGCGCGGCAGCTAAGTGCGTGCGCTCCGCTGCGGCAGCCCAGGGTTCGCAGGTTTGGATCCCAGGCGCGCACCTACGCACCGCTTGTCAAGCCATGCTGTGGCGGCGTCCCATATAAAGTAGAGGACGGTGGGCACGGATGTTAGCCCAGGGCCAGTCTTCCTCAGCAACAAGAGGAGGATTGGCAACAGATGTTGGGTCAGGGCTAATCTTCCTCACCAAAAAAAAAAAAAAAAAAAGATTCAGAACTGGATGATGAGGCGGCTTCTGGCTGTGCTGTGCTGTGTGCTGCATGTCACAGCCACCCTGGGGGAAGGTGCCGATCATCCCCACTTTTCAGGTGAGGAAACCAAGGCTCAGAGAGGTTAAGAGAGTTGCCCAGGGTCACACAGCTGGCCTCTGTCCAGCCCTGTGCTGTATTGCCTATGCCCACTCTAAATCTTGTGGTTTCTTTCCATCTTTATTTACTTTATAAATAGTTTGAGACAGCTGAGGTATTTTGTATAGAGTTTTTATTCTACTTTTTAAATTTAATATTTGTTGAAGACATTCCCCCAGGCTGTTATTCTTTCTAAATACTTTTAGTGGCTGCACACTATTCCATCTCCTGTATATTTCATAACTTATTTACATATAAGTCCTCTATTATTAGACAATTAGGTTGTGTCTGGCTTTTGTGGTTGTTAAGGGTGTGTCGACTAACATCTTTGTTCCCCAGTCTTCCCCTGCCTCTCTGAACAGTTCCAAGGATAGACACCTTTGGTGGGACTGCCTGATTGAAGGATAGGCAGCATCTCGCCTAATTAGCTTTCTAGATTGCGTGTACCAGTTTGTTCTCCCACAAGCATCGAGTATAGACATTTTAAAAAATCTGCCCGTTTTATAAACAATTAAACGGTCTTTCATTGTTTCGAGGAACATATTTTGAGCCATTTAAGTGTCAAGCCCTGGCTTTGGGCCAGTCCGTCTCACCATGGAACTTTCCTGACAGTTCCTTCCCCGACCCCTGATCCCACCTGAGAGGGAGGATGCTGTGGGGGCGCCTGCCTTTGCCCAGAAGGTGCATGGAGGCCCCTAGACGCCTTGTTCTCTCAAGGGCAGGGCGGAGTCGGGGTGGACGCTCCATACTCTGGCCCCGTGGGCCTCTCCCCATCTCGTTGCTGTAGAATTGTCATCCATCGTGAGCCTGCTCTTTGAGGGATGGAGGTCTCTGCTGGCTCGGGAGCGGGGCTTTTGTGTCAGACAGACACAGACTGGGGTGCAGGTTCCTCCCAGGTCAGGTTCCTCCCAGGTCACTAGCCGCATAGCGCTTGGGTGAGCTGCAGCCTCTCTGACCCTCAGGCTCCTCCTCTGGTGGGAAGGACAGTGACTCTCAGAGCATTATTGTAGAGATAAAGCCTGGAAAGAGCGCAGGCAGAGTCCATGGTGTGTGGACGTGGCGATCCGTGGTAATCAGCATCACTACTGTGAAGTGGTTTAGCAGGAAATACAAAACACTGAGGAAGATCTGCCAGCGCAGTTTCCAGGCTGTTCTTACTGCAAGCCTCAGTGACAATAAATTTTAAACCTTGAGTGTTTTTTTTAACAGCTGTTCCACTTGGATTTGTTGCTGTCCTTAGGAGCGTGGCAGGCAGTTAGGCTGAGCTGATAAAACCATGCCCATTTGGAGAGCTTTGTGCTCTGAGGGCTTCTTGGGGGGGGGGGGGGCGGTCTTGGGCACAAGCCCAGCTGTAGCACAGGCCCTGAGAGGACAGTGTCCTGCCCACAGCGCCCACCCATGTGGACCCTCCAACGGCTGTGGTCCCCATTTCAGTGAGCCCGGCCCTCACAACCCCCTTCTCTTGCAAACTGCTCCCCATACACACACACAGTATAGCTCACACCACTCTAAGAACGGGGCATCTGAGGCTTCAAATCCAGGCTTTTTCAAGGGGGGTTGAGGGAGGCAGGAGGACAGAGAGACCCCAGTGAGGAAGAAGGGCAGAGTGCAGGGAGGGGTAGTTTGGGGGAGGTGCAAGAGCAGGTAGGTGCGAGTATTTCAGCCTGCCCTTCGAGCTGCCAGGTTCTCCCTGTTCAGCCGTGCAGAGTTCCCAGCCCTGGTGGGCACAGGGCAGGGGCCGCCGGTCTGGTTGGGAGGAGCCGGCTGCCCAGGTCGGAAAGAGTTGGCAGGGGCAGGCCAGGCCGGGCCGAGTCTGTGTGTGGACCGCCCTCCTTGTCCATCCCCTGCCTCATGCTCCCCTCCATCTCCCCCCACCCGCAGTGTGGACCTGGTCCACGCCCAGATCCATGTGGCTGAGGGCCGAAGCCTGCCCGACCTGGGCCTGCGGCAGGAGAACATTCGCATCAATGGCTGTGCCATCCAGTGCCGGGTCACCACCGAGGACCCCTCGCGCAGCTTCCAGCCAGACACGGGCCGCATCGAGGTAGGCCGACATTCCACCAAGCACCCGCTCGTCCCGGGCCGTTTGGAGACTCTCCTGGGCCAGACTGCTTCTCCGAGGGGCACAAGGGAGCCCGTGGGCCCGGCAGTGAGGGCAACCCTCGTGTGGGCCGGTCTGAAGCTGGCTTAGAGAATATGGGAGCCAGGCACTGTCCAAGAGTAAGGAGAGAGCATTCCTTGGGGGGAGGCTGCCACGTGCACAGGCTAGCAAGCCAGCCAGTGAATCACGCGGATCAGGGAGCAGACCAGGAGGTGAAGCCAAATGCAGAGTCCCCAGAAATGAGGCCTAGGCCCTTGACTACTCTCTTCTCTCAGAAGCCCACAGAGCGGTGCTGCCCCCTCTGTCCTGCCTGCGGTCTGAGGAAGGGTGGCTGGCGTGGCAGGACCCAGGGGGTGCAGCAAAGGACTGGGGCCCGGATGTCCCGGTGGAGGGGGCAAGCTGAGCCAGCGGGCCCATCCAGGATGAATGCGGGAGTCAGGGGATGGTGGAGGCAGGGAGGAGCCTGGGAGGCGGGCCTGGGGCTGCAGGCATGGCGGGACATTGAGGGAGCCGGGCAGGCTCCCCTACACCAGGACCTGTGACTCCTCTGGGGCACTTCCTGCACCTTGTCTCTTTCCTCCCAGTGCGGAGGCGCCCCGAAAGCCATCTGTCTCCCCTCCTCGCCCCAGTGTCAGGACTGCTGCGGGCAGGGCCCTCTGGCCTGCTGGGGTGCCTGTCCCCTGGCCCCCATCTCACGCTGGCTGAGGTAGCCCTAGATCCCATGTGTCAGCAGCCCTGCTGCCAGCTCTGCTGGTGTGCTGCCTGCCCAGGTGGCCTGGCCTCCGCGGAAGCAGGCCTTTTGGGGAGCTCAGGTCCTGCTCCAGAGGCCAGGGTGATTTTGAGACAGATACTGGGCTTCTGAGACGTCTGCAGGGAAGGGGGGCTGTCTGGATTCTGAAAGTCGCCTAGAGCTGGTTGGCTTGAGGCAGAGAGCTGCCACCAGAATTCTGTTTCTGGAACGATCCAAGTCGTAGGTGGGAGCCAACCCCAAGGCCCGGGTGCTATGCGGCCGGCGGCCCCTGACTTCTCTGCCCTCGGCCGGAAGGGGCAGCCCTGTGACGCGACGCTGCCTCCTCCGCCTCCGCCTCCTCGCCTGGCTCCTCCAAACCTGGTTTACCACAGGGTATTTTTAGCCGACAGTTCCTGCTCACAGCTGAGTGCTCACCCTTAAATATTTTATTAAGTTCCTTTTTATCGAACACAGGCCCGCGTCCCTTAGAAGCGGAAATGTGGTGCACTGGGTGTCCCAAGCCCCCGGGCTGTCCCTCCCACTCCCCGTCCCCTTACATGGGCCTCATGAGGGTCCCCCTGCCCCCGGGGCAGGCTCTTCCTGCTGGGGCTCACCCCCACCCCCCATCCCATCACAACATTCACCTGTGTGCTAGTTACCCCCAGACACCCCGAACCTCTGTCCCCCCAGCCCCTCCCCGTCTGTCCCCACAAGTCGGCCTCTCTGACCCGTCGTTCTCTCCCCTGCTTCCCTCTCCGGGCAGCTGTGTGGGCACGTGCGCACCTGGCCTCCTGCGTCTCTCCCGCAGCCAGCCCTTCTCCCTGTCCTGGTATTTCCTAGCTGCTTGCCTCTTCCTCTGCCTCATCTCCCTTTTCCCCCGATTCTCCCCTTCTGGAAGGAGGGGGCAGTGGGGGGACACTGAGGCCTCCCCATCACTGTACACTAAAACAGAACCCCCTTGGCCTGCCTCGTCTCCTCGCCTTGCTCCCATCCCAGCGTCCCTGTCACCAGTCTGGGCATTTTCTCGTTTGTCCCCTTACCTGGCAGGCTGGGAGCCCCATGCGAGCAGGGACTCTGTTTTAGCTGCCCTGTCCCCACTGCCTGGCATGTGGTGGGCACACACGCCTGGGAGTGAATGAGTGAACAAATGAAGGACTCTGAAAGGCAGGAGGGCCGGGCAGGCGGGCGGTGAAGTTTGCTAGGAATGGGCCCTGGAATAGAGACGCAGGGCTGGCCCCTGCCCGCCCAGGCCCCTCTCCGTGCTGTGCTGGGCTCTGTCAGCCCAGAGTGCTGGCGCTGGCAGGACGTGTCCTCCCCTGTCCCCTGTCCTGCCCCTGCCAGCTCTGCTCGGGGAGGAGGAAGCAGTGACTGGGTGCACTTAGAGAAGGCAGTGTGCCCCTGGGTTCTCTGGCAGAAACTAAGCAGAACTTCACAAGCCAGAGTTGGGGTTAACCTGTGGGCGCTCTCGTGCGTGGCCCTCAGTGCCCTGCCAGGCCCACCCTCATCCAGCCTGGGCTGGGGGCCGCACCTTGACTCCGGCTTCTGACCAGTTCCTGACTCTGCTCCCCTCTCCCCGCAGGTGTTCCGGAGCGGAGAGGGCATGGGCATCCGCCTGGATAACGCTTCCGCCTTCCAAGGAGCTGTCATCTCCCCGCACTATGACTCCCTCCTGGTCAAAGTCATCGCCCATGGCAAGGACCACCCCACGGCCGCCACCAAGATGAGCAGAGCCCTGGCCGAGTTCCGCGTCCGGGGTGTGAAGGTGAGAGGCCGCGGGCCCTGCCTGCCTTCGCGTCGTGTACATCCCTGCCTCAGTCCTGCCCCTTTGCTGTGCGTGGACTCTGCAGCTCTCAGTCCCTGCTGGTGCCGCCCCGCCGTGTCCCGGGGAGTCGGCCTGGGCGCTGGCCCTCGGCCAGAGTTGAGAGTCTTGCTCAGGGGAGCCCCACACCACTTCCTGCCCCACGGGTGAGATCACCTGAAGCGTGTGTTAGATCTGCATGTTACCAGGCCTTTCTTCTGGAAATTTGGACCCCACAGGCTTGGGTAGGGGCCCTGGAGCCTGTGTTCTGAACAAGCTTTCCAGGTAGTTCTTCATTCCAGGAATTTGTGGACACCCAGGTGAGAGGGCAGGCCTGCATGGATGAGGTCACTTTGCATAAAGGCAGACCCCCGCCTGCCCTCGTGGCCCCCGCCAGGCCTGGTACATGCAGAATGTCGGGATCTTCAGAGACAGCCAAGAAGGAGGCTGCAGCCAGCAGGCCTGAGCAAAGGGCAGAGGAGGCCAGGGGCCCACCCTTAGGGGGCTCGCAGCCCGGCTGCCAGGCAAGGACCGGAAGTGTCTGTTGGTCTCTTGGTTGGGCCCCGTGCCCTAGCTCTGTAGCTAGAGATGAAGTCACAGCCACGTACTGTCCTGTCCTTGCCGCCAGCGCCGCCCAGGTATCTGTGGGCCTCCCCGGGCAGACGCTACCAGGAGACGCTGCAGGGCGAGGAGAGCAGGCGATCAGGGCTCTGCCCTGTGAGGGGTGGCCCTGCGCAGGCCCCCTCATCCTCTTCTGGGAGTTCCCCAAGGATGGTCGCCCATCACAGAGCCCGGCTTCCCCTGCCTGCCGCGCACGGGTGGGGGGGTGTTGGGGCGCTGGCTGATGGGCACTCCGCGTCGCTTTCTCCTCCGCTCAGCTGCTGCCAGCCTGCCTGTGGTCCAGGCTCGGCCGGTGGGGTTGGGGGGTGTGGCAGTGCTGTCCTCCGTGCCCTGCGTCTTTCCTCCCACCTGCTGACAGGGCTCTGTGGCACGTGGTGGCAGGTGCCCCAGTGGGTGCAGAAGCCTTTCGACAGAGCACATGGGAGGGAGGGAGCCTATGGGGCCCGTGTCAGGCCGGCCGTCCCCCCCAGGCCCTCAGCCCCCCGCAGAGGGAAGGCCCGTTCCCCAGGTGCTGGTATCTCTGCCTTCTTCCTGGAGGAGCCTCGCGGCTCCTGGTCAGGGGGCCGTTTCCCACTGTGTGCAGATGTGCCGTGACATCGTGTGCTCAGCCTGCTTCTTGCCGTGGGGGCTTGGTTTCCTGGCATGGTGTCCTGGGGCTGCTTCCAGGGCTGGGTGGCCAGTGCGACCGTGACCCCAGTGGGGGGTCCGGCTACCCCACCCCTCGCCTGCCCGCCCCTGTTGCTGTGTGTTGTCCTCGTTGGTGACCCCGGCTGGCTGCTGTGGTTGTACTCCTGGGCCATAGGACTGTCCACCTGCCCTACAGCCTGGAGTGCTCACGAGCACCCACCACCTTAGAACCCTGAAGGTGGAAGAGGGAAACCAGGGCCAGGGGAGCCACAAGGAGGAAGGGGGGCAGCCAGCAGCAGGACATGTGTTTTTGGTTCCTGGGGGCAGCAGTGTCCTCCCCAGACGTGCACTCAGACTAGGCCACTGGCTCCTGCCATGCCTGGAGCCTCCTGCCAACCTTGCACCTGCCGCCGGGCCGTGCCTTGCCCCTCCCCACCCTGCCCTGCCTCCTGTCCCCCTCCCCACTCAACTCTGGGCCGCCTCTGCCCTCTCTCCGTGGCCCCTTGGTGGGCTCATGCTGTCCTGCTCTTCTCTGTTGATGATCTTGTTTCATTTATTGAAACCAGGATCTTTCTTGGGCCACGTCCAGGTATGTGTTCTGGGGCTGGGAGGGCAGGCACGTGTGTGTGTCAATGCTGTGCAAACCCACAAGCATGTGAACTTGGTCTGCACATGTGTGCACACACCTTATTGCACCAGCTCTCACCGGGCTGCCCATCAGAACCACAGCAGGCCTTACACAGAAAGACCACACAGCCTTCGGCACATGTAGTTTGGCCACCGGGGCCCAGGCACCATCACAGGCCCCGGGGTGCCAGCACCCAGCCTCCGCAGTGGGTCAGGCACCAGCATGTTCTTGGAGGACCTGGGCGCGCCTGGCGCAGAGTGGGAAGCACACACGCCTGTGAGTGTTTGTGTTCAAAGCACTGATTCTTCCAGCCAATGCCCAGGAGCAGTGAGTGTTTAGAAGGCTGGCAGAGCCCGGGGCGAGAGGCTGGCAGGGACTTGGGCACAGAGGAAGCAGAGCAGGGCATGCCACCCCTGGACTGTGGCTCCTCGGGGTGGGGACTAGAGCAGGGCAGTGGCTGTGGGCACCCCTCCAGTGCCCAGCGAGAGAGGTTTGACTCTGTTTTTCCAGACAGGCCCAGAGCAAAGCCCCGGGGGTGTCAGCAGAGCAGCTGGGGAGCCGGGATCTCGCTCAGGGCCTGCAGCACTGACAGGAACCTTCCAGGGGGTCCTGGGCTGATAGCAGGGCAGTGGGATCCCAAGCCCTTTTCGGATGACATTTTACAAATCCAAGAGATGCCCTGGGAGATGGTGAATAAGGTCGTGAGCATCGGAAGCCATGGGGACTTGCCCACTAAGTTGTGTTAAGAGAATGTTGCCAGCCCAGGCCTCTTCCCTGAGGGGCTGTGCCATGTCTCACCTGCTCCTATTGTCACTAGTTGCATTCTAACATCCAGGCCACCGTGAGGGCGTCACATCCTGCCACATCCTGCCAGGAAGGAGTGTTCTCTGCACTTATAGAGCACGGAGGGTGCTGTGCCCAGTGAGCATGGTACTCGAGGGCCTGGGCCTGGGCTCACCCAGGTCTGGAGGCAGCAGACCCAAGCACTGGGCCGTCAGACGGTGAGGGGGCCGAGGGCACCCCGGGCTGCCTGGGCCACCTCCACGGGGCTGGCAGCCCCAGCCCTGCTCCCATCCTGTCTCTGTGCCTCCACTGGCCCATGTGTTCCCCTCCCCTCTCAGGGAGCCTAGCAGGATGAGACCAGAGACTAGCATTGAGGTGTCCCCAACAATTTTATTATAAAGAAAAACAAGACTCCCACTTGGTGGCTGCAGCCCCTGCCTCAGTGGCTGTGAGCACCTGTCAGAGGGACCTGTCCCCTTACGCCCATCTGGGGGCCAGAACCAGAGGGAGGGCCCCCTGTCCTGCCAAGCATAAAGGGGGCCTGAGGTACCGAGGGTAAACCGGAGGGACTTGCAGGCAGTACTGACCTACCAGCCAGGCGGCTGCCCGCCCCACGCCCTCTGCCCCGGGCTGGTTCCCTTCCCATCACACCACGCTCTCTTCCAGCCTCTCCGCACTGCCCCCCACTTCCCGGCATCCTGCCCCGAGCAGCCCCCCGTGCACAGAGTGGCTCCGTCGGGCCCAGGCTCCTCCAAGGCGCCTGGCATAACCGTAGCACCCCCCGGTGTCTCCCAGGTCCAGGGAGCAGCTGCGCTGGGGGCGAGGCGGGGGGCTCCTCGGCGGGTGGGTCTTGGGCGTGGGGCTGGGGCCTCCATTGGTCTGGGATTGGACGTGGCTGAGTTTGAGGGGAAGGCGGCCATTCCCAGCCCCCCGGCCCCGAACCAGCAAGGCCACAGTGAAGACCAGTAAGGCAGCCACCAGCACACCCCCCACAGCCACGGTCAGGGTCCCGCCCAGCACGTGGGCCTGCAGGGCGTGGCACAGGGGTGTGGCTGGCAGTGTGGAGAAGTGGGCACAGCCCAGCAGCCTGGTGGCCGTGAGGTCGGAAAGCCCAGCGGCGGGTGACAAGGCCAGCAGGCAGAGGTCATAGTCGGCACCAGGGACTAGGTGCTTCAGCAAAAAGTGGTGGCTGGAGGCTGGGACGATCCTGTGGGCAAGGGCAGGTGGTCAGAGCACAGGCATCAGGGTCCAGGCCCCAGCCCCCCCCCTCACATGGCCTCGAAGTGCCCTTCACAGCTCACTCCCCACCACCCTCAGTGTGCTCCCAGGTCCCAGCTCTGAACACCCCCTGCCCTCAGGACCACATGTGCCTTGTTCACTCAAGAAGGTAAAGGAACCAAAACAGGCATGCATGTGCGGCAGTGGAGACAGTGCAAGGGGACAGACAGGTGTCTGTCCACAGGTGTGGACACAGGCCCAGGGCAAGCCGAGGAGGCCACAAGTGGAGAATCACATCGCCAGAGGCAGAAACAACATGCACCTGTGGGCCTGGCCCCACGTGCTTAAACATGGACGCCCAACACCAGGAGGCCTGCGCTTGCTCAGCCGCACCCGACAGCCTCCTCACAGCACTCCCCACCTCCTGTCCCTGGTGCCTGAGCCTCCTCTCCCCCTGCAGCCCCAGCACCCCCCCGGCAGCTCAGAAGCTGAGGAGGGGTGTGTGGCAGCGCCCAGGAGAGGTGGCCAAGCCCTGGAGGAGTGGAGCAGGGCTCAGAGGGAGGGCGGCTGGGAACGAAGCTGGGGTCCACGGGGCTGCAAAGTGCGTCCTCACCGGTAGATGAGGGTCTCGTCCTCGCTGCTGTTGTACTGGATTTGGAACATCCACACGGGGTCCGTTGGCCGCCCTGGCCCCCAGCTCACCAGCCCTGAGGTGGCGGTCACCTCTGTCACCTGCACAGCTGGCTCAGACTCTAGCGTCCCCTCACCCTCGGCAGCAGTGCGGGCTGAGGCAGCAATGTCCGAGGGCCCCGGGCGGCCCCCTTCAGCGCTGCCGTTCCCGCCGTGGGGCAAGGCCAGTACCCGTAGCTCTACGCGGGCTGTGGCCTCACCAGCAGGGTTGGTGGCAATGCAGGTGTAGTCCCCTGCGTCTCCAGAGCCTGTCACCCCAATCTCCAAGGTCCCGTTGGGGAAAGCCCGGGCTCGGGAGGAGTTGCCGACTAGCCGGTCATCAGGGCCAACCCAGTGCATGGTGGGCGCAGGGTCGCCGAGGGCCCGGCACCGCAGCGTGGCCCGCTGGCCCTCCAGCACCCAGAGGCGCTGCGTGTGGCGGGCAATAAGGGGGGGCTCACAGGAGAACTCGCCCTCGGGCACTGCCCAGAAGTAGCGGCCAGCCAGGCCTGGCGGGGAGGCGCACGTCTCCAGGTCATCGGGCCGGGCCAGCCGGCGCAGCCAGAGCAGCTCACAGTTGCAGTGCAGGGGGTTCCCGCTGAAGCTCAGCACCAGGGGGGTGGGCGAGGCCTCAGCGTCGCGCCCCCGGGAGAAGAGCGGGTCGGGCGCCAGGGTGGCCAGGCGGTTGGAGGTGAGGTCAAGGCGGGAGAGCTGGCCGAGTTGGGCAAAGGCGCCCGGGGGCAGTGCGTCGATGAGGTTGTGGTCCAGGTTGAGGGTGTGCAGGGCGGGCATGGCACCGATGCCAGCCCAGGGTACCTGCCGCAGATTGTTGTAGGACAGGTCCAGGTCCTCCAGGCTGTCCAGGAAGTCATCGAAGGCCCCCGGCGCGATTCGGCCCAGCTGGTTGCCACTGAGGATGAGGTGCTGCAGGTTAACGGGGCCCCGAAGGCTGCTGGCACCCAGCTCCACCAGCCTATTGCCGTCCAGGTGCAGGGAGCGCAGGCTCTCCAGGTCCCCAAAGGCGCGAGCCCCAATGCGGGTGATGGCATTTCGGGACAGGGTCAGGTCCACCAGCCCTGTCATGTTGCGGAAGTCCGGGGGCCCCAAGGCCTGGATGAAGTTGTCAGCCAGCCGCAGCTCCACTGTGCGCCGGTCCACGTTGGGCGGCACGAACAGCAGGCCTCGGTGGGCACAGAGGGTGCTGAGCGATTCGGACAGGTTCTGGCAGACGCAGGGCAGTGGGCAGGCGGCCGCTCCACTGGCCAGCAGCAGCAGCAGGAGTGGTGGGGCCATGGTGAGCTCCCTGTAGGGAAGGGCCACAGCCCAGGCACAGGTGCGGCTGGTGTAGGTGCTCCCTGTGCCCAGGGCCCAGTCCCAGGGGCCAGCTTCCAGAGCCTGGCCTGGAGGGGGTGAGGGTCAGAGGCCACAGGGGCCCCCCAGGGTTGAGGGAAGGCTGGGGCTTGCAGGGACAGGCCCCCCTGAGTAAAGGTCACATTTCCTAAGCAGTTAGGGGGAGTCCAGGCTCGGGGGACAAGATGAGGCATGAGGCAGGAAGCAGAGGTGGCCAAAAGAGCAGGGAGGGTCCCGGAAGTTCCTTTCCCTGGCGTCCCCTGGAATCGCCAGCACCCCCCTCCGCGCCATCCCCTCCCGCGCCAGGGAAGGCTCCCCCCAGACGTTTCCTGTGGCCCGTCGCCCCTCCCCTGACAGCCTCCGCGCTGTACCCCGCGGCCCCCTCACCTGGCGTCTGTAGCTCAGGGGGCGCGGGCCGGCCTCCCCGTGGGCCCGGCCGGCCCTCGCCGACTCCAGGCGGCTCTCCCGTGGGGGCGAGGCCCTGGGCTGACCGGCCGCCCGCCGCGCACCCGCCGGCCCATGGCGCTCGGGCCCGCGGCCCCGGCTCACTCGGTTCCCGGCACCTTTTCCCGGCGCGGCTTGCGGTGGCGGCGACGGCGGCGACAGGCAGGTGGGTGCGCGCCAGCGAGCACGCGCTCCGCGGACACGCACGTGGAGGGCGGACGGGGAGGGGCGCGCGGGGATCCACCCGGGCCCGGGCCGGATCCCGAGGTCACGGGGACATGCGGCCACTGCAGCGCCCACGGGTGGCTCCTGGTCACGCCCCAGGCCCCGGCCGGCGCCGGTCCGCCGCGCAGCCCCCCAGCACTGCCGCAGCGCACTCACCCTGGCACAGGCGCGCGCGCCCCCGGCCACCCTGGCGCCCCGGCATCCTGCACCGCACGGGCGCCCGCCGCCGCTGCGCGAACCGTCACTCTGCAGACAGCCAGACAAAGCGCCAGCTCGCGGGCCTCTTCACCATCTCCCAGAGACGGGAGTCTTTGTCACATGTCGCTGGGCACCCTCCCCAACACACCCACACATGCCTACACACCCACACGTCCCCGCACCCATAGGCAGGGCCGGGCGCAAACCTGCACTGTTACTGGGACCCTCACATTCACAGACACACACTGAAGGTCATAACCGTTCTGCATCACCGAGTCACGTGGAGGGTCCCCAACAGGCAAGGGGCCTTGGAGGGGACTGGGATGGACTGGGCGACGCCCCCGGCAGGGCTGCCGTGGGTGGGGCCGAGAGGGCTCGGCCTCCGGGCTGGCGCCGCGCCCCGCCCCTGCTGCCCGCCCCTCCCTCCCCCTTCCCAGGCTCCGCGCCCCGCCTGCCCGGTGTTCGGGAGCCAACCGGTCTCCGCCTCGGGCCCGATTGGTCTGCGCTCGCGGTTTCCCAGCAGGTCGGCGGTGGCACGCTGTTTGAAGCTGTGCGTCAGTGATCCTCGCCGGCTGGCAGTCCCTCCCTCCCCCTTCTGCCTCTGCCGGGCTATTTCCTTGGTGGGGTGGCCCAGGACACAAGCTCGGCTCCGCTGAGAAAGGGCCCCCCCGGTGTGAGTTCCCGGTTTCCTACCTCCAAGAGCCGGGCTTGGGTGGGAGCGCTGAGGGCTCGGAACCAGCTCGGGCACCGTGGTCCTTCACAGTGGTCCCCCTGGTTGGGAAACAGGAAGTCACCATCTCCCCCTAGTATCTCCTCGCTCTCAGGCTACCTGGGTCCTCCCCTGCCCCCTCCCTTCTCTCCAGACCTGATTCCTAGGGGCTGGGTGCGGCAAACTCAAGGAAACAGACCGAATTCTAATCCTGCCTGGTACAGCAGGTAGCCTGGGGCAACTTATTTAACCACTGAAACAATTTGTCATCTAGGTCAAGGGCTGTTAACTGTATGTACTTATGCACTTAGCAGGGGTGGGAAGAGAAGTGATGCAGCCTGTGAGGGCTTAGCCGCCCGGCCGCTGGCAGCTGTTCTTACTGTTGCTGCTCCCGGGCCTCAGCTCTTGAACCTGTAGAATGAAGGCATTGGATCCTAGCCCAGGTCAACTTTGATGCTCAGTGGCATCAGATATTTCTGTGTTCCTCTTCTCACCATCAGAAATGTTTTCATTCACCCTACACACATTTACTAGCGTCCATTACATGCTGCTCTGTGCTGAGAGTTGGGGTTACAGCACAGAGGAGATGACAGATCCCTCCAGAATTACAAAGGGGGAGGGATCTACAAAAGGGAAATGCAAGATGGGACAGGGGAGGCCTCCAAGGATCCTCTCACCTCTACGTGGTTCTAGGTTCTTTACGTGGTTTCGCTGGTTTTCTCTTTTCAAATACCATGCCTTGGTCCAAGTGAAATGTCCCCATCTCTTTAGAAGGAGCAGAGACCAGATTCAGGGACACACAGCAGACCTGTCACACCAGACAGGCATGAGGCCATGTTGGCTGGGTCCCACTCTAAAATGACCGCCTGTGGGAGGAGACACCCTTCCCCTCTAGGCCTCCAGGCAGTAGGAGCCCTGGGGGGGCAGATAGAATATCTCAGGGTAGCAACAGGGTCCAGCAGCTCATGCTGGGCCTGGAGTCCCTGTTGAAGGTGCACCCAGAGATTATGAGTGGGTGACACACGGAGATGCCTTCTCTGAAGTGACAGCTAGGGCTGTCGCCATGTGGTCACAGGCACGTGCACGCTGAAATCCCGTCCACATGGCCTCACTGTCACGGGGCATCTCTCAGCACTGGCTCCTAGGCCCCATGCGGCCTTTGGGTTGGACTACCCTGCCCTAACTTCAGGCTGTCACCCAGCGTTTAATGAGCAGAACCGAGGGCCTTTGTGCACAAAGCAGGCGGATACAGGTACCTCAGACAGCACCCCTGCTCCCCAAAAAATGCTCCCAGGTGTGTGAGGAATGCAGACAAGCAAAAGGTGATGAGGCCAAGGGAGGAACTTTCCAACAGCTGATCCCACAGAGGCCTACTAGAGTCCGGCTCTGCTGTGAGGGTGGTGGTGAGGTACAAAGGAGGGCTTTGACTTCCAGACTTCCAGGAAGAGATTCCGGGCGGGTGCAAAGGCGTGGAGGTCTAAGAGCACAAGGCACATGTGGTGTGGCTAGAGGTGGTCGTGCCCAGGAAGCCTGGCAGGAGGCGTGGCCTGGAGACAAGGGGTCAGAGCTAGAGATGGCCATGGTGGAATTGTCTGGTGTGACCAGTGACACAGGAGGAGTGGGTGGTGAGGGTGATGGAATGTAGGTTTGGTAACCGGGTAGACAGTAAAGCCTACCAGAAGGCAGAGGAGGACTGGGTGACGGAAGCCGATTTTGGACTTGATGAGCTTGTGTGAGGGACACACAGGAGAGGTGCCCAGGAGGTATTTCCACTGTAGGGTCTTGGCTCTGGAGCTGGAGGCCTAGGATGAGGCCACCCAGGGAGAGTGTGCTGTGTGAGGAGGAGAACCCAGTGACAGCCCTCAGAAGGCCATCCTGCAGGGGGAGAGGAGCCCCCAGTGGGAACCAGGAAGAAAGAGAGCAAGAGGTCTTAGAAGCTCAGGGAGAAAACGTCCAGGTGGGAGCTGTTAGCAAGAGAGGGCGGGAAAGTGCCATTGGATTTAGTGATAAGAATATCATGTGAGAAGATCAGGGCGTGGCCGTGTGTTGTGTGTGGGGGGAGTGGGCCCTGCATTCAACAATTGTTGAATGCAGGGGCCTCTTTCAAGAATCGTGGCCAGGAAGGCGAGAGGGTGGCTGCTTTACACCACAGTGCTGTGGGAAAGGCCTAATCCACTTTCTGGGCTGTGTGGAGGGGAGGAAGTGCTTGTTTCCAGATACCTGAGGAAGGAGGAGGTGGGATTCAGCACATGCCCCAGGATGAGCAAGGAGGAAGTGGGCTCAGTCCCCTGACAGCTTAGGGGACTCTGCCAGAATGGGAGGAGGGTGTTGTGAGGAGATGGGGAAATGGCACTCCACAGGGACGCCTTGAACCTCAGCATGGAATCCTGGGGAACTCGAGAAGCTGTGCTGGCCCAGGGTGGCACCTTCAGCCTCTTCTTTCCCCAACCATGCTGCGTGGTGACGCCCTCCCACCCACCTCTGTCCTGCAGACCAACATCCCCTTCCTGCAGAATGTGCTCAACAACCAGCAGTTCCTGGCAGGCACCGTGGACACCCAGTTCATCGACGAGAACCCGGAACTATTCCAGCTGCGGCCCGCACAGAACCGGGCCCAGAAGCTGCTGCACTACCTGGGTCCGGCCCTGAGACTGCCCTTCTTTCCCCTCCCCGATGCCTTGCTTCTGGCCCCCTGCCCAGAGCTTCCTAGCACCCCCTACCCCTGCCCTCAATCTGATCTTGCACCCTCCTCCTTTGCTTCAGTCTCCCCCAGCCCCACCTTCCTTGCTCCTGATCTTAGAGATACGCCCCCCCCCTTCCCATCCATGTGGCCCTCAATAGGTCCCCACTGCCTGGACCCACGAGGCCCTGGCTTTGGAGAGGACAGGGCCCAGCTGGAGGACTGGGGATCCTGGAGGAATCCCCCCATCCCCGAGCCCACCTATTCTCACTCCTGCCCTCAACTCAGACTCTGCCCTGACGTGATGCCCACTCTCTCCCCAGGACATGTCATGGTGAATGGCCCGACCACCCCGATCCCCGTCAAGGCCAACCCCAGCCCCACGGACCCCATTGTCCCTGGGGTGCCCATAGGTAAGTGAGATTCATTCTGCCAACTCATAGGGGAGACAGGAGGTTGCCGCCTGCAGGATGGATGCTAATGCCTTGGTCTGCCCTAGGCCCACCCCCAGCTGGTTTCAGAGACATCTTGCTTCGGGAGGGGCCCGACGGCTTTGCTCGAGCAGTGCGGAACCACCAGGGGCTGCTGCTGATGGACACGACCTTCCGGGACGCCCACCAGTCCCTGCTGGCCACTCGTGTGCGAACCCACGATCTCAAAAAGATCGCCCCCTATGTTGCCCACAACTTCAGCAAGCTCTTCAGCATAGAGAACTGGGGAGGTATGCTGGAAGAGGGCTGGAATGTGGGACAGCACCTGGAAGGAATTTGGTACCCCAGTGTGGCCAGGCCCCTGGGGACTCTGCAGGAGAAGCTGGAGATGTTAACATTGATGGAACTAGAGAGAACCAAAGAAGGCACAGCGTTCATTTGTTCAGCAGTGACTGGTGCCCACTCTGGCCAGGCCCGGTGCTGGGCATGAGATCAGAGCTGAGACCCAGGCAGCTCAGGGCCGGAGAGGAGACACCAGCCTGTTAGTTAATTTTAGCACAGAGAATAGGTGGGGGGGCTGTGAAAGAGGGTGCAGAGAGAACACAGTGAGCCTGAGCTGCCCTGAAAGATCAGCGAAGGGAAAAGTCTGCGGGGGTCGGGGTGGAAACGTGAGACCCTGGATGAGCAAGGCCAGATGTTAGGGCTGGAGGCTCAGGCTGCAGAGCTGCAGGGCGTGGTGGGGTCCCCGAGACATGCGGGGCTGACCTAGGCCTCTCGGTCCCCGTGCAGGAGCCACATTTGACGTTGCAATGCGCTTCCTGTACGAGTGCCCTTGGCGGCGGCTGCAGGAGCTCCGTGAGCTCATCCCCAACATCCCGTTCCAGATGCTGCTGCGGGGGGCCAATGCCGTGGGCTACACCAACTACCCCGACAATGTGGTCTTCAAGTGAGCCTGGGGTGGGGTGAGCAGACGGTGCATGGCGTGCGCACGCAGGTGCTGGGCCACAGTGCAATGGCCTGTGCTCCCCACAGCGGGCTCAAAACCAAGTTTCTCAGTGGCTGCACCCGAGCAAGGACTGCTAAGTGCAGAATTATAGTCTGAGAACTGGAAAGCTTTCTAGGTCACGGGGCAGTGGAGGCCCTGAGAGGGCAGGTGACTTGTCCCAGGCCATGTGGTGTAGAGCAGGGGCTGGAACCCAGGCCAGTGCTCTTGCTCCCTCAGCCTGCCACTCCTTTGCAAAGCAAAGAATCCCCAGCTGGTTCATCTGACCTGGACAGACTAAGCTGCACTGCACGTGCCTAGCGTTGGACAGCTCTGCTCCGTGCTGGATGCCTCTGGGGCGACCCTGCCCAGCCCAGGCTGCCCTGGAGAAGGCCTTGTCCACACTGTGCTGCCCTCAACACTGGCTCTGTGGGTGCCACGCCCCCTGCCAGGCCAGACTCTTCAGTCTCATTCCCTAGGGTCCACAGATAGGCCAGAAGCCAGAGAAGGATGTGCAGCAGGGAGGAGGAAGGGGCTAACCCTTGGACTCTCCTACCCACTCAGGTTCTGTGAGGTGGCCAAGGAGAACGGCATGGACGTCTTCCGGGTCTTTGACTCCCTCAACTACCTGCCCAACCTGCTGCTGGGCATGGAGGCAGCAGGCAGTGCTGGTGGCGTGGTGGAGGCTGCCATCTCCTACACAGGTGACGTGGCCGACCCCACCCGCACCAAATACTCGCTGCAGTATTACATGGACTTGGCTGAAGAGCTGGTGCGAGCTGGCACCCACATCCTGTGCATCAAGGTGCCTGGGCCCGGCCCACCCCCAGGAGTCTCCCCCTTGCCCATCTCTCCCTCCCCACCGCATCCCCCCCACTCATCTCCCCCACCATGCACACACCATGCCTCCTCCTTACCGTCTTTCTCTTTCTCCTCCCCTCTTTCCCCAGGACATGGCAGGGCTACTGAAGCCATTGGCCTGCACCATGCTGGTCAACTCCCTCCGGGACCGCTTCCCCGACCTCCCGCTGCACATCCACACCCACGACACATCAGGGGCAGGCGTGGCAGCCATGCTGGCCTCTGCCCAGGCTGGGGCCGATGTGGTGGATGTGGCATCTGACTCCATGTCCGGGATGACATCACAGCCCAGCATGGGGGCCCTGGTGGCCTGTACCCGAGGGACTCCCCTGGACACAGGTAGGAACAGCAGCAGCCCACAGCCGTTCTCCTCTCGAAGCTGCAGCCCCCACCAGTAGAGTCTGGTATATCCTAGAATCTAGATACTCTTGCCTGGCCTTGCCTTCCATCACCCACACCTGAGATGGGACCTGAGCTGGCCCTGGGGTCCTGGGAGGAGCACCTGAGAGCTCAGCACATTTCCAAGCCCTCCCACCTCTGGCGTCCCTGCAGGAGTGCCCCTGGAGCATGTGTTTGACTACAGTGAATACTGGGAGGGGGCCCGGGGACTGTATGCGGCCTTTGACTGCACGGCCACCATGAAGTCTGGCAACTCGGACGTGTATGAGAACGAGATCCCAGGGGGCCAGTACACCAACCTGCACTTCCAGGCACACAGCATGGGGCTTGGCTCCAAGTTCAAGGAAGTCAAGAAGGCCTACGTGGAGGCCAACCAGATGCTGGGCGACCTCATCAAGGTGAGCCAGGCCCAGTGCTCTTACCCTTGCCTCTGGGCCTCCATAAGGTGCCTAGCACCCTAATCCAGGGGCCCTTCTCCTCAGGTGACACCCTCTTCCAAGATCGTGGGCGACCTGGCCCAGTTCATGGTGCAGAATGGGCTGAGCCGGGCGGAGGCTGAAGCCCAGGCAGAAGAGCTGTCCTTCCCCCGCTCCGTGGTGGAGTTCCTGCAGGGCTACATTGGCATCCCCCACGGGGGGTTCCCTGAGCCCTTTCGCTCTAAGGTAGGGAAGGCCCAGCAGGCCCAGCAGAACGTCAGGGTGGGTGTTGAGTGCAGGCATCAGGCCTGATCCTCTGCTTTGCTCCCCAGGTTCTAAAGGACCTGCCAAGGGTGGAGGGACGGCCTGGAGCCTCCCTCCCTCCCATGGATCTGCAGGCGTTGGAGAAGGAGCTGACAGAGCGGCATGGGGAGGAGGTGACCCCGGAGGACGTGCTCTCAGCGGCCATATACCCCGATGTCTTTGCCCACTTCAAGGACTTCACTGCCACCTTTGGCCCCCTGGATAGCCTCAATACCCGCCTCTTCCTGCAGGGACCCAAAATTGCAGAGGAATTTGAGGTCAGTGGCTCTGGCACCTGTCTACCCTCCACCCCAGCACCCCTGCCCTGGCCATCCCTGAGGACCCCAGCACAGCTAGAGCTCCAGGCTTTACCTTGGCTATCACCTGGACTCATGAGCTGTGGGTGCATGAAGTACCCCTGACAGACCAGGGAGCTAGGCCTGTACTAGTGAGGAGCTGAGACCCAGGGTGGGGGACTTGCCTGGGACTGGGTCCGGGGGCTGCCCTCTCGCCACGTGCCCCGGCCCTACTCACAGCCTCCATGCCCTCCCCACAGGTGGAGCTGGAGCGGGGCAAGACGCTGCACATCAAAGCCTTGGCTGTAAGTGACTTGAACCGGGCTGGCCAGAGGCAGGTCTTCTTTGAGCTCAATGGACAGCTGCGGTGCATTCTGGTCAAGGACACTCAGGCCATGAAGGTACAGCTCCCCCAGGGCCAGCCAGGCGGTGGGGTTGGGCAGGGCCTGGTGTCTCACCTGCCCTCTGCCCTGTCTGCAGGAGATGCACTTCCACCCCAAGGCCCTGAAGGACGTGAAGGGTCAGATTGGGGCACCCATGCCTGGGAAAGTGATAGACATCAAGGTGGAAGCAGGGGCCAAGGTAGCCAAGGGCCAGCCCCTGTGTGTGCTCAGCGCCATGAAGATGGAGACTGTGGTGACCTCACCCATGGAGGGCACTGTCCGCAAGGTCCACGTGACCAAAGACATGACACTGGAAGGTGATGACCTCATCCTGGAGATCGAGTGATCTTGCCCCGGACTGGCAGCCCCATCCCAAACCTTCAACAGACGTTTCACTGCCAGGGCAGGCCCAGGTCAGCTGGTGCCTGAGGGCAGGAAGGCCTGCCCTGGAGCTCCTGTCCTCAGCTCTTTGTGGCAGGAGAGACACTGCCTGCGGTAGCCCATTCCCTTTCTCCAGCCATCTGTCCTTTCCCTGCTAGTGGACAGTCGCTCACATATTCATCTCTTGCCAAATAAGGGTCCTCTCCTGGCTGGAGGCTACAGGTGGTGGCACATCACAGGTGGGCAGGACCCAGGAGAGCAGGTTGAGGGGTCCTGCCTTCTGGGGGGGTGACCTCAGCCCCAGGTCCTGAGAACTGTGCTCAATAAATCTGGCTTTCCTTGCCTGCCATGCTGCATGCTGGGTCCTGTGCAGCAGCCCCAACCCTGGAATCACTCAGCAGAGGGGCAGGGCTGCCTCTTGGACTCCCCATGGGGGTGCAGGCCAGTTCATCTTCCTCCTTGGAAGGTAGTGAGGATAACAGTAGTGGCCTTGGCTTAAGCCACTACTGAGTGCCTACTGTATACACACCCTAAACAGGATTAGCTAATTGTTACTGAGAGCTTGCTTGGGAGCCAGGGGGACTGTTTTAAGCACTTAAACACTTACTAACTCAGGGAATCAACCTTCTTCACCCATTTTATGGACACAGAAATGCAGTCACAGGAAGGTTAAATAACTCATCCACGAGAGGCAGAGACGGTTCAAACCCAGGCGGTTGGTGGACTTGCTTCCCAACCACACTGCTTTACTTTCTAAATCCAGGGCCAACTTCCCACTTAGCTCAGGACTGGATGCAAACAGGCACCACCTTCTGGAGGTGACAGAGACCCTCAGGTGAGAACCTCTGGATGTGAGGAATTCAGTGGAATGTCAGGAGCACTGGATTGAGAGTCCTAGGATCTAATCCTGCCCCCCCCCCCCAACCAGCCCTCCAGAGAATCCTAATCCTGAGCTGCAATTCCCTCAGCTATAAGGTGGGACAGCAACCTTGCCCACATCACTGCACTGCTGCCCACTGCCCCCGTAGGGGAGGTGAGGATGGTGCCTGAGGTGAAAGGCAGTTCCTGAGCAGGAGCATGAGGAAGGGAAAGGGCACGGGCACAATGCAGATCCCCTGACCTGGGGGACCAGGCAAGAAGTACATCCCCAGCACCCTGCCACCCCACTGCTCTCGGGGTACCACAACCCAATCTTTGGGGTGGACCTTGGCGTCCTCCTCTTTGGACTCCAAGATCCCAAACACACCCTCTAAAACAGGCCTGTGCTCCCCCCCCCCCCCCCCCCGCGCCTCCCCGACAGCTGCTACACAGGCTAGGGGAGAGGAAAGTTCTCCAGCGAGGTAGGTGTGTGACTGTCATGATGCCCTTTTAGATCCAGGTGAATGTAATTTAGGCACAGCCAACATGGGGGTGAGGTGCGAAGTGACTGGCACATCCGTTTCCTTTCCTTCGACCACCAGCCTCAGGGAAGGGGACTTGGAACAACCTCCTTCAGTTTGGAATGTGACCCAAAGGAATAATACTCAAGAATTAAAACAAGTGGTCTCAGGGGAATGAGAACATGAGACGCATTCTAAAACCAAGAGGAAGAGCATGTAGAGCACCAGCAGGTTCCGAGAAAGAACCCTGAGTTGCTGCTGCTCTGAGGCTGCAGCCTTGCTTCTGGTTGCTCCAGGAACCAGACAAGCAGCACAGTGGCAGAGGTCCGAGGTGGAGAGACCCAGAGAAACGTCCACTCCCAGGTGACTCCGAGCTGGTTCCTCTTCCAATTGGACCTATTTCCTTGTGTAATGTGAGGCTGGTAGACTTTGGGGAGGTCCTGGTGGAGGCCCCACAGTGGACCCTCCACCCTCTCAGAGGACACAGGCTGGAGGCTCCATCCCTGGAGTCAGGGCCCTGGGTCCCACTCCCTGACTCTGGTAGCCAAGGCACAGGCCCCAGGATGAACTGGGCCCACACTTGGTGCCTGCAGCCCCAGGCCACCTGTCCTAGGACTTGGGGCCTGGCTCAGGAAGGAAGAAGCTACAGACCCAAGGCAGCCAGAGGCCCCTATCCTGTCCCCTATTCCAGGGGACTATGCCTACCAGGCTGACCTGCCCAGAGGTTAGTGTTCCAGGTAGCTGGGACAGGTGGTGGGCACACTCCCAAGACCCCCAACAGACTGATTCCCAAAGGTCTAAGGCCATGTTACCCAAGTTAAATCTCTTTAATATCCCAATACAAAGTCCTGATGCAAAAAGACAATGAGAAAACCCTGGGAAGTTAGGGGGAGGGGTTTTGTAAATTCCCCCCCCCCCCCCCCCCCCCCCCGAGCAGCTTTTCAGAGGGAGAGGGGGCCAGAGGAGCTCAGGGAAGCAGCAGTCCAAAGTGAGGAAGGGAGTGCATGGCTCCTGGGACCTGCCCCTTGCCCCTCACTCCCAGCTGCTCCTCAACCCCCTTTTGACAGGGGCCACACCCTTTGGATATCTGCTCCTTTCTCTTGGTCCCTGGGATTCAACTAGCTCTGGCTTCAATCCCCTAAAAAAATTCCTGAGATCTCGGGGACCCTGGCCAGCTCCTCCCCTGCAGTACCCCTTGATGGGGAGGGGCTAGAGAGCCCATGAGAGTTCATAGGAGTGTGTATAGGAGCATGGGTCAGGAGCACAGGGGAGCCTCTGAGTCCCCTGCCCGCTCCAAAAGCGCACAGAGGGGAAGGCTGCCGTAGAGCTTGGGGTCCGTGAGGGGCTGGAGCAGAAGCAGGAAGAGTCCCACACCCAGGGCATAGCCTGCCAGCAGGGGCCGCCTCTGCGGATGTTCCAGGGCCGCACATACGGCAGGGAAGCCCATGTAATTGCAGAAGGAGTGGCAGAGAACCGGCCCAATCAGGTGTCCTGGGGAGGGGAGACAGAGCAGCTCATGGGGCAGCCCCACCACCTCCCCAAGCCCTTCCAGGGCTAATGACCCTCCTCTCCTGAAAGAGCAGAGCAATGCTCCACCCACCCACACACCATGCCCTCCTCTTCCACCTCTCACACCTCACCAGGCTGAGGGCCCTGGCTCAGACCTGTCTCAAGGACCGTGGTAGAAGAAACTTGTCGCTCCTAAAACAAACACAGCATTCCCATTCTCCCACCCACTCCTGTGGGCCCCTGAGCCCCCGGGGACCCATGAGAGACTGAGGACCAACCTGTGCGGATGAAGAGGAAAGCAGTGTAGGCACCGAAGACAGCTGTGTAGGAGAACTGGAACGCTGAAGACGGGGAGGCCGCGAGTGACCACACCTGCACGCTCTTCCTGCCCCAGCACTGCACACCCATCAGCCAAAGACATCCCCTTCCCCCCTGGGGGCAGTGGCTGCCTGCTCCAGCACCTATGGCTGTCCTCTGCACCCCAACTCCCATGGTCAGCGGCCCCTCAAATACTATAGCCCTCTGCTCCCAATTCTTCCTCCAGAGTGGCTCATCAGGGACACCCTCACACACCCCAACCCAGGATTGCCCCAGGCAAGCACCCTAGGACTCACCTGCAGACAAGAAGATGCTCCCCACACTGCTCTGGCGAAAACGAAGCTGCTCAAAGATGTGGTGAAAATGGGCTGGGAGGAAAGCAAGAACCATGTCACATTCCTCCTGGCCCACCCTATAGGTTCTACTCTTGCCCCAAGCCCCATTTTCGGCTCCCATGCTGGGATCATCTCAAAAGGACCAGCTTGGACAGACTCACCAACTCCAAAGAAGAGTGGGCATGTGAACACAGCAGGGCCCAGGCCCGTGCACGGTGCTAACATGGGCAGCATGCAGGCCCGGAACACCAGCTCCTCTGTCAGGGGCGCAATCACTTGATTCCGCAGCCAACGCATGTCTGTGAGACAGCGGGCCCAGGAGCGAGGGGCTAGGGAGGGGATTCAGGACAAGCAATGAGTGACTAGTTATTGAACAGAGATCCCCTCCCAAGGGTCCCTCTCCCATAACCTTCCCCTGGCCAAACTCAGGTTAGGCATCAATACTCCTGAGAAAAGATAAGGGTCGACTTTACCAGACCCAGCATAGAACAATGTCTCAAGAGAACTGAAAGGATAGGCATTAGTAGCTGAGGCAGGGCATCCTGGTAGTAAACTCTGGAAACATCAAAATTTGCCCAAGACCAGCTCTGGTTTGGGGAAGCCAAAAGGTAGGGGAAGCCAAAAGGTAGGGAAAGCAGGGGACAAAACTCTCTAGTTCACACCAAGTACTGCTTGGGGGTCCCTAGGGGGCTCCTTGGACATCAGGAACTAACTATTAGAGGCCACCCACTACATGTGCTCATTTTGCTAATGAGGAAACACGGAATATCTCACATCTTATGTCCAGGTCCCACCATGAGCACACTGACTCCCTTTCCCTATTGTCCTGGACTGCCTGTGCCTACTTTTTCCCCTAGTCCCGAGGACTCACCTAGGACAACCTTCAAACCATCTGCCAGGTCACAGGGGCAATCCATAGAGAGCTGCATCAGTGGGCCCAGGAAAAGGATCTGGGGGGCAGAAAAACAGGAGCGGTCAAAGGAAAGGCTTAAACCATAATCCACTGTCCTTGCTCAGACAAGGCCTCATGAGACTTCAAGCTTCCTGTTCTTAGCCAGGATTTCCCACCCATGCATACGGAGGGCCGAGAGCCATCCACAATTCCTGTCTCCCATCAGTCAAAAGCGGGACACAATCAGGATAACAAAAAGTGGCCACAAAAAGGAGAATCATGCTAATAACAAAGAAACAGGAGGAAAGATAAAGCAGGAACACTCACCATGGTCAGCAGCAGGGGCAGCAGTGCTGCTGGGAAAATGCCCTCCAGCCTGAAGCCCATCAGGGTGAGCAGGGATGTGCCTGGCTGAGCCACAGGAAAGGGGGCATCAGTCTTGCTCCCTCGCCCAGAGTCCCAAGATCTCTCCCCCACCACCCTCTGCCCCGCCTCCTCCGCACCTGGATGCCCGTGAGCTCCCTCCAGAGTAGCACGCAGAGGGGCGAGAGACTGGACACCACCAGGACACTGGTGAAGCGCCGCTTGATGACGGCAGGGTGGTCCCTGAGGAAGGGGCAACAAGTTCAGGAGGCCCACAGCCGCCTCCTGACAGCGCGGCCCCGCCCCTGGGTCGCCCAAGCTCCGCCCGCAGCCCCGCCTCCCGGAGGCGCGGGTTCCGGCCGCGCGCGCAATCTCCGCACCTGGGCAGCTCGCTCTTCCAAACGTAGAGGCTGCCCACGTAGGAGCAGGCGAGGCTGAGACACGAGAACACGGACACCCAGCAGCACAGCCCGGGGCCTGGACCGCCCAGGGCTGCGGACTCGGGCTGCCGCTCCGGCCGGGACACCGACAGCAGGCGCAACCCATCCCCGCCCAGCGCCGCCATCGCGCCCGGACCCGCGGCGCGCACCAGTGACGCGATACCGCCGCCGCTCGGCCCGCGCCTGCCGGAAGCGCGGGTGACGTCATCCGGCGGCGCGGGCTCCCGGCCCTGTCCCCCGCTCCGGCCCCGATACCGACACAGAAGCTTCACGCGAGGAGCAGGTTTATTGAACGCCAGACAGCACGCGGCTCCAGCAGCCGCCGGGCCGGACGCGCGGGGAGAGGGCTCGGCTCAGGGCCCAGGGTCGGAACTCAGCCACTCGGACAGATTGGAGACCTCCTGCAGCCACAGCGCGTCCTGCGAGAGGAAAGGGGGCCAGGGGTGAGGAACCTCGGCCGCCGCCGGGTACCCGCCCTCCCGCCGCGCCCTCCCTCGTCCTGTTACCTCCAGGTCTCTCCCCGGGCCTGCCCTGCTAGGGGTCAGGGAGGCCGCGGTAGGCTCCGCGGGGCGTGGGGCGGCCTCCGACGGGCTCGGGGCCCTGGCTGAGTGGAAAGCCTGCTTGTCTTCCACGCCCTGGCGGAGACTGCCCCTCCTGAGCCTCTTGTTTTTCACTTGCTTGCTGATCCCTAGGAGAAAACAAGCCCACTCATCTTACACCCATGGCCCAGTGCTACAAAGACCCTGGGGGCAGGGGGAAACCTGGAAGAAAGGGAGGAGTTGGGGCCCGGCTCTCTTAGCCCTCCCACCTCAACTTTTCATTAGGTCCTGTCCAGGTCAAAACCCGGCAGCTCAGGGCCTTCAGGATCAAGCTGAGGCTGCAGAATGGTTTCAGGGTCTCCCTGTCCCCTCTGAGCTGCGCCCCGGAAGGGGCATCTGTGATTGTACCAAGCCCTCACTTAGGGCTCACCCCCACTCAGTCACTGCACACAGATTCTTCGTGGAGTCTGCACGA
This sequence comes from Ceratotherium simum simum, assembly GCF_057802395.1. Taxonomy (NCBI): domain Eukaryota; kingdom Metazoa; phylum Chordata; class Mammalia; order Perissodactyla; family Rhinocerotidae; genus Ceratotherium; species Ceratotherium simum. Next base: position 6,571,006 of record NC_141933.1, read on the forward strand.
TCCAGCTCCCTCCCTGCCAAGCTCGGATTCCCTTGCCCTAAAGTCAGCCTCACCTCTCTCTCCCATTGTTGCTCACGCCCATAGGCAGCCTTTGTACTATTAACTGATTCACTGATGCAAATTTAAAGCAAGTTTGGGTCCATAGATTCTTCTTGAGCAGGTGCTAGGAATGTAGATCAACGAGCTGTTCCCTGCGTGAAGCTCACAGATCCTAGAAGGGATGCAGAAGTGTGCACAAAGCCCAGGGGTAGAACAGATAAAGAAGCTGTTAACCATCTCTGGAGATGAAGAAAGGTTTCTCTGAGATGTCTGAGCCAGGTTTTGAAGGATGAAGAGAAATATGCCAGGCTGACAAGGAACTCAGAGGAAAGGAATTCAGGCTGAAGGAGTTAGACAAACACCCAAAGGCATTAACAGCATCTTACATAAAATGCAAGGTGGGGAGTCCTAGGAGATGAATCTGAAGGGATGAGTAGGAATCAGAGAAGGCCAAGAAATAGATTTTTATCTGTAGGAAATAGGCAGTGAAGAGTTTTAAACACTGGAGATATTTGGTATTTTAGAAAGATCATTCTGTCCAAGGTGTGGCTTAGAGTCAGATTAGAGGCAGGAAGCCCTCTGGAGCCCAGGAGAAGTGAAGGCACTGGAAATAGAGGAGTCAGAAGTGTTCATGAGGGGACGGCCTGGTGGCATAGTCAAGTTCACGCACTCTGCTTCAGCGGCCTGGGGTTCGCTGGTTCAGATCCCAGGTGCGGACCTAGGCACTACTCATCAAGCCATGCTGTGGTGATGTCCCACATACAAAATTGAGGAAGATTAGCACAGATGTTAGCTCAGGGACAATCTTCCTCAGCAAAAAGAGGAAGATTGGCAACAGATGTTAGCTCAGGGCCAATCTTCCTCACCAAAAAAAAAAAAAAAACAAACCAAAAAACAAAAACCCAGAAGTATTCATGAGGCCAAATGGACAGGCCTTGGTGATAGACTGGATGTGGAACATTAGAATGAGGAGCATCTCAAATGAATCTCAGGTTTCAGATGTGAAAAACTGGATAGTGGTGCTACCCATCATGACAGACTAAAGTAAGAAAAGCTGATCTTGAGGGGGTGTGCAGAGGGCAACGTATTAGGAAAGAGGAAACTGAGGTACAAATGGGACTTCCACATGCAGCTGCCTACTGCGGAGATAAAACTGGCGCTCAGGAGAGACCTAGGCTGGTCATACCAACTGGGGAGTCTTGAGCCCAGAGCACGAGTCAACACCCGGGGTGGAAGAGAGCAGTTAGGGAGGGAGTGCTGTATGATCACTGTTTTGGGATGATCAGAGGAAGCCAGTTGAAGAGAAAATGTCAGAGAGGGGAGAACCACAGTCTTAACAGTACCAAATTTTGCAAATAGTTCAAGTACGGTAAAGATAAATACACAATCAATTTGGTAATTAAGAGGTCTTCCCAAACAAGAGAGCTTGCAGTTCAGAAGCCACAGGGAAAGCAAGTGCCCAGGGTTAGCAAGAGAATGAGAAGAAGAAAGGGAGACAGTGCAGCTTGCTTTTTTGAGAACCTTGGCTGAGACGTGATGGAGAGAGAGAGATGGAACAAGTTCAAGATCATGGGAGATTTCCTTTTGAAGAACGAGAGACTGACCTGCTGGTGCTAAAGAACTCAGAAGAGAAGGTGAAGGTACAGAAGTGATAACTGATGCAAGCAGGCCCTGAGAAAGCAGTAGGATAATGCCACTCCTGAGCCTAGAAGGAATGGGTCCCATGCTGATAAGGTTCTGGCAGTGGGGGAGTACAAGTTGGGTGAGTTTACTGAGAAAAGAGATCAGTAAATGTGAAGTAGGAAGCTTAAGTCAGGAGACAGAGGCTGGGTAGATTTTTAAAAGAATGGAGTAGCGACTGAGGAGAAAGCCAGGAAGACAAAGGATTGGACAAACAAGGCTTCTCAGTGAATGGACCACAGGTGTATCATATGGTGGCATCATGCAGCATTTGGTGATTTTCTTCAGCAGAGCTGCCCACGTGGGGCATAGGACTGATGGCAACTAGAGTTGCAGCTTTATAAGGCAGAGCAACTCAAGCAGTCTTCCAGGAGTTTCCACCAGATTGTAAACGCCTAGATTTTAAGGCTTTTGGAGAAAGCATGGGCTTTAGAGGCAGCAGGCTGAATTCAGATCCTCCTCCTGCTAAGCACTCTACTCAGCCCCTGAGCCTGGGTTGTCTCTTATGAGAGAGGACCAATGCTGCCTACCCCAAAGGGTCTGTGAAATCCCCTGTGAAAGAGTGGTTACTGTGGAAGAGCCTAGCATCACCCCAGTTCCACAGAAGGTGCTGAATTAAATGGTAATTTCTTCCTTCTAAGGAAAGTACTTATTCTTTTGTCCCTTCACTGCATAAAATACTGAACTGTATGTGGTAAATACTGAATTGTGGTATGTGATATACTTCCACTCTTTTAAATCTCCAATCTAAATTTATAAAAATAGATTCTCTGCTTTATACAAGCCTTCACTGCAGTGTTCTTTGCAGTGGCAACAGCCCCCACAACATTTAAAACTGGTTCAATTGACAGGATGATTCAGGAACACATCTTAGGCCAAAGCATAGACAACATACAGCATGTTGTAGTTGTGACCCTGCAAAGAGGAATTTTACCAACAAAGCACAGGTGCTGCAGTCAGTCCCCAGGTTCCCTCAAGCTCAGGCCCTGTTTTGTCCGACGGTGCATTCCCGCTCATCTGGCTCTTTTAGAGACAGACCAGAGCCAGGCTGCCTGGGTTTGAATTCTGGCTCTGCCATTTACTAGCTATGTGACCTTGGTAAGTTTATTGACATCTCTGGGCCTCAGTTTCCTCATCTGTAAAATGAGAATAATAATAGTGCCTATGCCTCATAAGATTGTTTTGAGAATTAAGAGCATTAATGCATTTTGAAAGCTCAGAATAGTGCCTGGCACCTGCACCATACAGGTTCAGGTGCCAGTGGCTATGGTTATTTCCAGCCACACGCCCCCCACCCTTGGATTCAGAGTCCTGCCCCATCATGTGCAGCTATCTGTAACTGCACAAACTATATGGGAAATTTCTAGTCCTCTCATATCAGCTTTCGGGAGGGAGTGCCTCCGTCTGCCCTAGAACACCCGTAGTGGCGGTGGGAGCCAACCAAATCCCAGAAGGATATGGCTGTGGTAGAAGGTGCAGTTTGAAAGCCTGAAGTCATATTTTTTACTTCCCAGCTTTGGTCGAGGGCTCACCTGGAAAGCTGCAACGTTACCTGCAAGGAGCTCCAGGTTGCTGTTTTCATGTGCATCCTCTGTGCTCTGCTCTGCATCATTTTTCTCTGGGAGCAACTGCTTAAAAAATTAGAAGTCCTAAGTGAGTTTTGCAGAAGCATAAACAAGCCCCAGTGAGACAAGTGTGCCTGGTGTCTTTGTTGACCTCACAGAGCTGTCCTCCCTCACCTGGAACTCCCTCTTACTTCCTCCTGGCTCATGTGAATCCCCCTACCCAGCCCCCAACAAGGCTTCCTTCTTCTGTTGGAGCCTTTTTTAGCTTGCTTCAGCCACTTTGGGCTTTTCCTTCCTCCTCTGAACTTGCCTACTGTCTGCCCCACTCCTTGGGCTCTGAAGTATGCACTGCATGGCCCTGTTCATTTTTATGTGTGTGTGTCCATTTTCTACATCTTAAATTCCTTGAAAGGTAAGGTTCCTCGTGCCTATATCTCTACAGCTAGCATAGTGCCTTGCACAGGGTAAGTGCTCAACAAATGACTGACTGAGACTAAACCTGGGAAGCCACGGAGCACATCTTATAGTGCTCTGCAGCCTTTCAAAGCCCTGCCACACTTGGTTCAGTGTGGACAGAGAAACTAAAGTACTTACTAAGATCTGAACCCAATCCACCTAGCTCCTTGTTTTTCAAGAATACAAGTGTATAAAAATAGATACCCTCTTCATCAAAATTAAAAACTTTTGTGTTTTAAAAGACACTATAAAGAAAAGTCAACCCACAAGAATGAGAGAAAATATTTACAAATCATATCTGATAAGGGACTTGTATCCAAAATAAAGAACTCTTATAACTCAAAAACAAAATAACAACCCAATTAAAAAATGGGTTTGACAAAGCATTTGAATAGACATTTCTCTAAAGAAGAAATACAAAGGGCCAATAAGCACATGAAAAGATGTTCAACATTATTTATTTAGGGAAATGCAAGTCAAAACCACTATAAAATACCACTTTACACTCACTAGTATGGCAATAATAATGATAGACAATAACAACCGTTGGTGAGGATGTGGAAAAATTGGAACCGTTATACAGTGCTGGTGGGAAAGTAAGTTTGGAAAACAGTTTGGGAGTTCCTCAAAAAGTTAAACATAAAGTTATTATATGACTCAGCAATTCTATTCCTAGATATATACCCAAGAGAATTACAAACATATATCCACACAAAAATGTTCATAGCAGCATAATTCATAATGGTCAAAAAGTGGAAATACCACAAATGTCCATCAACTGATGAATGGATAAAAAAAGTGGTATATCCATACAGTGGAATATTATTCAACCACAAAAGGGATGAATTAGTATTGTTACATGTTACAACATGGATAAACCTTGAAAACATTATGCTAAGTGAAAGAAGCCAGACACAAAAGGCCACTCATTGTATGATTCCATTTACATGAAATACCCAGTAGAGGCAAATCCATAGAGACGGAAAGTAGATTAGTGGTTGCCAGGGGATGGATGATGGGGGAATTGGGACTGACTGCAAATTAGGTACAGGGTTTCTTTTTGGCGTGATGGAGATGTTCTGGAATTTAGTGGTGATGGCTGCATAACACAATGAATATACTTAAAACCACTGAATTGTACAATTTAAAATGGTAAATTTTCTGGTATGTGAATTGTAACAATGAAAAACAGACATTCTATCATATATTGTTTACTAAAGCAAGTTTCAATTTCTAAGTAATTATATTCCAAGGAACATAGAAGGGGTCAAGATGGCCCTAGGGTATTAAAAAAGAAACAGTACTAGGAAATTTTCCAAACATTTTTTTCTTTTTTGAGAGAGAGCATATTCTTTTACTTAACTCTAGCCTGGAAAAGCTCATGTAATAGACAAACCTTTCTCCTGTCTTGAAATTGGTCTCACCAAGGAAATACCCACCTTCAGATATAAAGCTTTGAGTCCCAGTGGAGCCTTGCACACTCTTCATTCATCATCAGGTCCCCTAGATGAGTCAGCCTCCTTGGATTTAACACTCTGTGAGACATTTAATTCTGGTCTACCCTCCTGGGAAACAATACTTTTCCTTAGAAAGCTGCCTCCCTGTTACTGCTCCTGCTTATTCTGGGTTTAAGTTTTCAGTCCCTACACATATCTATGACACTAAGCTCTGGAGTACTATCTCTACTCTTTCATGGCCCACTGCCCTGTTCCAAGACCTAGGCTTAATATCTCCACTCCTGGCATGACTTTTCCCTGAATATATTCTATAAAACTCTAAATACATATTCTCTCATTTCTTCCATTTTCCCATAAACTATATAATAGCCATAGATGGTTTTATTCTATATTACTCAAGAGGTCAGCTATTATACTTTACCTTTTTAGAAAGGGAAACTGAGGGACTGGTCCAGAGGTAGAATTTGACCTGTCATTGGTCTTGTAGTTTTTAGCTGAAGCCACTGGGTGCCACTCTTGTGCCACTAACAAGTTATTTATCATTAAATGGCCATTATCAGAGGGAAACAGTAATGATCTTGAGTGGAGAAGCATGGGTTCTTATCAATGCCTCTGATCATTAGTATTCCCTGGGCTTGTGATCCAGTCCTATAAGGTAATAACGTTACTAGGCTTCGGAGCCAGGAGACCTCAGTACAAATCCTAGCCTTCCCACTTACTGACTTTGTGATTCTGGGCAAATTAGGAAAGTTCTCTAACCAGTTTCTTTATCTATAAAATGGGAAAACTACAATCTACCTCGTAGGATCTTTGTGGATATAAGAATGGAAATCTTGGCAAAGATTAGGGATTCAATAACTGTTCCTTCCAAGACCTATGACTACTGAATAAGAGTTCACGAGCCATCTGCCAAGTTAATTGGGCTATGAATGGTCCTGAGGCTATGAGCTATCACTATAGCAACAGAATGGGGCCAAAGAGGTCAGATCATTTCCTTTTGAGATCTCACTGAGATATCACAGACCCAAGCAAAAGGACTTTACAGGCTGAAACACTTCTAGATCCTACTCATCTATCCCAGGTCCTATGATAATGGCACATGCCTCCCCCTGAACCTATCCCTAGAAATTTGAAGATGTGGTGGCTGTAGTGAATTGAATAGTGGCCCCCCAAAAGATATGTCCAAGTCTTAACTCCCAGAACCTGTGAATGTGACTTTATGTGGTAAAAGGGTCTTGGCAGATGTAATTAAGGATCTCAAGGTAAGATCATCGTGGATTTATAGTGGGCCCTAAATCCAATGAGAGGCGCCCTTATAAGAGAAAGGCAGAGGGAGATTTGAGAGACAAAGGGGAAAGGCCATGTGAGGATGGAGGCAGAGATCCGAGTGATGTGGCCACAAGCCAAGGAACATCTGGAGCCACCAGAAGCTGGAAGGGGTAAGGAAGGATTCTCCCATAGAGCCTTTGGAGAGAGTGTGGCCCTGCCAACACCTTGATTTCAGACTTCTGGACTCTAGAACTGTGAGATAATAAATTTTTGTTGCTTTTAAGCCACCAAGTTTGTGGTAATTTGTTACAGCATCCATAGGAAACTGATACAATGGGTATTAGCTTTTATTTGCTTAAGTTGTGGGCAGCAGCTTTTGAAGTTGGAGGGAAACCAGCAAAAGTATTTGCCGTGAGAGGCCTGCCTGGTGGCATAGTGGTTAGGTTCACATGCTCTGCTTCGGCAGCCCGGAGTTTGCAGGTTTGAATCCCAGGCGCGGACCAACACACCACTCATGAAGCCATGCTATGGTGGCATCCCACGTACCAACAGAAAAAGTAGAGAAGGATGGGCATGGATGTTAGCTCAGGACCAATCTTCCTCAGCAAAAAAAAGTATTTGCAGTGAACCAGCTGGAGGGAACAGCAGATGCATTCCTAGGAAGGTGCTTCCTAGAAGGTACATACAACCATGAAAAAAGGTGTGGTGAAGAGAGCATTTACAGGGGTTTCACAGCTGTCCTGTGCCTTTCTAGCTACAAAGCAGACAAGGATGGGCAAATCCATGAGATGCTGTGATCCCTGGGTGCCTGGTCAACTAAACTTCCCCATCTAATCAGGCAAACAGAAGTAGGAGAGGGAGAGAAGCAGCAGAAAAGGTGCTAAAGGGCCTGTTATTCTCTCAGAAACTGTCTATAATTTTATTGAGATACAACATGCATATACACAATCAACTGCATATATATATACAATGTGCAATTTGATAAATTTTGACATATGTACATACTTGTGAAACCATCACTACAATCAAGATAAACATATCCATCACCCTCAAAAGTTTCCTTTGCCCTTCATAATCACTGCCTCCACCTCCTATACCTCCCATGTTCAAACAACCACTGATCTGTAACTATAGATTAGTTGGCATTTTATACAATTTCATATAAATGCAATCAAACAGTATGTACTCTTGTGTTTCTGGTTTTTTTCATTCAGCATGGCTATTTAGAGATTCATCCATGCTACTGTGTGTATCAATAGTTCATTCCTTTTATTTCTCAGTAGTATTCCATTGAACGGATATACTATCACAATTTGTTTATCCATCTACCTGTTGACACTGGGTTGTTTCCAGTTTTTGGCTATTACAAATACAGCAGAGGTGCCATGAACATTAGTGTGTAAGTTTTTGTGAGGACATATGCTTTCATTTCTCTTGGGTAAATATCTAGGAGTAGAATGGCTGGGTTGTATGATAAGTGTATATTTAACTTTTTAAGAAACTGCCAAACTGTTCTCCAAAGTGGTTGTACCATTTTTCATTCCTACAAATAGGGTATAAGAGTTCCAGTTCCTCCACGACCTTGCCAACACCTGGTATGGTCAGTCTTGTTATCCCAAGTAGGTGTAAAATGGTATCTCATTGTAGTTTCAATTTGCATTTCCCTAATGACTCATGATGCTGAGCATCTTTCTCGTATGTGTGTTTGTGTGTGTGTGTGTGTGTGTGTGTGTGTGTGTGTGAGGAAGACTGGCCCTGAGCTAACATTCATGCCAATCTTCCTCCATTTTGTATGTGGGACACCTCCACAGCATGGCTTGATGAGCAGTGTGTAGGTCTGCACCTGGGATCTGAACCCACGAACCCCAGGCCACCGAAGCGGAGCATGTGAACTTAACTACTATGCCACTGGGCCAGCCCCTCTTGTATGTTTATTTGCTGTCTGTGTATCTTCTTTTGTGAAATGTGTTTTCAAATCTTTTGCCCACTTTAAAAATTGGGCAAAATTGGTTTGTTTTCTTATTATTGAGTTTTGAGAGTTTTTAAAATTCTGAATACTGTGGTAAGGTTTTTAACTGAAAAATCAATTTCTTTAGGAGACATAGAGCTATCAGGTGTATAGAACTATTTCTTCTTGAGTGAACTTTGTAATTTATAATTGTCTTTTAAGGAATTTGTCCATTTAAGTTGTCAAATTTACTGCAGTAAAGTTGTTCATAATATACTCTGATAATCCTTTTAATGTCTGATGCCACCTCTCTTGTTTCTGATAGTGGCAATTTGTGTCTTCTCTCTTTTTATCCTGATTAGTCTGGCTAAATGTGTATCAGTTTTATTAATCTTCTCAATGCACCTCCTTTAAGTTTCATTGATTCTTTTCTGTTGTTTTTCTGTTTTCCATTTTACTGACGTCCACTCTAATCTTTATTATTTCATTTCTTCTATTTAATTTATATTTAGTTTGCTCTTCTTGTTCTAGTTTAAGTTGGAAGCTGAGGTCATTGACTTGAGACTTTTTTCTTTTCTAACATAGGCATTTTTCCAAGTACTGCATTAGCAACATCTTACAAATTTTGATAATTTGCATTTCCATTTTAATTAAATTATTTTCTAATTTCCCTTTTTATTTTGTATTTGACCCATGGGTTATTTATAAGTGTGTCATTTAGTTTCCAAATATTTGGAATTTTCTATATATCTTTCTGTTATTGATTTTAATTCTATTCTGGTCAAAAACATACTTTGTATGACTTGATTCCTTTTAAATTTATTGAGATATATTTAATGGCTCAGAATATGGTCTATCTTGCTAAATGTCCCTTGTGTACTTAAAAAGAATGTATATTCTGCTGTGGTTGGGCAGAGTGTTTTATAAATATCAGGTCAAGTTAACTCATAGTGTTATTCAAGACTTCTATAGACTTACTGATTTTCTGTCTACTTGTTCTATCAACTATTGAGTGGAGTATGTTGAAATCTCCAAATATAATTGTGGATTTGTCTATTTGTCCTTACAGTTCTATTAGTTTTGCTTCACGTATTTTTTTTTTGTTTTTTGTGAGGACTAGCCCTGAGCTAACATCCGATGCCTATCCTCCTCTTCTTTTTCTTTTTTTCCTTGAGGAAGAGTGGCCCTGAGCTAACATCCATGCCCATCTTCCTCTACTTTATATGGGATGCTGCTACAGCATGGCTTACCAAGCAGTGCAGCCCTGCGCACCTGGGATCCAAACCCGCGAACCGGGGGCCACCAAAGCGGAGTGCACGCACTTAACCGCTTGCACCACTGGGCCAGCCCCTTGCTTCCTGTATTTTAAAGCTCTCTAAAAAGTTTCACGAACGTTTAGGGCTATTGTCTTCATTGTAGTATACTCATTGTATTGTATTCATCATTATGAAATGACCCTCTTTATCCCTGGTAATATCCTTTTCTCTGAAATCTACTTTGTCTAATATTATTGTAGCCTCTCCAGCTCTCTTTTTATTAGTGTAAGCCATCTTTTTCCACCTACTTCTGTCTTTATACTCCAACTGCAGTTCTTGTAGGCAGCATATAGTTGGCTCTTGCTTCTTTTTTTTGTGAGGAAGATCATCCCTGAGCCAACATCCTATGCCAACCCTCCTCTCCCTTGCTGAGGAAGATTGATCTTGGGCCAAAATCCGAGCCCATCCTCCTCCACTTTATATGGGACACCGCCACAGCATGGCTCAACAAGCAGTGCATCAGTGCGCGCCACGGATCCGAACTGGCGAACCCCAGGCTGCGGAAGTGGAGCACGCGCACCCAACCGCTGCGCCACTGGGTGGGCCCCAGCTCTTGCTTCTTTATTGAATCTAACAATCTCTGCTTTTTAATTGGTTGTTTATGCCATTTACACTTAAAATGATAATTGATATGGCTGGGTTTAAATATATCATCTTGCTAATTGTTTTCTATTTGTCTCATCTCTTCGTTTCCTTTTCTTCTTTTCCTCTTTTTCTACCTTCTTTTAGATTGAAAATTTTTAAATAGACTTTATTTTTTAGAGCAGTTTTAAGTTCACAGCAAAATTGAGCAGAAGGTAGAGAGATTTACCATATACTCCCTGCCCCCACACATGCACAGTCTCTCCCATTATCAACAACCCCCACCAGAGTGGTACATTTGTTACAAATTGATGAACCTACATTGAAACATCATTATCATCCAAAGTCCATAGTTTACATTAGGGTTCCCTCTTGGTGTTGTACATTCTGTGGGTTTGGACAGATGTATAATGACATGTATCCATCATTAAAGTACCATACAGAGTAGTTTCACTGCCCTAAAAGTTATCTGTGCTCCACCTATTCATTCTTCCTTCCCTCCTAACCTCTGTCAACCCCTGATCTTTTTTTTCCTTTTTTTTGGCTGAGGAATACTCACCCTGAGCTAACATCCATGTCAATCTTCCTTTATTTTTCAGTATGTGGACCACCAGCACAACATGGCCTCTAATAGAGTGGTGTAGGTCTGTGCCTGAGAACGGAACCTGGGCTGCCAAAGCAGAGCACACTGAACTTAACCACTAGACCACCGGGGCTGGTCCATCCCTGGTCTTTTTACTGTCTCCATAGTTTCACCTTTTCCAGAATGTCATATACTTGGAATCATATGGTATATAGTCTTTTCAGATTGGCTTTTTTTTACTTAATAACATGCATTTAAGTTTCCTCTATGTCTTTTCATTGCTTGATAGCTCATATCTTTTTAAGGCTGAATAATATTCCATCATCTGGATGTACCACAGTTTATTTGTCCATCCATCTATTGAAGGACATCTTAATTGCTTCCAAGTTTTCGCAGTTATGAAGAAAGCTGCTATAAACAGCCATGTGCAGGTTTTTGTGTGGACATAAGCTTTAACTCCTTTGGGTAAATACCAAAGAGGATGATTATTGGATCACATGGTAAGAGTATGTTTAGTTTTGTAAGAAACTGCAAAATTGTCTTTGAAGTGGCTGTACAATTTTGCATTCCCACCAGCAATGAATGAAAGTTCCTGCTGTTCCACATCCTTACCAACATTTGGTGGTGTTAGTGTTCTGGATTTTGGCCATTCTAATCGGCTTGTAGTGGTATCTTGTTTTAATTTGCATTTCCCTGATGACATATGATGTGGAACACCTTTTCATGTGCTTATTTGCCACCTGTATGTCTTCTTTGGTGAGGTGTCTGTTAAGGTCTTTGGCCCATTTTTTTGTGTGTGTGAGGAAGATCAGCCCTGAGCTAACATCTGTGCTAATCCTCCTCTTTTTGCTGAGGAAGACCAGCTCTGAGCTAACATCTATTGCCAATCCTCCTCCTTTTTTTTTGTCCCCCAAAGCCCCAGTAGATAGTTGTATGTCATAGTTGCACATCCTTCTATTTGCTGTACGTGGGACGCGGCCTCAGCATGGCCGGAGAAGCGGTGCGTCGTTGCGCGCCTGGGATCCGAACCCGGGCCGTCAGTAGCAGAGCACGTGCACTTAACCACTAAGCCACGGGGCCAGCCCTGGCCCATTTTTTAATCAGGTTGTTTTTTACTGTTAAGTTTTAAGACTTCTTTGTATATTTTGGGTAACAGTCCTTTAATCAGATGTATCTCTTGTAAATATTTTCTCCCAGTATGTAGCTTGTCTTCTCATTCGTTTAAGGGTTGAATATTTTTTATAATTCCATTTTATCTCCTTTTTTGGCTTATGAGCTATAACTCCTTGTTGTGTTATTTTGATGGTTCCTTTCATCTTTAACTTATCAGTCTACCTTCAAGTAATATTATACCACTCCACATATAGTATAAGTCCTTACAATAGTATATTTCCATTTCTCTCCTTCTGGTCTTTGTACTATGGTTGTCATACACTTTACTTCTATATAGATTATAAAATACTATTTTTGCTTTAAAAAGTTAATTATGTTTTAAAGAGATTTAAATAATAAGAAAAAGTCTTTATATTTAACCATGTAGTTACCATTTTTTTTTTTTTAAAGATTTTTTTATTTTTATTTATTTTTTCCCCCCAAAGCCCCAGTAGATAGTTGTGTGTCATAGCTGCACATCCTTCTAGTTGCTGTATGTGGGACGCGGCCTCAGCATGGCCGGAGAAGCAGCGCGTCGGTGCGAGCCCGGGATCCGAACCCGGGTCGCCAGCAGTGGAGCGCGCTCACTTAACCACCAAGCCACGGGGCCGGCCCTAGTTACCATTTTCAATACTCTTCATTCCTTTGTGTAGATTCAGGTTTCCATCTGGTATCATTTTTCCTCTGCTTGAAGGACTTCTTTACATTTCTTGTCTGCTAATAACGAATTCTTTCATCTCTTGTATGTCAGAAAGAGTCCTTATTTATTTATTTTTTTTGGTGAGGAAGATTAGCCCTGACCTAACTTTTGTTGCCAATCCTCCTCTTTTTGCTGAGGAAGACTGGCTCTGGGCTAACATCTGTGCCCATCTTCCTCCACTTTATATGTGGGATGCCACCACAGCATGGCTTGATAAGCGAGGCATAGGTCTGTGCCCAGGATCCGAACCTGCGAACCCTGGGCTGCTGAAGTGGTGCACACGAACTTAACCACTACACCACCAGGCTGGCCCCAGAAAAAGTCCTTATTTCATCCTTGTTTTTAAAGATATTTTTGTTGGGTAAAGAATTCTAGGTTGACAGGTTTTTTTCAGTACTATAAAGATGTTGCTCCATTTTGTTCTAGTTTATACTCTTTCTGATGAGAAATTTGCTATAATCCTTATCTTTGTTTCCTGGTACATAATAAGTTTTTTTTTCCCTTCTGTTTGCTTTTAAGATTTTCTCTTTACCACTGGTTTTAACCAATTTAGTTATGATGTGCCTTGGTGTAGTTTTCTTTACGTCTCTTGGGCTTGGGGTTTGTTAAGATTCTTAGATCTGTGGGGTTTATAGATTTCATCAAATCTGGAAATTTTTCAGCCATGATGTCTTCAAATACTGTATATTTTCTGCACCTGCTTCTTCTTCAGATTCTCCAATTACACATATATCAGGCTACTTGAAGTTGTCCCATAACTCACAGGTGCTCAATGCTCTATTATTTTTTTGTTTGTTTTAATCTCTGTGTTTCATTTCTGATAGTTTCTATTGCTATATGTTTTTTTTTTAATAAAGAATTTTTTTAAAATTTTATTTATTTATTAATTTTTTCCCCCAGAGCCCCAGTAGATAGCTGTATGTCATAGTTGCACATCCTTCTAGTTGCTGTATGTGGGACGCGGCCTCAGCATGGCCAGAGAAGCGGTGTGTCAGTGCGCGCCTGGGATCCGAACCCGGGCCGCCAGCAGCGGAGCGCACGCACTTAACCGCTAAGCCACGGGGCCGGCCTGCTATATGTTTTTACTTGTGTCTAATGTGCCATTAATACTATTCAGTGTAATTTTTACCTCAGAGACATCATAGTTTTTATCTTTAAAGTTTGTTTTGGGTCTTTTTTATACCTTCCATATGTCTACTTAATGTGTCCCATCTTTCCTATAGCTTCCTGAACATATGGAATACAGTTATAATAATAACTGTTTTAATGTCTTTGTCTACTAATTCTATCTTCTGTATCTGTTCTGGATCAGTTTTGATTGAATGATTGATTGATCAATTGATTGAGTTTTATCTTCATTGTGGGTTATTTTTCCTGCTTCTTAGCATGCCTGTTAATTTTTTATTGGATGCAAGGCACTGTCAATATTAACTTCGTGGGTGCTGGATATTTTCGAATTCCTATAAATATTCTTGCACTTTGTTCTGTGATGCCGTTGAATTACTTGGAAACAACTTGATCCTTTTAGGTCTTGCTTCTGCTTTTAAGCTCTGTTAGGCAGGACTGAAGGAGTGTTTATTGTAGGTTTAATTTTACTCCATTCCTGAAGCAAGATGCTTTGTAGTATTCTACCTGACGATCCGTGAATTAGAAGGCTTTCCTCTCTGGTGGGGAATAGGCACTATTCCTAGCCCTGTGTAAGCTCTGCATATTGTTCCCTCTAATCCTTCTGGGTGGTTCTTTACCTAGATGTTTCTTCACATGAATGAGCTGATCAGTACTCAACTGAACACCAGAGGGGGAACCTCTGAAGATCTCCAGAATTCTCTCTCTATGCAGATTTCTCTTCTATGGTACTCTTCCCTGAACACTTTAGCTGCCTTGGCATCCTTGGATTCCCAGCTTTATCTATTCAACTCAGGGAGACCACTAGGCTTTGCCTGGATTCCCTCTCCCTACTCCATGGCCTCTTTACTCTCTCTAGGCAGTATGCTAGGGCAATCATAAGGCTCACTTCATTTGTTTTCCATCTCTCAGGAATGACTATGCCATTAATTGTCTGATGCCCAGTGACTTGAGAACCATTGTTTCATATGTTGTGTCCAGATTTTTTGTTATTACAGGCAGGAGGGTAAATCTGGTCCCTGTTACTCCACCTTGGCCAGAAGCTACTGTATGATAATTTCATCTTTAATCTATTTACTCATCTTATACTTTAGTTGCAGAAAAATTAATTTTACTGATTGGAGCCAAGAAAGCCAGAAAAGTGGGCTTTATTGGAATACTACTAGAAGCTACACCTGGAATCTGTAGATATGTAGAATTTCCCAGCTATGATTTCTCTTCACTCATTAGAGGAGCCTGTCACAAAACCAGATGAAGCTATTTGATCTCCTTGAGGGTAGAGACCCCAACTAATGCAACTCTATATCTCCAGCATCCAAGAAGGTGAATAGATAAAAGTATGTTTTTGATTAGGCAAAACTAAACATAAGAATTCCATCATATCATCACCATTATGAGTAGGTATGTGCTTAGCACTTTACATACATTATCTTATTCAAACCTCACAACAATCATTTTAGGTATGCATCATTCCTATTTTACTGATAAAAAAACTGAGGCTTAGAAAGCTTAAATAGCTTCCACAATAATACCACACAACTAGTTACTGGTAGAAATGGAATTCAAGTGACACCTAACCATGCTCTTACTTCTATGTAATACTACATTCTATAAAGTTTTTCTGAACCACAGGCTTCTTTGCTGAAAGACTAACCTCAGATTGTGCAATCTAAAGCACCTGCACCTACCCACCCTGTATTCAAGATTCCCATATACCAATATGGAAGATTTCCACCAAAGTACTGATTATTACTTTACACTTACCTGCTTCACCTCACATGAGCAATGGTGAAGAAATCGGTGCTGGGTAATCTCACGAAATGATTTGTGCAGTTTGTTCCCAAACTCCTGTGTATCAGCTGCCTAAAATGGGCCAGAGATAGAATGTGCTGAGTTCCAGTACTGGCAACCAAAGGGGAAGAACTCACAGGAAGTTTATAGGGGGAGAGGATGACACAAAAAGGAAAGCAAACCAACGACACTCCTCACGTTGTGTTAGGAGTTTCCTTAGTTCCTATGGACACTGGAGGAGTAGAAAGAAGGTCTGGGATACTTGGCACGAGGCAGGCAGTTGTGGTTCCTATATGTCTTCCAATTTCCGTTACCTAAGCAAGATCTTTCGAACAAGGTCTTTGTCCTCCTATCTCTGTAGGAGATCCACCTGTTCATGAAGGGGTTATGTAACCTCCTCCCCTCTAAAACAAGTTCCAAGAGAGCAGAGGTTCCACTGAACAATTAAGGTTGATATAAGAACTTTTCCTCAGATAAGTCTTTTAGGGAGGAAAGGAACAAAATAATACAGTTTGCATCCATAAAGAATGGGTAACAGCTTCTACTTTCTACTATAGAATTGTAGGATATTAGAGTTAAAGGGGACAGAATAATTACCTAATACAATACACTAATTTTATACTAGAGAAAACTGAAATTCAAAAAGGAGAAGTGACCCACCCAAGCTCTCACAGCTGGTTAGTATGAAAGTTAGGTCTGACTTTAGGATTGCCAATATAGTATTCTTCTCACTACCCTGTGCTATCCACATGACCCAGAAAGTTGAAACTATGATGCACGGATTATAAAGGTACTATATACTCTTTGACCCAATAACTCCACTTATAAAAATTTACTCTAGGAAATAAATCAAAAGAAGGTATCACATAAAAGTATTAACTGAAGCACTATTTATAATGACAAAAAAGTGTAAACAACTTAAATGTCTATCATTAGGGGAATGGTTTATTAAATTAGATTAAATCAATATAGTGGACTACTGGCTAACCAATTCAAATTTTAAGACTGTTAAGACAGGGGGAAATGTAAAATTACATAAGAATATAGAATACTTTGGTTACAACTACATAATATAATAATATGAGATAATATGAAAAAATTAAAAATTATGAGCGATACAAGCCCACCTTAACAAACAAGAAAAAGCCCAAATAGGCAACCTTAAATTACACCTAACAGAACTAGAAAAAGAAGAACAAACAAAGCCCAAAGCCAGCAGAAGGAGAGAAATAATAAAAATCAGAGCAGAAATAAATGAATTGAGACCAAAAAAAACAGTAGAAAGGATTAATGAAACAAAGAGTTGGTTCTTCGAGAAGATAAACAAAATTGACAAACCCTTAACCAGGCTTACTAAGAAAAAAAGAGAACAGGCTCAAGCAAATAAAATTAGAAATGAAAGAGGAGAAATTACAATGGATACCACGGAAATACAGAGGATTATAAGAGAATACTATGAGAAATTATATGCCAACAAATTGGACAATCTAGAAGAAATGGATAAATTCTTAGACTCATACAACCTCCCAAAACTGAACCAAGAAGAAGTGGAGAATCTGAATAGACCAATCACAAGTAAAGAGATTGAAATAGTAATCAAAAACCTCCCAAAAAATAAAAGTCCAGGACCAGATGGCTTCTCCGGTGAATTTTACCAAACATTCAAGGAAGATTTAATACCCATCCTTCTCAAACTATTCCAAAAAATAGAGGAAGATGGAACACTTCCTAAATCATTCTACGAGGCCAACATCACCCTGATACCAAAGCCAGACAAAGACAATACAAAGAAAGAAAATTACAGGCCAATATCACTGATGAACATTGATGCAAAAATCCTCAACAAAATATTGGCAAACCAAATACAACACTACATTAAAGAGATCATACACCATGATCAAGTGGGATTTATAAGAGGGATGCAGGGATGGTTCAACATCCGCAAATCAATCAACGTAATACATCACATCAACAAAACAAAGAATAAAAACCACATGATCATCTCAATAGACGCAGAGAAGGCATTTGACAAGATACAACATCCATTTATGATAAAAACTCTCAACAAAATGGGAATAGAAGGAAAGTACCTCAACATAATAAAGGCTATTTATGACAAACCCACAGCCAACATCATACTCAACGGGGAAAGACTGAAAGCCATTCCTCTGAGAACAGGAACGAGGCAGGGCTGCCCACTCTCACGACTCCTGTTCAACATAGTACTGGAGGTTTTGGCCAGAGCGATTAGGCAAGAAAAAGGAACAAAAGGAATCCAAATAGGTAACGAAGAAGTGAAACTCTCACTATTTGCAGACGACATGATTGTATATATAGAAAACCCTAAAGAATCTGTTGGAAAACTATTAGAAACAATCAACAACTATGGCAAACTTGCAGGGTACAAAATCAATCTACAAAAATCAGTTGCATTTCTGTATACTAATAATGAACTAACAGAAAGAGAGCTCAAAAAGATAATACCATTTACAATTGCATCAAAAAGAATAAAATACCTAGGAATAAATCTTACCAAGGAGGTGAAGGACCTATACAATGAGAACTACAAGACATTATTGAAAGAAATCCATGATGACATAAAGAAATAGAAAGATATCCCATGCACGTGGTTTGGAAGAATAAACATAGTTAAAATGTCTATATTACCTAAAGCAATCTACAGATTCAATGCAATCCCAATCAGAATCCCAATGACATTCTTCACAGAAATAGAAAAAAGAATACTAAAATTTATATGGGGCAACAAAAGACCCCAAATAGCTAAAGAAATCCTAAGAAAAAAGAACAAAGCAGGAGGCATCACAATCCCTGACTTCAAAACATACTACAAAGCAATAGTAATCAAAACAGCATGGTACTGGTACAAAAACAGACACACAGATCAATGGAACAGAATTGAAAGCCCAGAAATAAAACCACACATATACGGACAGCTAATTTTCGACAAAGGTGCTAAGAACATACAATAGAGAAAGGAAGGTCTCTTCAATAAATGGTGTTGGGAAAACTTGACAGCCACATGCAAAAGAATGAAAGTGGACCATCTGCTATCGCCATTCACAAAAATTAACTCAAAATGGATCAAAGACCTGAAGGTGAGACCTGAAACTATAAAAGTCATAGAAGAAAATATAGGCAACACACTATTTGACATTGGTTATAAAGGAATCTTTTCAGATGACATGCCTACCCAGACTAGGGAAACTAAAGAAAAAATAAACAAGTGGGACTTTATCAGATTAAAGAGCTTCTATAAGACAAATGAAACCAGAATCAAGATGAACAGACAACCACCAGCTGGGAGAGAATATTTGCAAAACATACATCTGACAAGGAGTTGATCTCCATAATATATAAAGAACTCACACAACTGAACAACAAAAAAACAAACAACCTGATCAAAAAATGGGCAGAGGAAACGAACAGACACTTCTCCAAAGAAGATATACAGATGGCCAATAGGCACATGAAAAGATGTTCAACATCACTAATCATCAGGGAAATGCAAATCAAAACAACACTAAGATACCACCTCACACCTGTTCGAATGGCTACAATCACCAAGACAAAAAACAACAAGTGTTGGAGAGGATGTGGAGAAACAGGAACACTCATACACAGCTGGTGGGAATGCAAACTGGTGCAGCCTCTATGGAAAACGGTATGGAGATTCCTCAAAGAATTAAAAATAGAAATACCCTATGATCCAGCTATCCCACTACTGGGAATCTATCCAATGAACCTGAAATCAACAATCCAAAGAGGCTTATGCACCCCTATGTTCACTGCAGCATTATTCACCATAGCCAAGAAGTGGAAGCAACCTAAGTGTCCCTTGACTGACGATTGGATTAAGAAAATGTGGTATATATATACAATGGAATACTACTCAGCCATAAAAAAAGACAAAATCGTCCCATTTGCAACAACATGGATGGGCCTGGAGCGTATTATGTTAAGTGAAATAAGCCAGAAAGAGAAAGACAAACACTGTATGATCTCACTCATATGTGGAATATAAACCAACACATGGACAGAGAAAACTGTACTGTGGTTACCAGGGGCAGTGGGGGTGGGGGGTGGGCACAAGGGGTGAAGGGAGTCATATATATGGTGATGGACAAACAAAAATGCACAACCCAAAATTTCACAATGTTAAAAACCATTAAAATATCAATAAAAAAATTTTTAAATTATGGTGATAAAGTTTGTTAGTTATTATTTAAAATTTTGTGTGTATTATACTATCTTTTCGGGCCGGCCCCGTGGCTTAGCGGGTAAGTGCTCGCACTCCGCTGCTGGTGGCCCGGGTTCGGATCCTGGGCGCGTACCGACGCACCGCTTCTTGGGCCATGCTGAGGCCACGTCCCACATACAGCAACTTGAAGGATGTGTAGCTATGACGTACAACTATCTACTGGGGCTTTGGGGGAAAAAAAAATTTATACTATCTTTTCAAGGAAAAACGTACCAAAAAAGTGAAGCAACAGACATGGAATGAATGTGTTACCCCACTGATAATATCAATAATATCAATTGGTCAGCACATATTCTTGAAAAGAAGGAGAGAAACTAACACTTATTGACAACCTACCATGTGCTAGGCACGTTCACATTTAGCCCTCGCCCTCATAATAACCCTGTGAGGTACTATTACTTTTTCCAATTTATAGATGAAGCACTTATAGAAAAGTTAAGTACAGGCCTAAGTCCACATAGCTAGTAGTAAATGAGTCAAGATTTGAACTCAGGCATCTAATTCCGAAACTTGTTACACTATTCCATACTGCCAAATACACGTAATACTTATGGCTGCCCAGCTATTTCCAATGTATTCTGTCACCATGAGTCTACAGAACATTCTTTAACAAGGAATTAGGAATTACTGGTCTAATCCTAGCTCTGCTTGTAACTAGCTACATGACCCAAAGGAAGTAGAAATTTTAAATAACTTGTTTTCTCATTTATAAAATCGTATACACAACACTATCCATTCAACAAATTTTTTTTTTTAATTTTTTTTATTTTTTCCCCCAAAAGCCCCAGTAGATAGTTGTATGTCATAGTTGCACATCCTTCTAGTTGCTGTATGTGGGACGCGGCCTCAGCATGGCCCGAGAAGCGGTGCGTCGGTCGCACCCGGGATCTGAACCCGGGCCACCAGCAGCGGAGTGCGCGCACTTAACCACTAAGCCACGGGGCCGGCCCCAACAAATATTTCTTAAAACACTTACCAAAGGCCTGGTACTACGTAGGATTACAGGAGGATCAAATGAAATAATGTTTCTGAAAGCACTGTACATATTACTAAGCTAGGTAGTAGAATGTCGTTAAAACCCTGGCACATTTAAGCATCCCCAATCTCCTACTAACTTGAAGGGCCTGGAAGCAGATCTTTCGGAAGCTGCTGCTGGTGCTTCCAGTCACGATACTCATGATGGAATTCGCAGCCACTGAGAGTGAGGTCTGCAGTTTCTGATGAGCCTAGGGAACATAACAAGTAAGGGGGAGACCACAGTTTATAATAATCTCAAGCTGCTGGTTCAGAAAATCCCAAAGGGACCAAAGATTTCAGTCAGAGCAGGATTTCAACAATTCTTCCTCCTCATCAACAATACTTACTGAGGTCATGACATATAAAAGACACTTATGGATTGAAATAAATTAAAAATGTTCTCTCCTTTCATAGAGACGACTTATTGACACAGACACATTCAGAAAAGATAAGTAATAAGACACTGGGCAATATGACAGATACACTTACCATTTAAAAACAAAAGCTTTAAGCTTTGCTTTCTTGCTATGCTTGCT